>NC_064565.1:35118588-36318588 GCF_937001465.1 Orcinus orca | reverse complement strand
CTAGAGGGCAAAACTGGCTATATTGCTCTATATGGCAAGCAAGCCTGTAGCTGTCCCAGGGGGCCTCCTAGGCTCATGTAAGACAAGAAGTCTGCATAACCTTTCTGGGTCATTCCAATACACCAGACGATGACGGGGGTCTCAGCTCTCTGGAGCGCTCAATTCTCCTGCTTGTTTATTTGGAGAATATGCTTCTTTTAGCTAGGGCTAAGGATCTCTGATTTATCCTTGTTCTGGATCATTAATAGAGAGAAAATGCATGCCAACATGGAAGGAAACATTTGTCCTGCAAATATCAAGCCAATACATTACGATGCTGTTTTCCAGGAAGTTTGAGGACTCTTTAGCAAACCCCAAAATCAGAGCAGAACTTGTTAGCTATAAACATCCTGAAGAAAAGGCCTGTGAGATTTGAATGCATTTTGCCTTTTGTGAGTGTGAATTTAATATTAATGGAGACAACGGACGGAGTTCAGTTCAGGAAATAATGCCACTGAGTTTGTCTAAGAAGAAACAGAACCACCAGGGTTACATAAATATACATATATCCCAGTGATACAGCATTTGTAAGAGGGAATTTCCTCCAGCAAGGGGACGTGAGTAATGTAATATAAGAAAATGACTGGACAAGCAATTCCAAACACGTAAAAAAATACTTCCCTGGAAACTGTGTTTAAAGCTACCACAATTTTCTGGAAGAAAAAAATTGAATTCAGAGGTGGTTGATGTGTTTATATGGTTTCTAATTATAAAACAGTCAGGTCAGGTATCTGATTTCCTTTTTCTTCCTGATAAAAAGAAGAACTTAAAAAAAATGTATTTTTTCTTAATATTAGCAGAGACACACAAGGAGGTCTGCCCAGATTTGAAGCCTAATCAATTTCTAATTTACACAATAAATTTCTATCATAGCCCTCTAGAATTGTATGTAGAGATTACTACTTTATTGTTAAATATTAACATTTCCCTATTTTTTTTCTTCCAGAAAACTGGCACTGTATTAAATACAAGTGCTTTTGTATTCTACTATCCTCTTTGAGTTGAGGAGGACTGCATGATTAAACCTGGCCTGAAATCAACCATATACAAGTTGAATAAATACCAAGTCCAACTGGGGAGGATTTACCAGATGAATGTCACTTTCCTAAGACTAAAACACAGGTTAGATTTCCAAGTTTCAGAATGTTGCTCAATGAAAGAAATATGTTGCCCATGAGAAAAAAAATAAATCAAATGGTGGTGTAATCTATAATCAAAGGCACTGATGGTCACAAAGCATTCAGAACAAAGGTTTGCTGAGCTAGCAAAGACATGCAAAAAGTTTGATAGATAATCCCTTCTAAGTAAAAGGTCTTTATTACCTCAAAGAATAAGAACGCTTGTTGGTGGTTTAGAGTGTTTTTTGTTGTTATTTTTATTGTTATTTTTCTTTTATTTTTAAATACCTCCAAGACTAGCATGAATAGATTAACTCTTTCCGTAAAGGGAACAGGTTTTTAGAATATGAACTCTCTTGAGAATAACATCCAATATGGTATTTTTTCATTCTAATTTCACAACCTAAAATACATCTTTAAAGGACTTTTTTTTTTCTTTTTCTTTTTTTTTTGGTACGCAGGCCTCTCACTGCTGTGGCCTCTCCCGTTGCGGAGCACAGGCTCCGGACGCGCAGGCTCAGCGGCCATGGCTCACGGGCCCAGCCGCTCCGCGGCATGTGGGATCTGCCCGGATCGGGGCACGAACCCGTGTCCCCTGCATCGGCAGGCGGACTCTCAACCACTGCGCCACCAGGGAAGCCCTTTAAAGGACTTTAGATAATCTTTTCTTAATTTGTCTTTATTTAGGACGACTGCAAATTTTTGCCTCCCAGGGTGCTCTCACAAAGAGAAACAAAAGTTCAACTCTGCTTGTTTGGTACCTAGAATTGCTCCTACATGAAGCACTGACAGACAGCACGAGGGTTGTGAAGGAACACAATATCAATATATGCTTATCCTGAACTCTCTACAGTAGGAAACAACAATGTGTGTGAAGGAAGAAAAAGGAATGTTTTATATATCCTTTTATTCACAGGTAGAAGGAGACAAATGATACTTATATGAAAGCAAATACCCTTGTTTTCATTCCATGGCAAAAACTTTCTTTGTTACTCAGCCCTAACACATTAAAAATAAACGGAAAGAAAAAAATTTTAAAAAGAAGTGTGTATGCACATGTGGCCTGCATACCAGCATTTGAGTGGGTGGTGAACAGTAAATCTGTGGTATTAGTAGATGGAAGAAAATGGCTAGCATGCAGATTTAAGGAGGCATCTAAGAAAAACGACAGATAAATTACTGATTATTTTTGCCCATGATAAGGTAATACATGTCATTTATAAAAATTCTATTCTCCAAGCAACAGAAATAATTAAGTTCCCTCCGAAGGAAAGCAATAACATTTTAATTTTATAAACATTTTAATATTACAACCCCCAAAACCATACCTTACCCTCTAAAGTAGGTACCTCAACAACAATAAAAAATTTATTTATTCTGGTCTGCAATTCTTGTTCCCACTCACATGTTCTACAATGGCAAATAGAGCTTAGTTATTCTCGAGAGCAAGGTGTACTTTGCTATTTTTAACTAAAAGTTTCTACTCCTCAAATGTGAATGATCCTAAAATAATAATTAATTGAAATGCTTACAAAATAAAGGGAGACTGAACTATTTAAATTTCTGATGTTAACCCTCAAACCCCTATTTATGTAATTTTTCTTCAAAATTTTCCCAAGTATCTCTCACTTCCCAGTTAGGTAGGGGTCTATGTTCTAGTCTGTGCCTGTTTTTAGCCAGCATAGTAATGTGAGTCAACTAAAACTGCTTTTTCTGTAAAATGAAGGGTGATGATTACTGGAACTTTAATATTTCAATCAGCTTTTAGAACAATCCATAAGTGTACCCCATTATGGAGAATCTTAAGAAGAAAATGGAACCCTTCTCTGGCAAGTTTACACCTTGACTGTTGCATGTGCCTTTATCACGATCATCAATTTCCTTGTGAAATGAATTGGTGTGATGGTAGAAAGTAGGAGGGATGAAGAGGAATGTGTATTGACCTGGTGCCTTTTCAGATAGAGACATATCTATATACGAGAGAAGACTTTGCTGCTAGAAACACAATTACCCAAAATAGTACTAATATAGGTATGATGTATCCAGAGGTGCATTTACAGTTGTTTGGCCAGGCATCTGTAAGGTCTGCTAAGAATGGTGCCAAAGAGCTAGGAGCTCACATCAAAACAACTTCTATATTGAACAAAAAAAAAATTTTTACTTAGTATTATAAAAAATGAGCAGGGCAGACAGTATGATAGAAAGAACACTGTTTTAAGACTCAAGAGATCAAAGTCTAATCCCCGTTCAGTTTGTAAGTTGCTTTATGGTCTTGGACAATTTAATTTCACCTTTTAGAGTTTCAGTAACATTGACTAGAAAGAATTCATAATATCTAAGATCCTATTTCAATAGTGAATATTTCTACATATCTAAAGGTAATTCATCAAACGATCATAATAAATCCTTAATAATATTAGCTTGTCCTCTTGGCATCTATCTGCCTTTTCCACCAAGCAGCTTGCAGTAGGGTAGAAGGATGTCTGGACTGATGGTTCAAGGGTTCTGGCACAGTGATTTCCAGGTATCGGGGATTTAATGTTCTGTGCTATCTTGGTCACACTGGATGCTCTACACATGATTTTAAGTCTTTCTTGATGGTGAGAAGAAGCAAACTGTGAATGAAGGATAAAGATATTAGATAGAGAAAGCAGAGACCAGGCCCTACAGTTCTTATAGCGATAAGACTCAAAGTGTCGGAATGGGGGCAGATAACCAGTGGTGGCTAGAACCCAGTGGATTAAAGGTACTGAGGGAAAGCAGAAAGGAGCCAGCAGTTGCCTCAAGTCACAACAAAGAAACTGAGAAAGAGATATGATGGACCTCTAGTAACTTAGCGGCGACTAGATACTAAGTTGAACTTGTCTCAGGTCCAAGATTTTTATACATTTTCTTTTAACATTTGAGGTCTAAACTAGCTGTTCAAGTCTTAGGCCAGTAATTTAAATAAGTAGGCTAAGTTGAAGACAATGTGTACAAAGAGAAGCAGCAGCCTTACCAGGCCAACGCTGACAAGCTGATGAGTTTTACTAGGTGGTCTCAGCTTAGTTTTAAGCAAAGCCAGCCTCAGGCAGGGAAAGTGCTTGTATACATACAGGTTGCTGAAAAGACCCACAGAAACCAATAATTTAATCCTAAAAATACATCAAATTCCTTCATTTGAAATAATTTCTTTTGGGTTTGCAATCATTCTTTAGGCTATGGCCTTTTTAAAAAAACCTGACTATACATGGGATGGGCAGTATCCATCATGAACACCTTAGCTTAAGTGATTTGATTAGATTGTTCTCAGAGAAAGACAGCATGAGAGCACAGAGCACTTGATATTTGGGGAAAGAATGTGATAAATGGGAAGAAATGGAGCAGAAATGGAGTGCCAAGGAATATATTTCTATAGGCAAAAACCTTCTCACTTCATACTTTTCCCCCTAAGCATAAAAACAATCAGGAGTGATTTGGCTTTTCTAAAATGTAAAAATGAACACCTAAAGACTTAAGATTTAATGTGATTCCTTGCTATATACAAAGCCTGCCTGTGTGGCTTTAAACTCTAGAGGGCCTAGTAGTTCCTTTTACTGGTCTAGAAGTAAACCCAAACACATCCTTCCCATAGTCTAATTCCTTTGTGCTGGAGCAGCTCTCTGGGATCCTTGGAAGAAAGGTGCTATGTAAACCAGGAGGGTGTGGACTTGGAGCGCTGGGGTGGGGAGCCTGTACGGTCTTGGATGGAGATTTGGTTTCTCCATGTGTATTCAATTTATGACTTTTTTCATTTCTGGAACCCACTCAGGAGGCGGATGGTGTACGTTATAAGTCTGGAAGAGCACATGCACGAAACAAATAAATAAATAGCTGCCCTCTGCCACAAAAGTGTGCTGCTTCCTCAGAAATGAGTCAGTGCGAGGCAGACTCACGCAGATCGCGGGTATGCCCCGGCCTTCTGGCCTGATTCACCATCTCCCTCAGACTTACTGGCCAAGGGGCTCACAGGAGAGTGTAAGGGAAGGAAGGAAAAGAACATTTCACTCTTCTGGGTAGGGCTTGTGATATGCTGAAAGCTCATCCAGCTGAAGAGGAGCAAGCAGAACCTTCTTCACTTTACCCCAGGTTCACTGGTCCAGATTAAACAGTTTGGGGTTGCCCTTTCATTTATTTAGGATTTGGCTGGACCACATAGCCCTCATACCCTGGCTAGAGATTCTTATCTAGACCTGAAAATATTTACTCAATTTTCCTGTACAATTGCTTATGGGATTTGGGTAAAAAAAAAAGAGTTTGTGTGTGTTTATTGTGAGAGCTATTAAAAGCTCACTCAATGATGAAAACAGAAAACTCAGAATACCACCTGAAATTATCAAACAATCTTCAGAAAGAGAGGGAAGACTTTTAAGAATGATAATTTCTTTTCTACACTAAATGTTGTACACTCAGATATATTATGCAGACTTATTTAACAGCAGCCTTTCTACTAAAAGAAACCTTGAGAAGTTTGAGTCATATTACTAATATGTGTAGACAGATAAATAGAAATATAGAGAAGTGAGAAAAGATAAGTATTTTAAGGCCTATACTTTTTTTTAAAGGTTCATATTTCTTTAATTTGCAATTTTCACTGTTCATATGAAAGGCCTCAGGCAGAAAGTACACAAAAAGTCCCTGTTAGACCAAATTTAGAGAAATGAGATACAAAATATAACGAAGGGAGTTAATAGAGAAGAGAGCGATGTATGGTCTTCTGAATACACTTTGGGTCAAACTGTAGGTAAGACTACAAATTAAGATGACTGACTTTTCTTTTATAGAGGAACCTTAAAAACATTAAGAAGTTGATTATTGAAAATAGCTGAGGGGCTTCCCTGGTGGAGCAGTGGTTAAGAATACGCCTGCCAATGCAGGGGACACAGGGTTCGATCCCTGGTCCAGGAAGATCCCACATGCCGCGGAGCAACTAAGCCCGTGCGCCACAACTACTGAGCCTGCTCTCTAGAGCCCGCGAAGCACAATTATTGAGCCCGCGCTCCGCAACAAGAGAAGCCACCGTAATGAGAAGCCCACATACCACAACGAACAGTAGCCCCAGGTCGCCGCAACTAGAAAGCCCACGCGCAGCAACGAAGACCCAAAAATAAATAAATAAAATAAATAGCTGAATTACAAAGAAATCTTACATAACTAAACAGAATAAAAAGATATACTAGGCAGCCCTCTGACTTCAGGAAGACAACCCCAGTTAGAGTAGCTTCAGATTGCCGGCCTGGTTGGGATCACCTTGTAATCCAATTGAGTTTTTACATATTCACTCTTTTAGGAAAGTATTCTGCCTTTTACTTTTCTAACCCCAAATTCCATGTCTCAGCCTGAAAGCCAGTTTACCTCTATTCAGGGGCAATGTAGACTCTTACAGAATCCAGTTTTATTCAATGTTTCTCAAAAGTATGCCCTTCAGACTACCAGAATCAGAGTTACCTGGGGTACTTGTGAAAATGCAGATTCTCAGAGACTAATCCAGAGTTCTTGATTCAGACCCTCTGGGATTTGCCTCAAGAATCTACAGTTTTGTCGAACTCCATGAGGCAATTTTATGCACGGCAAAGTCTGAGAACCTCTGGTTAAGCCAGCAATGAGATATTTCCAGAGAATGTCTCCAACTGTGTTTCCTTTCTTGGCCAAGTGACTATAATGATTACATCTAAGGTAGAGAAATCCCTTTGTTACGACATTTTCCTTGCTGTGAAGCAACCCTGATGTGCCTGGCTTTGGGGAATAAAAGGAGTCTGAGAGAGGAAATGCCATTGTATTTCCAGACCCATGGAACAAATCCTCTGAAGGAGAAGAGGCCATGAGGAAAAGTAAATTTTTAGTGCTTATCACCAACATGTATAGCTGATTCTAGGAGCTTATGCCCTAGAACTAGGGGACCAACTTTTTCGGTAAAGGGGCAGAAAGTAAATATTTTAGGCTTTGTGGGCCATTCAATCGTGGCCACAATTATTCAGTTCTACAAAAGCAGCCATGGACAATATGTGAACATGTAGGTGTAACTGCATTCTAATAAAACTTTGTTTATTGACTCTGGAATTCGAATTTCGTAAAATTTGTTATGTGTTGTGACATATTTTTCTTTTGATTTTAAAAAATCATTTAAAAAGGTAAAAACTATTCTTAGCTGTACAAAAATAAATAAAGGGCAGGATTTAGTTTGCCAATCCCTGCCCTAAAACATTTCTCAGAATTTAAAATCACCTGGAAGGTTTAAACACAGATTACTGGGCTTACCCACAGAGTTTCAGATACTGAAAGTATCAGAGTATGGCCTGGAGTATGGCCTGATGATTTGCATCTCAAAGAAACTCCAAGGTGGATTTAATCCACTCCAAGAGTAGTTTCACAAATCCACCTCATTTTGCCAGTATGAGAGTATTTTATTTTATAAGTTAAGTCCCATATTTGTAAAGAACGAGAAAAACCCAAGTTGAATGAAGCTGAAAGAGAACGCTCTTGCTCAGAGGTTGCTGAGAGACTGGTTTAGACTTAGCAGCAGCAGAGGTGGAGATGTGGAAGATTTCTTGGCAGAAGAGACCTGGGAGGAGAAGAAAATAGCAGGAAAAAACAGGGTGGAGAGTTCTAGTTAGCATTACATTAAGAACAGGTTCGGCTGATTCATGCTGACCTTAAAGTAATCTAAGGAGAGGCTGAAACTGTTCCATGTGAATCATTTTTTCTGAATCCCAAGCCGTTATTGTTATTTTTATTATTGAGGAAACAAAACTTATTTTGTGGTCGAGTAATTAGTTGACAATTCAGAGCAACTAAAAAAATTAAAAGCCAGGCCCTTGTTTTCAGCCCATTTGCTTTGCTGTGCTGGATGGAATGTGAGGAGCTTCGCTTCGGAGGCTTTAGTCTGTGTCTGGAGGTCAGGAAATGAGGGGGAGGAAGTAAAAAGAGTTTTCTCCATTCCCTTTGTGTTCTCAGTTTTATCCCCATTCTCGCTTCTATTTCTTTTGGGACCTAGCCCTCTCAAGTGGTCTCTCTCTCTCTACCTCTCACTTTCCCAATTTCCCTCTTTCTCTCCCCCTTCCTCCCTGTCTGCAGTAACCTACAATCTTTTCTTTCAATTGACTCTTGCATTTTTTCTTTCCAACATAGGAGTCCTGAAATTTAACCCTTTGCCAAACATGTTCTTCCCTTGGGTTTACACCCTAATTAATGTATCTCTTTCAATAAGAGCCAGCATTTACAAACATGGAAAGGAATAATGACCTAACCCACCAAATGAGAAAGGCAAAGGCAAAGGCTATTTATTCTGAGTTCACTGTAGCAAGGGAGTCAGGCACCATTACTTGTGTTTTGACAAAGACTCAAAGGCAGGCAGTGGAGTGGGAAAGCTTATTACTTAGTGAGAAAAGGGGAAGGCTTCATGTATGCCCTGATAAGAGGCTATTGTCCCGGGGAAGCTGTAGGCAGGATAACCAGAAGCACGGCATCCTATATGATTGATTAGAGGCACATATTCGGTTTTCTCTGGTTGGTCCTAAGTTGGAAGGGGGGTCAAAAATTAGGAAAGCTGTCAGCTATTGATCAAGTCCTGGTCATTTTGGGCCAATTGCTATAGAAGTTATTGTTTAGCTTCCTGGATTGTTGCTAGAGATAGCAATCAGGCTTACGGCAAGCCTGACTTATAGCAGGTTGGCTTCCTAGGTTGCTTATTATAGGTAAAGGGGTAATTTCCTGGGCAGGTTTGACCCTTATCTATTTGTATATTCAATCTCTCACAAATAAATAGTTCACTCAATGACCTCTACTTCTTCACCTCTCCTCCTAGTATTCTATTTTTAACTTTCCACAATCTGATTTCTGCATAAAATATGCTAAGTAAACATTTCCTAAAGTGTGTTCTGGCCCCACTAGACACTCTATATAAAAAAGAGTTCAGCAGCAAATAAGTTGGAGAAAGACAGAATTCTATATCCGCTCTACCTTCCGGACTGTGAACTCCACAATCTATACTGGCATAGTAAAAGCCCTGAGAAAGGGTTCAGAGAGGAAACTTTTATTCAGTTTCTCTAAAGTGTTTGCTCAAAGGGGATAAAGTGTTTGTTTTATACATTTAAAGTAACATCAATTATACAGTTATATTTAATATAGATAATAATTAATTCCACTCAATATTTATCATCCAGTTATCCTTGTAGTTAGTACTTTTAAGGAAATGCTATTCCAGGAAAACTGCCAGTCAAAAATTGCCGTCTCCTCTGAACTGTCATATCCTAAGGTCCAAAGGTCATTTCTTAGACCTCTTTCTCCTTCACCTCTGCATCATGTGTCACTGTGGCGTAAACCTCTTGAAGTGCTATCCTTCCCTAACTTCTGGTAACCTCACTATGTCTTTGCCCAGTCACTGACTCCTTGTTGACTTACCTCTTATTCGCACTCCCTAATTTGAAGAACTAATGAAAGCTAAGCTGTCTTGGGCTTATTCTCTATATAAGTTGTCTTTAGGAGAACTCAATGCCCCTCTTCACTCTCCCTCTCCTTCTATTCCCCAATGAAGGGGGCTAAGGCTAAAGTTGAAAGGATGCCACTACCTTTCCTAGGGGTAAAATTTTCAAAAGGTCAGAATAATAAAGGTATGCAATTACTTTTCTCTTCAATGCATTTGAAATGGCAAGATCTTAGGGCTTGACCTCTACCCCACCCCTAACTTGGATGCTCTGGTCAGCTCTGCCTTTGGCAGTGTGGCCAAACTCTCATGTTCTTTGTCTCTGCCTCCTTTCCTGCAGTATTAGGACAGTTTCCTTGGTATAATAGTAAGATTAGAAGATCCAATTTGGAAGCCTAAGAAACGGACTACTTAGATTCTCTGGATCTAATTAACTCTGTTAGCTAATGAATGTGTGTATTTGGTGAGTGCAGGGGAGCTGGAAGGAACAGATAAAAGGCTAAGCAAGGGTTAGTTTAGGTAAAGTAAAGGTTAGATAAAGGTTTGTTTAAGTTGTCTATTATGGATTCCATTCTAACTGCTGCATTAGGGTTTGGATTGCAAGTTCCTTTTACTAAGAAAATGTCATTTTACTTTCTTTACCAGTAATCCCATATATGTCTTCTCTTATAGGGAAGAGGAGTAGGGCTAGGGTGGGCATGTTACTGAGTCCCTGGCCTGATCATATTAGCACCCTATTCCCACCAACATCACCAATAATATTTATATCCTCTTCTTGACTCTGAACACCACCTCCAACTGCCAGTACACTCTTCAAGTTCATCTCATCAGACTTTCTTACACTAAATGCATCATCTTTTTTCTCAAACTGGCTTCCATTCTTAATATACTTCCCTAGATATTTCTGTCAATCAATAGTATATTTCCTGGCCAAAGGGCTTCAGATCTCCATATCAACTTGTTTCCTTTGTCCTGTTCCCCTTCCCTCCCTTATATTCACCACCTACCCTCATTCAGAGAGCTAACAAAGCATGTTTATTCTTTTTTAATAACATTGCTAACATCCATTCTCCACTCCCCATGCAAAATGTCTTCCACCTGGTCCAGACCTCACATTTGAATCTGCATCATTATAAAAGCTTCATAGCAGGCTCCTTGCGTCCAGTTGGCATATGCAGAGATATACCACCTCTTACTGCAATGCCTCCCTCTCGTGCCCATGTACAACATCACAAATGAATCATGACTTTCTTTGCTACAAATCTAAAATTCAGCTGAAGAATATTTTTCAATATAATGCTCCGATTAGACAACAAGGACAAATACAGTAGTCCATGAAAGTCGAAAAAGTTGATAGCCCTTTGCAGCAAAGTATGCAGAACCTGGGGGAGGGTCTCATAAAGTTGGTAAGAGAAAACCAAGAAGACCTGGGTAGGACACAGAGTGTTCACTGCAAAGGACTATTTTTACCCCAGTATTATAGATGAAGTAACTGAGACTTAGAAATAGTAAATCATTATTTAAAGTGCAGCCAGTAAGGGTTGTTTCTCCTTGAGGGCAAGGACTTTTGCTTCTAAAATATTCTAGGTATTCAAAAATATTTGTTGAATGACTAAATGAATGATGATCCCTTCCCCATCATGAAATCGACTTAATCTCTATGGATCTATCTGTATTCAATCTGTGATTTTCATCAAACCTCAAGTCTTTTCAACTCCATTCTTTCTTGACCACTCCAGACATGTATGCTTTCTTATTCTGTTGAATTTGCATTGTGGCAAATAACAGAAATCTGCTCTAGTTCAGAAAAGTAAATGATTTCAAACAACTTCTTAAAAAAATTCAGGGAAAGTACTGAACCTTCTGATTTCCCTCTCTTTGAAACAGAATAGCTTCAAGCCTCATTTTTAAAATACTCTATGTCAAATAGCAAGGATTTCTATAAT
Organism: Orcinus orca; assembly: GCF_937001465.1. NCBI lineage: Eukaryota > Metazoa > Chordata > Mammalia > Artiodactyla > Delphinidae > Orcinus > Orcinus orca. Next base: position 36,307,045 of record NC_064565.1, on the reverse strand, counting down.
AATTTTTCCTGAACACATTCATGAGTGTTTTAGGAAAAGTGATAGACTTAACCAAGACTGGCCTTCCAATTTTTAAATATACGAACATTCATGATTTCCTAAAGTAGATGGCTGGATATGAATAAAAGACACACCTTCATCTGAATACAGTCACTAAATTGGTATTAGTTAATTGCACTATAAAATTATGATCTACAGGATAAGAAACCTGTTACACATTGTAATTTCTAAACCAATGCATCAATTCCGTGAGACACAGTCTCACCTCCACATACAGTAATTTACACACACAGCTCCATTATTATATGTGGGATTTACATACAAACTCCCATCAGTAGCAAAAGGAGAACCTAACTCAACAAGATTATTTCAAACTTTTAGAAAGAAATCAAAGATCAGACCACCTCGAGCTGCAGAATGTCAATATTTCACTTGTCAAGAGACAATGGTTATAGAATGTGTTTGTATCAGGATTTCTTACGTTCAATTCTTAGGGGGAAAAAAGAAAGAAAGAAATGAAATAGCCTTATTGAAAATATTTTCTGAAGGCTCTGGTGACCTTCAGCTTACCTTAGGTAGAGTTTTCTTCTTGGTTCATGTGGGACATGCTCAGCCAAAACTTCAGCCAAGGTCATTATTGTTTCTATTCAAACACATTTTTAGTCTTTTTACTTAGGAAAAAGACAGAAGGGATTTCTTAGAGGGAAACAACTTGGAAAATAAAGAGAGATCTGTAATTTTAGTTTACATAGCTTACAGTAAAGCTTAAGGTTAAAGCAACAAAATATAGCAAAACCCAACTTGCATCAACAGAGGCAATTGCTTTAAGGTTTTATAAATGAAAAAGAAGAAATAATAGAGCTAGGTTTTAAAGTGATCCCAGAACTGCCTGAATCTATTTGTTGGTAGACTATAAAAGAGAAAACTATGTAAAGGAAAGATTAATTAAAACCTTTCATTTTCTCAAAATGTTTGTGAGTCCTCTGTGCACCAGGAACATCACGGTTCACCCTGCAATTGGCATCCGTACAGATTCATAAGTGGGCTCCAGTTGGACAGACAGACTCATTAATTCTCTCTTTATCACAAACCCAGAACATCTGGGTATTGCCCTTTAAAACAACATCAGGTTAAGAAAACAAACCATTTCTCAGACCTGACAAAAGGTTTTGAGTTACAGGATGGACAGTCTTAGGGTGAATAAACTAATATGTTTGGGTATCACAGGCAGGCTATTTAGAAGTTGATTTACAACTTTATGAAATTCTTAATCCCATACTCTGCATTTCCCTGTTTCCGTCCATGTTCCCAGTTTTTGGCTAAAACTGAAAGCAATTGTAGTCTTTCAGGGAACAAATAAATGTGAATAAATTAAAACTGATCTCAGAATATTTGGGATAAGAGTTAATGAGCTCAAATACCCCAGGCTGACTCATTCTTGGGGCAAAACTGACCTCTTATTAGAAGGAGGGCTTGGTTTGTTCTTGCTGATGCTGGAAGTCCTAGGAAATTTTAAAATTCTGAACTATGGTATTTCAAAGATGCACCCAGAAGGGTTTTTGTTCCTTTTCTTTTGAAAAGATACATCCTTTTTAGCCTCCTCCTAAAAAACATCATGACTGTTACAGAGCCAATGAGATGATTTGGCTGTCATACATGTGAACAAATTTGTTCTGAGCACTGCATATAGAAAAGATGTGTTTTTCCAGAGACAACCAGTAGATGCACAGTCTTAATGGAAACGCCTGACCCACACTGGATCTCACATAGAAGTGATATTACTGCCCATAAGAGAAAAAAAAAATGGTGTCATCAGATCTGAATTGACCAGACTTTAGGAGGTGTGTGTGGGGGTGGGGGTGTGTGTGTGTGTGTGTGTTGTTCAATCCACATATGTGAGTTTGAATCAGGTCTTCCAAAAGTATAACACATTTTTTAAAAATTTTATTTTAAACAGACCTCCACACATTACTTTGACAAGATTGCAAATTAAAGCTTCTCTTCAGATTATTAATGACAACAAAAATCATTTCATTGGGCACTTTTAGATTAGATTGGTACCTGAAGTCAACCCAATTCAAAGCTCCTTGATCTGCCAAATGTAAATGATGTGTAACAGGACTTCCTTAAAGCATCTATGATCTAAAGCTTTACTTTATAAGGACCATATGCAAAAGCAAAAAAAAATTAAATATATAAAATGAAATCCCAGAGTTGCTTTACTGTAAATGTGCTGTTGTTAGCACTTTCAGATGCAAAGGGGACATTTAAACACACATTTATACCCACAAGTTTAATGTTTTCATTTCACCTCTTCCCATTTTATTCTTTTAATAGCAATGCTACAAAGAGGAACTTTAGATAAGTCTTACCAGGAAACCCCAGTGTTGCAACATAGCTAACTAATCCCCCAGCTTCTATTTAAGGTTACCTGGCATAGTTAGCTCTGCCAAATGCAGTTTTGCTATTGGTTAATTTGATTTGCTGACAATGTGCACTGCCTTAAAATAGGAAGTGCCTAGGTGACTGGTGTCCAAATCACACATATTCTTTTGGTTAAAATCAAATGTGAGTCTGAATTTAGCCTTTAATTACATTTCCTTCCCTACCTACAACAAACAAATTTTTACAACCTTCCCAATGAAAAGAGTTGTATTTTGTGAATTACTACTTTGGAAGCAGAGCAGGACCAAACTTTATTTAGGAAATTTTCTATTATTTGTATTAACTGAAGATGTACATCCTCTGTGTTTTCAATAGCTTTATCAAATGGTTAATGCCTGCCTTGGAGGCCTGGTTGGCCACAGGGTTTCAGGCTTTTATCTAAACTACCAACTGGTAAGTCAAAATTATTCTTGCAAAATCCTAATGCAGAAAAAAACAAGCCAGTGTACATGCAAAGTAATACAAGGGAGCTTCTGCAATATCTCAGGTACTTGGACTGACTCAAAAACATCTTAGTTTCAGGGTTAAGAATTTACTCAAATCATGTAAAAATTAAATTCATCATAGGTAAGGAAGGGGGCTTCATGTCAAAAGAGAAATAAAATGGTATTGCTTAAGAGAAGCATTAAAACTAAGCATTCCTTAAATTATCTCTCCTAATAAGATGTGTCTGTCAGTTTTTCCTTTTGGCTTTAGCCCTGTGGAAGCTGCATTGTTCCATCATCAGGGTTGTTCTGTCAAATGAAAAACCTGTCTACGTTTTACCATGTGCTTAAACAAGCAAAAGACTAAGTATTAAATCTGAGGGCTCTATACTTTAAGAAATGTTTTTACAAGTGGAAAGTTATTCAGCTTAGATAGTTCATCCATTTTCCAGAGCCTTTTAAACCTGAATAATATATTGAATGTCAAAAAGCTATAAAATCTCTTTAACTATTGATATCTATTTGTAGACAGCAATATAAATCCTGCCATAAATTTGAATAAGTAAATGACTTTATCTAAACAAAGATTTGGAACATCAGTCTACTGTTACAGAGTCTTACCCTTCTTGTTATATTGTACACCAGCAAGCTTGAAAATTTTTTTTTGATTATGGTTTTTAAATGATTGCCATAGAAAGTCAATGTCAGATGCCTTTTAACAAAAATTGGGTTAACTATAATATAAAAAGTATCTGCTTCACAATAGCCTCTTAGCTTGGCAAGTTGCATCTCGTCGTCCTCTATTTCTAATTTATGCTCCATGTAAAGGCTAACATTTAAAAAACACCAATATCATGAAATCTTTCCCAGCTTCAACAACTCTCAATTGCCCACAATGTAAAGCCTTGAATCTTTACCTTGGCATTTGATGCCCATGATAATACTGCTCTTTTAAATTTTCCATATTCATCTTCTGCCAGTCCCAGTATTTCATTTCAGTGACACCAACGTACTTGAACTTCTTGAAATGTGCTGCATACTTACTTGCTTCCATATGTATGCATATTCATTTCTTCCATCTAAAGCCTTTTCCTTCTTGTTGCATAAGGGGAAATTCTGCTCATTCTTTAATACTCAACTTTTCACAAAACTTTTCCAGGAAGACTTAGTGTTTTTCTCCTGATATATAACCTAAACATTCCACTATTCCTAGCATTTTCACAAACCTGTGACTATTAGTTTATTCTTTATCTCTTCCCCAGGATTGGGAGATTCTTAATCTTATGGATTATGTGATATTCTTCTTTGATTCAAACATCTAGCATAGAATCTGACACATACCAGGCTAAAAGCTGAATAGAATCCAATCTTTTATCTTGAGTTGGCTAAATTATTTTGAATGAATGAATTGAATGATAGTCAAAAGTACAAGGAGGTAGGCTTTAATGTGAATGTAAACATATTATCATGTGAGAATTCAAATAAAAACTCCATAGTTCAGAATTTGAGCTATTTGGTCGAAACAGTTCTGTCTGCCTAGTCAAGCTAACCTCAAGTTATTTTAAAGCCAATCCCTATTATTTTCAATAATATACTGTCACTTACTAGGACCTTATGCTACAAAATTTTCTCTAGTCAATAGCTATAACAATTTTTCAGACTCAGCATTTCTAAGGGATATTCTCTACATCTGCCCTTGCCTTTTGTTCTCATTTTGATATTCACTAAAATTACGCTTTAGTGTTTCCTCTACATTATTCCCATTTCAGTGGAGTCATACAGACATGGTCATGAATGGGGGAGGACTTTAACCCTCCCCACTATGGATACCATCAGCTTTACCTCACAAACCTCCACAAATAAATATACAGTCCCATTAAGAAACAAACAAAATATTGGACTTGCTCTTATAACTTCATAGTAAATCTGATTCCCACTTACCACCAAATTACCATCTGAATAATTCCTATATAGACATTTGGGGGCCATCAGTGCCAAGTTCAAAGACATTAATAACTGTTTAAAAGAGTGGAACTTACTTTGTACCTTCCAAAGAGCTTAGTGCAAATGTAAGCACAGGGAAATCAGTAAAAATAATAACTTATCAAATGATTTTTGAAAGACTATAGCATGTATCTGGATACTAGATTTTTTTTTACATTTTATACTGACTAAGGTTATAATATCAACTTGTAAATCTGAAGCATTCGATCAGAGGGAAAATAAGCAGAACAAATTTTGCCAATTGACTGATATTATGTAGCATAAGGAGAAGGTTTTTCTTTAATGAACACTTCACATTTTAACCACTTTTGATCTGTTAGGGGTTCTCAACTCAGGATGACTTTTCACCCCATGGGACAGATGGCAATATCTAAGACATTTTTGAATGTCACACTTGAGGGGGGCTTCTAGTGGGTAGAGGCTAGGGATACTTCTAAACTTCCTACAGTGCACAGCAGGTAAGTCCCTCACAACAAAGAATTATCTGTTCCAAAATGTTAATAGTGCCAAAGTTGAGAAACCCTGGTAAAACCATGGACTCAAACTTAATTTGAAAGACATCACTTATTTTATTTCTTCAGTGTTTCTCTGGGCTTTAATGTTTGCCTCAACTTCCTCCATTCATGTAAGCAATAAACTTAAAACGTTAAGTTTTTTGATGAGCACAGAATGATACAAAAAAAAACATGACTATGTTTAGGGTCGCATTTACACGCTCACATTGGAAAACAACTCACCTGTAGCTTGTCAAGTGGAAATAATTTAGGCATTCCCCAACTCATCTCTAGCAGTTTGGGAAGGGGTTTTTTGAGGTCCCTACTGAGAAAAAAGATGCCCTTGGTTTGTTTGCTTTTCATGAGGTAATATAAACAAGTGTTTTTTATGAACTGAAATATTTATGTTGGTTTACACAATGCTTACTAAAAGACATTCATAAGTCATCCCTGTAGCATTTGTTGTGTCTAACTCAAGAGGTTATCTTTGATACTTCTTGCCTGCCCAAATACCAAATCCAACCAGGAACCAAGTACTAAGAATTCTACCCTTTAAAATCCCTACAGTATGGTTCTTCCATGTAATTCCCGCTAGCACTGCCTTTGTTTAAGCTCTCAGCATGTTTTGCTTGACCAATTTACTCTCTTTTTGTTTTCAGATGCAAGCTCATGACTATCACTTCCCTGTAATCCATCACCTGTATTTTTGCCAGAGTGACTTTTCTAATCTTCAAAACTCATTGTGTATCTCTGTACTGGTTGCCATTTGATCTCCACTAAAGGTCTTCACTGAATCATTTTTAATATTTAGGCTTAGAAATCCAAATAAATCTAGACACTTCTGTGCTTATATGGGCTACCTACTTTTATGGGGGTTGACTCATGGACTAGATGGATCTGAGCCTTAAAGTTCGAATTTTCATCATGGAAGTTCTCCATGGGGTAAAGTCCAAGCTCTTTAGTCCATAAAGTCCTTCATGACGAACTTCCTATGTAATTATTTAGTATTCTCTCCCTCCTCTCCCTTATACATTTCTTTTGCTGCCACTGCATCAGATAACGCATGTCCCCAAGAGTAGCATTTTGTAATGCCTTCTTGTATTCATTCATGCCTTTTTTATATCTTCTTTATCTTATAAACATCTACATCAAGAATTCATGTAGAATGTAGAATTATCATATGACCCAGAAATGCTACTCGTAAGTATATACTGCAAAGAATTGAAAGCGGGTATTGAAACAAATACTGGTACAATAAGTGAAAGTTCGTAGCAGTGTTATTCACTATAGTCAAAGCATGGAAACAACCCAAATGTCCATCAATGGATGAATGGATTTAAAAATGTGGTATATCTATAAAATAGAATATTGCTCAGCTATAAAAATGAATAATGTACTGATACATGCTACAACATGGATAAATCTCAAAAATAAGTAAAAGGAAGCCAGACACAAAAGGTCACATATTGTATTATTCCATTTATATAAAATATCCAGAATAGTTAAATACTTAGAGACAGACAGCAGATTAGTGATGACCAGGGGCTAGGGGTGTGGAAAGGATGGCAGCAAGGCAGGGTGGGGTGTCTGCTTAATGACTACCATGCTTCTTTTGGAAGTGGTAAAATATTTTGCAACTAGGTAGCTATGACTTTTGCACCACATTGTGAACATACTAAATGCCACTGGGTTATACATTTTAAATGGTTAATTTTATGTTGTGTGAATTTCACCTCAATTAGAAAAAAAATTAATCTTGTTAGCTCAGGCTTCACATTGGACAGAAAGCCATTGCTGACCTTAATTCTGTACAAACTGCCCTTCTTCTTGGCTTCAAGAGAACCATGTCTCTCTTTTAAGAGACCGTACATATTAGACTCCAATTGTTGTTTGGTTGACTTGTGTCTCTCATAACTCCAACTAAATTGCGAATTTGGTTCTTGTATCCCTCACCACTGTCTTCCTAAATTTTATTTGGTTGAGTTTATACAATAAAAACTAAACAGACTTCCTAACCTGAGAAAACTTAACAATAAATCTGAATCTGTTTTCTCAATAAATAAAATCTATGTAATCAAATTTAAGTTTGAAAATGTATTATTTTTGAAGCTGTGTGGCACAACAGTAGAAGTTTAAATGTATACTAATTTTATTTTTTTGAGTATAGATGGTGGATATAGTTGGCATTGTAACTCAAAAACACAATGAATAGGTTAATTAAACTTATACATTGGTAGAGTATTTATAGAAAGCTTAGCATGGAGCTGACCACTTTACATAGATTATCTACTGCCCTGTTTACTTCTCCTTATTTACTTATTGCTAGTGACTCCACATGATTCAGATTCCTGCTCAGATATCAACCTCATAGAGACCTTTCTTAAAAATCTCATCTGAAAGGGCCCCAACTCCATCATGTAACACGCTATATCTGGACCACTCTTCCTACTTGAATCTGTGTTATATACCTGCTTAGTTATTAAATATGATTTAAATCTTCCAGATAAACTCCCTGAAGATAAACTCCCTTAAGGGAGGACTCTATCTTTTTCTTCAAAAGATGACTCTCCAAAACACCCCTTTTTAATTTCTTATTTTATATCAGTGAGTAAAAATGAGACAGCAGAGAGGATTAGCTGAATTGACTGAAGATGAAAAAGAAGAAGAAAAAGTGCTGATCAACTTTACGTAAGCTAGTATTTACGTCTATTGCACTTTTTTTTGGTCATATAATGGGGATAAAAGTAATACTATACCATTGGTTATTGGAAGGATTAAATGAGATGATATATGCATAGGACTTAGAATCCATAGCAATCAATTGTCAACTCCCTTGTTTAGACAGTAAAAGCATTCACTTAAGTGAGTTAAATGAGTTCACACTGGCTGCCTAGACAGTCTTCTTGGTCTCTGTAAACACTGAAAGAAGCACGTGAAATAGATTTTGATGATGCTTCAGTATATAAGCAGTTAAATTTCTCCTTCCCTTCCTCATTGATCAGTCAGTCAAACAAAAAGTACGTTTTCAATGTCTGCTATGTGCCAGGCACTTTGATAGGTGCTGGGTGTTCAGAATAAGCAACAGAATACACAGTTCTTACTTCTTAATTGTTCATATCTATCATCTGCACAATAGTTGTCCACCTTTCACAGTCAAAGTAGATAAACAAGCACACAGCTTTTCTTAAGAATAATGCATTAGCATTTAATTTCTTCATTTGGGCATTACATTATCTTAAACTTCCAAATCTGGGTTAACGCAGATGCCAGGGAAGTACTCTTGGCATGTAATATTTAGGGGCCTGAGACACTAAACATCCTAATCTTCAGTTCCATTAGCAAAGAATTGTCTAGTACAACATGAAAATAGCAACCCCCTTCTCTTTGAGAAATACTTTTCTTTGAGAAATACTTTTCTTTGAGAAAGTGTGCTGTCAATGACACTAAATTAACCAAGATGGCTAACAAATTCAAAAATTAAGGTCAACCCTAGATACCACAGTTATGGAGTCACAATGATTCGCTTCATCATATCCATAGTTTTCGAATGTATATGACTGTCTGTGTCTCCTGACTTGCATTATAGTACCCCTGCTGGAAAAGAAATTTCACCTTAAGCTCAAGCTTATTTGTTAGTGATCTTAGCATCTCTGTATCTGATCTCTGTTGCTGTGTTACAAACAATTTCAGTATTCAGTGAGTTAAAACAACATCTATTTATTTAATTTATGACTCCAAAAGTCTATAGTTGAGACTGGGCTTAGCTGCTCAGTTGTTCTGGTCTCTGCTGGCTCCCTCAGTTATGTTTAGCTGGTGGCTATGTTTCTGGTGTTGGTTGGGTACCTGTTTTTCTCCATTTATTTTTCACCCTTGAGTAGAGTAGCCTAGCCTTGCACACATCATGCTGGCAGAGGTCTGGGAGAGAGCATGGAGATATGCACTGTATCAGCCAAAGCAAGGCACAAGGCCAACTCAGATACAAGGGATGGAAACACAGACTCTACTGTTCAATGAGAAAAGCCTCAAAGTCATATTACAAAGGGTGTGGATACAAGGTAAGGTAAAGAATATTTGTAATTGACCTACCACAATTTTGTTTAGCTCTTCTGAACCCAATAACCATGCACACACACGTGCGTGCGCACGCACACACACACACACACTTTTTCTCCTTTCTTTATACTTCTAGTCACTAACGGAAACTAGGAAGACTCAATATTCAGTTTAATAACTAGTTGTAGACTTCTACTGCCATACTTTATCTTAAGATTGTATTTACTTGAATACAGGTATTGGCAAACATGGATTTTCCTTCTTTTTAAGATGCCAGGGTTCAGTGATCTCCATCAGACGGTAGTCAAACCACAGGTAAGTCCTCGTATTCCTGGGTTCTTCTATTTCCACCATCTTCCTCCCCTTCCCTTTCAACCTCTTGCTGGAAAGCTTGGTAGTTAAACTCACTCAAGCTGTTATAAGTAAAATTATATCCAAGTCATTAAGAAAATAATAAGAATGATAAAATAAGATGGATGAAAATACCTTGAAAATTCATGGCTAATGATACTAAATTGCAGTGGTAAAGATTTCAATTAGACACTTGGAAATACTTCTTGATTATTATAATTTGAGATATTGGCAAGTTATTTAAAGGAAAGCAATGTTTTCTCTAGAGATTTACAAAAAAATAGTAGACCACTTTATTGGTGGAATGCCTTTAATGAAATACTGCCAACATATATTGGGCTACATTAGGTGAATTTTTGATAACATGTAGTTCAAAGAAAGAAAAAAAATTCACCACTTATAATATTCTACCTTGAGTAGAAAGAATGTATTTAAAATAAATTATACCATAGAACAAAAAATACCTGTCATTATTCCTGCTCCAATGGTAGATACGGAGCATCTTTAACTTTACATTCTGGAAGGACATCTGTTAATACAGTCTCCAGACACCTCTGTGGAAATACCTAAAATAATCACCCTCAGTTTATCCAGGTGGGAGAATTTCAGCTAAAAAGCAGATCAAATTTTTCTGTCTTAAAATATGTCAGCTGTTAGGTGAGGCTAAAACCTAAATCCCCAAACCTTTTTTCTAACCTTAACGTGTTTACTTGGGAACCCAAGTTTCCTTTTTGTTCCTCTGTCCCTCATTTCATATCCTTCCCTCTTTCCCTGCTGAGAACTGCAATGAACTCCCTTATAAAAATAAATGCAGAACTAAAGGAATGCCATACCATAACCCACTGGTCCAAACTGAACTACCAAGAAAAAAATGAATTCATTATTTTAAATAACCAAGCGGAGAATTACCTGTAGAATTTCTGTATTTCCTTCCTATGAACATAAAAGTTTATGAAGGGTTAAAATAACATAAATTCTGCTTTTATTCTTTTAATGTAAAATTAAACAGATAAAGTAGACACAATATACCTATAATCCAACCTTAAGTTATCAACTCAAGACCACTTTCCTTCTCCTGTAATAGTTTGAAGCAAATCACAGTCATCATTTCTTTTTTTTTTTTAAATAGTAATAGCAAATGTTATTTATAATAAGGGGAAAATCAGCATGACTGCCAGACCCAATGGACTTCCCTTTGCCAGTTAAAATTCAAGGCTGAATTACTGCATTTTGGTACCTGCACAGCACTCTGAACATAACTTTCTGTCATTCTTTGAAAGAGCAAATGGAAGTCATTTAAACCAGATGAGCAACAGTAGGGAGTTGGCACACCTACAGCACAGGATACACAGCACCACGCACCTATTTCAAGGGAATGAAGAGTGGGTGGCCGGAAGAAAGAAACTCTTTTCCCCATTTAACCTGTAATTTGACAACATCTGTGAAGAATTATCCCCAGCGTTGGCATCATAATTGTTGTATCTAACATCAATCACCAGGGAGGGGAAATTACTTGAAATAGATGTTAACGGCATTATAGTTCAACAACATGAAAGTCAAAAATGAGAGGAATGAGATCTGTAAGACAGTGCCCAAATTAATCAAGGGGCTAGAGAGACACTAAATTGTTTAATACAAAATGAGGTACTGTATTTGCTTATATAAGAAGAGCTTAAATTCTAAAGACCATTATCTATTCCGTATCTGTGTTAAAAAGTTGAGTATTTTATATCTATTGCTTCAGTATGAACAGCAATATCAGTATAAACATTTTATATGTAAATTTTTTTCAAAAGCAATGCAAACAATGCTCCTTTTCCAAATGAATATTACTGATAGAATGATACAGTCACAGTCTTCCAGGAACTTGAACTTTCAACAAGTCTGAGTACATAGCTTGTCTCAAATTTAGCAGCTAACAACTGGGTAGCCTCTAATTACCTGCACCTAATGTATTGAAAAAATATTTATTGGTTTATTGGATTGCTGCTTTATTGTTAAGTACTTCTTCAAACTTGGTTGCCTACATTTACATTTTTAAGAATATTCTGTATGTTGCATTTTAAAAAAATCTCTTCAAAACATTTTCTTTACTCTTTCAAGACATAACCTTTCCCTGGTTTTTCTCCTACCTCTTAGCCTGCTTTTTTTTCAGTTCTATAGCTTATTCATCGACATCCTCAGAACTCTTCAATGTACTAATGCCCCAAATGTGTATTTTTCACTTTAGACCTATCCCTTGAACTTAATACTTATGTATTCAGCTGCTGATGTGTCACCTCCACTTGGATATCTAAGAGCAATCTCAAATTTAACATGCCAAAACTGAGTTCCTGGTCTTTTCTCAACTTTTCCCTTTTACAGTATTCCCACTCTCAGAAGTGGCATCATCACCTTTCCAATTACTCAATCCCCAAACTTTGAAGTAATCTGACTCCATTTCACCCATACTTTACAGAATATTCAGCCAGATCTACCTTCAGAATACATCCAAAATCTGACTACTTTTCAAAAATTCCACAGCTGTCATCATATTCTCCTCTATGACCTCTTAATTGAATTATTACACTAGACTCCAAACTGATCTTCCCACTTCTGCCCTTGCCTTCCTAAGTCTATTCTCAGCACAGCAATGTGTGATCCTTTTAAAACAAAATCAGATCTTGTTACTCCTCTGCTCCAAATGGTTTCTCATTTCACTAACAGTAAAAGCCAAAGTCCTGACAATGACTTAAAACTCTTTCCCACACTCGCACCATCTCTCCTCCCTCCACTCTTTATTATTCCTTAAACACAGGCATGCACCTCCACCTAATGTTTTTTTGCACTTGCTATTCTCTCTTCCTGGGGCTCTCTTACTCTTGATACCTGCAAAGACTACTCTCTCACCTCCTTCAGGTCTGTGCCAAAATGGTACTTTCTTAGAGTAGCCATCTTCACTATCTAAAATTCCACCATGCCAAAATTCCCTATTTCTTTTCTTTGCTTAATTTTCTTATTGTAGGACTCATCACCAGCAATCATCACATGCAATCATGTTTTATATTCACTTATTTTATTTACTCTGTTTCACTTCATTTGGCTATAACTTGTCTTCTTTTATACCTACGTGGTTGGCAGAGACTTAGAAAATTTGGTTAGAAAAGATTCTAGGTGGTTTATCATGTGTTTTTTTTTTTTTTTTACAGTTAAAACCACAGACACTCTACCTTTGTTACTATTTTCAAAAACAATTAAGAGAAAGGAGGACTACCAGGTTCACAAGCACATGCAGCATATTATCCTGCACTTACATATAGTCTGTCAGATATGGATGGGAGTTGATGGAGATGAATGGGGATAATTACTTATTTCTAAATCGTATCTATCTCATTCTTCTACGTCCATATGCTTTCTTGACTACTGCCTTTGGCAGAGCAAACAAATGAATTATTCTCATAATTCTTCCATCAGTCTCATAGCCAACATTTCTTAAAGAACCATTATCCAAGCCATTTTACAATGGTTTAATGCAATTCAAGAATTAACTTATGCAAGCCAATTTTAGTAAATACAGTATTTTAGGCTAGTGAATTTGGTACTTCACAACCAATATCTCCCTCCACACTTCAAGACTCAGCATTCATTTCATTTATTTCCCAAGCTGCCTGGAGTGTTGGCTGATGATGGCTGAAAGCTGAGTCCCACCCTGGAAATTGCCCAGCCAAGTACATGCTTTATCCCCAAGAGTCCCTCACATTTAATGACTAGGCAATGGGGTGGGGAGGACTACAGAGACTCACAACTTTCCCCTCTATTTGGGACAATTCTGCAGGGATATCCTAGCTGTAGGACTCCTCTGAAGATTGGCCAAGGTTTTTATTGCAAGTGGACCACAGTTCAACTTCTCCTCTGCTCTATGCTCCTTTCTTTACTTCCTTACTGTGTTGCATCTGAAGACACTTGAACACAAATCTCTTGCTGACCACAAATTTCCGCCTCATGTTCTGTTCCTGGGAACATGACCTAAGACAGTTGGTGGCAGAGGTGGTCCAAGGAACCAGACTCTAAAAAGGAATTTGGATCTAGCATACCAGCCACCAGACTGGCATTGAGAGACTGGCATCAGACTGGCATTAGTGGTAGGAGATGCAATACTGATAGTTCCTGGCTTATGGTATGGTGCTACCAAGGCTACACTGGTAGAAAATATCAGTGGAAGGCAATGGATTGGTGGGTTCACTATTTTAGGTGATTGTGGAGTTCAGGGGATGTAGTAATTATAAAGACTATAGATTCAGAAAATTATTGCTGGGGGCTATCAATGTATTGGAGAAAGACAATAAAAGGATGAAGTTACTAATCACAGATTGAAGAGTAATTATAGAAACAAGAAGGCCTTTAATTGCCTGCAAAGAAGTTCTGATCTCTCACAGCCAGAATGAAGAAAGTGCTGAAGATTACATGCAGAACTTGATTATTAGAATGGTAGAGCTCTAGAGAAGGTAAATTCTCAATGCTGACAAGTCTGACACATCAAAGTCAGAGCTCTGATTGGGTCAGAGGGGGACCCTGAAACTTGGTATCAGAACATCTGAATGGATACACTCAATAATCTTGAATCTTCAGATTCCCTGAAACCCTTTGAGTGAACAGAAGTGGATCCCTCTTCCCTGCTAAAAATTTAGTGATAACCCCTTTATTTGAAGGTGTATAGACACTACTGTCTTGCAAGACAATATATGATAACTTAGGATGTATCCCTACTTCTCTTTCTAATCATTGGACCAATAACTAAGGTTAAGTCACAAAATAAAGCAACCAGCGATATGGCAGGTTGCTAAGGAATGAATAAGACTTACCCTGGGGGAACTGCAGGACCTATTCAGCATATCAGAGTAAAAGCCAGGAGAATATGCCTGGGACTGGATCCTAAGGACACTGAATCAAGGAGAATAGACCATAGTTGGATAAGAGAGAGTTTGTCACTCTGGGAGCACTTTCATGACCACAATACAGAATTTACACCTTGACAAGTTTCTCCAGAGAAGGTGTTACACTACTAAAGTGAGCCCTAAAAACTTGAAGAAGTGACAACCCGCTGTAAGTGAAGAAAAATGCCAGAACAGCTATAGAAGACAGTGCAAGGAGGGTTCAAAAACTCAAAGAAGCAAGCATAATACAGTGAATATATTGTGTGGGGCTGGAAAAACACACCATTGAACTACGTTGCATGGGAGGGACTATAGGACACTCCATTTACAAAAGCAATACAGAATGCATAGGTGAAAGGGGAACAAGCATCTCTAAGGAACTCAGTGGTGGATGTCCTCTCTAAGCCAGGGATGATAACAGAAGATGCATTTATAGTACTGGGCTTCTTTTAGCAACCGAAATGATGGCATCCTGAAATAATAGAGGCTATTACAATAACTGGATAATATTAATAATAATAATAATTGGATACTAACTGTCAGAAGCAAAGTGTGTGGAATTTCACAATAAGCAATAATATCAGAATGATGACTAGGGCGTCCCTACACACAAGGAAATATGGACATGTTTAATAGCACACAGTACCCCTAGACAAAAGACAAATGAGCAGTTAACATGAATTTTGCTTAATTTATTCAATAAACTGTCATCAAGGATGGAAGATGAGGAGATTGAGGGTAACCACCCCAATAAAAATTCATGATTTTGCACCTGGTTTCCAGACTTGAGCCAGTTTTCAGACATAGAAACCTCTGATTACCTAAGAGATGGGTCCCCAGAAGGAACCTACAACAGCACAAGTATGTATGATAGTTGTTCCTTCAGTCTTTCTTGAAAGAAATCTTATTTATTTGGGAAATTGTACTCTGGTGAAAGGGAACTACCCAAACTTACCAAGAACTGCATGACGAAGGGTCTGAGTTGATGCCGAAACCCAGAGACCTGCTTAAGTGAGGATGTGTGGAAGGCAGATAATAAATGGAATCCTGGTTCGGGTCCAGCTCACTGTGGGTCCTTTGAGCAAATACAGATACCTTGTGGTCATACCTCCAGACTCTGGAAGTATAGTTGAAATGGACATATTTGGTAGTTGGCAGAACCCTCCCATTGTTTTATTGGGAGGAGCAGCAATTCATCTTGATTAGAATCAATACTTATTCTGGGTGTGGTTTGCCTTTCCTGCTTGTGAGGCCTTAATCAGAACTGCTATTGAGGGCTTTCAGATTGAGGGATTCATAGACAAAGGATCCCACATAACATTACATCAGACCAAGGAAACCACTTTACTGCGAAGAAGGTACAGCAGTAGACTCATGGTCATGGGGTCAGCCAATCCAGTAACATACTTTATAACCCAGAAACTACCTCCTGTCCGAATAATGGAACAGCCTTTAGAAAGTACAACTGAAGTCCAGATTTGAGGTAATAATCCAACAGGATGAGGCACCATACTTCAGGATGCAGTATACATCCCAAATCAACATGTGCTACAGTATTCCCAATACATAAATACATGGGTCCAAGAACCAGACAGGAGTCCGGACCAAGTTCACTTGTCATCACTCCTAGCAACCTATTTGGAGAATGTGTGCATTCTACCTCTATACATAACTCTGGGATTTGTGGGTTTACAGATCTCGTTGCTCAGAAGAGTAATGTTTTCACTAGGGGACACAGCAAGAGTCCATTGAACTTCATCTGTGATTGCCATAGAGTTACTTTGGGCTTCTCACACCAACAGACCAGGAGTTAAGGAAAGGAGTCACCAATCTAGCAGGGGGACTTAATGGACACTGATCATCAGGAAAAGGTAGAGCTGGTGTTGTTCACTGGAGTCAGGGAAATATACATTTTGCATTTAGTGATCCACTGGGTAGATTGTTTTGACAATAAACAAACAAGTGTAGCAATCTTGGTCTAATAAGTGTGTGATAATCAGAGGTTCAAATCTCTCAAGATGAGACTCTAGATCACCCCACTAGGTAAACTTCTAGACCAGCAGAGGTACCAGCCAGGGTGAGTGGCATCTAGAATAGCAGGATAATGCTGAATATCATTGCAGACCTGAGATCTGCAGGTCTTAGTTAGTACTGTATTTCATGTATGAAATACTATATGCCACTATCCTTCTTTTCTGTAAATATACACAAGAAAAGTGATGAACTGAAATCTTAACAGACCTAGTCCCAGTTGAGATGAACTTATAAGAAGCAAGTGGGTCTGAGTGATACAAAAATTGAAAAATTCCCACTTCGTGGGAAGTGGTGCACTGGCCAGATAAATCCTTGAAAATCAAAGTACTTATTCCCTCAGACCTGGGAGCACTGGCTTCTGGTGGCCCACAGCCAAGTCCCTTCTTCAGGATTATAGTAGATTGAAGGGAACTGTTCACACTAGATCAACACCCTTCCTTGGGGACAAGGCCACATTCAACGACTAAGCAATAATGAGATACAAAAGTCCAGTCTTTTTGCCTCAGTTTGGGATAACTGTGCAAGGCCATTCAAGATTCCAAGCTTCCTGTGGGATCGGTCAAGTCCTCTGATATGACAACATCATAATTTAACGACTCCTGCAGCCCTGACCTAAGGAAGATGGTGATGATCTGTTATCAATTCTTGTTATAAATACTACTATTAATGTTTATTAGAAAATTCACTGTATAAATGTATATACATTTATAAAATATTTATATTATATCCATAAATATAGAATATAATTTATATATAAATATATGTATTTACTCTAATATATATATGTGTTTATATATTCACACACACATACATACATATACATTAATTTGCACTTAAACTTTGCTAATATTGGCACTGCTTTTTATAGTGATGGTAAAGACAAGAGATGGAGGTCAAGCCTATTTTCTCAAAAAATTATCGCCATCCAAACCCTCTTGGTATATTTGGTACATGGTCAAGATGAGTCTTATTTTTTTAAAAATATGGCATTATTATTACTTTGAATAATACCAGCTAACCTTTACTGATTGATTATTACATATCATGCAGTACACTGATGAATGGCAATGGCAGTAAAGAGGGATAAAACTCAAGCAAATCTCTGCTCGTAAGAGAACATTTTAAGAGAAAACATGGTTCTGTTCAGCAAAATACAGCTACATGTAGCTCAGAAAATGTACATACACCCTGGGGTCCTATTGCAATAGAATATCTTTAGAGTAAAACAAATTCAAATTTGATATTATTGATTTAACATCTAAATTGTGTATATGCTTGAAAAATATGGCAAATATAAAATTCAAGCTCTATATAAAACCATTTACTTGTAAGCTAATCAATTACACAAAGAAATGCCAAGTCTTAGTTACATGAAATCTAAAAGCCAAAATATTAGTTGACACAGTAAAATAGATTTTGATGTAAAGACACAATATTCTCAAGAAGACCGACAGTCTGTTCCACTAGCCTAGAAAGCAGAGTGAAGGAAAATGCTAAAGATTCCCAAAATAAAGATCTGAGGAGCCCTTCTCTGCTAGAACTGTGGAAGTGAGAAGTGGTTAGGTTGTATAGGTGGTCTCTAGCAAGTTTTAATTATATTGAGCAATAAAAAAGCACTGCCCTTTATGGTGAGAAAGAACTCATAAATTTTTTGTACAAATGCCAGGTAATGCTTACATTAGTGTCCTTGAGGGGTTTTGTTTTTGCTGTTTTTCAGCTCCGTAAAGGTTCCACCTAAAAAAATAATGAAGATCCTAGTCTTCCTTAAATGTTTCGTGAATCAAAGCTACTTCACATGTTTGTCCATGGTAACTTTGGCAATCTAAGTCTATCACACAGCAATAAAAAAAAGTCAGGTAACTTTCAAAAACTCATACTATCTTGTTATTTCTTCCTTGAAATGAGCCACATTAAAAATCTGTTGATTAGGGATACTCTAGTCAACATTCTGTTCCATTAATGATATATTCTAAGGAATTTGCTTGTTTCATCTGTCCCTTCAAAAATTCTGCCGTCTCTCCAGTCAAATATGTCCTTCATGAGACATCCGAGTTATTTCTCTGAAACCCACATTTGTCATGTTCCTCTCCCACATAAAAATGTTCCCTGGATCCCCACAACACTAGGATGAAGTCCAACCTGCCTTTCTATCCTCACCATCTACCTCTCCTCCCTGTTATCAGTCACCTAGAATTATTTATTGTTCTCAACGTGTTCTGTCTTACCCAGCTCCATTTTTGTATATAAATTACTCCATACAAGGAGTGACACGCTCCTGTTGTCCATCAATATCCTTCTGTTTGTACAGTGCGATGGAAAGTAAAGGGCACAAGTTTTGGACTCAGAAAGATGTGACTTAAAGTCTCAATTTGCTAGAAATGTGACCTTGAGGAAAAATTTAATCTTAGTCTGGCTATTTTCATTGATAAAATGGTGATAAAAATTACCTTATAAGATTGTGGTGATTGATGAATAAAGTATTTAATGCATCAAGGTATCCTATTGTGTCTTAAACATAATATGTGCTCAATAAATAGTAGCTATTATAATTTTCATCATAAAAATGAGAGCCCCTCTGTAAATACTTCCCTGATTCACCCATGCAAAGTTAGATACTCCCAATAGCATCTTGGAGTTCCAATAGCAAGTTACAGAAATTGCTATTATGGAACTTGTTATAACTTTTGCATGCTCTTCTGTTTTTCCTTTGTAGCAAGTTTCTAAGTTTACCATCTTTAGAAATCTTTAAATATTTTCTTCCTGCTTCCATTCTACCTTTGATATAACTCTATTAGTTAAATCATTACAGAATAGTATAATTACTTTGCATATTCATTTGCCTCAAATTGTTACGGACTTTGAGGGAAAAGTTTATAGCACAGGGTTGGCGGCTGATTGCCAAACCCTTTTCCTCTTACTCCTTGTCATAAAACTAGACTGTATTTCCCAGTCTCATCTACAGTTAAGCGTGGCTACAGGACTGTGTTCCAGCTAACGCATTTTGAGCTGGATCAATTTGTATCATACATCCAGGCCTGGTTCAAAGACATCACTCATACATTATCCACTTGCTCTTGTCCTTCCAGCATGTTGCAAATAAGCACAACTGTGGAACATCATGTTAAATGTGGCTCCCAGGGACCAGAAATGGAGGGACTCTGGGTACCTGAATCACTACTTTGAGGAGGGACACTTACAGATCAGGGACAATCTGTCAAGGACCAAGTAGTAAATATTTTCAGCTTCGTGTGCCTTATGGTCTTTGTTGCAACCACTAAACTTTGTCATTGAAGAGCAAAAGCATCTGTCATTTAGAGCAAGAGCAGCTAAAGACAATTCGTAAATGAATGGCTGTGTTCCATTAAACTTTTATTTACTGAAATTTGAATTTTATATGACTTCCACCTATTATGAAATAGTATTCTTGTTTTGATATTTTCCAATCATTTAAAAAAGAAATAACCATTTTTAGCTCAAGGGGTTTAAAACCCAGGCAGGGACCCTTGGACTGTAATGTGCCCACTCCTGCTAGGCCACTGAAACTTCAGAGCTTACTAGTTACAAAAATAGTTGTTAACTTACAAATGCAAGAGCAGTAATTTATTCATTTGTGTATTCCTAGGAACAAATATGGCACATAGTAAGCAGTCAATAAATTGTGCAGTGAATGAATTAATAAACGAATGATGAATTTAACCTGACTCTACTTTTGTCCTAGGAAATCATTCAGAGTGGAACATACAGCTAAAGAAATTGGCATAAATCCCATAGTTCCTCAACACTGTACTGTGTCAAGTACTCTGAATATTTTAGATAAGTATTTGAAGATAATAAAAATGTACTTAAATTTCAACATATTTATGGAAAAATGAGATTCAGAAGCACATAAAAGGCCAAAGTACTGCATTAGTCAATATGGAAACCACAATGATAAAAACTAGACTTTCTCATAATAACCAATGCACTAAGATAATATTACAATAAAAATTCATTGTCAGTGTTGATTTTATCTTAAAATCAAAAGCTTGAGAGAAAGTAAGATAGATTCATTTAAGGATTATTTGCTCTCATTCCATCCTGGCTCTTTCTTTGCAGCACTTATCTTGATTGTAAAACACTCATTATTTGTTTTGTTACTTATTTAATGCATTCTTTTCCAATTAGATTTTAAGCTATTTGGTGGCAGGACCTTGTCTATTTTACTTCTATGTTGTCAGCAATTATCCCATTTTGTGGCACCTATGAGACATTAAATACATATTTGTGGGGTGAATGGATAAAGCATACATATGATTCTGTTTAATTAAATAAAAGAGAATAGTTGGAAGACTATTATGAATCACATGAAATTTTATAAAAGTCAAGTGTACTCTGCCAAGTAACTCCAAAAAGAAAACAGATATCTTCCAAATTCAGAAATAAAATCCATAAATTAAAAAAAAAAAAGATTGTTCTTCTGAACAAAAATGGTCCTTACATCTTTCTAGTAAAGAAGAAATGAGATTCTTCCTAAGAAGCAACTATGTCCTTTTCATTATATATAAGAGGAAGAAAAACAGCTGTTGTTGAACTCGGCTAAAGGAAGTCTGAAGCCTGATAACAAACGTAGTGGTCACAGTTAAGTTTGCTCCGAGTTAAGCATGCCAGACCAATAGAAGACCTCAGAGGAACTTCAAAAGCCTGAATCACCTAAGCACGCTGGCAAAGAATAACATTTTTAATCACCTTAGGTCGATTTATAAGGCTGGAACTCTCTCAAACATCTAGCAATTCCCTAAGCTTAATTCAGGTACATATAGTTCCAAGCTCATAAGGTTTTAGCCCTGGTGTCATAGAATCAGAACAGAAAATGAAAATACTGCCATATAAACAGAGCTAGTGTTTCAGCCACACATCTCCCTTTTAAGAGAGTATATGGGGACACAGAGAGGGAGAACAATTCTCAGATATATAGCCCACCTAGGTAAAGCACTTTCAAATGTACTTCATTTATTTATTTTAGGCCATTTTTGGCTCAAAATCATGCAAAATTACTGTCTCTAGTTTCATTCTGCTCTTTTGAAATAGTCCAGATTTTGTGCTAAGAGTTTAAAGCCACAGCAAAGAGCTAGGCCAAGAGGGAAAGCTTTTGAAGAGTTCTCACAGCTGTGAAAACACAAGCCTCAGGCTGTGTGTAGAGTTACTTCAAACAGCTGCTTCAGGTGACTAAACACCTTGAGTCTCATTCATCAAGTGTTGTTTATACTGGCTGACAGACCAGACTTGGAGAATTAACTCAGAGAAAAAAGATGTACTACATACCAAGTATGGGAAAGGAACCCTAGTTCTTTAAATCTGAAGCAAAGAACAAAAATAATAATAATAACTTGAGTAATTTAAAATCAAGCAGAACAGGAATAATTTTATTTTATGTTAATACGTCTTGCGATACGCTTTGCATCTTTACAATCAAAGGAGAAACAAAACTGATGGTTTGCCACTTTTTGATCCTGCGAATAAAATTGAGATGGATAACTCCTACGTGCAGGGAAACACCTTAAATATATGGCCACAAAAGTTCTCATTAATTATCAGTGAGCACAACATAGAAAGAGTAGACATAAATAATGCATTTTCATTATTTTTAAAAAGGAAAATATGGCTTTCTTCTTGCCTGGATTCACTGTCTTATTGCAAACATCGTCTCATCAAGTCTTGGCCATAGTGTTCATCACCCAGTATTAAAAAATTCCTTCATCTAATCTAGTCAAAAAGGTGACATGATAATATATTTTAAACCATGTAACTATCTGCATGGATCAAAAGAAGAATGAAATAAAATGACATGAGTCAGTGTCAGGGGAAGTGTTACTAGTTAAGAAAGCTTTAAATATTGAAAGCCAGTTTTAATATTTCCTTTTAATCTAGAAATATGTCACTTGGTAATTTTTTCTTTACAACATCAGCGTGGTTATGGACAACATTTACCATGGCTCCATTCAGCACTAAACAGGAGAATCTACCTTACACTCTCCTTTATCATGGCCGATGTTGTTGGTTGTCTCTTATACTGCAATGAGTTTATCAATTATATTATGTCAGGTTTCAAAAGTTAAACCTCTTTTAAGCACCGCCCCCATTCACTAGTTCATAAGTGATATTTAAATATTGCCTCTATTTTTCTGATCTTTTTTCCAGTTCAAAAATGGCTTTCAATTTTTTTTAATCAATGTACTTGAAAGCAGTTCTCAAGCTTTATTGTGCATAGAAAGGATCTGGGGAACTTGTGGAAATGCAGATTCTGATTCACCAGGTCTAGGAAGTGCCTGAGATTTTGCATTTCTAATAAGCTCTCAAGTGAATACTCATCCAAGGACCATACCTTGAATAGCAAGGCACTGAAGAATACTAGTCTTGAAGAGCAAAAAGGAAAGACAATTTTTTTTTTTTTTTTTTTTTTTTTTGGCGGTACGCGGGCCTCTCACTGTTGTGGCCTCTCCGGTTGCAGAGCACAGGCTCCGGACGCGCAGGCTCAGCGGCCATGGCTCACAGGCCTAGCCGCTCCGCGGCATGTGGGATCTTCCCGGACTGGGGTACGAACCCGTGTCCCCTGCATTGGCAGGCAGACTCCCAACCACTGCGCCACCAGGGAAGCCCGACAATTTTTTTTTTTTTTTAAAGGTTAAGCGTTTTCTTTCCTAGCTATACAAGGATAGAGACAAACATTTGTTGTCCAACCATTAGGCAAAATGATGATGAAAAACAAGGTTATAGAGTCAGTATGTTCTACTATTTAAAGTATAGAACTAAAGACTAAAGAGTTATATTATTGTACATTCAATGCCAAGGCATCCCAAAGAGGTCAGGGACATTAATCCAAATAGGACACAAATGTGAAAAATAACTTTTCATCTTTCAATATCATTGTCTATAAGATAATGATAGGTGATGCGTGTGGGGGGAAATGTACCTGGGAGGAGAGTGCTGGCCACATCCGAGCACTAACAATGGCTTCAATAGAAGAAAACATAATTTTCATTAGCAAAGAAATAAAAGATGCAAGCAAACAAACAACAAAGTCAGGAACTGCAGAGGCAAAGGAAATTATGGAAAGCATGAAAAGGGAATATATACTGAAAATCTACCATTCTAAAAATAAGAATCCTTTGACACAGCTATTGCATCCATTTTATAAATGAACACAGTGAGTCCCCATTGGGTTATTGCATTATTTATGTAAATGCAGGTAATAGCTGTCGGAGATTTTAATCCAACTCCCTCAGACTTAAAGTTTGTCTGTCTGTCTACCATTGTTCTGACTCTCAAAACTAGGACAAAAGGACGATGTAGGCACTAAAGAAGTAGTTGATACTAACAGTGCTCTAAAAAAAACTGAGAAATCAAGCAATATATGAGTTTTGAGAAGGGTTACAGAAAGTCAACTTAAGAAGTGTAGTAGGAAAGAAAGGTGAACAGGAAATAAGTGATGAGTAGTGGGAAATAGGCACTGAAAGGTAAATGTTCTGCAAAATGGATAACATACCCTGGTTGCTGAGAATTAATTATACAAGGTTTAGCACTGGCTTTTCAGATCTGGGGCATTACGTACGTTCCCATTTAATCTCAGATGCTTTATATAAAACATCAGACCAGTACATTCAAATTACTGAGTAATGACTATCTACCAGTTACTGTCAGGGACTGAGTTAATGAAACTTTATATGGTTCATCAAAATATATTTGTGAGAAAAAACAGTTGGCAAAGAGATTCTTGGTGATATTAAAACAGTTTCACAATGAATGCTTAAAGATAAAGTAATTGAATCATTCTCTCAGATCAGTTTAAAGATAAGGGTGTTCCTGAATCACAAAAATATCAATGTTTCTCTTGCCACTGTCTTGTGAGACAAAGACATGTGTTATGTACAATACAGAAATATGATTTGCAGAATTAAATTGTAAAGAGAAAGCAATGTAAATTTAAGAATGACCTAGACACCCTATATGAAATTTGTCTCCAGGGAAAAATCTCTTTCTGCCTAGTTACAGATATGAGTGAGGCAATAAAGCACTACAATAATCTGAGTTAATTGGCTTTGATGATTCCGCCATATAACGGTGGGGGTAGGGCATGACAACAAAACAAAACAAACGAACTACTCCTCATTACGCATCTCAGGAAACTGGTAACGGTGCTGAATAGAGAATGCTAGCAGAGGGTAGTGCTTGCTGCTACTCTCTCGTGGGGTCAGTGGTGCCAGCTTCCTCAGATAGTCTCTGCATTTCTGTATTTGTAACATTAACGATAGCCCATATATTCTGGCTCCCTTTGCCAGATGGCAGAAAAAAGAAAATAAAAATCTGAATTGTACTGTATCTAATTTATTTCTCTAAGGTTTGGGTTGATGTTTTTCTCCTCTACAAAAATGAGACTTGTTTTACAAAGTAAAAAAGTAAGCTGGAAAAGGAAGGCATTCACAAAAATCCTCCTGGGGAGAGTCCCTGAGGATCAGAGGGTGCTCTGCTATCATCCACTTTAATGTAATTTTTTAAAAAAATTTTTTTGAAGTATAATTGATTTACAGTGTTGGGTTAGTTTCAGGCGCACAGCAAAGTGATTCAGTTATATATATATATATATATATATTTTTTTTTTTTTTTTTTCAGATTCTTTTCTCTCATAGGTTACTACAAAATATTAGGTATAGTTTCCCATGCTATATGGTAAGTCCTTTTTCATTACCTATTTTGTATATACAAGTGTATATATGTTAAACCCAATCTCCAAATTTACCCCCCCCCCGCCAACTTTCCCTTTGGTAACCGTAAGTTTGTTTTCTATGTCTGTGGGTCTATTTTTGTTTTGTATATAAGTTCATTTGTATCATTTTTTTTAGATTCCACATATAAGCAATATCATATGGTATTTGTCATTCTTTTTCTGACTTACTTCACTTAGTATGATAATCTCTAGGTCCTTCCATGTTGGTGCAGATTGCATTATTTCATTCTTTTTTATGGCTGAGTAGTATTCCATTGTGTGTGTGTGTGTGTGTGTGTGTGTGTGTGTGTGTGTGTGTGTGTATGTGTGTGTATATATATATCTTACATCTTTTTTATCCATTCATCTGTTGATGGACATGTAGGTTGTTTTCCATGTCTTGGCTGTTGTAGACAGTGCTGCAGTGAACACTGGGGTGCATGTATCTTTTTGAGTTATGGTTTTCTCTGGATATATGCCCAGGAGTGGGATTGCAGGATCATTTGGTAGCTCTATTTTTTACTCTTGTTTCTGTTCAACAAAGGATTTTCTCTCTGCTCTCCTAACCTTTATATGGTGTGTCAGGAGGCAAATTTGAAGCCATATATTCTTCTCCTATCCTATTTAAATTCTTACCAAAAGTTCATTTGCTTAGAGAACTAATATTCCACAAGAGAGCAAGTCTCAAGAGGAGCTGTTACGATCACCTGTCACTGGAATTTTCAGGAATTATAGAATAAATAAAATCAGTGTTTATTTGTATGATTCCACCTAAAAACAACTGCTTAAACATTATGAAAATTTGGACTCCAGTCTGCATGCATACTTTTATTTACTTTACGGCATTTATTTTTCTTTGTTTCTTTCTCTCTCTATAGATTTTCCTCCACCTGTGTACCTAAGAATACCCTGAGAGTACCACTGAGTAAATCTTCCAAGACTGCTGTGTGAATCCTGTAGTCACTGCCTTGCAAAGATTGGAGCCGGTAGCTTACATGTGCTTCTGATTATGTTAATGAATTAGAGGTCAGGCCCTTTGACTCTTCAGTTAAAGCAATCTGAATCCAGTTAAAGGTAAAATTAAACTAAAAAGAGTTTTGGTTACCTCATAATCTCACCAAAAATAGCTCATTTAATATGTACTGAAATCTGGCATAAATGAGTCTCTTCTTTGATCTATGTACAACAAAGCTAGCAAATATAATCTCCTCCACTCTAAGAATGATAATAAAATATATATTTTACTCACTGAAGTAAATACAATTACTCAAATTTTCCACCTAATGCATGGTGGTAAATTCCATCCCAACTTCACAAGGTGAAAATAGTCAACTATGGACAAAACTGGCTCCAAGTTTCAATCTGCTCTTCCGAAAGTTTGGAAAGACAGCTGCCTAGCATTCTAGCCACCTTGTGTTAACACAGCAATAAAGCACAGGGTAGAATACTACTTCCTAGAATGGGTTTCTGGGACAAATGGGCTCTACTCACACATCAGTATGTCAATACTTTGGGACTTGGTGGCTCCCAGACTCAATGGAAATATTCTATTTGTGAATATGTTTGAGTTCAACATAACTGAAAAAAGAAAAAGAAAATACAGTCTTTAAAAGCTGTAAGCAGCTGGTGAAATAAGCGTTGGCCCCTCTCACATTTCTCATGGCCAAACCCACTTGTCCAAATCCATGAGCTATGGGAAGAGAAGAGGATCATGAACGTCTTAATTTTGGTCATGGATATGAAGGTTAAAATAGATGCGCAAGGCCAGGTTCTTTAATAAAATCTGTTCCAGAAAGACTTCTCCCATGAAAAAAGAAATGATAAGGTGTGGTGTGGAAAAGAGATCCGTATCCAACATAATATTTTCTTTCGAAGATCAGACCATCTTTAAAATGATAAGGCAGATTAATTTTACTAATCATGAGGACTTGATGAAATATTGTACAACTGATTATTAATTCAAGTAGATTTGTGGTAAAATGTTATTAGTCAAGATTTATTAGGCACAGAAATGGTCTAAGCACTTTATATGTTTGAAATATTAATGCCCACACCTGATGAAGCAGTCCTATTATTATCAGCACTTCACAGATGAGAAACCTGGAGCAGAGGGCTTAAGTAACTTGTCCCACAGGAGATAAGTGGTAGGAAGTGGAGCCACAGTTTACATCTGGGCTAATTCCAGAGTCAGCATTTTTAGCAAGTGACCACTCAACCTGAGTAATTTCTTCAAAATTTTGCTTTTTATATTACTACTATCACAGGGGAGGATGGGATCTTTAAATTAAATTAGATCTTGAAATTAGGTGGTGGTCTTCCCCTGACACTACCAAATTCTGGCATCATGTAGGTCTCAATGAGCAGCTCACTGACTCACTGCAAGACTCCAGCAAAGCAGAGCCTCTGAAGGCAAGGGAATAAGAACAGTTATGGGAAATGAGGCTACTTAAGCACTTACGAATTTACATTTAGCCATGAAAAACTTATTGAAACTATTTGTAGTGCCTTTACCCTGTGTCAACTTAGCTTAGCTAGAACTACATTTTCCAGAATTCCTTTTCCTATAGGTGACTGGGTCAGAGTTGGTCACAATAGAAATTTGTGTGAGATTTGCAAGGCAGAAGCAAAGAAGCAGGCATTTTTATGGTCTAAGTCATCGTAGGGAAGGCCCTGTTGGCATTCACTCATGTAATTGTTTTTGCTCTCGCTCGTCTTGTTGGTACAGAGAGCAGCCAGGCTTACTGGACCTCTTCCTTCAATGTCCCAGAACCATGCGCAAGGCACATGTACAGAAGGGGTGCCAGCAGAACCTACGGGCATTGGAGGCAGTGAGAGACAGATGTGATTCTGGGGTGCCATCACAGGTTCCTTGCTCTCTCCTACTTTATGTCTATCTGCCCTTCCCAGCTGATGTCTTTGCTGACACTAGGCCCATTATATAGACTGCTCAACCAGAATTGTGTAACACTTAATCGCTTCATTAAGTTTCTTATTCTGTATCACTAGAGTGGATCCGCTCCTCTTTTTTTTTTTTTTTTTTTTTTTTTGCGGTACGCGGGCCTCTCACTATTGTGTCCTCTCCCGTTGCGGAGCACAGGCTCCAGACGCGCAGGCTCAGCAGCCATGGCTCACGGGCCCAGCCGCTTCGCGGCATGTGGGATCTTCCCGGACCAGGGCACAAACCCATGTCCCCTACATTGGCAGGCGGACTCTCAACCACTGCGCCACCAGGGAAGCCCAAGATCTGCTCCTCTTAATGAACCCTGAACAGTATACCAGTCATTCCTTGTGGATTGCTCTTAGCAAACTTTTAGAATTTGGGATTACAGATGCTATCAGTGATAGACTATCATGGCAGAAAAGACAAAGATCAGAAAAATGTAGTATTTCTTTAAAATTGGAGTGAGGGAGAAAGTTCAATTGGAACAAAGAGCATGCAATATATGAACAATCAAATAAAATATACTATACAGCATTTATCAAGTGAATTTTACTCCTCTCATACTGCATTTATTCCACATATCATATGATTTAAGCATGCCATCATGCTTCATGGCAACAGAGCAACATGGAATTTCTGAAGCAGAAATTATCTTGCTCATAGAAAAATGGAGATAACTATGAGTATCATTTATTCAGTGATTTGAACCTGGCTGCAGACCTGGCCTCCATGTGGGTATACCTACATATTGAATAATGGCAGCAAGAAATTGAATTTGATGTCGTATAACTAGCTAAATTCCACCTGCCACGACCCTCAGGAAAAAGTACATTTTCGCTAACACCACCTACCCACAAGAAATGAATAGAGACAGCCTAAGGCAGTTGTGTCCATCCTAGCGGCCAGAACCAAACTATATGTGATGACCAACTAGTTGTGAAGAAAAAAAAATAAACAAACAAAAAAAACTTCAGAGAGTTAAGAAACTTAATGTATTAAGCACTTCCAACTCTGAGAGGAAATCCACAGCAAATTTCAGTACAGCTAGGTTAGTCATATGGCCTGGTTTTCTCTGGATACCCTGATCTATGCTCAATTTACCAGAGAAAACATTCACAAACTTCTCTTTCATTCTCAAATATGTCACAGTTTTGATAAAAATTATCTTTCACCCTAGTAATAAGCCAATCACATGATCAGATGAAATAACAACAGTAGCTAACTTGTATTGAGTCCTAGTATACGACAGGAACTGTCCTATGAAATTTAACGTATTACTTTATTTAGTCCTAGCAAACCCCCTCCACCTTGAGGGAAGTATCATTAGCACCCTCTTTGGTAAGAAGCCTGAGCCACGTGGAAATTAGCAACTCCCCAAAGCCCATGTGGTTGTAGGTGGCAGAGCAGAGCAGTTGAAATGCAGAGACCTTAACCATTATGACAAACTACAATGAGAATCTAAGACGGACAGTGGATGGAGACCCCCTGGGTCTGCATAAAGAGAATCTCCCCAGTTTCTGCCCCTCCAAAGTGCTTCAGTTTCCCCACACATTTGCTAGTGCTCTATACCAAAACATGTGATCGTTGATTTTATGTGTCAACCTGGCCAGGCTATGGTGCCCAGTTGTTGGATTATACACTACATGTTGCTGTGAAGATATTTTGTAGATGTGATTAACACTTATAATCAGTTGACTTTCAATAAAGAGTACCCTCCATAACATGGGTGGAGCTTATCCAATCCATTGAAGACCCTGAGAGCAAAAACCGAGAATCCCCAGATAAGAAGGAATTCAGCCTCAGGACTGTACCATAGACATCTTGCCTCTGGAGTTTCTATTTTTTCTGGACTGCCCTATGGGCTTGGGGTCAAGACTGTGACCTCAATTCTTGCCTGAGTTTCCAGCCAGTGCATCTGCCCTACACATTTTGGACTTGCTGGCCCCCACAATTCTGTAAGCAAATTTCTTAAACTCTCTCTCTCTCCTTCTCATTTACATCGGGAGCATATACTACTCTTTTTCTCACTTTACAGGTGAGAAAACTGATGTGTTAAAGATACTAACTTACCCAGTCAATCAGTGATAAAGTGTAATATTTACCCAACCTAACTGACCTCAGAGACTTGGTGCTTAGTCACTAAACTACATTGCAACCCAGGGGCACACAAGCCCAAAAGTCAACAAAGCAGGATGAGAAAAGTCAGAGATTTGAAGTCAAGACTCCTAAACTATAAGTCAAGTTTTAAAAGCTACAACCAAGTGCTCTTGAGTAACTCAGTTTCCTCTTTAAGCTCCAGATTTTCTATCTATAAATAGAGGAAAAGAGCTGCCAATAACCTTGATATAAAGATAAAAATATGTCAACATATAAAAATGTAGGCATCATTTTAATTTTATCTTCCAGATGAGAATTCATATCCTGGTCTCTTTCTCCCACTGACCACAAATGTCCTGGCATATTGAACATAAAAGTAACTCTTGGGACTTCCCTAGTGGTCCAGTGGTTAAGACTTCGCTTTCCAATTCAGGGGGTGCGGGTTCCATCCCTAGTCAGGGAGCTAAGATCCCCATGCCCCAAGGCCAAAAAACCAAGACAGAAAACAGAAGCAATATTGTAACAAATTCAATAAAGACTTAAAAAAATAAAGTAAAATGACCTTCTAAAAAAAAACAAAAAACTCTTGCATCAGGAGGCCTAGGATACAGCACCCACTGTCCACATAATCCCTTTTCATTTACTGATATTAACACAAGGAACACCAGAACATTTTATTAGCATAGAGGCTTTGCCATAGCACCAATACTTTTCTTAACCCTTTAGATTAGTATATATGTGTGCATATACATATCCATTTAACATTTAAACATGTTAAAAATTGAGGATCTGAACATTTGTAAAAAGGAAATAAGAAAAGAAAAAATAGGACCAAATGAGCAAAGCAATTAAAGTGAAAAAAAAAACACCTTGAAAAAGCAATAAATATTAAATGATTAATAAAATGTTAGTGTTTGGTGAAACAAAGCCAATTAAAAAACAAACACAACACTATGTCAGACACTGTAGCAGAGTAGAGACATGAGAAATCTTACCAAATCAGGAAAAATCCAGGTCCCTTTAAGGGAAAATTTGCCAAATCTTGTTTAAAAAAATCCTTCACAATGCACTTACTGACTTTGTTCAGAATATTTCGAGTGCATGTGAAAGTCTATGTTCATGATACTGCATTTTCATTATTCTTAAAGATGTAATAGTTTCTTTACTTAAATAGCTCAGTGTTTTTTCTTTAACTAAGCAGCAGCACAGCCTTCAGGTGTGTTTACACTCAGCAAGAGGAAAGGTAAGAATTCGGAAGCAAGAATGAGGATAGGAGAAATGAAC
Organism: Orcinus orca; assembly: GCF_937001465.1. Classification (NCBI taxonomy): domain Eukaryota; kingdom Metazoa; phylum Chordata; class Mammalia; order Artiodactyla; family Delphinidae; genus Orcinus; species Orcinus orca. The sequence goes on along the minus strand of NC_064565.1, from coordinate 36,275,264 downwards.
AGAAAAATCAAAGAAAAACACAGGGGAAGCCAAAACAAAGAAGAGAAGGCAATTTATTTTAGCAATATGGTGAACTGAGGAGAAAAAAGGACTGTCTAATATGGTAACTTGCAGGGACAGATCCAAGTGAGCTTACTGAGTCATTTTATGTGAAAGTCAAATCATAACTAATAAATTTAAAGCACTGAAGTCCATTTGGCATATCGTGTATGGTAAATGAAATTGTCTGTTTTGCTTCCATACGGTCAAGATACTTGGGAGAAGATTAGGTAAATGGCTGCATATGCCAAAGGGGTTGTTAATTTTTTTACTGGTACATTGAGCCAATGTAGTTAACTCTATAGATTCAGACCCTAGACTCCTCCTATGTACCCTCACATCATTGATGTTAATAGGAAAAGGGTATGTAAAAGAGATAGATGAGAGTTAAGCTGGCAAAGAAAACGCAGCTTTCTGTCTTTGTTCTCAAGACAGGATAGAATGATATACTAACTAGTTTCCTCAGCTCATTCTGTAGTAATGTTTTTCAGACCTTAGCTCTTTCCTCCCTTTTCTACTACAAAGGGAGCATATGGCGCCACAGCCTTGCACAAAGAAAAGAAAACATGGTAGTAAATTATCTTAAATACACCTGAACTTATGATAGCCAGAGTCAAGCTTTCCCTAGAAGGGTTTTTTTTTTTCACATAATTCTAGATTTATTTTGCCATTTAAATGTTTATTTTGGCTGAAGTCAAAATTTAATTTGTTCTTCAAAGAAACATAACAATGGAAATACAAAGAGGAAGCTTTTGTTCGCTCCCTGGGAGTTCTGAGAAGTAATAATTATAAAATGATAAGATTCTAAATGAAAATGTCCCTTGGAAAGGTTGAGGTTGACAGTGGCACAGACCTATGTGAAGGGAAAAAAGTCACATTATATTCATGAACATAAATATAACCAGATGATGTAATTTTACATCTTTTGATGATTTATTATATAAATGTTTCATACGTTTGAAATGAAACCCTTTCTAAAAATAAATGTTCATTACAAGTCGCAGAAAATACTTCAAGGATAGTACTCATAAGCTAGTATTACTATTAAAAGAGAATTAATAGATCAATAATATAAACTAAGAAAACTGATACATACACACACACACTAAATCAGAGAGTAACTCATTATGACAGATATTTTTATTTATTTCTAGTCATGTCATTCAGTCTGTACTGAACAACTGCTCTGATGAGCCACTGCATTATGATCTCACTTGTCCCTTGGAAATACGCACACACACACCCCACACCACACAAACACACACACATACACATACAACCACCAATACAATGACAGCAAGTTTGTAATTTTAAAAAATCAAATGTCTATTTTATAATTATGCACACTGATTAGAGATTAGAAGCCAGCTTCTGCCAAAGACCCAAAGAGGGTTTCATGAGGAGTTTCTATGATACTTTTTGCGAGCGGTGAAGTTATGCATGGTTCAGGAGAATGCCTGATTCGTGCAGACATGTTACAGCTTTACCTTTCTAGATTTCTAAACTCTGTCACTTGAGTCATCTGTTAGAAACTGGATGGTATATTCACCTACACACATGTATAGATGCACACACACGTGGATGCACACACACAGGTGTGTCTTAGCAACCAAATGTGTCACTTCCCTGCACATATGAACCTCCACCAAAGCTCTACTAAAGTTTCCTTTAGTAAGTAAGTTTCACAGAGTACTAATTTGATGTGGAAGGAGAAGGAGGGCTGGTTTCCTAATCTTGTCACTGTCTTTAGAGTTGTCACTTGATATCTCTGCATGAAATGACTGACACAGGCATGTTTCTTCTAGTCCAATTAGCTGATAGATTTCCTTATGCCACAGAGAGACTCGTGTCTCTGTATATCTCTATTGTTTCCCTAATCTGTACACACAGACTCTGACCAATCAAGAGAAGTGCCTTGTCAACCTGCTCCATTTTGTTTGTGGCCCTCAGCTTTAGACAGCTGCCCTCAAACAGGAGAATTCTAGTTAACATTCATTGAAATTAGCTGTAGAGTATGAGAAACATTGAAAGGAAATATTGTGAATGCTGTGAGGGCAAACTTCACTCTCCTCAAGAGAAAAGACCAGTTGAGATAATATAAAGAGGGCTCCTCTGTAGTTGCACAGAGTTCCCTCAAATTTAGGGAGCTAAACCAGAGAATTTTCCATTCTAAATTATGTCTGCAGGAATCACATGCCATTATTTTAAGAAGGAACATCATTCTGTAATTTAACCCTGTGGACAATTAACTGAATTTTTCATGTTGTATGATTTTAAAATTTAAACAAATGTCTATGATAGTATTTAGAATCCAGTGAAAGCAGAGGCATATGAGTGGAAAGATCAAATAGTTTCTTATTAAATATTTTCACTATATAATTTTAATACGGATCCTAGATTTACCACCAAATCAACTGTTCAAAAAATAATTTTATGTCAACTTACCAAATAACCAACATCCAATTTTTATGTCACCTTACCAAATAACCAACATTCATATCAGAACCAGTTCAATTTTAGTTAATATTCTTCCCTGTCATGTCACACAGATTTGTTTGACTTAATTTTATTAATATTACATTAAATCTACTTTATTCTTTAAATATAGGGGGCTTTCTTTTTTTTATGAAGTTTAGCCTCTTAGATATTTAGAACTGAATATCAGTGGTCATTTCATAATGCTGCCTGTTTTCATTGATGGAGAAGCTCATTGCAGAAAATTTAAAGTGATTTCTTTATCCCTACAGCTAATTAATGACAAGACCAAGACTAGAACCTTGGTTTCTGTTTCCCAACTCAAAAGTTCTTTATATTACTCCATATTTCCTAAGTTAATTGTCTTTTTTTTTCCACTTAGAAGAAATTAGAAAACTTACAGAATGTGAAGAGTAGTGGTTAAATGAAATGGCTTTAAATTTTTTTAAAAACTCTGGTTTTCGATTGGCTCTCTATGCATGCTGAGTGTGTGATGTTGGGCTACTTATTTGTTTTTTCTGTATTTTTCATAAGGCTTCATAGGCTTGTTATAAAAATAAAATCTTATTATGCATTTAGACCATTTACCTTAGTGCCTGGCAAACAGCAAGTGCTCAATGAATGTAAGCCATTAGTATGGAACAGGTGTTGGAAAATTTTTTCTGCAAAAGGCAAGATTGTAGATATTTTAAATTTTTCGAGCCATTGTAGGGTGAAAGCAGCCATAGGCATTATGTAAATGAATGGGCTGTGTTTCAATAAAATCTTATTTACAAAAACAAGCAACAGGTTAGATTTGGTCCATGGACCACAGTTTTTTGACTCCTTGTATAGTCCACAACTGTCAAATCAGGCTGGCTAGAATTACCCAAGTGGTAAAATGGTAAACACTTTACAATTATTTGTTTTTTCTGCAGAAACCCATGTGGAAAAAGATGTATACCTTGACAGGATACACATAAAAGGTCTAAAATCAGTTATGTCATTACTTCTCAAGGATGCATTTAATTGTTTTGTATTGTTGCTTATTCAACCTGTCAAGATAAATAATGAACAGAAGTCCATATATTTAACCAAATACAGATGCAAACATGGACCTCACTGAAAGCTCCATGCATGTTGCTGGTCACAGAGTTAGCAAAGATAAATGTAATAAGTGACACATGTTCTGAGGACTGGGTTGTTTTGTCTCTGTTTCTGTTGACAAAAGGGAGGTTCAAACATGTGAACCTCTGGTGTATGTCATGATACGAAAGAGGACTTGAAAGAGGGTCAAAAATTTCACCTTGCAACTCTAGGCCCAAAAATTTCACCTTGCAACTCTAGGCCATGTGTAATAATCAACACTTTCATCTTCATACCAAATCACTTAGATAAAGTACATAAGGAATTCTAAAGAAAATTTAATAAACTGTCCACCATCCATCCATTTTTCTGTTGGTAAAAGACAACAGTAGTATCTGGCCTTACATTTAGGTCTTTAATCCATTTTGAGTTTATTTTTGTGTATGGTGTTAGGGAGTGTTCTAATCTCATTCTTTTACATGTGTCCAGTTTTCCCAGCACCACTTATTGAAGAGAAGCCGCCCCTTACTCCTATGATATGGATAGAGTTAGGGAGTTAGCATATATGATGACTGGCTTAAGCCAATCGGTGAGAAGCACTCTCCTAGCCACAGGCATTGGTTCAAAGACATGTAAATTTCCAGTCAGATGGATTGAGACAAGGGGGAAAGTTTCCTGAGATGCCTGGGAGGGAAACAATTGTCCTCCCTGAAAGAATATAGGGGATGGAATTGCTGCCATCCTCTTCCTTGCACATAGTGTGAATGGAAAGGGCAGTGGCTGCCATACCAGGGGCCAGGCAATAGGGCATGAATTGTATATAGAGACTTTTAAGACAATATTAAAACCTACCAAAGAAGTGTCTTTTATTACCACAATTCACTGACAATTCTGAACAACATGAATGATAAAATATTCTCCCCATTGAGGGTAGACCGCTCCACAGTGGCCCCCACCACTACCTTCTTGGTACTGCTTTCTCCACACAGAGCATGAGACCTCCAAAGGCCAAGAATAAAAGAAATCTGATTTAGATGATATCACAGAGTTCTGGTTCTGGTCATGTCAAAGGCCAACCTTGCCTCTGAACATTCTGTTGCAAGACAACCAAGATTCCTTTTCTTCTTAAGCCAGTTTGGATCCAGTTTTCAAACACCTGAATCCCAAAATTTTTTGTTTCTTATTTTAAATCAAAACTTTCAGGTATCAAATTCATCAATATTTTTACATTTTAATGCTTGTTAACCACTTATAACTTTGTTTTAGGGTTTTATACATAGCAGTTACTGGAAACATGAAATTTCAGAGTTAGGACTCACAGTGATGTCTTTCATTAGAAATGTTTGAATCAACTATTGCCTAGAAGATTGTTTTTATATATTGAGATTTCTTTAGTGTTATAAAAGAAAATAGTTATTTTAATCTTTATCTCACTGAACAACAGATAATGTTATACACAAACAGGTATAGAATGTATACATATGTGTACACACACACACCAGGTGTAGAATGTATACATATGTGTACACACGTACACGTACACACACACACACACACACTTGGTTGGTCCTGACTTTTTATCAGATTCCATAAACTTTTTTAAGACCAATATAAACTTTCCTCTAGGCTTGACACCACTAAGAATATCATTCAAACAGAATTATACATTCTTTTTTTTATCTAGGTAGCAAATATAAAAGTGTGTTCCATTTTGATTTTCAGGTTAAATTTGTGTAGATATTGGAAAAAATTCTGGTAATAATTCCCCTCAACCTCTAAAGTGTACTCTTAGTGAACTACCGTTGAGTAGAGAAGGAAGAGTGAAAGATGGTCTGGGGTTTTTTTTGGTGGTTTTTTTCCCCACATTATAACATCAGTCTTCTGATAGTTATCTTCATCCTGAGGAAGCTTGGTTTTAAGTTTCCCTTTGAATCCTGGCTGATGCATGACTATCTGCAATATGCACTTTGCCCAATATTTGACTTTCTCTGAAATATATACATCAACAATTAATAACTTTCTCAAAGTGCAGTGAAATTAGCTTTCTGATTGTGTGATTTAATTGCTACAGTGGTCAGACCAGGTCATTTACACTGCATCTTCACAGGACAATGTGATATAATGTACTGAAGGATACAGAATAAGAGGGAAAGTGGTGACCTAAACTAGAAACAGATAATCTGCATTTTTACAAAGTCTGAAATGAACAAAGTGATTTCACATATACCCTAATATTTCTAGTATTGATCAGTAGGTATTCTTCTGGTTGTACAGTACAGATGGTGAGTTAGAAAACATATTTTTATTCAAAACTACAATAACGGCAAAGTGTATATAGTACTCCCTATGTACCAAGAACTAGTCTAAGCACTTACTTATAATAACTAAGAAAATTACTGTAAGGAAGATACTAGTATTATCATTGTTCCCTTTAAAAATACAAGAAGACAGGCAGAAAGAGTTCAAATAATCTAGACATGGTCTATAGCTAGTAAGTAGTAGAGTTACAGAGTTAGCATTTGAATTAAGGCAGTCTGGGTCAGAAACTAAAGTCCATAAGAATCGCTCTGCTATTTCTTAGTAAATACTTAAGGATTATACAGTGATACGGTTGCACTAAGGAAGCATCTATTTGGGTTTTTTTCAGGTTAGGTGCTGTAAGCACGCTATCTATGACATAGAATAGAACTATAAAACCTGCACAGAAGATATGTAAGAGAGTACTAGGCAGATTAGTGGGGGGAAAATGAAATATCAATGAGCTGGCAGTGAGTCTGCTGTTTTATTTTTCCTCTGTTTCTCCCAACCTGATCTTAATGCAACCCAAAGTTTGAAGTGGGCATTGGGCTGTAGTCAGAGAGCATGCCAAGAAAAGGCTTCTGGTGATGATTTGGAAGGTAGGAAAGGGAACGCCTAACACTGGGAACAGTGTAGATACTCCTCATGTTTATTTTGCTGTGTCTTTTCTTTTTTCCATTAAAAAAAAAAGTCATCATCCTATTGTGTACCAGTCCCCATGCAATCCAGTGATGGCAGTAACAGTATCAGCAGTGGAGGCCCAGTAAAGCCACAACTCAGAGGAGGGTAATCTTCCTCTCTGTTTAAGAGAGCTGGGGTCCCAAGGAGGTAGCAAACTTCTGATGCTTCCAATGTCTCTCTCTTGCTCACTCTCTCTTTTCCTATCTCCCTCTGTCCTCCTGCCACTTTGGTCCAGATGTCAGCACAGCCCTAAAAGGACACAGCAGAGCAGGGCAACTAATTCCCCCAACCCCAAACTCACACACTATTAAATGGGTAACCTTAATATTTTGATAACTATTAAAGAAATTGTATTTATAACTTAAAACTTTCCCAAAAAGCTATCACTAAGCCTAAATAATTTTTCTGGTGAATTCTACCAGATTTTTAAAGAAATAACACAAATTCTACACAATCTCTTCCAGAATATAGAAGACAGAACATTTTCCAACTTATTTTATAAAGTTCCATTACCCTGATCTCCAAATTAGATGAAAACATTTCTTTTAAAGTACTAATCAATACCTCAAAAACATCAGGACATGGCCAAGTCAAGTTTATCCTGGAAATGCAATGCTGGTGAAAGTTTAAATATTCCGATATTAATCAATATGTTAACAGTCTAAATTAGAATGCCCACATGATCATATCAACGGATATAAAATTTTTTTAAATTTATGATTCTTTTATGTTAAAAAACTCAGTAAATTAGGAATAGAAGAGGTATTTGGTAAAGGACATCTACATAAAACATCATGCTTAAAGATGAATGCTTTCTTGCAAAGATGTTCTACAATCTCACTGTGCCTATTCAACACTGTACCAGAAATCCCAGCTAGCACTGGAAGAAATTTAGCCTCATGATCAAAAGGAAAACAAACAAACAAACAAAAACATTTTTATTGACAGACAACATTATGGTCTACATATAAAATTCTAAGAAAACTACTAAAAAATTCCTAGAACGAGTAAGTGATCTAACAACTTTGCAGGATATAAGAACAACACAGAAAAATTCAGTTTTTATATATGAAGCAATGTACAATTGAAAACCCAAAGTAAATAATCAGTACCCCAAGATAATATATCCATTTATCAATGTAACCAAATATATACATACACCTCTGGTCCTATAATGACTAGATTTGTAAAACAAGGATAGTTTTTAATTTTTTTTCCCTCAAAGAATTGGGTGGCCACCTCAATGATATCAAAGGACTGACACACCCATTTACCTATGTCAGAATGTTTTACTTTCCCTCATTTAGCTTAGGGGAGAAGCCTCCACCCCAAATTTGTATCATCTGATTATCAGCTATGGTTGGTTTAGTCAGACTGGTGGCCTCCCATTTTGGTAATCTATTTACAAACACTTTTGAGGATCCTCCCTGGGTTTAAGAAATTCTCTAATTAGGACCCTCAGCTGGGCCTTTGATCTGAAGAGGCTTGGCTACAGCCTCACCTGGTCTCAATTCTGAAGTTAACCACTTAATAGTGTCTTCAGAGTGTAAAGGCAACTCAGAAGATTACTAGGGTGAGTACTCAAATAAAGAAGGGGAGAGGGGAGAAGTAATTAAAATTTTAGGTACCTTTTATATCATTAATCTTTCACTAGCCTTCTACAACAAACCTTTCAAGGAGGCGATTTTGGAATTTTGAAGGCTTTTGGGGCTTCCACATACCAATTAAAATAGGTACAATAGTTTAAGATGAAAGCTCTCTAAAATTATAACAATTCAGATATTTCTGCAATTCAAATGATCCATATTTTTTCCCTGCTAATTTTAGAAAAGAGAAAAACACTTACCACTGTTGTTTCCAGTAGACCCGGGGCAGGCGCAGATCCAGAAGACTGCCGACTTTGCGCACTCAAAATTGTTTTTGCGTGTCAAAAGAACCCCAACTTGGCCACTTCACGGCCAGATTTCCTTTAGTTCCCAATTAAGCACTTGGAAGCATACATAAACCCAGCTAGTGTTCCCATAGGTGGCTGTTTGCACAGGAGCCATTTGGCCTTTGAGGCACAATTTCCCAGTATTAACTTCATAGGCTGATTCAGATATGAGATATGATCTGAACAACTTTCTGAGGACAGTGTGGCGGATCTCATGTGTGCTGCTTCTGAGTCTAGCTCTCCAAGGAGTTACTCTTGGGTCGGTTCCCCCCGGTGAGAGCCTAAAACCGCCACGGCCGCTCGGAGCGCCAGGAATCCAGCCTGCCGCGCTCCACGGAAGAGCAGACTTACAGGACTGCAGTCTCTCGCGAGGATTGATGCAGCACTCGCGAGGATTGATGCAGCCTCTCGCGAGGATTGATGCAGCCTCTCGCGAGGATTGATCCTCGGACAGTTCGCGAGGTCTTCAGACCCTTCCTCGAGTTCCTCCTTCGCCTGAGGAGGATTTGTGACTGGAAAGAGAAAAATGTCCCTTTATTCTTTGAAGCGGAATAATTCAGCCTCTCATTTCACTAGCAAAAGTTTCGTTCAGACTTTATGTCAACTCATTTCTTTTTTAATTTAAGCCAAATTTAACAGAAAGCCAGTCACCTGTTGTTTCCCTGGACCTCTTACCCTGATCCCCTAGGCCCTGCCTAGGAAATGCACCTGTGCCCCTTAAGACTCCAAGTCTTGGGCTTCCCTGGTGGCACAGTGGTTGAGAGTCTGCCTGCCGAAACAGGGGACACGGGTTCGTGCCTCGGTCCAGGAGGATCCCACATTCCGCGGAGCAGCTGGGCCCGTGAGCCATGGCCGCTGAGCCTGCGCGTCCGGAGCCTGTGCTCTGCGGCGGGAGAGGCCACAATAGTGAGAGGCCCGCATACCGCAAAAAGAAAAAAAAAAAAAAAAAAGACTGCAAGTCTTAAGGGGAAACCACCTCAAATAAAACCTTTAGAATCATCACCCAAACAATGAGATCCAAATATCAGGAGAATTCACCAGAACACCTGAGGAGTACCCAGAAGTCAGTGTGGCTCAAAGGAACCATGCTGGTGCCGAACTCCGACGCGGGTAGACTCCTGGTGACCCCCTGATGGGTGTCTCTGATATCCTGCCAGCTGCGCCAAGCATATGTCGACGGAAAATTGATCCATCGATCTAAGAAAGAAATGGAAAATTTTATTCAAACCAAATTTGAGGTTTATAACCCGGGAAGAGCATCTCAGAAAGCTTTGAGAACTGTTCCGCCCATCAGAAGTCAAGGTACAGTGATATAAGTTTTTTGAGACAGAGGGCTGTACATTAAATGACATATTATTGACAATTTACACAATCCAGATCTAAGCATCATTGTGGCCCCTTACAAGATATAGAAGGAACGTTATCTTTTAAGGAGTTGTCTTGATGCTAGGAGAATGTTGCTCTTTATGGTCAAACAGGTGTTCCTGCAGATGAGCGAGGTTTGCTGGAGTCCTAATGCAGATACACAATGCACACCTGGGGGAGAGAGGAGGCCAAAGGGCAGAGAAAAATTTCTGTTTAAATTTTTCTTGTCTTGCCATAAAATATGAATTTTATTTCACAATAATAAATCTCAATATATATAATTAGTGTATAATATTATATATAATATATTAGTATATAATTTTATATATAATATATAAAATTAGTGTTATATACTAATACTATATATATTCATTTCTTATCTTAATTGTATCAAAAATCTTTTAATAACATTTAAAATCATTTTTGAAAAGTGCATTTATTTGCTATAGGCTTCTTTAATGTGTCCTAATCCTAAGGAATATAGCAATTACATTTGGATAGCAATAATTAGTCATTTCTTATTCTAGTGTCCATTGGATTACTTCCAATAGCTCCCTATAAGCCACTTTGAGCCATTGAAATTTCAGTACTGGAGAATATATAAAAAACTGTCTTATCTAACTTTCATTTATTTGAGGAAAATGAGGTCTAGAAGTGTTAAGACACTTTTCCAAATTAAGCCATGAGTCCACATCTTTTTGCAAATTTAAATACCTTGACCCAGAATCAAATATTTCCAGTGGCCTTTCTTTTCTCCTCTATTCTATAACTTATCACAACATATTTTGTGTTAAAACTCAGTATTCTTTTCCCTGAAATACTTCACAGGCCTGATTCCTCAGTGAACACACATTTATTTTTATTTCTCTTTTTTAAATTTAAAAATCTGTTACTGAATCATTTAATACTAAATATATCTCAGTTTTTTTCTTGAGCACATAATATTTTCATAAGAGATTATAAGCTCCTTGAAGACAGGAATTAAACTGTACTTGGTTTGGTTATCCATATGGCCTTGTAGATACAGTATATCAAAAACACTCAATAATGCTTGTCGATTTTAATCTTCTGTGATGATGAAAATTGTTTTTTGTTATTAAAAACCATATTCCAGAAAAAGGCATTTAAAAAAAATACATATGTGAAAATAAGCCATGTAGGTAATATATTGTTACATTTGTCTTAAAATAAGCCTTAGGCATTCTCCCACACTTTTCTCACCATTATCTCCATCTGGAATAATAAAACATATCTTCTGATTACAGCTATTTCTGTTCTCTCAAGCCTGAATCTAATTTATTTGCTATTCAACCTTACTTTTCCTGTTACAAGATTTGTTTTTCCTGTAATGCAATCCAAGGTTTTGATTTAAAAGGTAGAAAACATTTTTCCCCCAAAACGTGGAATTTTAAACTAAAAGAGATAAATAAATTTAAAATAAGTTCACAACAAAAACATCAAACAAATTTTAATTTAAACCCAGTAATTTTTATTTAAATGTGTTTTAGAATAGATGAGTCCTTTGGGGAGACACAGCAATATATATTATGCCAACAAGTAGAAATCTCAAAAATGCTTTCCTAACAGAACTTTTGAAATACTTATTTACAGAGAACAAAGGATTTCTTAGAAAGCCTGTGGTATTTCTAAAGTTGCATTTTATTTCCAAAGCTATGAAATATGATGTTCCTTCTATGACACCGTCATTAAAATTTAAAAGGCTTATTTAGAAACCACAAAACTATCAGGTAGATTTTCTCAGAAATTTGTTCTCTGGATACTGTCATTTGCTAGTTTACTTATTAGCAGAAACATGAGTTTAATTTGTTATACCCACATACATGCTAATACCACATACATGGCAATAAATCATGCCATTTCCTCACTTACATTTTACCCAAAGGGCAATTTCTCAACTTCTACATTTCCCCCAATAGTAGGAATATTGCTTTTCCTTCCCTACATACAATACAACCTTGATTGTTGGCTTAAATCCCCTGGTGAAATAATCATACTTTGGGGCAGATACACTATACTCTGGAATTTGAACACTGATGACCTTTTTAGAAGATCTAGATTGAGTTAATCTCTGAAAAGTTAAATGATGTGTCATTAAGGGCATTTAAAAACATAAGTCAGTATCCTAAATCAGAGATTTAGGAATTAAATCCATGGCAGAGGGTTTTTTTTTTTTCATGAGAATGAAAAATGTAATTTTCAGCCATACACTGGGTATCCAAGTAGGTGATATACTCATTTTCTATTTTGAGAAAAATTTGAATTTGTCTCATGCCTCTTCTACTTTTTAAAAAGTACATAAATCAAAAACAAAATAGTATTTAAAAAACTTGTAGAAAAATACATTTTTTCATGAATACTTTTACCTGTTGAAAAGACTATTAATTTCTTTTTCATCACAGTTTCAGCATGTTAAATGTTCTGAGAGTAATGTTGAACTGCATTTGTTTACTCTAATAAATTGTTAAACCTGTATAGGAAATCAAGTCTGAAAAATTAGCAAGAAAAAAGATCTTTTTCTCCTGAATTATCAAGTGATCTATCTAAAATGTTTTCCCTGGAGAGAGCCGGGTTGAACTTTTACCTTAAATAACTGTTCTAAAACCTCAGTACACTCACTTAAAATAACTCTGAATTAGGAAAATAGCCAAAAGCACAAGAAAGTACTTTACAGACTTAGAGAATTAATCACATTTAGCAAAACGAAAGCAAATTAAACAACACAAAAAGGACTAAAGTGTACACACATGAGTTGCAGTTTCACCAGAATTCTCCCTTTTCTGTGTTACATAAATTTGGAAAACAACCAAAGGCTCATCTCACCATTTTCTTTCTTCTCTCTTTCCCCATTTTCTTCTGATTTTTTTGGCTCAAAATGATACTCTCTTTTTTATCACTATTCACTTACCTCCATTTTGAATTTAAGATTTCCCTATGCTGTTTTTATTCCACACCCTCTGAGACAAGATTGCCCCTTTCTACCCTTAAACTTACCATAAATCCTTTCTCTAGAGAGTTTTCTGTTAAAATGGAATTGAGATATAGCTACTAGAAAATCCCTTTAGAATGTAGAAGTCTATTTACTACTTCCTTGCAAACATGCATTTTTGTGTCTAGGTAGCTTTACTAGGGATGGGAATTTAATATTCATATATTAAGCTACTCAATCTCAAAGAAACAATTTAAAATCCCTGAATCATATACTTCAACATCATCTTTTCAAATTTCAAAAGTATAAAAGCCTCCTCCTTGAGGTCAAGTACCTAATTTCCTCCAGCCTGTTGGTACTGAGATAAGGAATTTTCTGGGGCAAGATACTGACTGTATAAAATACGAACACTGCTCCCTTTTTAGATTTTAAGTCAGTAGTCACATTTGAGAATTCTAAGGGTAACAGAGTTTGAAAAGCTACAAAAAAAAAGCTATAGATAGGAAAAGTACGATTTCCTATCTATAAGGAAACTTTCAATAGAATACCAACTGTTAATTAACCAAAACTGAAGGAGCTATAAAAAATTAAACATTCTAGGAAAAAGGCTACATGTCAACTAATCCAACTAGGGCATACATGTAAATATCCATGTAAATCTCTATATCTCTATTTCTATCTCTAGATATAAACATAGATATCAATAGATAATCCATCAGTCCAGTGGAGAGACAGGAATCACACCAGTTATTTTAATGGAGATTTTCATATATAAAGTATTGTTAACTAGCTATAAAATTGTTAACCAGATAGCTGAAAAGCCAAAAATAGTACATGAAAGTAACATCGTGGTAACAACTATAGGAGGTAGCTAAAACCCTGCTAAAGTTTGAATGTGTGTCCCCCTAAAATTCACATGTTGAAACCTAATCCCCAACGTGATGGATGGTATCCAGAGATGGGGCTTTTGGGAGGTGATTAGGTTCTGAGAGTGGAATCCTCATGAATGGAATTAGTGCCCTTATAAAAGAGGTTCCAGAAAGCTTACTTGCCCCTTCAGCCATTTGAGGACACAGGGAGAAGAGGGCTATGAACCAGAAAGCAGGACCTCACAAGATGTCAAGTCTTCCAGCACCTTGATCTTGGACTTCCCAGGCTCCAAAACTGTGAGAAAAAAAATTTCTTTTGTTTAAAAGCCACCCAGTTGGGCTTCCCTGGTGGCGCAGTGGTTGAGAGTCCGCCTGACTGTGCAGGGGACACAGGTTCGTGCCCCGGTGCGGGAAGATCGCACATGCCGCGGAGCAGCTAGACCCGTGAGCCATGGCCGCTGAGCCTGCGCGTCTGGAGCCTGTTGCTCCGCAACGGGAGAGGCCACAGCAGTGAGAGGCCCGCATACCGCAAAAAAAAAAAAAAAAAAAAAAAAGCCACCCAGTCTATGGTATTTGTTATAGCAGCTAACAAACGTAAGATACACCCTTTTACATGCCAAAGAACTATGAGGACAAAGAAGTTAAAATGCTTTTCAAGGGGTAAAAGGATTCAGGGGGAAAAAAAATGTGTATTTTTCTATAAGCTTTTTAATACTGTTTTGTTTCTGACTTATGTACTTTTTAAAAAGTAGAAGAAAAATAAGTCAATTCTTTTCTTTGTTTCCGTGAGCCTTATAGCAACCTTTCTTCACCCTGCTATGGCTGTAGTTGCTTCCCGTATCAGCAGCTGAATCCAGTTTTTACAACATTAAGTTTCCTCACTGGATTTTAGTGAAAGGATACAAGCAATTAAAAGGCAAACAAACCAGCAAAGATAATATCAGAGATAAATGGTATGAAACAAACAAATGGTAATGGCATAAAAGTAATCACAGAGGGAATGTTGTATACATTGCTTCTGAGAGGCCTCCTCAAAGAGGCAGTGTTTGATGTAAATGAGGGAAAATGTCAGCTATGCAAAAAGTATTTCAGGCAGATGAATAATCAGTGTAAAGGCTGAGACCCTGATGTAGAAGTTGGAAGGCATGTTTAAAGATGAGTGTGGAGAGGGCCAGTATGGCTGTTGTAGACTGAGCAAGGGGGACACCTATAAGAGCTGAGGTTAAAGTGGTGGGCAAGAGCAGGCTAGGGGCTGTGGAGGGCTCTGAAGTACACTATCATGAGTTGTGGGGTTTGCTTTTGGTTTTGTTTCGGTGGGAGGAGGGGGAGGGTTGGGGGGGGTGGATCATGGAGGGTTTTAAGCAAGGTAGTGATATAATCAGATTTACTTTTTTTTTTTTTTTTTTTTGCGGAATGCGGGCCTCTCACTACTGTGGCCTCTCCCATTGCGGAGCACAGGCTCCGGACGCGCAGGCTCAGCGGCCATGGCTCACGGGCCCAGCCGCTCCGCGGCATGTGGGATCTTCCCGGACCAGGGCACGAACCTGTGTCCCTTGCATCGGCAGGCGGACTCTCAACCACTGCGCCACCAGGGAAGCCCAGATTTACATTTTAATATTTAAAACCAACTAGTCCATCAGTACATTTTCTGTGCATGCTATGGCAAGCATATACTTCTGGGTTTATAATAACCCAGAGTTACTGGGTTGGAATCCAAACTGAATGTTGTTAAACCAGAACTTTAACAGTGCTACTCAAATGGAAGATCTATTTTCAAGTCTCACTCCAAGAAGGAAGTGAATCTTGTTTCTAAGTGTAATCTCTCCCAAGGTACAAAAGAATTATGAATCTGATGATAATACAAATATTGCTGTAGAGAATTCTTATTCTGAAAAGTCAGAATTATAGCGTCACATGATCAATTTAGATATCATATTAGAATGAAGCAAAGCTTTTCCTGAAAGGCAATAATAGAGTACATTTGGAGCAATTGCTTAAATAAAATCTAATCTTAGTAATGAGAGACTGAAGTAAAGAACAGATATCATAGCATAATATCACACATAGCAAAAGGATAAAACAGGACCACAAGAAAAGGATTCAGAAAACAGTGATCATTCCCTTATAGCCATGTTGATTAAAGGTTATCACAACCATTTCTCCAATGTATCAGGTAGAACTGACAGGCTAATATATGAATCATCTCTGTATGAGACAAACCTCAGCAAGAAGACAAACTCTTTATAGTGAGTTTTATTCATTTGTTCCTTCAACACATATTTATTAAAAACTTCTTTTATATGCAAGGACTGTTTGTGGCTACTAGGAATATACAGGTGAAAAAGATAGTAAAAATACCTACATTCATGAAGCTTATAGTTTTGCACGTGTTACTTATAGCAAACTAAATTGAGTTATCGTAACAAGTTGTGATATAAATCATTCTCAATAAACCATGATAGATGGATTCATGGAGGTGTTACGAGTTAGGTCTTGAGGAAAGCAGGTGGTGAGAGACATAAGACTCAGAGATGGAACCATAGCTAATGTTTATAAGCAAAATGAGCCTTTAAAACTTTAATGGCAATCCTAAACATGTTGTTATAGAAGGAATACGAAGATTGTACAGACTCAAACAAAACATTTGATGGCAATGGGCTTGATTGTGATTAAAAATAGCATAAATAGGATGAGAATTCACTAGGTTCCAAAGCCTGTTTTCACATTTTGTTAGTTTAAGAATAAAAGAAGGAAAAAGGGGCAGGGAAAGATAAAGGGAAGAATGAAAGAAGGAAAAGATGAAAGAAAGAAAAGAGAGATAGGGAAGGAAGGAAGGAAGGAAGGAAGGAAAGGAAAGGAAAGAAACTTCCATTTCCCATTGACTATTTGTCTTGGTCCAAATTGATGAGGCTTGTCCTATCTGCTTTTCCCAATACTCTCAAATACTTTGTTGCTTATCATCAAATTAGATTACAGATCTTATTTTTATTTACAAAAATTATTGACATGCTTTAGAAAGGGACATATACTCCAGATATGCAATCACAGCCATTCAGAAACAGGCAGGTGTTTTAAGAATATACAGCTCACTGCCCTACCATTCTTTGTAGGAAAAAGATTAGTAGAGCTATGCATCATTGTTCTCTTGACTAGAATATTCCCTTGATATGCATTGGTTTACCATGTCAACTTTATGATTGTTTTTATTTTACATCTAAGTTACAATTTTTTAAATTGGAAATCTGGAGAATTATTGGATTAAGTATATTCACTTTACAGTGCTTTCATATCAAGTATACCCACATATCATATACATTGGATGAGGACAGGAAATGAGGAATAAATTACATGTTGTGGAAATGGTATTTCACAGCAGATTATTTAAAGAATAACACAAATTATTGTATACAATCATGACAACAGGCTCAGTTTAGAACTGTGGAGTCCTATTTTTTTAACCCTTCTCCAGAGAACAAGGATAGTGCCCTCTTTGATAGAAATACAGAAGTAAGGCATCATTAAAATTCAATACTGATTTGATTACATTTGTGGAAAGATTCACTTTTATTTTTCTAACTCATGCACAAAAGATAAAGTCATAGTGAAAGTATAGCTTCTGCATAAAGTATTCTGAGTCAAAATGAAGAATCAAATTCTTAAATCAGTTACCTTAATCTTAGCCAGGATCAACGGTTACTAATGATTTTTAAAATTCAAGCAATTAAGAAGCACAAGCAAAGTAAGGAGAGGTCTGGAACAGCTCTTGTGGCTCCTCAAAAATTTTTCTCTCTACACTGGACATGTACTGTGTATATATAACATACAACATATGTATTGTATAATAGATAAAGTCTCTGTAAGTTGTGCTTGTTATCTCACACAGCAGAGCGCACTGAAGTTATGAAACATCTCCATTTTATCTCTATCATATATCTTAGTAATGTACAGCTTTATCACATTCTCCAGGAAGCCATGTCTCATAAGTACATAGATTTCTAGGTTTGTTATTGTTGTTGTTGTTGCCATAAGCAATTCTCAACCAGGGACATTCTGCTCAAAGCATTCCAAAGGTAAGGATTCTGTTCCTAGGAAATGCCCAGGGTCCAGGTCACCTGCCTTCAATTTTCTCTTCCCCTGGAAGCACCTCTCCCCAGTAACTGGGGATAAATGAATCACACACAGGTTAGTTGCTTTAATTTCTCCCTCCACATATTCAGACAATAATGCTTCACAAAAGAGAGAAGGAAGAACAATCTATGCTTATTGAAAGGAAGTTTATAATCCTATTAAAAAATAAAGGGCAGAGTTTCCTATTGGATTCTCATCATAAGTTGCCTGCTGACCAAACAAATTTCCTTGACATCAGGCAGGTTTTGCCCTCCATAATGGAGACAGTGTTGCTATGGAAGTATGGTTTACATTCTTTGGGTAAAATACCTTTACTTTTAGGAAGGACAAAAGCAGCTTCTCAAAGACATGCATCTGTGGCTTTAAGGGGGACAACATTTTCCCCAAATGTGGAAAAAACTTGCCACTTTAAAAAAGCTTTTAAAATTAAAGAGTAGGTATTTTAATTTTAATAAAACATAGCTGAAGATAAAATATACTGGTCACCATTTCGATGATGTCAAATATATCAATCTTATTGAGTACATCATTTTTGTTAGATTTAACTTGAATTTCTTTTATCCTAAATCCTAAGGAGAAACCAAGGATTTCTGGGAGATAATTTTTTCTGTTTTTTAATATTTTGAATCACTAGGTATTTAATAATTAATATTTGAATATTGGAAGTTAAAAGAACTCAGAAAAATAATTTGTACATATACATATGTTCAAAACAATTGTAATATTATTATACCCATTTCACCTCCAAATCAAATGTAACTGAAAGAAACCAACAGATGTGCCTGCCAACATAAAGCTAGTTGTTAGAGGAAAGGCAGGCAGAGTTCAGTTCTTTCTTTCCTAGTGTTGGAAGAAAAAAATAAATTTCCCTAGCACTTTCTTTGAACCAGGGACTGTGCTAAGTACATTTTCCATAACCTTAAGCCTTTAATATTGTTATTCTTTATTTACAGATTAAAAATCTCTGAACCTCAGAGAAGTTAAATAAAAGGTTCATGATCATATAGCTATTAAGTTATATAGCTTGGATTCAGGCTCAGATTAGACACCAAAATGATTCTCTTCTCACTCAAGCCATAATACTTTTTTTTGTTTGTTTTTGCCCAGTGCATATTGCATTGGCCAAACTAAAGCCCAGCCCAATAAAGTTCTAGTACAACTGTACAATAGAAATATGATGAAAACCACAAATACTAGCTAATATGTAACTTTAAGTTTCTGGTAGTCATACTTAAAGATTAAACACAAACAGTTGACCTTAATTTTTAAATTAGATTTTCTTTAAACAAAAATATCATTTTACACGTACCAGTGTAAAATTGTTAATGAGCTATTTTACATTCTTGGTTTTTGTATGTCATCTTCTAAATCAGGTGTGCATCTTACACTTACAGAACACCTCCATTCAGACTAGCCACATTTCAAGTGTTGCAATAGTTATGGCTAAAATAAATAAACCTGTGACTAGTGGATACGGTTTTGAACAGTGCAATTTTAATGCATGTGGGAATGTTTACTTTCAATTTAGAACTATGCTTTTTCTTTAGGGCTTCTGCCTTCATGTATACATTTGATAAATCTTACTGGCCAGGGGCCAGAGGATAAGGGTAGGCAGTTGCTGTGCCAGTTTCACTATGCA
This sequence comes from Orcinus orca, assembly GCF_937001465.1. Classification (NCBI taxonomy): domain Eukaryota; kingdom Metazoa; phylum Chordata; class Mammalia; order Artiodactyla; family Delphinidae; genus Orcinus; species Orcinus orca. The sequence continues at coordinate 36,255,825 of NC_064565.1, read as the reverse complement.
GTTCTGCTGAAGTAGCTAGAGTTTAACGGGCCACCAGCCTTAATCCCATTCCTCGTCCTCATCCAAGCAGTCCACCAAAACCAAAATATGATTATCACCACATCTGAAAACCAGAGGTCCAATAAAGATGCTTCAGAAACAGTAGGCATTCTATGGTAGGTGAGAGAACAAGAATTTAAACTGGAGTTTTCAAGAGTTATTAAGTATTTCTCTACAAGATACGTGTAGTTCTAATTTACCTAAGGTAGGTATTTATATCTCATTTCATGGTGAAATAACGAATTTTATTTTTCTGTTATCTTTCATGCACATAATATGTGTGCTATATCTATAATCTATTTTTAAAACTCTTTCTTGAATCTTCCTACTCAATTTGCTTCCATATGTATACAGTCTCCTGCCTAGCTGTGATTATATATTTCCATACCTTGCTTATTAAATAAGCAAATGCTTGTGTCTTCGCATTGAGCTTTGCCAGTGGAAAGTATTTGCTTAGATCTATTTCAGTAATTTGCCTTTATGGCTGGGGGGATCTCTGAACAGCATAGTACTGTAAAACAGAGATCTCTCAATTTCCCAAATGAAAATAAACCCCAATTCCTCCACTAACTTTAGATTCTAAATGTTTTGTTTCCCCACATACACCATGCTGTTCTCCATCTGTATGTTGCAGAGACAATAATGACAAAAGTTGACCTCTGAATATTTCTTCTTTAATGAGGAGCATGTGTGACTACCAGTGTGTGTGGCCACACATGATTGTTGGAGAAAAAGGCAAATGGAACTCCTAGCAATAGTGCAGGCTCTATGTGAAATAGATTCATAAATCCATTATTATGCATAATGGAATGGTCATCTCTAAAGACTGAATCCTGAAAATACAGATATTGTCCACAAAAGGAAAGATTCAGGGCTTAAACTCTTCTATTCCTTTTTAATACCTGCCACTCTGAGGTTCCCAGGATCCTCATGCAGCAGCTAGACACATAGTTCTCCCCACCAGCCATTTAATTATTCCATCTTCTGCCCAATCTGCATCTAGACAGCACTGAAACCCTTGCCTTGACCTTATAACTCCATCCACAAATTAAATATAACTGCCCTAACCCCATGGGTCAAAGACAAATTAGCTCACATGACTTTGTGAACAAAATCTTCCAGTAATCTACCATTTTACATAGAATAACATCCAAAGTCGTGACCATGGACTCCAAGCCCTAACACGTTCTGGCTTCTAAGTATGTCCTAATTTCATTTCCTTCCATTTTTCATCTCTATTCTTTTTAGCCATTCACTATCTTCTTGCTTTTTGCCCAACCAAGTGTACTCTGTCCCCAATGACTTTTTTCTTTGTCTGCTGTTCTCTTCCACCAGCCATTAGTATGTTCACCCTTCCCTGCTTTTAGGTCTCTGCTCAAATGTCCTCTGTCCACCATAGATGAAAGGGGCTTTCCTATCTCCCTCCACTTCTGCTTTTTCCTCGGAGTAAATATCATGATCAGATGTATTAATATTATATATGCATTTGTCTATTTTGCCATCTATCTTCCCCTAAAGCTCACTAGGTTGGAAGCAACATGCATGGCAGTTGTTTGACATAACACATAGTAGTATATGTGTTTCCTAGTAATGTATGACTCATTTTCAATAAGATAATAACTACTTCCATGTATTGAATGCTTACTTGAACAAGATACTTTATGTCATATATTGGAATTTAAAAAATATATATCCTTTCAACAACCCTATGGGCAAATAGCATAATCTCTATTTTGTAGATGAGGATTTTGAGGTCAGATCCAAACCTTATATCTTTTTTATTTCTGAATGATATAAGGCACCACAAAAGTGTTTTACCTTCATTCATAGTCAGAGATCCAGGAGGCCTGTATGTAGTTCTGTGGTAGTGATTTTAGAGTCCATGATAGGCACACAAAGAACGTATTTTTAGACTGGAGTGTCTTTAATCACCCAGCAAATCATTTAGATCAGGGGTCCCCAACCCCCAGGCCATGGACCAGTACTGGTCCATGGCCTGTTAGGAACCCAGCCACACAGCAGGAGGTGAGTGGTGGTCTAGTGAGGAAACCATCTGCTGCTCCCCATTGCTCACATTACGGCTGAACCATCCCCTCCCCACCCATTGCTCTCGTTAACACCTGAACCATCCCCCCTCGTCCAGTCCGTGGAAAAATTGTCTTCCAGGAAACCGGTCCTTCGTGCTAAAAAGGTTGGAGACTGCTGATTTAAATGATTACTTGCTTAGTCTGCCACCTGTAACAGTGCCTCCTGAGAATAGGTTAATTTTTTTTCCTAATTGCACCCTTTTGCTTTTAAGAGAGTTGTGTTTTGAATCTATGTCCTTTTACTTCTGCCTCTGAATCTTTACTCTAAAATTAGTTTCCTTTTGTCTTATTGTAGTTTTCATTCTTACCTCATGGTTTTGAATGAATGCAGTTGTTCAGGCTAATACCTACATTAATCCTGCCACCTGGATTACGCATGTTAAAGTATGTATCTTGGCTCACCTATTATATCGTTGGTTCTCATCCCTGAAACACAGCCCCTTGAGAACAGGCCTCATCTGCAAGTATATTTAGAAAATGGCAAGGACGTCAAATATTTATTCCTTTTAAAAAATTTAATATGTTCTCCTGGGGTCTGATTACAGAATATTTTTAATGCTTACAAATTTCTTCAGTGGCACAGTACTAGTTTGTTTCCTAGGAAACAAATGCACTTATACTGCAATGCACACGTTCTTAATCACTAAATTCTATAATTTCTTTGTGAATATATAACTTCTAAAAATTGTTTATTCTTATGGGAGTTACCAGCTACAATATCACTGCAGGTAAATTTACAAATACATTATCAGTTAAAGATTATTTCAATTTATCCTAAAATATGAGAGAGAAATTTAATGAAGTAAGCTTAAGATAAAAAAACATATTCTTTTACGGCTGAGTTACATGCATAACTCTGAAGTGAATTTGAGAGATGTATATACTTGCCTCTGTTTTCATCCCCAGTCTCATTCTCTTTTTCACAGAAAACATAGGTTAGTAATTTCTCCATTCAAGAAACTGGTTTGGATTTGGATGTCTTTCTCTTCTAACCAAATATTAACTGAAAGCTATTAGGAACCCACAGAAGGGACAATGCATTTTTAAAGTGACATTTTAGCATTCAAGCCATTCATATTCCTCAATGTGAATATAATTTTTATCTAAATGATTTCAGAGGAAAATGGATTCATTTGACTACAGTGCTTCTAAGACCAGTGGGAAGCTCATCATCTTAATATTGAATCTGTAAATCCTTTCCACTAGGGATGATTAACAGCTTTGTCAAGTGTTTATTTTACTTTAAGAAGAATATGTAATTTCCTGGTGTAATGCAGACAGATTTCAGTCTTTTTCTCCATTCACACATCACATTCATACCATAGACTCACATGATCTAGCTTACCTCTATTAGACTTCTATTTTTCATGGTAAGATGATAGCCTAACAAATTTTTATAGTTTAATGAGCATACATCAGTCTGTTCTATGATTCATTTTTACTTGATAAAAAAAAAAAAGAAATCCTCAACAGTCCTGGTAAGAAGCAATAATACTGAATAACTTCCAGATGACACTTTTGCTATACTACACGTGTGGTCTGAGCTACCCATGGGACAAAAAACTTCTATTAGTGCAGAGATGGACCAGTCATATTAATTTTTGTATTCAAAGCCTTCATGAACTGTACTCAGTACAGCTGTGGCCATTAAGTACATGGAAAGTAGGTAGCTGTACCAGGAAATTTACAGTCTTAATTTGTACACATACTCCCAAATCAACGAGCAGAAAAAAGCAAAAATGGGAAATAATTCACTCTATATAGGCTCTTTATAAAGATGTGATTTAGATGCCTTCCTTGGAGCATCAAACCATTTACAGATCCATAATCAGATGGAGTCAGCCAAAAAGAAGTTATTGAAAAACCTGGTGTTAAGTTTTCCAAAGTAACAGTGAAATTAACCACATCTCTTGCCTTTGTAAAAAACTGAGCCTTGGGCCTCCCTGGTGGCGCAGTGGTTGAGAGTCCGCCTGCCGATGCAGGGGACACAGGTTCGTGCCCCGGTCCGGGAAGATCCCACATGCCATGGGATGGCTGGGCCCGTGCGCCATGGCCGCTGAGCCCGTGCGTCCGGAGCCTGTGCTCTGCAACGGGAGAGGCCACAACAGTGAGAGGCCCGCATACCGCAAAAAAAAACAAAACCAAAAACAAACCTGAGCCTTTAATTAAAAACATTGCTGTTTTTAATAATATATCCATTTTTCTTCATTAAATATTGCATAAATGAATTTAAACAATCAGAGCCCTCAGATAATAAGATTTTTTTAAAAAATTTTCTATCCTCTTTTTGAGGAGGAAGCCAATAATCAGGGAAAGCAAGCTGATTGAGGAGTTTGGTCCAAAAGTAGCTTCTCAGCATCCTTGCGTTAATGGTTTTACAATTTAATCTTTTTCATCTAGTTCTTGAAAATTATAATTCATGTTCAGGATGATGATCTTGAAGTACAATAAAAAACAAATAGGATTAACTTTAATATATTAAGATAGAAAAACAAACATTTTATTAAGCTACAATTGATTCAATCTTATCCTCACCTTAGTTTAATCAGAAATTCAGTTAAACAGAATACAACTCAGAAGCGAGAATTCTGTTTATTGAGATTTTACGTGTCTTAAACCTTGTACTGAAAAAGGAAATAAATGTATGTTTAAATTTAATTGTTCTCTTTATGAAAAATGAGAGAAACTAGAAGCCAAAAACATAGTCGAAGAGTTTATTTTGCTCATATCAAAATGATCATATTTTCTAATTTGAAACTTGTAAAGTTTTATACATATGCCCAACATCACCTGGTTTCAAAATCTAAACCCCATAATATGAATCTATATGGAAAGATTGCCCTGGTATTGGAAAATAACACGTATTTACTAAATCACAATTTTCAAAATACCATTTAATTAGTGAGAAATCATATTGAATTAGCTTTCTTCATAAATATATGGTACGGACACAAATGTCTTAATAATCCAAGATCCATCACTGTATTCTACTTTTGAAATAGGATCAAGTATTTTCAGAGAGTAGTACATGTTATTTCTTTTTAATTTCCTGGTCAAAGTCTAAAATATAAATTGCAAATTAGAAAATCCTTTGAGGATAGAGTAAAGGAACTGTTTCAAGGTAAGTTTTATATTAGTTTCACTCATTTTAATGAGCCTTTGGTAGAAAACAAGCAAGCAAATACTCTAGACTGAAGAGTTACACGCAAGCTATCTTTTAAAGAAACCATCATAAATCAGAACCTCTAACTATCTGCTTATATTATCAGGTTGCCACAAGGAAAGCATAAACTGATAGCTAAATGAGATAGTTTTTATTGAGAAAGAAAATAAGACATCAAATTTGAATATCAACTTAAATATCAGGTTTGAAATAGGCTAGAGACACCCCAATTGACAATACTTTTATTTTTAAATTAAAAATTGACACTGCTCTTCAATATATGATGTAAAAAAATAGATTGGGGAAAGTTTATTTTTTAAATATGGACGTAAGTTGATAAGAAAGCATGCACGTGAATGCACATACACACACACACAGGACAATGGTAGAAAACTATTTCATTAATCAGTGAGAATTAGATGAGTTGCTGTAATCCCTAGGAAGCTTGAAGGTAAAAAAAATCTTGGATTCAAGGGACTGATTTTTCTCAGTACTCACTAACCTTGGGCTGTCTGCTTATAACTACAAATTGTCCTTAGCTTGAAAAGAGCCTTTTAATATTTAAAATTATTGGTCTATAGTATCCATGTAATTTCTTCAGCCATAGGGCTTCATTTCCTTTGATGTGTACCAAGGTTCCAACTGATATTACTAGTGTTCCTGCTGTCTCTTAGCCCTGAGAAAGGTTTCTCTCTAAAACTGATAACAATGATTTGTCTCCACTCCAAGAGGGAATTTTATCCACTTGTATAATAGTGAGGCTCAGATGGATATGGTAATATTCTGAATAAGAGATTCCACATTTAAATTTGATCATTATTTTATCACTTTTAGTTTGTTTTTTTTTTTCTTCAAGGATTAAAGGTAACTCAGCAACAAGTGTCTCTAAAAATAAAATCACATTAAGTCCAGAAAGAGTCTATGCAATTTCAGGACCTCCTATATAGTTACATAGTTCATATATACACACAGAAGATTAAGTGGCAGAACACATTTTATTCTCTGTTGCTCCAATATTACTCCAATATTTCTTTTCCAGGAAAACAAACAAAAAATAAGAAACCTCAAGCTTAACCAGAAAAAGAGCACTATATGCAAAAAGGTAGTTATTTGATAATGTCACAAGAACTCACCTTCAACTAGGTTTTAAATGTGGTAATAAAAATCGGTTGGATTTTAATAGATCCCAAATTATTGTGATATATAAGACTAAAGCAGCTGCTCTGTTACCTTTATTTTTTTTAATATGAAATATTTTCGTTTCTACTCTTTGAAGCTGCATTAAGATGAAAACATTTATTTTTTTCCCACCATTGATAGCAGAATTATCTTTTAAAATTATCTGTTCCTGACTGGTGGCTGGAAGTTGTTAGAGTGTAACAAAAACATTCGTTTTACAGAGCACTTTTATGTAGACATTTTCCAATACCCTAGACATTCATCTTGATTTTTGAAAGTGAAATATACCAAACACCTAAAAAATCAATATACCGTAAAACAAGATTTAAATGATTTTTAAAACAGATTTTGGGTAAAATATTAAAAATAGAAACAGATTGATCAATGGACCCCTGAGGTTAGAGCTGTAAAAAAAAAAGCACTTTTATTCCACATGATCATCAGGTGAACTTTGACAACTCTGGTAATACTCTGTCCCAAGAATGAAGAATTGGTGGTAATCACTTTCATCAAATACAAAGAAACAAAGCCTTCAATCTCATAATCCAAATAAGACCCTGAAGAACTCGAAGATGCCTTGAAGCCAATCCTTTAGTTGACAGAGAAATCAATGGATAATGAGATTGCTGTGATAACTCTGGTGTCACTTCATTTTGAGTTAGAAAAGGACTGGAACATTTGCACCATCTAAAGAACAGGATGACTGTTAGCAGGGTCAGCAGTCCAGATTTAAATTATCAGTGTTTTGGGGGACAAAATGAATTAGTCATTCTGCATAGCAATTCAAGAAATAATAACATAATATGGCTAACATTAGAATTTCTGTGCTACAAATTTTCTAATAATGGAGATGGGGGATAAAGAGGAAGTTGTAAATAACATATACAGGTGAAATCATTTTTTTTCCTTTATACCTGTTATATTTTGCAAATATATATAACAGAAAAATATTAATACTTTATATATATGTAAATGAAAATACCCTACAATCAAGAACTTGTTTTAAATTCTTTGTCCTTTGTATCAATCTTGTCATCAATCTTAACCTATAAATTGGCCAACAAATTTTCACTTTGTCAGCCACACTTTGAAGAAAACAGAGCTTAAATATTGTTTCTTTACTCTTCATTGTGAAAGCTAATATCTGCAGTGTGCTAGTAAATATTTAGCAACCAGCTTTGGGGGGAAAGAAAGAGCTTTGATGTGTAGCATTTGCCAATTTTCATGGTGTAAATACTACCACCATTGCTAAATTCAAACTATTAATGGTTTAACGGATGTCTTGAAAATACTTGAAAATGTTAACAATCGGCCCTTGAACTAGTACAAGCCAGTTTTCTGCACTACTAGATAATCCTTCACATATCAAAAAAATATATACATATATAACACATCTTTATATATATAATATTCTTATATATATAATACCCTTATAGGGAATATTAAATATTTTAAAATAAAATTTTGAACAAAGTAAATATTTTAAATAATTCAAAAAATTTGTGTATTTACTTTGGTCTCATCCTCCTACAATATCCACATTTGTATTTCTGGCAGCCCTAAATTTTATCTCTTTTTTTCCCTCTAATTTTTTTCCTAAACCCCTCACCACAATTGATGAAATATGTCTTCTCCACGGTGAGGTCAAACTTCATTTGTGATTACCTGACAGACAATTCCAAACACCTATTGTAGAAGAATATTTCATTATTGTGATTTGCATCTTTCTTTGACCCACTTTCTTTTTTTCTTATTTTTACTTACATTACCCAGATAACATCACTATCATAATCCTTGCCCTAGTTTCTGCTTTCCAGAAATCCAAGGCTAGAGACATGTGGTTATAAAATACATTCAATTAGTAAATGTTGTAATTGAAAGATAAGCATTTATTATAAAAATAATGTTATTAATATTTCTGAATCCATGATGTCCTGTTATATTTTTAAAATTAAAGAAGTTTGGGGTAAATAAGGTGGAGGTTATTTTTAAAAAATTTTTAACATGTCAGCATTTTTACTTTCAATAAACATTTTTCTTGCAGCTTTATTAATATGTGATTTATACATCATAATATTAACCCTTTTAAACTATACAATTCAATGGCATTTAGTATATTCACAGAGTTGTGTAATCACTGCTATCTAATTTTAGAATATTTTCATCACCCCAAAAAGAAATCCCATACTTGTTAGCAATGACTCCCAATTCCCTCCTCTCTCTAGGCCCTGAAAACCACTAATCTGCTTTCTCTGCCTATGGAATTGCTTATTCTGGACATTTTGTATTGATGCCATCATATAGTACATAGTCTTTTGGACTGACTTTTGTCACTTAACATATTGTTTCTAAGGTTCATCCATGTTGTAGAATGTGTTACTACTTCATTCCTTTTCATTGTCAAATAATATTTTATATAAATATAGAACATTTTTGTTTATCCATTCGTCCATTGATAAACATTTGGGTTTACCCACTTTTTGCTATTATGAATAATTCTGCAATTAATATTTGTATACAATTTTATTTTGCCAGGATGTATGGTTTAATTTCTCTTGTGTATAACTAGAATTATAATTGTTTTGTCAGATGGCTTACATTTAACATTTTGAGGTATTGCCACCCTGTTTTCTAAGTGTTGTACCATTTTATAATATCAACAACAATGAATGAGGATTTCAATTTCTCTTCATCCTCATCAATATTTGTTGTGTTTTTTTTTTCTATTTTACCCATTCTATTAGGTAGGAAACAGCATCTCTTTCTGGTTTTCTTTCACATTTTCCCAGTGATTCGTGATTTTGAGCATATTTTCTTATGTTTACTGGTCATCTATATATCTTTGGAGAAATGTCTATTAAGAACTGCTTATTTATAGATTGGCTATTTGATTTTTTATTGTTGAGTTTTAGGAATGCTTTATATATTCTGGATGAAATTTTTATCAGGTATATGATTTGCAAATATTTTTCCCCTATTGTACTTTGCCTTTATATTTTTATTTTTTGACACTTTTCTTAGAAGCACAAAATTTTAAATTTTGATTAAATCAATGTACCTATTTTTTTCAACTTTTAATTTTATATTGGAATATAGTTGATAACACTGTTGTGTTAGTTTGAAGTGTACAACAAAGTGATTCAGTTATACATATACATGTATCTATTCTTTTTCAAATTCTTTTCCCAGTTACGTTGTTACAGAGTATTGAGCAGAGTTCCCTGTGCTATACAGTAGGTCCCTATTTGTTTTTCCTTTGTTACTTATGCTTTTGGTATCATCACTAAGAAACCATTAAATAACACAAACTCATGAAAATTTACTTATACAGTTTAAGAGTTTTACAGTTTGAGCTATTGCATTTAGGTCTACAATGCATTTCGAGTTACTTTTTTGTATGTGGTATGAGGTAGTAGTTCAACTTTATTCTTTTGAATATAGATATACAGTTGTCCCATCACCATTTACTGAAAAGACTATTCTTTACCCATTGAATGATCTTGTCATCAAAATAAATTGTCTAAAAATGTGAAAGTTTATTTCTGAACTTACAGTTCTATTACATTGACCTGTATGTGCATCCTTTTTCTCCACAGTCTTTCTAAGGTAAAACTGACATATAAAAAGTTGCACATATTTAATATATACAGTTTGATGTCTGGACATATGCATACAACCATGGAAACATCTCTGTGATAAGATCAGTGTAATAAACATATACATCACATCCAAAAATTTCTTCCTGCGTTGTTTTCATTTCTGTTTTTTGTTTCTTTTGCATTTGGTAAGAACACTTAACCTGGGACAAACCCTCTTAACTTTTTTTAAGTACACAATATAGCACTGTTAACTATTGGCACTATGTCATATAGCTTTTAAATATTGGCACTATGTTATATAGCAGATCCGTAGAACTTATTCATCTTGCTTAACTGAAACTTTTTACTCATTGAACAACAACTCCTTATTTCCCGCTCCTAACAGCCCCTGGAAACTACCATTCTACTCTTTGCTTCTGAGTTTGAATACGCTTTTTTTTTCTGTAAGGTCAGAGGTATTGAAATCTCCAAATTTTATTTTGAATTGTCTATTTCTCTCTGCTTTTTGTCAGTTTTTGCTTTACCTATTTGAGATATCTTTCTAATGCTTTGATCATTTTATCATTGTAAAATATTCTTTATATGTAGTAACAATTTTTCTGTTATTTCTAATATTACTAAAGACACTCCAGTGCTCTTTTGTGCATTGTATACCTATTTCCATTCTTTGTTTTCAATCCATTTTATCAGATGATTTTTATCTACTGTCAATATCTGCTTTTGATTGAAGTATTTAATCAGTTTATAGTTAATGTAATTACTGATAAATATGATTTGCATTTTCTATTTTGCTATTTTCTTCTATATGTCATATATTATGTGTTTCTCTATTCCTCCATTTCTGCCTTATTTTTGTCTTAAATAGTTATTATTATTGCACTATTGTAATTCCCTTGTTTATTTTGCTTTATTTTCTTAGTGGTTTCTCTGGGTCTTACAATAGACAACTTAAAACAATTTAGTTTGGAATTAAACTAATCAGTTTCTCTATTTACAAAAATATGGCCTCAATACAATTCCATTTTCTCTCCCATTTAGTTCTTCTATTGTCATAAAAAAAATCAAATCTTTATTTATTACAAGGTTATCAGTACAGTTTTTAAAAATATTGCTTTATGTGGTTGTCTTTCAAATCAAATAGGGAAAGTGTTATAAACAGTCATGTTTATACTATTTTTCATATTTTTTAATGTAATTGACTTTACCAGTGCTATTATTTCTTCATATGGATTTAAATTATTGTTTAGTGCTCTGTCTTTTAAACATGAAAGTCTCCCTTAGTATTTCTTGTAGGGGAAGTCTGATAGAGATATATGCTCTCAGTGTTTGTTTATCTAGAAGTGTCTCAATTTCTTCATTTTTTTCAAAGGATGCTTTTGCTGGATATAGTATTGGTTAAAGGTTTTTTCCTTTAACCATTTTGAATATGTTATACCACAGCCTACTAGCCTCAATAGTTTCTACTGAGAAATGAGCTATTAATATTTGAGGATTCCTTGTATGTTGAGTTGTTTTTCTCTTGCTGCTTTCAAGATTCTCTCTGTTTTCAGATTTCAGCAGTTTTATTGTGTTCTGTTTATTTGTGCATAATTTTAAGTTCATCCTACATGGAGTTTGTTGAGCTTCTTGGATGAGTACATGAATGTTTTTCATCAAATTTGGGAAGTTTTAAATTAGTATTATTTTAAACATTCCCTTTTGACCTTTCTCTCCTCTACTTCTGAAATTCCCATTATGTACATGTTGCTATACTTTATATTGTCCCACAGGTTTCTGAGGCTTTGTTCACTTTTCTTCATTCTCCTGTTCTTTTCTGTTCCTTGGACTGCATAATACAAATTGATCTATGTTAGGACTTCCCTGGTGACACTGTGGTTAAGAATCTGCCTGCCAATGCAGGGGACATGGGTTCAAGCCCTGGTCCGGGAAGATCCCACATGCCGTGGAGCAACTAAGCCCGTGTGCCACAACTACTGAGCCTGTGCTCTAGAGCCCGTGAGCCACAAATACTGAGCCCATGAGCCACAACTACTGAAGCCCACATGCCTAGAGCCCATGCCCCACAACAAGAGAAGCCACTGCAATGAGAAGCCTGTGCACCGCAACGAAGGTAGCCCCTGCTCGCTGCAACTAAAGAAAGCCTGTGCACAGCAACAAATACCCAATGCAGCCAAAAATAAAAATAAAATAAAATAAATTTATTTAAAAAAATTGATCTATGTTAAAGTTTGCTGATTCTTTCTTCTGCTTATTAAAATCTTCTCTTTAGTACCTTCTACTTTAGGATTTCTGTTTGATTTCTTTTAAAAATTTTTCTTTCACTGTATTTATATTCTTTATTAAGAAAATCTAATACTTTAAAAAAATGTATAGATTTGGTTTTCTTTAGTTCTTTGAACATACTGATAATGGCTAACTCAAGTCTTTGTATAACAAATCCATCATCTGGGCTTCCTCAGAGACAGTTTTTATTTATTTATTTTGTCACTTGTGTATTGGTCATATTTATCTTTTTCTTTGCACATTTTGGAATTTGTCTGTTGTTGAAAACTGGAGAGTTCAACTGATATAATTTAAGAACTCTGGAAATCAGATTCTTCTTTGTTCCCAGGGTTTATTGTCACTTCTTGTTGCTGCTGCTGTTTGTTTTCTAAATGTATTTCCTGGACTTCTCTGTAAAGATTCTATTCTTTACAATGTGTGACCACTGAAGTCTCTGCTCAGTTAGCTTCATGGTCATCTGATGATTGGACAAAGATTTCTTTAAATGCCTTGAATCATGGTCTACCTACCTTTTCCAAGTGACTGTGTGTATTTTGGGAGATGCCTTTATTGCTCTGGAAGTTTAAAGCTCTGCCTTAGCCTTTACTTATGTTTTTGTGGAGTCTCATGGTCAGGTCAAGATGAAAATTTAGGGCCTTCTCAAATCTTGCTTAGGCACAGACAAAGACATCCATATGTGTATGGCCTTCTATATCTTCAGAAATATGACGGAACTTTTTAAAGCCTGTTATGGACATCTCATTCCACAGATATTCCTTGTAAGATATTTGGCCAGCCTCTTGTATGCCGCAACTGGTATTGCTGCTTTAGGTAGCTGCAGTGTTTAACAATTACTGGGTTTTTGTTTGTTTGTTTTTGTTTTTGTTTTTAACAAAGTCCTCTTGGGATAAAGCTTTCCTCATTTATTGCTCTAAGTCAAGGCAAATTAAAATAAGTTCTTAAATGGGAATTGTTCAGGGAGTGGCCATATAGGCCAAATAGTGACAATTCTCTGAGAATAGGGCTTTTTTTTTTTTTTTTTTTTTTTTTTTTGCGGTACGCGGGCCTGTCACCGCTGTGGCCTCTCCCGCCGCGGAGCACAGGCTCAGCGGCCATGGCTCACAGGCGCAGCCGCTCCGCGGCATGTGGGATCTTCCCGGACCGGGGCACGAACCCGCGTCCCCTGCATTGGCAGGCGGACTCTCAACCACTGCGCCACCAGGGAAGCCCGAGAATAGGGCTTTTAAGAGAGTTCTAAACCCTTTTTGTTCTACCTGGTACCTGGGTTTCACAGCTACTGTGGTTCTGGTGTTGTTTTCCCAGGGCTACCTTAGACCTGTGAATAAGGGGGAGGGGATTGTGTACGTAAAAAATACTAAAAATCTCACAGTTCTTATTGAGATCCAGTCACTTGTCTTGAATAAATGTTCCTTGAGTTGTTGTACACTTTTGGTTAATTTCTAGAGGTCAGAAAAAACTGATTTTGATCACAGCTGCCAGTGTTTTCATTGTTTTTATGGAAAATCAGACTTTTGAAGTTTCTTATTTTACCTTTCCAGAAATACTTCTTCTAAATACCTTATATAAAGAAAGAAAATGAGAGAAATTCAGACTAAAGTAAGTATTGTTATCCTGATCGAAGTTCTTGAAACTAGGTTGTTGTTGTTTTTAATCAGTTTTGGAGAATTCTGACCTTTATCTCTTAAAATTTTCTTTCTTATCATTCTATTTTTCCTCTTCTTTTGGTGCTCTGATTACACATAATTTAGGCCATTATGTTTTTTATGCTCTGGGTTTTTTTGTTGTTATTGTTCACTTAACCTTTTTTCTGCTTCTGTTTTGATATACTTTTATTTTCTATTAATATCTCTTTGAGTTAATTGACTAATATCCATTCAATATTTGAAATCAATTTTTTAGAAATATTTCATTTTCTATGTTTCTAGTATATATATGTGTATATATATATATGTGTGTGTATATATATATATATATATATATAAAAAACATAGATACAGATATTCCTGTTCTAAGTCCAGTATTTGAATTATCCAATTCTTGATTTTGTCTTTATTTGTCACATTTACCTGCATCTTCACATGTCTTTAATATTAATAAAAATCCTATAGAGGCTCTAAATCAGTGATTTTACTCTTCCTTTCTTGCCCACATTCTCATGATATCTATGCCAATACAGCTCTCCAAAAATGTCTCATAGGGAAAATCGGTTCTCAGTTTGGAGATATTCTAGATTTCAGCATTTTATGCCATCACATGTGGTCATCAGAAGCTCTGCTATTTTTGTTTTTCCCTATGATCGTATCTTTGGTTTAGACACAGGAGCAAATGCCTTCAGGAGAAAAAACTGCCAGAGATCTCAGCTAATCTAAGACAGGCTCTTCTATCTCTGGAAATTTAGTTTGTTTAGTTCTCTTTATTTACAAATCCCTATGATTTTTTTTTCTAATTTTTGTAGCACTAGCTGTGACTTGCTGCATCTATTATATTATACCTGTAAGCAAACAGCCTTAAAAGGAAAGATCCTTAAATTTGAATGCATTGATTTGCATTAAAGCTCCTTGTCTCTCCTGAAGTTATATTCAAAGTGTGAGACCATTTGCATTTTTTCTGAGAAGGGGGTCCATATATAAGAATTACAGGATTAAAACATTTTGAAATTTTTTGGTAGAACTAACAACATAATCTAGAATAAATATTCTCTGGCACAGAAAAAAAAGCAAAACAAAACAATTTAAAAAAACAGTCAATATAGCAAAAGATAAAATACAAGGAAACATAGAAAAACATAGAAATCATAAAACAGTGATGGTAGATGTAGGACCAACTTTATACATTATAACAATATATAGACATGAAATCAATTTTGTTATTAAAATCAAGTGTTAACTGCAAAATCATATTCAAGTGCATGCTACTTATAAAATAGACAAAGGAAACATGTTAAACATAATAAAATCTTAAGTAAAAGACTAAGCAAAAGTTTATCAGGAAATTTCAAGCAAAAAGAAAAAAAGACATAATATTATCATTGGACTTGTTCACAAAAAGCATGAGACAAGGCTAAAAGGATAATTTTATTTTGATGAATTTACAATTCAACATTAAAATTAAATAGAAATAAATCTTCATTAATGGTACTGATGTTCATTGGATAAAAACAGGAGATACAGATTTTAAAAAGCTTGTTTGGAAAATAAAACTACATAATGAAAAGAAGACCCACCATGTTAAATACTGTATTATAATATGTATTATTTTATTATAAAGGTACTTACAATAATCAAAGACTGGTGAACTAGTACAGAAATACAAAGACAATTAATGGAGTAGAAACAACTCAAATAATTTAGAATACAATTGAAGTTGAATTTCAGTTCAATGATGAAAACAATAACTTTTAATGTACACTATACAGAATATTTACTAACAATTTGGGGAGAATAATAAAGATAGATTACATGGTAACCCTACTTCGTTTCACGGGGATTAAGAGTTAGTTACAACAGAAACAGTAAAATAATAGAAATTTTTAAATAAATACATATTTATGTAAACTTGAAGTGTGGAAAAATTTCCCATGCAGAATACGAAAGGCAGGAATCATATTTGAATAAAATCATGATTTGAAAAAAAATTTTTAATGTTAATATTTATATATATCCTATCTATGTATCTTTCTATGAAGCTTAAATAAGCATGAGAGTTGAATCACTAGAGGAGCAAATTTTGAAACACATATTAGATATAGGATACGTATTCTTAGTATATAAGGAGCTATCACAATTTTTTTAAGCCCTTTTTAAAATTTTTATTTATTTATTTATTTTGGCTGCTTTGGGTCTTTGTTGCTGTGCGCAGGTTTTCTCTAGTTGTGGCGAGCGGGGGTTACTCTTTGTTGCAGTGTGCGGGCTTCTCATTGGGGTGGCTTCTCTTGTTGTGGAGTGTGGCTCTAGGCGTGTGGGCTTCAGTAGTCGTGGCGCATGGTTTTAGTTGCTCCACCGCATGTGGGATCTTCCCAGACCAGGGATCGAACCCATGTCCCCTGCATTGGCAGGCGGATTCTTAACAACTGTACCACCAGGGAAGTCCCTATCACAATTTTTTTCTTAAACACCTTTATTGGAGTATAATTACAATACTGTGTTAGTTTCTGCTTTATATCAAAGTGAATCAGCTATACATATACAGATATCCCCAAATCTCCTCCCTCTTGCGCCTCCCTCCCACCCTCCGTAGCCCACCCCTCTAGGTGGTCACAAAGCACCAAGCTGATCTCCCTGTGCTATCTGGCTGCTTCCCACTAGCTATCCATTTTACGTTTGGTAGTATATATATGTCCGTGCCACTCTCTCACTTTGTCCCAGCTTACCCTTCCGCCTCCCCATGTCCTCAACTCCATTCTCTACGTCTGCATAGTTATTCCTGTCCTGCCCCTAGGTTTTTCAGAACCTTTTTTTTTTTTTTTTTTAGATTCCATATATATGTGTTAGCATACAGTATTTGTTTTTCTCTCTCTGACTTCACTCTGTATGACAGACTATAGGTCCATCCACCTCACTACAAATAACTCAATTTCATTTCTTTTTATGGCTGAGTAATATTCCATTGTATATATGTGCCCCATATTCTTTATCCATTCTTCTGTCGATGGACAGTTAGGTTGCTTCCATGTCCTCACTATTGTAAACAGAGCTGCAATGAATATTGTGGTACATGACTCTTTTTGAATTATGGTTTTCTCAGGGTATATGCCCAGTAGTGGGATTGCTGGGTCATGTGGTAGTACTATTTTTAGTTTTTTAAGTGACCTCCATATTGTTCTCCATAGTGGCTGTATCAGTTTACATTCCCACCAACCGTGCAAGAGGGTTCCCTTTTCTCCACACCCTCTCCAGCATTTACTGTTTGTAAATTTTTTGATAATGGCCATTCGGATGGTGTGAGGTGATACCTCATTGTAGTTTTGATTTGCATTTTGCTAATGATTAGTGATGTTGAGCATCCTTTCAAGTGCTTATCGGCAATCTGTATATCTTCTTTGGAGAAATGTCTATTTAGGTCTTCTGCCCATTTTTGGATTGCATTGTTTGTTTTTTTGATATTGAGCTGCATGAGCTGCTTGTATATTTTAGAGATTAATCCTTTGTCAGTTGCTTCATTTACAAATATTTTCTCCCATTCTGAGGGTTGCATTTTCATCTTGTTTATGGTTTCCTTTGCTGGGCAAAAGTTTTTAAGTTTCATTAGGTCCCATTTGTTTATTTTTGTTTTTATTTCCATTTCGCTAAGAAGTGGGTCAAAAAGGATCTTGCTGTGATTTATGTCATAGAGTGTTCTGCCTATGTTTTCCTCTAAGAGTTTTTTAGTGTCTGGCCTTACGTTTAGGTCTTTAATCCATTTTGAGTTTATTTTTGTGTATGGTGTTAGGGAGTGTTCTAATTTCATTCATTTACATGTAGCGGTCCAGTTTTCCCAGCACCACTTAATAAAGAGGCTGTCTTTTCTCAGTTGTATATTCTTGCCTCCTTTACCAAAAATAAGGTGACCATATGTGCGTGGGTTTATCTCTGGGCTTTCTATCCTGTTCCATTGATCTATATTTCTGTTTTTGTGCCAGTACCATACTGCCTTGCTTAATGTAGCTTTGTAGTATAATCTGAAGTCCGGGAGTCTGATTCCTCCAGCTCTGATTTTTGTTCTCAAGATTGCTTTGGCTATTTGAGGTCTTTTGTGTTTCCATACAAATTGTGAAATTTTTTGTTCTAGATCTGTGAAAAATGCCATTGGTAGTTCGATAGGGATTGCATTGAATCTGTAGATTGTTTTGGGTAGTATAGTTATTTTCACAATACTGATTCTTCCAATCCAAGAACGTGGTATATCTCTCCATCTGTTTGTATCATCTTTAATTCCTTTCATCAGTGTCTTATAGTTTTCTGCATACAGGTCTTTTGTTTCCTTAGGTAGGTTTATCCCTTTGTATTTTGTTGCAGTGTTAAATGGGAGTGTTTCCTTAATTTCTCGTTTAGATTTTTCATCATTAGTGTATACGAATGCAAGAGATTTCTGTATATTAATTTTGTATCCTGCTACTTTACCAAATTTATTGATTAGCTCTAATAGTTTTCTGGTAGCATGTTTAGGATTCTCTATGTATAGTATCATGTCATCTGCAAACAGTGACAGCTTTACTTCTTTCTGATTTGAATTCCTTTTATTCCTTTTTCTTCTCTGATTGCTGTGGCTAAAACTTCCAAAACTATGTTGAATAATAGTGGTGAGAGTGGACAACCTTGTCTTGTTCCTGATTTTAGAGGAAATGGTTTCAGTTTTTCACCATTGAGAACAATGTTGGCTGTGGATTTGTCATATATGGCCTTTATTATGTTGATGTAAGTTACCTCTGTGCCTACTTTCTGGTGGGTTTTTATCATAAATGGGTGTTGAATTTTGTTGAAAGTTTTTTCTGCATCTATTGAAATGATCATATGGTTTTTCTCCTTCAATTCGTTAATATGGTTTATCACATTGATTGATTTGCATATATTGAAGAATCCTTGCCTTCCTGGGATAAGCCCCACTTGATCATGGTGTATGATCCTTTTAATGTGCTGTTGGATTCTGTTTGCTAGTATTTCGTTGAGGATTTTTTGCATCTATGTTCATCAGTGATATTGGCCTGTAGTTTTCTTTCTTTGTGACACCTTTGTCTGGTTTTGGTAGCAGGGTGATGGTGGCATCACAGAATGAGTTTGGGAATGTTCCTCCCTCTGCTATATTTTGGAAGAGTTTGAGAAAGATAGGTGTTAACTCTTCTCTAAATGTTTGATAGAATTCACCTGTGAAGCCATCTGGTCCTGGGCTTTTGTTTGTTGGAAGATTTTTAATCACAATCTCAATTACAGTGCTTGTGATTGGTCTGTTTATATTTTCTATTTCTTCCTGGTTCAGTCTCAGAAGGTTGTGCTTTTCTAAGAATGTGTCCATTTCTTCCAGGTTGTCCATTTTATTGGCATATAGTTGCTTGTAGTAATCTCTCATGATCCTTTGTATTTCTGCAGTGTCAGTTGTTACTTATCCTTTTCTATTTCTAATTCTATTTATTTGGGTCTTCTCCCTTTTATTCTTGATGAGTCCAACTAATGGTTTGTCAATTTTGTTTACCTTCTCGAAGAACCAGCTTTTAGTTTTATTGATCTTTGCTGTTGTTTCCTTCTTTTCTTTTTCATTTATTTCTGATCTGATCTTTATGATTTTTTTCCTTCTGCTAACTTTGGGGGATTTTTGTTCTTCTTTCTCTAATTGCTTTAGTTGTAAGGTTAGGTTGTTTCTTTGAGATGTTTCTTGTTTCTTGAGGTAGGATTGTATTTCTATAAACTTTCCTCGTAGAACTGCTTTTGCTGCATCCCATAGGTTTTGGGTTGTCATGTTTTCATTGCCATTTCTTTCTATGTATTTTTTTATTTCCTCTTTGATTTCTTCAGTGATCTCTTGGTTATGTAGTATTGTATTGTTTAGCCTCCATGTGGTTTTTTTTTTTTAACAGTTGTTTGCCTGTAATTGATATCTAGTCTCATAGCATTGTGGTCGGAAAAGACACTTGATACAATTTCAGTTTTGTTAAATTTACCAAGGTTTGATTTGTGACCCAATATATGATCTGTCCTGGAGAATGTTCCATGAGTACTCGGGAAGAAAATGTATTCTGTTGTTTTTGGATGGAATGCCCTATAAATATCAATTGAATCCATCTTGTTTAATGTGTCATTTAAAGCTTGTGTTTCCTTATTTATTTTCATTTTGCATGATCTGTCCTTTGGTGAAAGTGGGGTGTTAAAGTCCCCTACTATGATTGTGTTACTGTCGCTTTCCCCTTTTATGGATGTTAGCATTTTCCTTATGTATTGAGGTACTCCTATGTTGGGTGCATAAATATTTACAGTTGTTATATTTTCTTCTTGGATTGATCCTTTGATCATTCTGTAGTGTTCTTCTTTTTCTGTTGTAATAGTCTTTATTGCAAAGTCTATTTTGTGTGATATGAGAATTGCTATTCCAGCTTTCTTTTTTTTTTTTTTTTTTTGCAGTCCGCGGGCCTCTCACTGTTGTGGCCTCTCCCGTTGCGGAGCACAGGCTCCGGAGGCGCACGCTCAGTGGCCATAGCTCATGGGCCCAACCGCTCCACGGCATGTGGTATCTTCCCGGACCGGGGCATGAACCCACATCCCCTGCATCGGCAGGCAGACTCTCAACCAGTCCGCCACCAGGGATGCCCCCAGCTTTCTTTTGATTTCCATTTGCATGGAATATCTTTTTCCATCCCCTCACTTTCAGTCTGTATGTGTCTCTAGGTCTGGAGTGGGTCTCTTGTAGACAGCATATATACCGGTCTTGTTTTTGTATCCATTCAGCCAGTCTATGTCTTTTGGTTGGAGCATTAATCCATTTACATTTAAGGTAGTTATCGATATGTATGTTGCTATTATCATATTCTTAATTGTTTTGGGTTTGTTATTGTAGGTCTTTTCCTTCTCTTGTGTTTCCTCCCTAGAGAAATTCCTTTAGCATTTGTTGTAAAGATGGTTTGGTGGTGCTGAATTCTCTTAGTTTTTGCTTGTCTGTAAAGGTTTTGATTTCTCTGTTGAATCTGAATGGGATCCTTCCTGGGTAGAGGAATCTTGTTTGTAGGTTTTTCCCTTTCATCACTTTAAATATGTGCTGCCACTCCCTTCTGGCTTGCAGAATTTCTGCTGAAATATCAGCTGTTAACCTTATGGATATTCCCTTTATGATATTTGTTGTTTTTCCCTTGCTGCTTTGTCTTTGTATTTAATTTTTGATGGTTTGATTAATATGTGTCTTGGCATGTTGCTCCTTGGGTTTATCCTGTATGGGACTCTCTGCACTTCCTGGAGTTGACTGAGTATTTCCTTACCCATATTAGGGAAATTTTCAACTATAATCTCTTCAAATATTTTCTCGTTCCCTTTCTTTTACTCTTCTTCTTCTGGGACCCCTATAGTTCACATGTTGGTGTGTTTAATGTTGTCCCGGAGGTCACTGATACTGTCCTCAGTTTTTTTCATTCTTTTTTTATTCTGCTCTGTGGTAGTTATTTCCACTATTTTATCTTACAGGTCACTTATCCATTCTTCTGCCTCAGTTATTCTGCTATTGATTCCTTCTAGAGAATTTTTAATTTCATTCATTGTTTTGTTCATCATTGTTTGTTTGCTCTTTAGTTCTTCTAGGTCTTTGTTAAACATTTCTTTTATTTTCTCCATTCTATTTCCAAGATTTTGGATCATCTTTGCTATAAATACTCTGAATTCTTTTGCAGGTAGACTGCCTATTTCCTCTTCATTTGTTAGGTCTGGTGGGTTTTTACCTTGCTCCTTCATCTGCTGTGTGTTTCTCTGTCTTCTCATTTTGCTTAACTTAACTGTCTTTGGGGTCTCCTCTTTGCAGGCTCCCAGTTTGTAGTTCCTGTTTTTTTTGGTGTCTGCCCCCAGTGGCTAATCTTGGTTCAGTGGGTTGTGTAGGCTTCATGGTGGAGGGGCCTGGTGCCTGTGTTCTGGTGGCTGAGGCTGGACCTTGTCTTTCTGGTGGGCAGGACCATGTCCAGTGGTGTGTTTTGGGATGTCTGTGACCTTATTATGATGTTAGGCAGCCTCTCTGCTAATGGGTGGGGTTGTGTTCCTCTCTTGCTAGTTGTTTGGCAAAGGGTGTCCAGTACTGGAGCTTGCTGGTCGTTGAGTGGAGCCGGGTCTTAGCATTGAGATGGAAATCTCTGGGAGAGCTTTCACTGTTTGATATTACATGGAGCTGGGAAGGCTCTGATGGACCAATGTCCTGAACTCGACTCTCCCACCTCAGAGACACAGTTCTGACACCCGGCTGATCCTGTCAGCCACACAGCTCAGAAGAAAAGGGTGAAAAAAGAAAGGAAAGTAAGAAGAAAAATAATAAAGTAAAGTTATTAAGATAAAAAAATATTATTAAAAATAAAAAAATTAAAGTCATAAAAAAGGAAAGAAGGAAAGAAGAGAGTAACCAAACCAATAAACAAATTCACCAATTATAACAAGCACTAAAAACTATATTAAAAAACAAAACGAAACAAAACAAAATGGACAGACAGAACCCTAGGACAAATGGTAAAAGCAAAGCTATACCGACAAAATCACACAAAGAAGCATACAGATACAAGCTCACAAAAAGAGAAAAAAGAAAAAAAATATATATGTATATAAAAGAAAAGGAAGAGAGCAACGAAATCAATAAACAAATCTACCAATGATAGTAAACTCTAAATACTAGACTAAGATAAACATTAAACCAGAAACAAATTAGATGCAGAAAGCCAACCCCAAGTCTACAGTTGCTCCCAAAGTCCACTGCCTCAATTTTGGGATGAATCATTGTCTATTCAGGTATTCCAGAGATGCAGGGTACATCAAGTTGATTGTGGAGATTTAATCCACTGCTCCTGAGACTGCTGGGAGAAATTTCTCTTTCTCTTCTTTGTTCACACAGCTCCTGGGGTTCAGCTTTGTATTTGGCCCTGCCTCTGCAAGTAGGTCACCTGAGGGCATCTGTTCTTCACTCAGACAGGCCGGGGTTAAAGGAGCAGCTGATTAGGGGGCTCTGGCTCACTCAGGCCGGGGGGAGGGAGGGGCACGGAATGTGGGGCAAGCCTGCAGTGGCAGAGGCCGGCATGATGTTGCAACAGCTTGAGGCACACCGTGTGTTCCCCCCGGGGAAGTTGTCCCTGGATCACGGGACCCTGGCAGTGGCAGGCTGCACAGGCTCCCGGGAGGGTCTGGATAGTGACCTGTGCTTGCACACAGGATTCTTGGTGGCTGCAGCAGCAGCCTTAGCGATTCATGCCCATCTCTGGGGTCCAGGCTGATAGCTACAGCTTGCTCCCGTCTCTGGAGCTCATTTAGGCGGTGCTCTGCCTTCTGTGGGAAGACAGGGAAGCAGTCCCCTCTCCTCATGTACCCCAGAACAATGGTCTCTTGCCTCTTAGGCAGGTCCAGAATTTTTCCTGGAATCCCTCCCAGCTAGCTGTGGCTCACTAGCCCCCTTCAGGCTGTGTTCATGCAGGCAACCCCAGTCCTCTCCCTAGGATCCGACCTCAGAAGCCAGAGTCTCAGCTCCCAGCCCCCACCTGCCCCTGCGGGTGAGTAGACAAGCATCTCAGGCTGGTGAGTGTTGGTCGGCACCGATCCTCTGTGCGGGAATCTTTCTGCTTTGCCCTCTGCACCCCTATTGCTGCTGTCTCCTCCGTGGCTCTGAAGCATTCTCCCTGCCATCCCCCATCTCCGCCAGTGAAGGAGATTCCTAGTGTGTGGAAACTTTTCCTCCTTCACAGCTCCCTCCCAGAGGTGCAGGTCCCATCCCTATTCTTTTGTCTCTGTTTTTCCTTTTTCCTTTTGCCCTACCGAGGTACGTGGGGAGTTTCTTGCCTTTTGGGAAGTCTGAGGTCTTCTAACAGCGTTCAGTAGGTGTTCTGTAGGAGTTGTTCCACATGTAGATGTGTTTCTGATGTATTTTGGGTGAGGAAGGTGATCTCCACGTCTTTCTGCTCTGCCATCTTGAAGCCCCTCCTATCACAATTTTTAAAATCAGAACTGTACTGCAATAAAAAAGTATTTAAGGCCATGAGTAATTAATTCACCCACAAATACACAAACACAGAAACACAAAATCTCCAAGTAGAATAGCTAAATACTTTATTTCTACTTTATCAAAATAATTAAAAGATAAACATTTTAAAACATAATAGCCGAAAATGTCAAGAACAGGAGACCCAAATAGCTTCATGTAATGCTCTTGGAATTGTAAATTAGTAAAACTATATGGTATTTTAAACAGAGAGAGCTGAATATAATGAATTATTATCTATAAAAGTGAATCGGCAAAATGAGGAATTGGGTAGTAAGAAGTAAAGAGAATGGTACGCAATATAGGAATGACATATATACTGTAAGAGCAGATACTATAGTATAAAATATAGTATAAATATATAATTGTATCATATAATATAATAAATATAATGTGTAATATAGCCACAAGCCATGGCAGTGTGATAACACCCCTCCCCCAGGGCTGAGATGCAGACCTCATGAGAAAGTTTTGGCAGTGACAGAGAATTCACTGTGATGCTGCACCTGTGGAATTTGCTGGAACTTGTTAGAAATCCTTCCTTTAGGGTGCTGGGGAAAGATTGTCAAAGGGCATTGTCTCAGCAGAGGCACTTTGCTACAAAATCACCTAAGAGAATTTCTGGGGGATTCTGCTGCGTGCTGGGCACCACTAGAGCTGATTGTTGGAGAAGCTGTGAATGTTGCAATGTGATGCAGTGTGAAGTGTGATGCTGGAGAATCTGCATGCAGGGCAGAATCTGGACCTGGAGTAGTGGCCCAGGCTGAAGAAGCAAGGTAAGTTGTAAGAGACTACCAAAGAAACACGCTAGATCAAAATCCTTTCCTCCTCTAGTCGCTTTCCAGTGCCCTCAGCTGACAAAGCTTAACACCTGGTCAGTTTACA
This sequence comes from Orcinus orca, assembly GCF_937001465.1. Taxonomy (NCBI): domain Eukaryota; kingdom Metazoa; phylum Chordata; class Mammalia; order Artiodactyla; family Delphinidae; genus Orcinus; species Orcinus orca. The sequence continues at coordinate 36,230,920 of NC_064565.1, read as the reverse complement.
AAGAAACCAGTTTCATAGAATGGGTAAAAATGTTGAATTTGAACTTGGAGTTGAGTGGCAATAAATTGATAACTAACACACCACTGTTTTAGAATACTTGTAGTTGTGTTTAAGTGGATACAACACGCATAATGGTGGAAATGTGGAGGCATTAAAGATACAGTTTTCCTACTTTCCAGTTTGCCTGGGGCTCTATGCTTGTTGTGAAGCTGATGTAATCTTAGTATCTAATCATGCCTCTATTTTATTGAAGTCATGAAAGTTTATTTTGCATTGTTTCATATTTAAGTTTATAACCCTGCCAATTTTCACAACTCCAGAGGATGCTTTACCAATTGTATTCTGTGGAGAGGGTGCTCCTTGGAATCACACAGTATTCAATCTACATGGCCTCATATGTTGGTCCTGCCAACTACATATATCCTTGATGAAGTAGTGTACCTTCTTTGAGCATTAACTTTCTCATAAATAATATCAGTGGTTTAAACTAGAATATCTCAAAAGCCTTAAGACTCTATGCCATTTCTGATTTCTAGCAAGATCTTTTAATGCTGTTTAGAAGTGAAAAACCTGTGTAGGACAGTTACATATAGACACACCTCATTACCGGAAGTATTATATTAGCTTCCGTTAAAAATTCTGCCTAAAATAAATGAGGTAAGACTGTACATTTTAAATAATAATTTTTCAGTATCTAGTTACATCACCACAGAGGACATTAAGTTGCTTTTAAATTTCCCCGGACACCCTAAACTGCTTATTATTGACCACAACCCAGGCTTATTGATGACATCTAATGTCCCTGTGTGCTCAAAGACTATACAGTATTTCAGCTGGTATTGTGGTTGTCTGTTACATGGCAGAGGCCACTCCCATAGTTTTGTATCACATCTTCAGGTGACACTACCATTTTTTACTGCCTGTTGGATTACGTTATTTAATAAATTATATGGAATTCCTATATGCCAGTTCTGGCTGGCTCATATTAATAAATGTTTTGGGGGGACATTAGTTACACCATGCTAAAAAAAGAATTGGCTCCTTGCAATATTTCATGAGTGTTTCACATGTTAAGAAATGACTTATCCAGATGTTTAAGAACCTTTCCTTTTTCTATTGAAAAGTTGCAGAAGGTACACACACACACACACACACACACCTTCTTTAAATTTTACAATTCCTCCTCTTCTATCTTGAAGACAGAAACTGTGTTATTTGGTTCACTGTCAATTTGTTTGTCTATATAACCTAGTAGCAGGGATTCGTGCACACTTAGGTGCTTAATAAATACTTAATGCATAATTTTAAAAATTAAAGTAATGACCCAGTCATCATATTATGCAAACTCTCTCCTCATTGTTGGGATTACTAGCAGAAGGTGAATATGAAATGGCAAAACAGTATTGGGCATCTCTTCTGTGAATGGCATTCTCTAGTCTTCAAAGTAGTCTTATCTCAAATTGAGAAATATATTTTTAATATTGGAAAAAATGATCATTCCAATGAAAAATATTCTTATTAGACAGACCCAATGTGTATACCTATTTCTTAACCTCTTTATTCTCTATATATTTAAAAGATGAGTTTAGTCATTTCTCCAGTACCAAGATTTTGCTTACTTTTCAAAATGGATTTTGTGTGTAACAAATATTCCCGACAGTTTGAATAGTGTAAAAATGTTGATTTCATATTTGCAAGCTTTGTCACTGGGAATTTTATACTGAATAAGCCATGTATATATACATAAATAGTCCACAGGTGAAGATATATCTAATTTATTTTATATTCACACAGCTACAGAGGTCTTTTTGTCTTTATACGGCCAATCCTGACACCTTGCAATGGTGGACAGGCAGTTACACACAAGATTCCATGTTGCTGCAAGCAGTCTGGAGGCAACAAAAACAAATTGATGGTGGCAGAAATAGGAGAATCCCACTCTGTCAGAAGATGAATAAGCTGAACTTGCCTGACATGAACCCTAGCTGACACAAGCAAGGTGGAATCAAAGAGTGGGCAACTTTCGACAACCCATGCTTCACAGCCCTGACCACTGTGGATGGCTGTGATTATCTCCAGACAAAATGACTGTGAGTAAAAGGCTTACATACACTTAAATTAAACACAGCAGGGTTTTAGTAATCTCTGTTTGCATTTTACTTTCTGTTAAGAAGGAAATTGCTTGGACTTGGAACATTTCATTTAATGGCATTTTTAGTTACCTTTTTGTACTTCTAATGCCACAGTCTAAATTCACTCCAAATTACCCAGTAAGACATAGGACACTTTTGTCTTCTTTATTTATTTTTTTTAAATTGCAGTAGCTTCCTTCCCAATTTTACTAAATTAAATGTGTTTTAAAGCATCTCAGTTCTTGAAACTTAATTATCCCAATCTCTGGGTGAAGTATAGCAAATAATACAAACCCCATTTATGTAATTTATTTTGAAAAAGACAATAATGGTATGCAATTGTGCTAATAATATATGCATTTCTGTATTTTTTTCCTTTTTAACAACAACTTATCAAAACCATGTCATTTTGAAACAAAAGCTTTAAGGGCATATGGAGGGTTAGGTTTGTCCACATACTGCTTTTTGGAGAAGGAGAAAAACTGCATAATATTATGTGCCATTGGAATATTTTGAAAGATTGTGTTTTGTTTCCTTCATTTTATTTTTCCATCAGTGAGTATTATTGACAGACACTCATAATAAACTATGAATAAAGATCATGGCTTGTAATTGTAATGCATAAATAAGAAAAAAATATGTAAGTACTTCAGTAGCTGAAGCACCATTTATTATGTCCCAGCAGAGAAAAATTTAATTGTTAGACCACGTAGGGTCTAGGAAACTTTGGTTTAAACTCAAGCATAATAAGAAAATCTCAAGCATAATAAGAAAATCTATCATTCTCCTTCTTGTTAAAAATGAGTGTTTTGAAATCCCTGAGTCCATGATTATGCATTGTTTAATACTGATATTCTTAATGCAATCAGTTAATTGTTCTAATTTGCTGAATTCCACCTGCTGCATTACTTAAAGCCTAATTAATTGGCTTATTTTTTACTCTTGGAAGGTGGGTAACTAGACTCTGGTCCCAAGATTGTACACCTCGATGAGTCAGTGAGTGGTTGAAGGATGTGACCATTCAGAGAGTTGGGGTGCTGAATCCTGCTTAGCTCAAACCCAAACAGAACAAATATAAAAAGCACTTTCTCTACGAAACAAATCTGCAAACAAGCAAAAGTCAAAATAAAAATAAAGAAATAATAAAAACCCTCGAGCAAGCTAGCTAAGTATAGGTAAATATGCAGACATGTATGCTTTATGTATACACATCTTTCAGCCTGTATATAAACATATGCAGGATAAATATTTTAAAATATTATGCAATAGATTGCACAATATTGTGCAAAAGAATAAATATTATGCGCACACAAATATGTGTAGATAGACAGATAAGTAAGTAGAATGAGAGAATTTTGACTTATTCAAAGACAGAGGTCTTACTGGCTTATAGATTGAGTTTAAGTTGCAGCAGGGGCAAACCAAGTGCCCCCTTTCTGGAAGGCAGTGGAGGGACCTGTTAGGTCCCCATGGAGCAGAGTTGTGGTCACAGGTCTCAAACCACCTAATGATTTGGTGGGAATGTGAGTGGGAGCCCTGTTCCTCCTCCCTCCATGCCCCTTACTGCCAGCCCCTCCTTTCCTTAGTGACCCAGTCTTATGCCTTGACTGCGTGGCTTCTGTGCTGAGGGAGCTGCGATCATGATCTGATTGTTAACTGCCTGTTGGTCAGGCTCATCCTAGAAGTGTGAGATATTTCAAGTTCCTTACTGCTTCCTAACTACAGTTAACTTACTTTGACAATCGAAGATTGATAGTAGAATTATTTTAATATTGATTTGAATATACTTTTCTTCCCTGACCCACCCTCTAATTTTTAATCCTAATTAGTTGAGAGTTAATTATATATGTTATCACCCCATCAATATTTTAATTGTTAACAGGGCAATGTAGATGCTGCACATACTACACTTAGGAAGCACATTTTTGACTTTACTGTGGATTTCACAAGGATGAAACACTGGTTGGTGAAAGAAGGCACTTCACCTTATATCCTGAACCTTCTGTTTCCTTAGAGATAGACTTGTCTACAATATCATTAGGGAAAAAAAGAAATAATTTGTCTACTTTAAAATTTTATTTCAGTCTTCTGTGATTATAAACAAGGTGACATTCAACATATTAGATACGTAGTTTTTCATATGCTGATCTTTCCTGAGGTGGTCAAAGAAGGAAATCTAGGTGACAAGGACTGGAGACGTCTCCAGTATATTGTGCTGAGCAGTGGACACTGAGGGTCCTCAAGACTATTTACACCTTAGTGATGTCTCCCTGATAATGATATCTTATTTGACACACTTACATACTGTGTCATATTGTGAGAGTTCACCCAAAATTTCCCTCTTACCTAGTTTCATAAGTGAAATCACAATTGAACCATGAGATTTAAAATATAAAATTTTATGGATTGGCTAAAAAAAGCACAAATTGCTCAAATATGAAGATTGATGTGTGATCATGCACCCCTAAGCATATGAAAAAAGCAACATATATATGTATATAATTATGGGTGTATATATGCAGTATGTATATGCACACACATATATATAACAAAATTAAAATTATACATAGGGTACTAAATTAAAATTAGTTTTCCCATTAGCTAGCATATGTTTATTTATGTAGAACTCAGAAGATCTGAATTTCATCTTATCCTCTCAGGTTTACAGACATTTAAGCACGTTATTAGGAACTGTGATTATTCAGCACACCAACACTCAGGTATCACACAACTTCATTACTACCTGATTAATTAACCTGCTTAAAGTGTGAAAGTTGGCACCTTGTCATTAGAATCCATGGGAATAACTAATGAGAAACTATGAAATAATTTGTTCCTCAATTAAAAAACCTGAAAGAAGAGGTTTTATCTCATTATTCTTGTTTCCTGTTATCACCTATACAAAGCCAAGAAGATTTTACAAAACTTACTGTCTAAAGAGAACAGGCTATGTAACATCTCAGGGAACATTTCACAGATATTTAATAAAATGTGGTGTTATTCAACAGCAAAAGGTAAGCCAGAAAGGCTCCTGGGATAATATATTCATTATAGAGCATCAATGTGAAAACGCGGTACTTTCATCTCATTCCTGATGTTGAGGTTTAAATGAGGTTTCTAGCTAAGAAAAGAGAGAAAGAAAAATAATCTAGTTCAACTTAGATCTGTCTAAAGAGACTTCAGAAAAAATATCAGGAGAGGTAATTAGTATTAGAGAACTATTAAATTACAACATTTCCGTTTATTAAAAAACACAGCCCCGAGCCCCAATTTCCCTCAGTATGACTGATTTTATTCAGTGGCCACATTTACACTATCACTCATATTGGGAAGAAGGCAGTAAAGGTATTCATTTCAATTGCTTTCCCTTGTCCACATTCATGAGATCATGCGTATCATATAACAATGCTGAAGCATCAAAGGTACTTTCCTAGCTTAGAACTTTTTGTAATATTTATAGATCTATCCTCCTCCCCACAAGTTATTCATAGAGTTCACAAATGCCAATGAAATAAATGTCTATTGTTTAACATTAAAGTAAAGAAGCCAAAAGTTTTTCTTGGAGGTAAAGTGAACAATCTTTCTCACACTGATTATTTTACATACATCTTTTCAGTTAGAAAGAATTTCATGCTCTGAACCATGGCAGGATATAGACTATAGAATCTATCCAATGTAAAGCTAGGCATAAATGAATACAGATGTTAATTAATTGGATATCCCTATTTAAATTCCTTGAAATATATTCTGGATCATGTCTCCTGCTTCCTCGTATAAATCTTTAAACTGAGGCCACCCGCATTTAGTGAAGGAAATAGTCAGATTTTTAAAAACCACATGCATGTTTTTCCAAAATCAAGATTTTGTGAAGATAATCACAAAGTTTCAAATAACAAAATTTAATTAATCCACTTTAGAAAAAAGATTCATATCCGTTTTTTACTCTAAGCTTTATAATTTTATTCAGTTGCAAAATATCCCGGAAGAAAAAAAAAGAACAGGCTGTTGGCTGGTAACACACTTGAAAAATCTCTGCTTTATTTCCTGAAAGAATTTCAATTAGCATATAATGAAAAATTTAGAGTCAAGTCCAGCATATATTTAATGATAATAGCTGCTATTTTTTGAGCATCAATGGCATAAACTGTATGGTAGGCATTTCACATGCAAACCTTATTTATATCTTAGCATTATCAAGAGGTTGTATAATTATACCTATTTACAGACAAGAAAACTGAAGTCCAGTTGTGTTTTATATCTTGTCAGACTTTATATTCTGACATGAAATTCCATAAACTCGCTGGAAATTGCTTCTAATCTACAAAGTATTCTTGTTTAATACAACCTATTAATAAATGCCTAACTACACTACAGCATGGGATTATTTATTTGTTTTTAAGGATGTGAAACAAAATTTACAGGTAAAAACAGTTTGATATAATCAATTATAAAACAAAAACAATAAAGTTATATTCAAAATTAATCACACAGGGCTTCCCTGGTGGTGCAGTGGTTGAGAGTCCGCCTGCCGATGCAGGGGACGTGGGTTCGTGCCCCAGTCAGGGAAGATCCCACATGCTGCGGAGCAGCTGGGCCCGTGAGCCATGGCTGCTGAGCCCGCGCGTCCGGAGCCTGTGCTCCGCAATGGGAGAGGCCACAACAGTGAGAGGCCCGCATACCGCAAAAAAAAAAAAAAAAAAAAAAAGAATCATACACATTCTTCAGAAATTATATCTGTAATAGTTTAACATTATTGACAGATAGTATCATGAATATTAAATTGACTAATTAAAATTTTCCAAAAATAGAGAACCAAGAAAATAATTTGCTAAACATAGAGGTATCAGGGAAAAACTGCATAGTCATTTTTAATAAGGTATATCCTGCTAAGTTAAAAAAGAGAAAGAAAGAAGGAGGAAATGAAATAAAGGAGGTCCTGGTCAGGGCAGCTTTTTTATCTTATTTGTATAAGATTAGCTATTTAAAGATTTATGCCAGTCCAAAGTAAAGGGAAAGAAAATGACCTAAAACTTTAAAAGCGTCAATATCATTTCAAGGTAAAAAAAACAGCTGCATTTAAAATGATGAGAAGATTACCTGTGCTTTCTTTTTTAGGTCAAAATTTAAACTTTAAAAATAAAGTGATACTTAAAAGATGATGTTTTGAGAACAAATACTTAGGGCAATAGAAGATTTAAAAAAGTAGATTTGAAATTATATGATGACCAATAATGTGTCATGGGAAAATAATTAAATAACAAATATAAATAAAACTGAATAGACTGAAAAATGAACCACAGATAAAGACACTATCTTAAGGAGAGTAGCTAACTCAATAATAAAAGTAAGTAGTCTGCCCAGAATAGCAAGGTGTTCCCAACCACTATATATATTTGATACTAATACTTATATCTTTTATTCACTAATGTGCAATATATTTTGTGTACAACCCCTCAAAGACTTATTAGGGGCTGTATACAAAATACAACCTGAACACATCCTGTTGTGTTCAGTGATGTATTTATCATACCTTAGTACTCAAATATATGAATTTATATGAGTATACATGTTGCATGGCAACATCTAGAAGTCTGTCTCCATTATTAACTAATATAAAACATTAAATTAAAAAAGTTCATAGTTTCAAATTGCCTGCTGTCATTACAAACTTTCACGTGTAAATCGACATTCTTCTGGCTTTTATTCCACCTATGAATCATTCTATAGGTGTAATGGTTACGTCACTGCATTTTGATCCGTTTATTCGCAGGTCTCCAGACTACCAGGAAATGGGTGTCTCCACTGGGATTGTGATTGGGAAGCTCTGAATTAGTGGCATTCCTGATAATGTTTTCAATTTATTTTTATGTCAGTAGTGAGAAGCATTACTATTGTTTAATCTTATCTCCACTTCAGAACTTAAAGGGAGCGTATTGTGCAACTTCCTTCCTTTGTTGTCCCCATTAGCAGGGGTCAGGTTCTACCTTATTCAGCATACACTAGAAAGGAACACAAACAAGAGTAAATCAAGCTAAAAATAGTCATTGCTCCTCACATCACTGCTTTGAGTCCAACCAGACTTCTTGCATGTCCCCTCACTCATGTACTAAGACTGAGGTCTGAGCACCTCTAAGAGGCTACATGGCCATCCTAGGGTTCTTGACATGGTCACTGTCATCAACTACAAATGCTAGTGTTTGAAATTCAGCTTAGCTCATATCTAAAAATGAACAATGGAACAGCATGGGAAACTTTCTCAAAGGTGTCACTCCGTCTCCACAATCAATTCATGTAGGAAATGTGAAGTTGTTCAGTTTCTGAAGACAGCACCACCCCTCCTTTAAGATATTATCCAAGAAACACACTGAACACTACCTAGAACACAACCTGGGAGATTGGATCATGATTGTAGACTTTTATATCAATCACACAGGAAATCCTTATAAATGGGATCCTTGGAAAGAGATTGTACTCTATTAAACAAGCTATAGTCATATTTAAATGAAGCAGGGAATATATTTTAGAAGTGTTTTAAAATTTAAATTTTTCAGTAGGTTTTTAATCATGAGAAATGTACATGTATAAAACCCTTCTTTGCATTCAGTTAGCCCAGGTCAGTTTCCACTTTTTAAAAAAATATGAATACCATCTATTCACCCACTGAAAAGATTATTCCTCTTAAGAAAATAGTGTGATACTTAAGAGTTGGTAGCTTCCTAGATTGTATTAGTGATGGCAGGTAAGATATGACAAATGTTTAAATCACTATCGGTACTTGATCATTGTGTCCGGTTACAAAGGGTGGGAACAGAGTTGGACCATGTTCAAGTACCCTAATGCATGCTACATATTTTATGCACTTTGTTCACTTTTTACAATATTCTGAGTGGTAGAAAGTATCATCCCATTACATAAGTGAGGATACAAAGTAGAGGGAAAGTAAGTATCTGATTCAGGAACATTGATATTAGTCGTTGAGCTAGTATTTGGACTCTCCAAAGTTGTGAATTCTAGATATCATGTTTACTTATTTAGCTGGTTGTTTTTCCTCTCTATGCCATGCAGTTTCCTATCAGTGACATGTGAATAGCAGGTTACCTTAAGGAGCGAAACTTTCTCCATCAGGACTAGTGGGTAGAAATGGATGAGTGTGACATTGATAGAGTCAGTGTGCTTTGTGGCCATCAGCTCTCTTCCAGGTGCAGCACAGGAACGCAGGGGTCTGAAAATGCAATTAACTACTTCAAAAGCTTTCTGCCCATTGCTACTCTGACATTTAAGATTTTTGACAACTTGTTACATTTCTCATCTCCCCTTGAAATGCTGTTTACCAAAGGAACATAATCCTTGTGTCTAATTTATATTCTACTTATTAAGCAATCATGGACTTGTCACTAGGATATTAATTTGAGTTTAGAAACAAATTAAGTTATTTAACTTGAATATGTCAGTGGTGTCTTCACTCATGAACAGATAAACTCAACTTATTTATTGATAAGGAATTATTTTTGAAGCCTCAAGATTATTTCTACTTTTTTGAAAATATAAAGTGATGTTTAACTCTCCAACAATATTTATATTGTGTTTGTATCAAATCATGGAGATTATCATGTCATTTGTAAATTCCTATTTGTACATTTCCTTTGGTATAATGGTATGACTTTCGTTTTAAGTAGTGGAATCTCAAAATAAATTGCAAAACAAATCAATCTCCAATAGATAAATGAAAAATGTGCAATGAAGCTAAAAATATCCTCCACCAAGGTGCTAGTTGGCTGTGTTGCTTAGCTACCCATGACCAAACAGGCTGACAGCACCATGAACTTTCTGGCTGAGCTGGGTATAATTACCAACCAAGTTTCCATTTCATTAAGTTCCACTTACAAATCTTGAGAATATTGAAATGTGCATATTTAGAAGATTTCACCATCATAAATGAGGACAAAATTTACTTCTTTAAAACAAATGATATTCCAAGATGTGCCTCTGGGTAACTTAACTAAAACTTTCAAAGGTTGAAATAATGACATTTTTGAAGGCAAAATTCTATTTTTAAAGGAAATAACTATAGTCAAAGACTGAGGGGCAGGGAATTTTCTTTTTTTAATCATAAAAATTGTTTTTTTTTAATTTTTCCTTTAAATACAAATAAAATTATGAATGGGAAACTTAGGATTGCTTTGTCTTCCTGCAAAGCTACAAAACATTGATTTTTCTTTTCCATCAGAGGTAATCGTTTTATGCTTTTGTCCCCAGTTCTAAGGTTTAAATGGAGGTTAATTCCTGAAATATCTTAGATGATTTAGCAGAGTCCTGTACAGGGAACACAGTAATTCAGTTCATCAGACAACAAAGCCCATTAGCAGATATTACCAAGTCACTACTAAAAGGCAAGAATAAAGGAAATGCAAAGATTCATATCCCTTCATAATTAACACACAAAGCTTTGAGTGCAGATTACAGTAGGATTATGGTGAATTAAAGAAGTACATCTGATGCTCCTTTTATAGATTTCTTATTGTTTATCATACTTATCCGAAATATATATGCGTTCATTTAGTTCCATAAGAGTATAATTGAGACAAATAGCTGAAATCCATTTATACCATCTGAAAGTAAAAAAAGATTATGTCTCAAGCACATTTGCATCCATTTACAATGTAATAAACTGGACAACATTTTACTGTTCCGTTTCCTCTACTCTCTGTATAGAGACAGAATTTTGTCCCTCTGATATTGGCTGAATTTGTGTTATTTTAAAAATAATTTTAAAATATATTTATCAAAATAATACATGCTTAAAGTATTACAGCCCATAGTACAAACAAGTTTATGATGAAAATAACCAGTCTCTGGCTTCTTTCCTTACTATCCCAGTCCTGCGGTTTTGGGGTTTTTAAAGAAGCTGATGTCTTTATTGAGATGAAATTCACATAGCATAAAATTAATCAATTTAAAGTAAACAATTGAGTGGCATTTAGCTCATTCACAGTGTTGTGCCTCCACCATCTGTATTTAGTTTCAAACCATTTTCATCACCCTAAAGGGAAACTCAGCCCTTCTCTCCAGCCCTGACAACAGCTAGTCACTGTTTTGTCTCTGTAGATTTATCTATTCTGGATATATCATATACATGGAAACGCACAATATTTGACAATTTGTGTCTAGATTCTTTCACTTAGCATAGTGTAATAATTTTGATTTTAATTCTTCTGGAGAGTATCCTCATAATTTTTGAAAGTATATTTATATCTCTGTGTCAGGCAATATCTGTTGACTTCTTGATATGACATAATAGCATTCATCGTACATTCACAATTCTCCAATCTTATTCCAGTGTTTGAATTACTTTACTATTTTTAGTTTTTCCATTGGTTGCTATTGTAAGTTATGTGATATATTTAAACTCAGATTTTTTTTCCTTTTTTGATAGTATTTTACGATTCTACATTTTGCAAATCAGGGTATTCAAATTGCTACATTTTCTTCTTTCTTTCTTTCCTTTTGTTACATTTTATCTTCTCTCAGTTATGCTGTACTTTTCCATTGTCAAAATGCATGCACTTATTAATTTTTCAAATATTTATTGACGACCCACCTTTACTATGGACATAATTTTATTTTGCTTTTAATTTGCTTTTCCTTGCATGTTTATTTTTCTAGGCATTTGTAATTTTATATTTATCTGACATCTGACTTTATCAGATCCCCAATTTTTTCTAACCTTTCAATCAGAATTTTTTATGCTTTAAGACTCTTTTTTTAAAATAAAACTTTTGTCTAAAAGCTGTAATCCTCCTTCTTCCATTTGGAACATTTACTTCTTAATTTGTTATAGAGCTTTCACTGTGATCCTTCCCTTCACAGACATGAAGAATTGAAGTCATTATTTCCTGGAATACATAAGTCCATCTTTTGGGGTTTATTCCTTTATTTTGCCATTTATCTTCAAATATCTCCCTATGAAAAATGCATTGGAGGTAAATTTTCTGTGGACTTGAATGTTCGAAAATCCTTCTACTTTTATTTTACTTGAAAGACAGTTTGTCTGGGTATAAAATTTTAAAAGCATCACATGTTTTCCATCTAATATTCAGTGGCACTGATGAAAATTACAGTTCCAGTACGATTTTGTTTTTTATAAATAACATTTTTCTCATCTACAAGTTTTGAAGATCTTTTGATTCTTTAGTGTCTTCATTTTCTGTTTGTGGAAGAAATTGCATATCAGATCACCTAGTTTGGTGTATTTATTTTTCATATTTTCCAATTCTTTTGCTTTGGAATTATGTTCTTTTTTTTCTATTTTCTAGTCTTATTGGATTTTTTTGATCTACAAGAGCTTTCTCTTTTTGTTTGATGTCATTTTTTTTAATTTTTTTTTTTTTAGAAGATGTTGGGGGTAGGAGTTTATTAATTAATTAATTTATTTTTGATGTGTTTGGTCTTCGTTTCTGTATGAGGGCTTTCTCTAGTTGTGGCAAGCGGGGGCCACTCTTCATTGCGGTGCACGGGCCTCTCACTATCATGGCCTCTCTTGTTGTGGAGCACAGGCTCCAGACGCGCAGGCTCAGTAGTTGTGGCTCACGGACCTAGTTGCTCCGCAGCATGTGGGATCCTCCCAGACCAGGGCTCAAACCCGTGTCCCCTGCATTAGCATGCAGATTCTCAACCTCTGCGCCACCAGGGAAGCCCTGATTTCATTTTTTTCTATTCTAATATTATATTTGTGTTTTCTAGATGTAAAAGAATCATTAGATTCTTGTTGAGTCTCTTCTGTTGGTGAAGATTGTACATGAGAACCATGAACTGATTTACTCTCCCACTTTGCTTTACATTGAGCTACAGTCATTTGTGCAGTCTTTGAGGCTGCAAAACCATACATGTCAAAATAAAAGGGACTTTATTTTAGGTACAGTAGAGAAATATTGGTGATCCTCAGACTTCTTGTCTAATTTGTTTAAAAAATAGATTTGGATGTTTGCTTGGGTATTCATTACAGTCTGTGATCTCATCTCATCTAACTCTCTTTGTGGGTGGGGTGTGTGTGTGTGTGTGTGTGTGTGTGTGTGTGTGTGTGTGTGTGTGTATGTTCATGCACCGAGGAGAAAGAGTTGTTGTGAGCATATTGCCAAGTACAGTTGTATAATTTACCCCCATATATCTCTACTGGGCTCCCTGGCAGTCCCATTAACTTGGAAGCTAGACCTTCTCAGAGTTTTTATTCAGAAGAACTTCCCCCAATATTGACATGATTCAATCACTTACCTCCTTCAACTTATTGCTCATATGTTAGTTTCTCAATCAAGATTATATTCAAACTACTCATTTAAAATTGCAATCTGCATCTTCCCCCAGAACTCCACATTCTTCTAGTTCTCCTCAATTTTTTCCATTCCATTTATCATATTTTAATGTACTATAATATACTTATATAACTTGCTATGAAATTTGCTCATTTTTATGTTTTATGCTCCATATTTTGATAAAGGGGCTCTTATTTACATATTTGAATTAGTATTAATTTAAAAGGCTGATGAAGTAATGTCTTACCTAGCAACTTGACTGTTGGAAAAATTTTAATGGAAAACCATTAGTTTATCAATCTACAATTTAGTAGAGCAGGAAAACATGTTAGGACTTTTGCACAGTAACCCATTCTAACTAGAGGGAAGGGGGTCATTTTGGACTTTAGCTACTATGAGAAGTGCAGCTCTTGTTCATATTTATTGCACATCCCTTGGTTTCCTGTTGGTTCATGACATTGCCATAATGATTTTTTAATTGAACTTTTATGGTTAATATTTCCTTGAGGTTTTATTTTTCTTATTTAAAAAATTTACTGAAATATATCCCAAAAAGAAATATTGGGATTGGATCAATTAGTAGCTTTAAAAAATGTGTTAAGAGGAATTGGATAATGGCCTAATGGGATTATGTAGAAAACCCCGAAGTATTCATATTTTTAAAGCCAGCAATAAGGAAATCTTAGCCTGTCAGCTAAAATCACCTAGCTGAGAATGTAAGGCCAGGTTTTATACATTTCTATACCCCTATGGGAAGAATGAATTAATTACAATCCCTCACTTAAAGTCAAAGAAATTGAATTTCTGTTAAAATATTGGAAGATGTTAACAAACTGTGCAAGGCTATCAGTTATTTCCAATGGCTAATTTCTTTTCAAGAATTAGATTCACTATTTTGTAACGTAGAAGAATTCAGTATGAATGGGTACATACTGATGATTTTTAATCAGGATCATTTGTTTCTATGGGTTCATATTAGATGGTATTTACATCTTTGAAAAGTTTTGTTACAAGGAATTAGATGTCTCAATACCTTGTGTGTGTGTGTGTGTGTGTGTATGTGTGTGTGTATATCAATGTTTTCAGGAAAGATCAATAACTTTTGGTTGAAAAACAGCCCTTTTAACTTAGGAAAATGTGTACCTTCTCCCACATATATTTTCCTACTTTATTAAGTAAAATTTCATCCACAAAACAGTCAAATGCTTCATTGCCCTTCCTTTCAATTCTCATTATAAAAAATTCTAGTGCTGCTCTCCTTTTTTGGCATTAGAAACAAGTAAGAGGTGTTAATAATAAGAGAAAAAAGAGCCATATGGTAGTCTTCTGACAGACAGACATAAAAACAGATAACTGCCTTTCCTTACCAGTTGACATAATTAACTGAGCATCCAATATATGCACAGCATTGCACTTGCTCCCTTGAAAAATTTTCAAGAATTTAGGGGCTTTTTGCTCTCTAGAGTCTTAAAAAATATTTTCAATAAATAACTTTACTTACTAAATTATATATTATTTTGTTTTATTTATTTTTTGAAATAAAACAAATGAAGGAATATAATATTCTTGGAATGGGTTAAGTTGTGTCATCTTTCCCCTGGTTTTTATTACTCCATTTTTCCTACCTACCTTGAGCCCCTGATCAAGGTAACAGCAGTGTGAGTGAATCTGTGATTTGAATAAAATGAATGTACTTTCAGGAAACAGCAGTGGATGTCACTGCTACCACTCCCACCTGCATGGTTAAGTGCCCCTTAGTGCTTCCCCTCCTATAGGATTGCAGAATGGAAGAGGTGTCACTGAATGTGGCTGGTTGCAGAAATCTCCTGTCATGGATACCTCAACTTATCAAATCTAAAGTGAAAGAAGATTGCCAAACTGGGAAGCTCTTCTCATAATGGAAAAAAAAGGTGGGGAACTCAATAAAACAATAAATCAAGGAATGAGGGTATAAATAAGAAACAATGAAGAAACATTCTCTAAATCCAAGGTGGGTCTGGCTTCTGATAAGAAAAAAATTGATTGGACAGGGCAAGTCTTCAATGAATAAGGTGATTTTAAAATGTAAAGTTATATCATTTTTTTTGAGTTTGAATAAGTTTCATTTTTGAGCCATCTTTGCTATGTATGGCCAATACAAGTTGATAGTAAATCTTTAAGTGCACTTCTGAAAACACTACTCTATACAGTAATTTTGTAATTTGTTCCAAAGATTACCAGCTAACATGTAAGTACATATGACTCAAATCATGTCCATATCATTTCTTCATTCACTCATCAAGAAATTTAGTAGCTGTTCCATTAGGTTTTCTTTAAATGTATTATGCATACTGGGGTAAGGGGAGGGAGAAGAAAAGAGCTTTGGAGAGGAAGGTTGCCACAATAAAATAAAATTATTCTGGGATGCTTTCCCAAATGAGAAATTAAGTGAAGGAATAATAATGATAATAAATATAATAATTAAAGAACAATGTATAAAAATTTACTTAAGTTCAACAAAAACTCTTAAGAAAATAATAGGATGAAATTGCTCATTTCTCAAGAGAATAATTGTAATGAATATGAGAAAGTGGTAGTGAAGCAATTCTCTTAGAATTTTCATATCTTAAACATGTGATCATCTAATTATGCCAAAATCTAGTCTTCTTAAATCTTGAATAAGTACTTTTTGTGGGAGAATGTAAGCTGTAGTCTTTGGACTTCCTCTTTCTTCAAAACTGTGTAAATGTGAGGGGGCTAAGAAAATAGTAAATAAGTTGATGATAACAATATTCTATATCTTGAAAGAGATTTGGGTTACACAGTTGTATGCATTTGACAGAACTCATTGGTTTACATATCCATGATTCAGTATTTCATTGTACGTAAATTTTACATTAAAAGAAGTGTAAACTAATATTGAAATCTAGCTAATGATATGAGTGCCAAAGTATTTAGGAAGAAGTATAGCAATATCTGCAACTTACTTTGAAATGTAAAAATATAATAAGATGGATTGTTGGATGAATGGGAAAGGGATGATTAGACATGTGATAAAGCAAGTATAGTGACAATCTATGTGCTGAATACATAAAATATACTGAAATATATGGAAAGTTCTTCCCACTTATCAGTATGTTTGACATTTTTATAATAAAATTAAGGGAAAAAAAGAAAATGGTACTAAACATCCTTTAGTAAACAAATTAAAAATATTTCATGTTCACATATTTTCATAAGTGAAAGAAACCTTCCCGGTTTTTAAAGTATAAAATCTTTAGGTATGAAAATAAAAATCCCAGTGCCATAACTTAACTTAGTATTTTGAATTGAAGGTGGTGGACTTAAAATATAAATGTTTTACAAACCATAATCTAACATCTTCCACAATCAGTTCAATAAATTGACAAGTCATTGTGGGCTGGGTATGGTATTGGGAGGTATGGGTAGGGCGGTGGGGTTTAGGGGAAGTAGAAAGGACAGAACATGGTACACTCTCTGGGGTGAAGCCCCCAGGACCTGAACCCCTGAACCACTAGGGCTAAGCAGTCACGTGGTGGCATCCTCACAGACAAGTAATAATTTCACAAAGGAACTGAATTGGTTTCTATTTAAAATCGTTGAAAAATAATAATTTAAAAATAAATGCAATTTTTTACAAAATTAAAACTTCCTTTTGAAACATGAGCAACCCTACTAATCTGAGCTGGTATGTCTCTGCATGTTTGTTCACTTGTGGGGATTCTGAAGTCAGCACTGGCATTCACATATCACAATAAATCTATCTGTAATGTATACCACATCCTAAAGTATATCTCAAATTACACATAACACATTAAGAAATATACTTGTTCATGTTTCTTTAAGGAAGACGTCTAAGGTATTGTTTACTAAAACTTCATATTTGCCTAAATGTATAAATGCACTAATCTCCTAGGGGTATTTCTTTATGTTACATAAAAGTAAGCAATAAGCCTGATTTCGAGTGGGGAAATTTGTGAATCTGATCAATGAATTCCATTATGGCCCCATTCCAAGGATTTCTACCCTTCTTTTACAAATACACAGTTGCCTATACACCTGACACTGCTCCCCAAATCTCTTTAATAAATAAGAAGGATATGTCAGAGCATGTGTGTATATTCACTTTGCCTTTTTGTCTCTCTCTCTCTCTCTTTCTCCTTTCTCTCTCTTTCATTTTACAGCTCTTCTGGGTTCCCAGCTGATTTTCTTCGCAAGGTTAGTTGCTAATACATTCCTAGCATCCATGCATTATTAATGCTCACCGCTCTTCAAGGTGGCAGTGACAAATAGGAAGCAAAATCTACTGACTAGTGGGGAATGTACTTTTTAGTCATGCTTGAATTTTTCAATCCATTCTGCTTGTTGAGGATTTTTCAGTAAAGGTTCTGTGACAGAATGTGCTTTATACCTCTCTTCCCCTTCACTCTCTCCAAACCTTTTTGTTTTTCAAATCTAAGAGGCATTCAAGTATCAAGAGAAAGGATTATGCATCAGGGCTTTGAGGGAGAGTAGAGCAAAAAGTACTTTTGATGGTTGCCAAAGCAGGAAGGTCATTGTTCCTCTTTACATGTTTGTAAGTGGCAGTTTTGATTCCAAAAAGACTATGCATGTAGTCAAGAAAATTATACTATTTTAACTAGGTGATGCCAGCTGTAGTATTCCCTGAAATAATACTAAGTGTGTATCATGAGAAACATTGATTTTTTAATGTGCAGATTTGTTTCTTCAGATATAAAATCCTATTCATTTTGCAGTATAAAGAAGCAATCTGTGAAGTATATTCTGGGATGGTTATTGGGTACTATAAATCCCACTAGCAGATCTATTACATTTGTTTAATTCAGAATTTCTGCATTTAAAGTATTATACCTTTGTGCATGTAATGATGAGCTTTTAGAAAATAAATTTTCAGTGAATAACAACTTAATTCACAGAGAACACAAGAATTGGAATTCACCCAGCGACTGGAGTTGGGAGTAAATCCTCTTTTTTTTTTTTACCATATTTCCCCAGCTTGAAATGAAAATAACCATCTTAACAGCAAATAGTCAATTGCCACAATATCCATGTTTGTGAATTCTTTATAAATATTTCATTTAAATCACAGTGATCCCTAATTCTTGCATGAGAGAAACTAACACTTCGGATAAATTAAAAGCTAGTTAGAACCATAGAAGCAATGGTAGCACCATGGCCCTTTATGTGCAATTTTAATTTTTCCCAAGGGAAGAAGAAGGTGCAAACAAATTTTTGAGTGAATATTTTCTAACTAATATTTTGCTAGGTGCTTTCAATACATTACTCCATTTAATTATGACAAATTTTCTATGAGGTAGGTATTATTATATCTGCTTTACAATTAAAAATAAAAACTGAGAGTGTAATTTAGAGAGCCTCGAAAGTACCAAAACTAATCTGAAAAAATCAATTTGATGCCAAAGACCATATTCTGTGCATTGCACAATTGTTGCCTTCTTAGACTTTGACTCCCTGCATTACAGTATCATTACATTTGATTCATTTAATTCCTTAGCAATGGTGATGGCACATGAAGCTATGTAGTTATTTATAGGTAGGTATCATTGACTTAAACCCACTTAGAAGAGTTTCAGACATGGATAATTGGCTCAAAAGTACAGTTTCTATTCGAGCACATTATGTGCTGGGAACTAACACATATATTGAGCCATGAAAGAATTAGTTTAAATGATTAGTGGTCTCGTAAAGGTGAATGTTAAATTAATACCTATGTATAATCATAGAATCAGGTATTTTACAAGTGATGAGAGCAATAAAGAAAATCTCTTGGATTTTTAAGCACGTGAAATAGGTAAATTTGGACTCCCAAAGTGAATATAAAATAACAAAGGAGAAATAGTTATATGACTTTAAAAGTTACTGAACTGCTGGTCCCCATGACTGATTTAATCCAGGTATCTCAATGTATATCCATAAATCTTCCACTAACCATACAGTTTTAAAAGGAGAGCAGATTAAAGCCACCCATAACCCACACACACAGCATAAGCAGAGAAAAGAATGCAAAAACTTCTATTTATATGTAAGTGCAAGAATATACACCAGAAACCAGCAATAATTTCTGACTGTGTTCAATCAGGTTTACATTGTATCAGTACAAAATAGAGGAGATTACTAGTGATAGTGGTCACACAACTCAGATAATTTAACCTCAAGAATTAGTTGGCCCTATCCTTAGCGGAAAATTCTAAAAGCAGGAACAGGTCTGACCCCTTATGGATTAGTACTCTGCTACAAAAGGAAGGGGCTTGAAAGTGCATGGGCCCAGAGGTGGTAACTTTGAAAAGGTAAGCTTCTAGATCAGATGGAAGCAATTTGGAAGAGGATGTCATACATCAGAGATTTGGTGGGGAAAGAAAAGAAGAAAGCAAGTAATAGTTATTGAGTGTCAATAGAAACAAAAACTAGATCATAGAATCAGAAACTGCATCAACCCACTCCCAATAGGTGGAGTTTATTAAAGAAATCTTTTTTTTCTATATCAATACAAGAGAGATCAGCTAAAGTAAGAAACCTAGTAAACTACTCAAGCCCCTACCCCCTTTCCATATTTCACCTATTATTGCTGGTCCAGGATACTCTATGATACTTAAAAATAAACAATAACAACAAAAATGGCAGAAAACACTCATGAAAATTGTTGAAAGAGAAAAAAAGTGATAATCAAAATTATTCTACTGATCAAAATATTAATGAAAACCTCTTATGATACAGAATAAAGCTGCAACTCATATATTTATCAACATATATTAAACAAATATGGTTTGACAGATATGAAGTACACACCAAATTAGAAATTTAAAGCTAAGAATAGAAATGATTATAAATTAAAGATATGACTAGAGTTGACTAAAATCACAAAATAAATTTCAAGAGAAAGACAAAATTATCTTATAAATGAAGACTAAATTACATAGTGCTCATGGAGAAACAGATTTGACTAAAAATCCCAAGCCTGGGCCAGGCTAAGGGTGAAAATAACACCATTATTAAGATTAACTGAAACTTGATTTAGGAAGGTAAAGATGGATAGTTATTTATCCAAGCACCAATTGCACTGGACCAAGTGACATAAATTGTTAAAAAAGCAAGATTCTACCCTCAGCAGTTTCCAGTCTCATCAGGAAGATGAAATATGGATACAACTAAAACACCACACTGAAGTGGTTCATTACCTATGGAAGATAGAGATTAAAGTCTACTGTAAGTTCAGAGGTGGGAGAAACCATCACCATCTTGTGATAGAAGACATAATCTATTCCAAAGATGCTGTAATTGCTTAAAACATGTTTGCAACTCAAATTTCGAAAATGTTTTCACATTAAAAGCAAAATCATCTTAGTAATGATATTACCAAAATACATATTTCCCTTTTTGTTTTACCTTTTTTTTTTTTGCTAGATGAGATGCCAAATGCCTTTATTCTATTCTTAAAAATCAAATTCACTAATCACAGTAATTAAAGAGGCTATCATTCAAGATAGTAAATGGTGCACTACAGGCTCAATCTCTTCCAAAAGTATTTTCAAATTTGTTATTTTAAATAGCGACATTGTTGGAGTAATGACATAGTGTCTTGCGGTTATGATTCAGAACCCGACACCTCTCTGGATATATAGATTTCACATGTATTTTAAAAATCTATCAGATTATAGTCACACATCATATGTACTAAACAAATCATCAAGATGCTTCCTTCAGGATACCCATGTCTCTTCAACCAATAGCTGGAGTTGGTCTTTAGAAACATATGTGATTTCAGGTCATGGCCCTGATTAAAACTCTCTGAAGGTTTTAAGGGAAGGGTCACAGCTTCAAGATGCTACCCGAGGCCCTGTACAATGCTAGTCATTATCCCCTTCATGGCCTCTCAGGGACTCCTTTTCCAGCCACACTCCTCATTGTTCCCTGAACAAGCCAAGCTTCATCCTGGCTGAGGACCATCACCCCAGCTCTCCACACTGTTGGGAAGGCATTATCCCCAGATCTTTATGGGGCTGCCACCTGTACTTCATCAAACATTACCTTAAAGTCACCTGCACAGAGAGCCCTCTCCTGGCCACTTTACCTAAATTAGTGCCAACTCTACCCACCTCTGCCCTCCTGGTTCATAGAATCCTGTAGCTCTTTACCCTATTTGTTTTCCTAACACCTACCAGGAGTATATTTGATAAAGTGTTTAGTGTCTGTCTCCACCTCCTCTAAATTGTAAGCCCCATGT
Organism: Orcinus orca; assembly: GCF_937001465.1. Classification (NCBI taxonomy): domain Eukaryota; kingdom Metazoa; phylum Chordata; class Mammalia; order Artiodactyla; family Delphinidae; genus Orcinus; species Orcinus orca. The sequence continues at coordinate 36,209,219 of NC_064565.1, read as the reverse complement.
CTATCTTGTTCATTGCTCTGTCTACAGTGCCTAGGACATATTTATCAAATAAATGTGTGAATCAATGAATGAATTCATGACAGAATAAATTAATGAATGAAGGGAGGTAGTGGAATTTGATTCATCTCAGCGTTTTTCTTTCCTTGTGGTTACCAGGGAATAGTAGCTTCCATGTTCTTCCCTCCTACTTCTCTTGGTTTTATTAGCATTGAGAGGGTGACTAAGGAAAACTAGTTTAAAAATTGAGGTGAATTAAATTGCCTAGTGTTCAGTATTAAGTTACCTAACTGACATGTTTTCCAATCTCCTTCCTCCAACTACACATTCGAATAGAGATGGTTAACTGAAGTTAAAATTGAGAGAGGGGAAGAAAATCCACGGACAGAATGTGTGTGCAGTTTCACACTTATTGATAAATAAAAATACCTACTGTTTTGCTACAGGCAAACCGACACAAGAGAATGTAAAAGGTGCTTCAGAGTAAAATGACAGCTGGTGGATATTTCCCTAAGTGGACTTTTTAAGCCATTTTCAAAGTTATGCTATGTTTTTCCTTCTAAGTTTCAGAGGCATGAATTTTCTTTGACTCAAAGCAGTGTTTGGGGAAAAGTAACAGCTACCAAAAACAGGGGAGACAAAAGTTTCAAGTTTATAGAATGGCAAATAGAAAGACATATATTTTTATATTGTGTGAGTGGATTTTACCATTTCTTATAGTGATTCAGACATTAAGTAAGAAAGGGAAGCTGTCACTGGCCAGGTATAGATAGAAATGTACAACTAAAGATCAGGAACAGAACCAACCTGTATTCTTTTCAAGCCTCAAATGTTTCCTATATTTAAAATTTCCAAGTATTAGTTATGACTGCTACTTTTTAAAGCATTGTGATAAAAAGTCCCAGATCAAGGCGGTCACAAACACAAGAAAAATTATTTAACAGTAAAAAAATAAGAATAGTGTATTATTATTATTACTGAGGGAAAAAAGCAATTTGATATTTTTTGATATTTTAAGCTCTTATTTTTTCTTTAGCTGTAGGTACAAATGATATCCAGTCCAGAGGCATGAGACCTTGAGACCACTTCATGGTGCCTCTCCTGGGAAAAGCAGTAATAAAGAGAGAAAGCTTGGAATGAAAATAGCAGAGATGAAGTCTGTATTCAAAAAGATTACAGAAGCTAAAATATTGATTATGTATGGTGATAAACTACCTTACCTATAAGCTATGAATATCTGCACATATTTCTGAGTGCCAAAGCCATACATGTAATTGTAGTGAAGGTTTTGTAAGAAAGTGTGTAATTTGTTGCAGTGCCTCATTTCATTGTCATAAGATATTATTCCTCACACGGAATCCGTACCTATACCTCACTCAGGCTCTGTCAGTTAGGTTCCTGGATAGATTTACTTAAAATCTACAAAAGGAAAAAAAGAAAAAGAGAAAGAGAAAGAAAGAAAGGAAGGAAAGAAGGAAGGAAGGAAGAAGGGAGGAAGGAGGGAGGGAGGGAGGGAGAGGGAGGAAGGAAGGAAGATTAAAATGTTAGCAATTGCAAAAATCATGGTTTATGAGGGAAACTAGTCAAACAAGATTTTTGGCAAAGTTTTCTAGTCAGTTTGATGAAGTAGCTTGATATGTATTTGTCCAGAGAGTCTCATTCTATAGGGGAATTTATAAGTCCTTGAAAATGTCATAAGACCTTGGCCTGGTAGTTGTTTCAGAGCCCTGTATGTGTAGATTTGCATTTTTCAAGAAAGGAAAATATCATGACACATGCATCAGCTAAATATTGTATACTCTGATTTTTTTTCTCTTATCTTAAAGAAATTGTACTTTCTTTTTAATTTTTAAAAAATATCCTGTAACCTATACTCACTTAGGTAATATTTTTATTATTTAGGGCATAAACTATCTATGGAAATGTATATTCAAATACAAAGTCAACACCACTATGTGATTGCACTTACTCTTTTGCCGTTAGTATTCACCACTGGGACTCGCCATTATTATCACATGCCAGGATTAAGTACCATATTCCCAGATCCCAACTCCATTAGGAACACATAGACTCTTTGTCACTCTAGGTCAGCTGTGAAAGTGAAGAAGGCACAAGTGCAGAAAGGCCAATGAGGTCCCTCTCCCTAGGTAAAAGGTTTAATGCCATTTTTATCATGCATTTTAACCCAGTGATTTTGTCATAATCTCTGGGGAAGTTTCCCATTTACTTAATAAATTATTTATTGGTTATGGTATCTACAACAAAAAGAATTCATTTACACACAAGCCATTTGCTGGTGACCTTTAAGTGAGGTGCTTCATGTACTTTCTAGTCCTTTCTGAAGTCTGTAATACAACATCCTTGACTAGCAGTGAAAAAAATGGCATAGGGAGTTAGTGTCTGGTTCCAATTGAAGTAGTTACCTATGATCACACTACAATAGGGATTATTTTTTTATTTTTTGCGGTACGCGGGCCTCTCACTGCTGTGGCCTCCCGTTGCGGAGCACAGGCTCCGGACGCGCAGGCTCAGCGGCCATGGCTCACAGGCCCAGCGGCTCCGCGGCATGTGGAATCCTCCCGGACCAGGGCACGAACCTGTGTCCCCTGCATCGGCAGGCGGACTCTCAACCACTGCGCCACCAGGGAAACCCAATAGGGATTATTTTTAACCTTCAGGCTTCTATTGGCATCATATTCAAAGCATGGACTAAGTTTACAGTAATCATAGGATTTATGGTCCAGGTCACAACTGTTTTGGAAGGAAAAGAGGGCATTAGTAAATACACCAAGAAAACAGGTATGTCCCAGGCAAACTGGATATATGATCACTTAATTATCTCAAGATACCACCAAAGAAAGCTCCTTTTTAACTAAAAGCAGGTTTAACTACTTAAAAACTGCACAGTTCAGGGGAAGATCTAGGTGGGTCAACATAAGTTCACTAGGCCCCAGGGAGAGGCTGAGATGAGAAGAGGGCGTGTTAGATTTATGATTTTCTCTTAAAAATTTTTTCATTCACATTAAATGTAACAAAATCTTATAATTTCTAGAAAACAATTGAGTTACATTTTTTCTTCACTCAAAATAAATATTAATTCCCCGTTGAGAAACATTTGTTAAGTTCTAGAACATTCATTCATGCAGTCCTTCTTGCAATTATTGACTAAGAATTATTAATACTTTACTATGTCCAGGCACAGTGGCAAGTGCAAGGACTACAAATATAAGTAAGATAAAGTTACTGTCCTCAAGGGGTCACATAAGAGCAGGAAAGACAGTTGCAAACAGTATAACAGGTATATAATGATTTTGAAAATTTGCACAGTGTACTACAGAAGTTTCCTGAAGAAGTCAGTGGCTGGCTGACACATCTGCATTCTGTAAAGTATGAAACAGGGAGACCCACATAGACATGGTCTTTCCCCAGGGAAATGATGACCGGAATCTGACTTAACATGAGGGTGGAGGGACAGGACAGAAACCACAAACAATGAACTGGGTATTGAACACATGAAAAATTTAAGGAGTAACCAGCAAAAAAGATTTTGTCTTAAAAGTGTATAATACAGATTTCAAAAGAAATGGGCATAGATTCTTTGCTTTCCAATGTATTTACAACTCCTTGAATTTGAACTAGCTTAGTGACTTCCCAGACAAATAGAAGATGGGAGAAACAGGGTTGTTAAAATTTTAAACTTGGGATTGAAGAGACCTTGCGTACTTCATTTTGCTCTAGAGAGCCCTCTTGGAGGATGAGAACCTTGCTGGAGAGGACCTGTGTGCCCTAGCCATGAACCAGCTAGCTCTCTGCTGACCCAGCACTGACTGCAGAAGTGTGAGCAAGCCCAGCAGAGACCAGAAACGCATCCAGCTGTGCCCAGCACAAATTGCCAAAATGCAGTCATAAATTACATAAACGGGTAATTGTTTTAAGCCACTTAGTTTTTTGAGTAGTTTGTCACTCAGCAAAAGCTAACTTATTTTATGTATAAATACACTCACTGTCATGTATGTATATGTGTGTATAATATATGCATACGCATATATCTTTATATGTTTATATAAAACAGTATGATATACATAATTATGTGCATGTATGCATATTATAGGTTTTATATATGCATGTATATTATATATACATACATTTAGGCAGGTATGTATATATGAATGCATATAGATATATGTCTTTGTGTATGTATACAGACATATACATACACCATGTGTATATAGAAATACATAAACACAAACTACTTTAGTGTTCTTGTTGAAATCTTTACTCAAAATTACACTTATAAAATGACAAATTATACTAATTTTTGTGATTCTTTTATAATTTTGTATAATTCTTTTGTAGTTATAAATAAACTATGTAACAAATTATTAATTTGCTGTTTGACCACGTGATTCCCAAGCACTTTTGGACTCCTTTTTCCAAGGATCTGATCGGTTCTGATGAAGCCACCTGAAGCTCAAGGAATGTGAGTTTTAACATGACCCCAAAGTCCTACATTCACTTTCTTCTTGCAACTCACCGGGAAGAGCTTCCAGGTGAGAAGCTCCAGCAGACATTTGCATCTTCCAAAATAGATTAGAGAGGTGACAGAAGTATTTCTCATGCTGGCTATGTGGACCTGCTTTTGGATTGTTGATATGTGGGGAATAACTGGTCAAAGGAGGTGCCCAGTTATTAGTCACTACTGCCCCAGCTTATGCAAAATAGTGCTACCCTTGCTATTAAAAGGAGAAGAAAGAGAACAATGGGGGAAAAATGTTTGGGGGTATTGGCAGGAGGGTCCTTACAACAGCTTAGGTTGTTTCTTTTCTCTTCTAGAAATTTAATGGGAAGAATTTGCTTTTATATATTTAAATAACTTGAGATATATTTAGGTTAACACATATTGTAAAAGGTGTTTGTGTTACATGTCTGTAAATTTCTTGGTTTAGCATATCTATACTATATAACTTAGCAGGATTTTGCTAAAATTGGACAATGCAGAGATGAACACAAGTCCATAAGTTGAGGCCTATTTGGAAAGTTTGGAGGAGGCTAAGTAGAATTTGGTCAAGAAGAGAATTTTTGTCAATAATCACATATGGCTCATTGCTACTGTATTGGACAGTGCATTAAAAAACATTCGCATCACTGCAGAAATTTCTATTTGGGAACAGAGATTTAGACCTTAAGCTCTCTGAGAATACAGTCAATATCTAATTGCTCAACATTAAAATCTGGTTCTAGTAGATGCCCAATAATTATTGATTGCTTATTATTGAAAGAAAAAAAAATCTTCCCCAGGCTTCATTTCAAGTTTCTTATTCCATCTTATGAAATGATTTAATTAACATTCTTCTTATTGGATTTTTTCACTTCCTAAAATATTAATGAATTTGCTCCTATGTTCATGTCATCATGATTTAATATAACTCTCGTTGATGGTCCTGTCTTCAATTCAGTATTGTCCAATAGCTCACAGCTAAAATTTTCTTAAATCTGACTCTAGGTAATAATGATTTAGTAACATCTCAGGATTAAGAACCTCTGTAGTTTAAGGGCAAACAGTTCTCCTCAAAGCTTCCTAAATCACAACTGCCTCTCCTTTTTAAATTGCAGTATCACCTTTTTCTTGTGTAGATTGATTGTGGGCCAATTGGCTTTCATCCATATCTGTAAATCAACCATGCACTGGTAAAGCTGGCAGGTTGCAGGAGGAATTAGAAACAAGGCCAATGAAGCTATGCTTAAGTCTCTCTGTATATAACCTTGAGTTAGGATTCCTTTCAGTCTGTGACCTCTTCAGGAGGGACTTGAGGGGTGGTTCCACCTGGAACTCTTATTTCTTTTTGATTTTACTTCTACTTTCACCACCATATTGAGAATTTTCCACTAAACCGCTGGGGACTTTAAAAAAAACTGAAAAGAAAGACAATTATTTGTATGATGTGGGATCCAGATTTCTGACCACTGTGAAATAAATTGAACTGTCAAGAAGGCTCTGGAGGGTTTATATCTGATCCACCACCTAAGGCTAAACACAGTCTGGCACCTTCCATGGATTGATGCCACGGTAAACATTCTGAATGAACCTCAGAAATTCTCTGGGATGCCACAAAAATCTAAACAATTACAGTGTATAAGATGCCAATTAAAAAAATAAAAGACTAACTTTAGTGAATAAAACTCTGCATATCAGTGCCATCAAAGAGAGTAAAGTTTCAGAAAGGAATGTTGGGAGCATTTGTTACTTCTATATAATATGGGAGCTATTTTTGGATCAGTTATAAGTAAGAGGTGTTTGTTTCCTGCAGTTCCTAAACTATCCTAAAATTATTCTTCTATTATTGCCATAGGCAAAACAGTAGATGAACCAGAGAGACTTAGGAAACAACAGGGCTACTCAAGTAGAAAAAAGACAGTCATATTGAATTAACAACTCTTAATAGCTATTTTTGCATAGTCTATTTGGAGAAAAAAAAAAACACTTCAATACATAAGAAACTGAAGAATTTTGGACAGTCACAATTCAAGAAATATATAATTCTTTCCAACTAACACTGACTCTAAGAAAATTATCATCATAGTATAGATAAGATCAGAGTGCTTACAAAGTATAGGATATGCAGAATATAAATCATAAAACTTTTGAATTCAGAGTCTAAACAAAAATGGTTTGGGTTTGGGTCTTTGTGTTTTTTGGTTTTGGTTATTTTATTTTGCTATATCCTTGGTTAGAAGGATTGAAAGTTAATATCAAAAGCAAGCTATCTGACACTTGTGGATTGTTGTTTATGCATAGAATAAATGTATAATTTTCCCATATAGATGTTATTCAATAGTGTTATATCATTCATTCTCAATGAATTTTATAACATCCAAATTAACCAACACTGATAACAAAGTAAAATTTAGACAACTCAAATATTAAATATACTAAATATTATCTAGATCAAGCAGAGATTGCGGAAAGAGAAGGGTGAATCAATGAAACATGTAGTCAAAGTTTACTACTATTCAGCTAATCACCATGTGACAATATGGTAACATAAGAAGCCCATTTCTTTATTAATATTTTACATGAACCTGTAAGGCAGTATAGTTGAGAATATAAATTTGTGAATCAGCCAGTGCCAGCTTTAAACTTTCATTCTGCAGCTAACTAAATAATTTACATGAACGTTCTCACTGTTCCTATCTATAAAATAAGGCTACTCATTTTCCAGGGTAACTGTTAAGACTTAAGAAAGGTGATGCACATAAAAGCACCTATCACATTGTCGGTTCATAATTGGCACCCACTAAATGAAAATATTATATCTAAGAAACAGAATTGTTCTCTTATTGGAAAATTATTAGATAACATGAGCATGGTTTAGGATCACATGACTCCTGAGAAAAGTTAGTTAATATAGTTTTAAAATTATTTTAGGATCAGAGGAAATGTACCATATTCACCACCCCCCTCACATCCAACAAATTTGGTCAATATCTGGATAATTCTAAAGAAATAGACCAAATATATGCTTCTTTAAAGTTGATTTTATTCTAGTCATTATCTGGGTGTTTGAAATTATGAAGAAACAATTCAGTAGCAAAGCTATATCAAATACGAATGGGAATTAGTACAATTATAAGGCTGAGGAGTATTTTCCAATTTTAATGAAAATGTTTCTGGACTCAGTTTACTTTTTCAAAGCATGAAATAATTGTTTCTTGTCAAAACCTAAGCATTTGGGAAAGGCTAGAGATAATCAAAGTAAAAATTTTGTTCAGGGATATCTTCATTAGCTTTTTAAAATGACAAGAACAGGTGTCATATTTGTCGTGTTTTGCACTGCCCATTTTTTTATGTGTACTGAGAGCAAAGACGATGAATATTTAGCAACATGTTGAGAATAGCTTCAAAACTGATGAATTTTTATATACATGGTTAAATACTTAAAATTATGTATATTCCAAATGTAGCTAGTCTTTGCCACTGTCTTGGTATACTGAGTAAATCTGTATTTCAGAAGTTTCTTGATAGAGTCATGTTATATTTCCAAGAGTTTAGAACCCAAGTTTCAGACATTGTATAACAAGTGAATCATAACAGATCTTATCTGTGTTGAAAAACCAATGTGCTCCATCATCTAATTTCAAAAAAATATACTGTGTGCTAAATTGCTGAGAAAATCGTTTGCAAAGCTCAAAAACTAATATTGGTACCAAAAATTGGCCCTTTAAGACCTTCCTCCTTATCAAGGCCTGAACTCAAATAGGACAAGGTTTTGGCAGAAAAATAATTTGTGTTTTCTAAATGAAGCCACTTTGTGCCAACTAAGTGTTCCTTCTTTCTTCTTCTTTACTTGGTAACTAAGGAAGGCCAAGTGCATTTTATGGTTTAAAAAGAAACATTGCTACTGGCTTGGGACCTAGCCCATCAAGTACTGGCATGGAGTTCATTTTGTCATTCATTGGTGTACCCAGAAAAAGAGGGAATGATGGGCAACAGGAATGTCGACAGACAGCTACTGCAACACAATTCTAATTTATCTTCCTTGACTAGTTTCTTTTTTGTCTATTAGACTTAAAATGATCTAAATCTGTTTACTTCTGGCTGTCAGTCTCCACATATTCACCTTTCCTGCCAATGCAGTGTCATCCATCTGTGACTGGGTTTTTTGGTGTTTTGCTTTCGGTCTCTAATTTATAAAGCCAATTTTTCACTTTTCCAAGACTCCCACAACTACCACTCTGCCATTCACTGCTGATGTGGAACTCTGTCAAAAATGCTTTCAAAATGCAAGTGTTTTATGAGAATCTGTGCAGTTTGTTCCAAAAAAATTTTTATATTTATCAACAAAATAATTAATTTTTTATGGCTTCACCTAGAGCCATAGATATTAAAGGTGAACAGAGTAAATATAATGCCTAGAGGCTAGATTCTAAAAAGAATAATAATTGTATATTTTTATACTTGAGATGAATAGCTAATATCACCAGAAAACATACATTTTATAGGTACAATTTGATCAATTCATAAAGTACTGTAAAGCCTTGACATTTAATCAGTTTCCCTATGCAGAGAAAATATATCATATTGCTTAGTTTTTTAATATCACCAGGTAAAATTTTCCACATGTTAAATGCTCAGCAAACTTCAGAAACATAAGCTTATGCTCTTTAGAATAGGGAATTACTGAATATTACTAAACACAGAATAGGGAATTTCTGAATATTACTAAATACAGATTAAGAATATAAAAATAAGCCAGGGGAGATGGCTCCAGCTTGTAGTCTCAGCTATACGAGACAGGAGGATGGCTTGAGTGCATGAGTTCTGGGCTGTATCTGCACTAAATTCGGCATCAATATGATAACCTCCCAGGAACATAAACATTAAAATAATTTTGAAGTGAATCAATTTATTGTTAAGCACAGTAAAATGTTTCATGTGGCAAGGCAGGATCCTGACAGTACCATGAAGACTATCATTTAGTGGCCTATACAATTAATAAAGTGTATTTAACCTCTCTCAATCTTTTTTTTTTTCCCTTGAAACATTAACTGGAACCAAAGACCTTGAAAAGTTAGTAAGATAAACAACACCATTAGACAAAAAAAAAAAAAAAATCAATTCAGATATACTATAAGATATTAAAAAAACAAAACTAAAAAATTGCGATCTTACATTTTAACTCCTGCATTATCTATTATTACCTGAAAAAAAGTTCCCCAATTTTGTTCCACAGCACACGCAAGAATGTTTTACAGTAGAAAAAAACTACCACATTTAAGTCAGTTTGGGAAGTGCTGCATGTGATATATCTGTCTTAGACATGCAGATTAGCATATTAATATGAACATATTTAACTGTGTGGGGAGTGAAATTCCCTTCACATATTTTAGCACAGAATGCTTCTGGTAGCATTTTACCAGACTGTCTTCTTTTTTTTTTTTCTTTTTTAGATTGTTTATCTGAGATTTTTCTTGTTTCTTGAGGTGGGCTTCTATTGCTATAAACTTCCCTCTTAGAACTGCTTTTGCTGCATCCCATAGGTTTTGGATAGTCATGTTTTCATTGTCATTTGTCTCTAGGTATTTTTTGATTCCCTCTTTGATTTCTTCAGTGATCTCTTGGTTATTTAGTAACGTATTGTTTAGCCTCCATGTGTTTGTGTTTTTTACGTTTTTTCCCTGTAATTGATTTCTAATCTCATAGCGCTGTGGTCAGAAAAGACGCTTGATATGATTTCAATTTTCTTAAATTTACTGAGGTTTGATTTGTGACCCAAGATGTGATCTATCCTGGAGAATGTTCCATGTGCACTTAAGAAGAAAGTGTAATCTGCTGTTTTAGGATGGAATGTCCTGTAAATATCAGTTAAATCTATCTGGTCTATTGTGTCATTTAAAGCTTGTGTTTCCTTATGAATTTTCTGTCTGGATGATCTGTCCATTGGTGTAAGTGAGGTGTTAAAGTCCCCCACTATTATTGTGTTACTGTCTATTTCCTCTTTTATAGCTGTTAGCAGTTGCCTTATGTATTGAGGTGCTCCTATGTTGGGTGCATATATATTTATAATTGTTATATCTTCTTGGATTGATCCCTTGATCATTATGTAGTGTCCTTCCTTGTCTCTTGTAACATTCTTTATTTTAAAGTCTATTTTATCTCATATGAGTATTGCTACTCCAGCTTTCTTTTGACTTCCATTTGCATGGAATATCTTTTTTCATCCTCTCACTTTCAGTCTGTATGTCTCCCTAGGTCTGAAGTGGGTCTCTTGTAGACAGCATATATATGGGTATTGTTTTTGTATCCATTCAGCGAGCCTGTGTCTTTTGGTTGGAACATTTAATCCATTTACATTTAAGGTAATTATTGATATGTATGTTCCTATTACCATTTTCTTAATTGTTATGGATTTTTTTTTTGTAGGTCCTTTTCTTCTCTTGTGTATCCCACTTAGAGAAGTTCCTTTGGCATTTGTTGTAGAGCTGGTTTGGTGGTGCTGAATTCTCTTAGCTTTTGCTTATCTGTAAAGCTTTTGATTTCTCCATGAAATCTGAATGAGATCCTTGCCGGGTAGAGTAATCTTCGTTGTAGGTTCTCCCCTTTCATCACTTTAAATATATCATGCCACTCCCTTCTGGCTTGTAGAGTTTCTGCTGAGAAATCAGCTGTTAACTTTATGGGAGTTCCCTTGTATGTTATTTGTCTTTTTTCCGTTGTTGCTTTCAATAATTTTTCTTTGTCTTTAATTTTTGTCAATTTGATTACTATGTGTCTTGGCGGGTCTCTCCTTGGGTTTATCCTGCCTGGGACTCTCTGAGCTTCCTGAACTTGGTGGCTATTTCCTTTCCCATGTTAGAGAAGTTTTTGACTATAATCTCTTCAAATATTTTCTTGGGTCCTTTCTCTCTCTCTTCTCCTTCTGGGACCCCTATAATGTGAATGTTGTTGCGTTTAATGTTGTCCCAGAGGTCTCTTAGGCTGTCTTCATTTCTTTTCATTCTTTTTTCTTTATTCTGTTCCATGGCAGTGAATTCCACCATTCTGTCTCCCAGGTCACTTATCCATTTTTCTGCCTCAGTTATTCTGCTCTTGACTCCTTCTAGTGTATTTTTCATTTCAGTTATTGTATTGTTCATCTCTGTTTGTCCTTTAATTCTTCTACATGTTTGTTGTTTAATTCTTCTAGGTCTTTGTTAAACATTTCTTGCATCTTCTTGATCTTTGCCTCCATTCTTTTTCTGAGGTCCTGGATCATCTTCACTATCATTATTCTGAATTCTTTTTCTGAAACGTTGCCTATCTCCACTTCATTTAGTTGTTTTTCTGGGGTTTTATCTTGTTCCTTCATCTGGTACATAGCCCTCTGCCTTTTCGTCTTGTCTGTCTTTCTGTGAATGTGGTTTTTATGTCACAGGCTGCTGGATTTTTGTTCTTCCCAGACTGTCTTCTGAAGAAGGCATATTGGGAAATGTTGGCTAAGCCTAAAGGTCCATCTTTCAGTTTGTAATTTGTCACTAATTTCAAGAAAACTTTCTTTTCCAGCTCTTGTGTGTGCCATGTAACAACAGTTATCCAGGATTTTGTTTGTTTGTTTGTTTAAACAGGTGAAAACAGAGATAGAAATGGCAGAGCTTTAAATCATAGTTTATTTTTTCCCTAAAAATTATACAGACTTTTTTTTCCCAATTGCCATTCCACAGAAATTTTCCAAACTGATGTTTTTTTATAATTGTTCATAATGTATGAATAGATCATATTACAGAAAGACAAAGCAAGAATATTGAGCCTATACATGTGATTTACTGTTTAAATAATATAAAATTTATAACAAAGCTAATCTGAAATTTAAGTAATGTGTAATTGTTATTATTCTACAGGGCTCAGCATAAATTATAAGCAGTCAAAGTGAATTACTGGGATTTAAAATTAATGTTATATTACGTAGTCACACAAATTTTGAAGTTTTCTCTTTTTTACCAGCATCACTTAACATATTACTAACATACTTTCTTAACCATTATTGAAAGTTAACTATTTGCACTTGTAAACTCTCTCATATTTGAGGTAAGAAAGTAAAACTATCTAATCAGGGCTTCCCTGGTGGCGCAGTGGTTGAGAGTCCACCTGCTGATGCAGGGGACACAGGTTCGTGCCCTGGTCCGGGAAGATCCCACATGCTGCAGAGCGGCTGGGCCCGTGAGCCATGGCCGCTGAGCCTGCACGTCTGGAGCCTGTGCTCCGCAACGGGAGAGGCCACAACAGTGAGAGGCCCGCGTACCGCAAAAAAAAAACAACAACTATCTAATCAGTAATCAGAGTTTACTAAGCATTTATTTCTTGTTTCCTTGGGAACCCCATACTTAATGAGTGCTATAAGTCTACCCTACCCTTCTTTCCTCCATATGAATGATTTAAGACTGAGGAGCAAAGCTACTGTTTGTAGACCAGTGTGGATGAAATTTACTATTCAGCCCTGTAATGGCAAGAGCTAGAGACTGCTTTTACTTTTGATAAAGAGATATTTTTTTAATAAAGAGATGGCTTAATAGATCTATTATTTAATAGAGAGATGGTAAAGCCCTTTAACACAATTCAGCTCAACAACCCATAGACAGTGCCTGTTTTGTGCAATTGCTCTGTGCTAAAAATTTACAACTCTAGTCAAAGTGCTCCAAGAAGTTTCCTTCTTTCTCATTTCCAAACTATGCCCGTTTCATTAATACCTTGGCAGGGATTTATTTCATTCCACATTACTTTTCTCTCATGATGGTATTATGATCTATTTCTATGTATGACCTTCTGAATGTCCACATCCTGTAGATGACATGAATCAACTTTTTTCCTTTAATGGAGTGAGAAAGAAAACATCAGATTACGTGGAAATGCGTGACTAATAGAAACAGTGAAGAGATCCAGAGTCTCCCTTCTCTTCTGTTACAAAGTTATCCCCCATCAGGAAGAGAACAAAGATTGGAAACATTTTTGAATGGAGATTTCATGAATCAAGGAAACCTCTTAAAACACCAGTAGTTTCATAAAATGATGACAAGACAGAGAAAGATCAAGAAGGAATGATCATGTGAAGCCAATCTATGAAATATTGATATTATCGATTCAAAAACAGTGAATGAAATAAATTATTTCACTTATTTTTATTACTAGTTGGCTAATTTTAAATCTAGTGAATCTCTTATAAACATCATCTAAATTTAACATTTTATTTCTGCTTCATTATTTGAATAAAGATTTCAAGACTTTAATCTTGCTGGCTTAAAAAACAAAATTATTTTGTAGAAGCTTTTTGAGCAGGAGCAGTGTAACTCTCTTTCATGAAAAACATGATGCAGCAGAAAAGATCAAAGATTTACAGGGAAGTTCTTTTTCCTCTTTTTGAAACCTGATGCCCATGGCTTTCACTAATTGAAAATTTTCTTTACAAAAACAGACCAGGAAGCAGTCTATTTGCTGCCGTCAGCATTAACTGCACATCATTGTAACTTCCTGCTTTTAGAAACTTACTAAGAGATCATTGGGGCTGGATGCTGACAATTTGAGGAAGACTTCACTAATTTGTAATGACACGGATGTGCAGAAAAACAAGTAATTACCTAGTCATTATCTTTCATAGTTTCAAGTGATACCACTGGCACTATCATTATCCATGAATAGTATAAGAGAAAAATTCGGTGGTCATTGACATTGAAAACACTTATGGTTCATTTTTACTGAAGCTTTTCAATGTAGTGACTTTCATGAATCAGCTGTGTGTGTGTGTGTGTGTGTGAGAGAGAGAGAGCGAGAGAGAGTGTAGAATCATGGCTATTGATATTCCAATGTTAAACCCTAGAAAGTGTCATTGTTAGAAATATCAAAGACATCATTCGATTAAATGTTTAATGATATCACTTCCAAATATTTTGTCTGTTATAGTCTTCATGAGTCTGCCTAAGACATCAGCAATAGAAATAAAAGGGCTGTACTATTGTGCTTATGCTTGGGGAAAGGATTTTGTTTATTTTTGCTTTTATTATCGGTATTAGAACTTTAGCATTTGTGAATTCCAAGGTAGGGAAGAGTTGAATTTGTTATCTGTCCAGTTCTATATCATTTTAAGCCCTGAATTACTGATATATTCCAAAATCTTCGAAGTAGAACTAGATAGCAACGATTTCTTTGCTGGTATAGGCAAATTGATTTTTTTGTTTTTCTTAAGTCCAAATTGTCCTTTTTCATTATGTTCAGGTGAACGGACTCCAAATTCCAGATCAAAGACTGGAGTTGGCCTCCAGGAAAAAGAGTATGTAAGGGAGGATGTTTACTTTCTTCAGTTGGCATAAGTCAGTTATAAACTTTGATTTAAAAGTCACATTTTATTAAGTTTAGATTTAATTAAATGGGAGTGTGTTCTTTCATCATCTTTTTCTTCAGATCATATTACAAAGCTTATTTTTTAAATAAAAATAATTGTTTTGTTTAAAGTAGAAATGAATATCAGTAAATTTAACTCAAAAAGTAATATTAAAAACAAAACAAAATACCTCTCACCACTCAAAAATAGCCATAGAAATGTTTTGGTGTAGTTCCTCCCAATCTGTTGTCTAGGAAGAAGGAGGCATCTCTATTCCCTCTGTGACAGCTGGACAAATTCTTTACACCATATGGAAGCATATGAGTCACCCCCACCCACCCACCCCCCCAGTCAAAAAAACCCTGCTAGGGCCATTCACACTTGAAGCAAACTCCAACATTCTTTCCTCAGCCCACAGGGCCCTGCATGATTTAACTGCTTACTCACCCTCTGACCCCAGGTCTTTTACAGGGAGTTGTGAGGGTTTCTATTGATAGTTCCACAAACTAGCCCATCACTTCTTTACCATGACTTCCAATACCCTACTTTGACATCATTTATAATGACCAAATTATCCCCATTTTCCTTGGATTGACCCCATTTTAAATCTGACAGTCCCACATTCCAGGAACACACTCAGTTCTTGGCAAACAGGATGTTCCTAGAATAAGGGTATTAATTACAATATTAACATGTTGGTCATTTTAGATACATCAACTGTTGAATAATAATTGCTCTTAAGTCCACAAAGTTGTGTTTCACAGTACAATTTATTGATGTTATATATTCCCCACTGATTTGGAACACCATCATTATGAAAAATATCAAAATGAGAAATGATTGACACTGGTTTTTGGCCATACAGTCTCATCTGTTAATCTATATGTCTAAATAAGGAATAAGACCATACTTTTTAAGTAACTGTGGCTTTATGATATTTTATAATATATAGGAATATATTATATTTTATAATATATAGGAATATATAGGAATAGGAATAGGAATCCATCTCATTATTTTTTATTTTTAATATGCTATCTTGGTTAATTATTTTTCAGATATATTCCAAAATTATTTTTTCAAAATGCCTTACTGGAATATAAATTTGAATTAGTTAGAATGTATAACTCAATTTGAGAAAAAATGCCTACAGTTGTAATATTGAAATTCTCCATTCAGGAACATATACATATCCATATAATTTTTCAAATTATATTTATGACTTTAGATAATCAAAAGAATAATCTTCGCATATCAGTTCAGAGCATTTTTACATTGAATTTAGTTTTAATTGATTTCCCATTAATCATTTTGAGCTGTTTAGTGGATATTTCTATTAAATGAGATATTTTGTTCTTATATATTTTATATATTATATATATTTTTTCTTATTTCTTTGACTGGAATTCCAGAATCATGCTATTAAACAATGACTATAGTGGCTATCCTTATAACATCTTCCTTTCTTACCATAATAAATTTAAAATTGGCTGAACCACATACTAAGACTAAGGAAGTCAAACAGTTTTAATTTTCCACTTAATGACTATAATTTTTTTTATCAGCTATCTAATTGTTTTGAAAGGCGTTCCCTATTTTTATGTTCCTGGTGTTTCTACAAAGCACAACTTTAATTGGTATAATAAGAAATTCTATACAGGTGGGGCCTTTGCTACACTCAAGACTGTCTCTGCCAATTTAGGTTAAAAATCCTGCTGTTTGGTATAGCAGCCCACATCCTAGCCTAGTCACCTTCAAATGCTGTTTATTCTATGATTTCTTCTACCTGCCGTGGGAGAGAGTAGTGTTGCTCCTTTGGTAAAGGGTAAAGGCCCTCTTTTGTTGCTTCCCTTTTCCTCATCTGCTACACTAATTATCCATCCACACCACTGGATCCTGAACCATCTGCCTTTGAACTCCATTTGGCCTTCCTCTAAGGAAAAGAACCTTCTCCAAGTCCTCCCCAATAAATGTCTTGAACTTCTAATCCAATCTAATGCATTCTTTTTAATCGCAATCAAAAAGGAGGATCAGAAACAATTGATATTCATATGACAAAAACATTCATTTACAGTTTTACTTCAAGGAGACATTAACTCTCTTCCTTTTCTCATAGTTTGACTTGGACATCCTGGTCATCCCTTCAAACCTCACAGTGATCCATTACCTTAATGGCACCATGCTGAATGGACAAAACAAACGAGAGCTGGCTAGTACACTGGCAGACCTGGTAAGATACAGTCACTTCCAGGGAGTGGGAGATAAACCCTAGGAAGATTCAGAAACCTAAGGGCTCAATAAAGTTTTTCAAGTCCTGATGGCCAGAGATATCCTGGGCTATCCTCTGTAGAGTAAGAGAAAAATCCCTGCATCTTGCATGCTCTTCTACGAAGAAGGAAGCACAGTGCCTGGTACAGCTGTTGACGTTCTGGTGATAGTAAATTCTACCTGGCACTTATCACCATATGAAATTACCTCCTTTATTTAATTATTTACTTATTTATCATCTGAGTCTCCCACTTGACTGTAAGCACTATAAGGGAAGGATACTGCTATAACTCCAGTATCTAAAATTATGTCTGGCTCAATGGGTGTTAGGAGCAGCATACACTAGGTGCAGGCAAGAAAGGACACTTAAAATTTAAAAACAAAAATATAAACAAGTATAAGTCGATTTACTTTTCATGATACTCACACACCAGCAATATGAAACAATATAAGTGATAAAACGCATCTCTCTCTAAAAAATATTTTAGTGTAAGTTCTAAACAGTTGCTGTGGTACTATTATGTGTTGTGCATATATATGTACATATATATATATATATAATTTTTGTGTGTGGAATCTAAAAAAATGATACAAATGAACTTATTTACAAAACAGAAACAGACTCACAGACATAGAAAGCAAACTTATGGTTACCTAATGGGATAATAGGGGAAGGGGAGAGAGATAAATTAGGGGTTTAGGACTAACATATACAAACTACTATATACAAATAGATAAACAATTGCCCTCAGAGGAAGAGAATTGCCCACCGAAGATCATGTGTTCTCTCCTCCCACACCTGGGGCAATAACTGGACAATGTGAGGGTTTAAAAATCTGACCCCCTGGCCTCAAGGAATATGGAAGGAATATTCTATCTCCTGAGTGTCACGGGATTTCCAGAGGCCTTTGTTGCAAAAGCATCTTAGTTCAATTCCTTCCTCTGCCCAATCCTACCTTTGACTCCCTCACAAATGTTGATCCCAAGGGCAGGCCCCAGTATACTTCCCATACACACCTTTTGCCCGTTTCCTGTGGAACCTCAGACAAACATGGTAGTTGCAGAACAAATGAATAAATGGGTACTGTGCTAACCTTGACTCGTGTGGAGAGAAGGGTCCAAGAACTAGCTGAGATGTGCAGGCTTTAGAATGGCAGGGGTCAATCCAGAGCTGAACCCAGGCATATGCAGCACCTTAGAATGGGAACAGAGTTACAACCGTAGGACTGGAAAAGATGTCAGTTTTGGTAGAGAGCCACTTTTTTTGAGGTGAAATCTTATGTGGGACCTCAATACACAAGATGAAAGTGGAGAGGAAGCTTAGTTATGCAACTTGGTTTCTATTACTGTGATATGCCTTCGAAGAACCTAGGACTCCTCTGTATAATTTGAAGTGGGAAAGAGAAACTCTACCCTACTCCAATGTTTTCAGAACTTATTTAACTCTGGACATTCCGGCTTCTTTTTTCTTTTTTTCAAATTGAAGTATGGTTGATTTGCAATGTTGTATTGGGTTCAGGTGTATAGCAGGGTGATTCAGTTATATATAATACATATATATATATACATATGTATATATATATATTCTTTCTCAGATTCTTTTCCGTTATGGGTTGTTACGGTATGTTGAATATAGTTCCCTGTGCTATACAGTAGATCCTTGTTGTTTATCTATATATAAATTTATTTATTTTATTTTATTATTTTAAATATTTCTCTTTTAATAAATATAGTATTCTACATGGAAGATGATTCTGAGATCTCCAGGTTATAGTTGGTCCATGACTCAAACAAAGAGGACCAACTACATGTGTTTCCTTAGGATAGTAAGCTAGTAGAGATTTGAAATTATTTAAGCTTCCTTCAGATTCTGTCTTCACATCCAGTGGTACTACATATTCTTGTGTTTGAGCAGTGGTTACAAAGGCAATGAAATAGGATGGGAGTTACTTTAATTCTGTCATTGTATATGACCACTTAAAATTTTTTTGTGTGTTTAAAATTTAAGACAGTGAAACAGTGTGAACTTTGGGGTGTAATATCTTAGTTTCGTAAGTGAAAACTTTGATTATCCATGAAACATATTATTGAATTTTAATAATGTCACTGACATGAAGTTTCATCTTCTTTGTTAAATAAACTTTATTTTAGAGCAGTTTTAGGTTTATAGAAAAATTGCAAAATAGTATAGAGTTCCTGAATACCTTAAACACAATTCATCTTATTATTAATGTCTTACATTAGTATAATACATTTGTCACAATTAATTGACTAACATTGATGCCTTGTTATTAACTAAAGATTGCCTTAGTTTTTATCTAATGTCCTTTCTGTTTCAGGATCACATCCAATACACTACATCAAATTTTTCACAAATGTGCCGTGTGGGCTAATGGTGGTCTGCTGACCAAGGGATATTTCAAAGTATTTCTGAGAGTATTGGCAAAATCTTCTATCATCAAATTAAAAAAAAAACTTAATACTGGAAATGTTAAACATATACAAAAGTAGACAAGAGTACAATGAGCTTCCACGTACGTATCACATACAAATTTTTTTTATTTCTATTAAATTTATAAATAAGGATATAAACTATGGCATTTTTGATAGAAAGTCTGTTGTAAAATCATACTATCAGATTTTACAGATCTTAGACAATCAAATTTCCCCATCTTTTTTCCCTCCTACCATGAAGAGATTTAGGTCTTTAATTTACTTTTCTTTTAAAATTTATTTGCTATCATTCATATGTAGAGTTCTCCTACTGTACATGAAAGGTGGACATTCGATTTCCAAAAACATAGATAGTTATAGCCTATCAACTTGACTGTGCAGTCATAATAGTGATAATTATAAAAGATATATAACAGGGAAAAGAGGTTATTGATTAATGTTAAACAAAGTAAACACAGTATAAAATTGTATACAGCGATGGCAACTGGGTAAACATATACTATATATGAACATATATGAACTAGAGGGAAATAGAAAGAAACAAAATTGGTGTTAATTTGTAGTTTACTGATTGATTTTTTTAATTAAACAATTTATTTTGAGATAATTGTAGATTCACATGCTGTAAGAAATAATACAGAGGGATCCCATGTATCCTTCACCAAGTTCCCCCAAGGATAACATCTTACAAAATTGTACACTATCACAACCAGGAAAAGACATTGGTCCAGTCAATATATACATCTTCCTTTAAATGCCGATTATTTCCAAACTAAAGTTCAAAAAGAAAAAGATGATTATTAGGGATTGCTCTATAAGTATTACTGAAACCAATTTTGTTGCAGAGGAGATAGGAGTATCCATCTGGGTATCAGAATTGCTAAGTATGCAGTGGTCTGGCCTTTTTAGATAGTTATAGAAACCCAGAAAATAGGATATTATGCTAGTAAGTAAATCAAAACACAGATTTACCACTTTTCTCTTTTAAGATTAAGTTAACAATTCTCAGTTTCTCATGAAAAATAGTTATTTGATGTTCATTCTTTCCTGAGTGCTTTTCCTCTGACATTTTAGCTCAGTGGTGAGTGCCCCATGCCTGATCCATAGCATTCTGTGTCGGCAAGAGACACCAGACTCTTTCTCTGATTCTGTATGTTCATGTCTCGTTCTACTTCTCTTTCACCTTGTACAAGAAAGTGAAATCAAGCAGTTCTCTAAATAAAACTCAAAGACAACTTGCCCCTTATGTACATTTAAGGAATCAAAAGAAGACTTAATTAATCTGATTCTTAACAATCTGAAAACAGATGGGCACTAAATAAAAACAGAATATTGCTATATTGTCAATCACATCAATGGAACTCAAAGTTGTTGATTTGCTTCCCACTTTAAAAAAATGAATATAAATTAAAATGCAAATGAAATGACAAATGCAAGCCCATTTGTAAATTAAAATACTACCCATAAGAAAAATGAAATAAGACAATGAGCCTATCATGGGGGAGGTAAGATATCAGTAGGTTCTTACTCATTTTGTCCTCAAACTAATGATCAAGGTGATAGGGCTTGAGTGTCCTGATTGAAAACTGTAACATATTTTTAAAAATGTTTCTCAGAAGAAATACAGCATAATAACAAGTATCATCATCTTGAACACTGGGTGAGCTACATGCAAATTAGTCAACAATTATGGTTGACTAAGAATTATATTTAACAATTGAATGTCATTTCATACATGAATTATCATAAGGCAATTGAAAAGTAGTATCATAAGGCAATTGAAAAGTAGTACTTAAAGTAGTCATCTTTAGAGAGGTCAGTTCTAAAAATGCAAATTTGAAGTTAAAGTGGATTACTTGTTAAATAGAAAGAGGGTCAAAATCTTTCCTATTATTGGATGGAGAGATTGGAGTCAATGCATTATGGATAGACTTTGGGAACAGAGCAGAGAAAAGCAAAGAACTTTTTTGAGAACTTCATAAACTTTTTTTTTTTCAAATAAAACTGAAGAGTACAATTTAGATATTTAGTAGTATCTTGCCAAGTCTCTTACTCAAGTGAAAGCAATTTTACGTTTGTAACTTTTAATCTCTACTCTTTTATATCCACATACATTATTATTGTTCTCTTGTCACTTTTAACCTCTTATATTCCTAATAAAGCCGTACTTTTGAAAAGAAACACTTCCATTTGGAACATCTATCTGCAGCTTTCTACTTTTCATTGAGTGGAATTTGGAGGGGGTATTTTATTTTCCTTCTAGATCTATTTTGCAGCTAATAATATCAGAAACATTTTAATTTTAAAGACTCCATCTTAAAAAACAGCTTCTTTCAAACCTTTCAACCCTATAGTTAATCCATATTTGAAGCAAGGTTAATCCTGGAAATTTTTAGAAATGCCAGTCTCTAAAGAGATCCAATTGTTAACATAGCAGATAACACAGATCTTATAAGATCAGGAATTTATCCATACAAAATATGAACAACTAAAAGCAAATTTAACCAAGGAGCTAAAGTATCTGTATATTAAAAACTACAAGACATTAATGAAAAAAATTGAAGATGACACAAATAAATGGAAAGATATTCCATGCTCATGGGTTGGAAGAATCAAAATTGTTAAAGTGTCCATTCTAGCCAAAGAAATCCAAAGATTTAATTCAATCCCTATCAAAGTTCCAATGGCATATTTAAAAGAAATAGATTCAATAATACTAAAATTTGTATGGAGCCAAAAAAATCCCTGAATATCCAAGAGTCTTGAGAAAGGACAAAGCTGGAGACATCACACTCCCTGGTTTCAAATTATGTCATAAAGCTATAGTAATAAAACAGTATCCTAATGGCATAAAAACAGACACCTAGATCAATGGAACAGAATAGAACTCAGAAATAAACCCAGGTCAATTAATTTACAACAAAAGAGCCAACGATACTCAATGGGAAAGGACAGTCTCCAATAAATGGTGTTGAGAAAATTGAGCAGCCACACGCAAGAGAATGAAACTCAACCCCTATTTTATACCATACACAAAAAATTAACTCAAAACAGATTAAAGACTTGAATGTAAGACCTGAAACCATCAAACTCCTAGAAGAATACATAAGTGGTAAGCTCCATGACATAAGTCTTGGCTATGATTTTCTGAATCTAATACCAAAAGCAAAAGCAACAAAAGCAAAAATAAATAAGTGGGACTACATCATACTAAAAAGCTTCTGTGCAGCAAAAGAAACCATCAGCAAAATGAAAATGCCACCTACTGAATGGAAGAAAATATTTGCAAATCATATATATGATAAGGAGTTAATATCCAAAATATATTAAAAAACTCATACAACTCAACAGCAAAAACATCAGAAAAACAAAACACAAAAACCAAATAACCCAATTTTAAAAGGGAGAAAGGACCTTAATAGACATTTTTCCAAAGAAGACATCCAAATAGCCAACAGGTACATGAAAAGGTACTCAATATCACTTATCACCAGAAAAATGCAAGTTAAAAACCACAATACCATCTCACACCTGTTAGGTGTGGTGCATGTGCCAGACATATAATAAACATTTTATAAATGATAGCTTTTATTTTCACAGTCAATTATTATCATCATTGTAATATCCTGTGAAAGGGCTACAAAACACATTTTGCATGTTTTCACTCCTTTACCAGTTACTCTCTTATATAGCAAGGCCTGCCTTCTGTACTCATATACCTCCTCAGAGTATATTAGATCTGAACGAGAAATGTTTGTTTTCTTGGTGCTATAAGAAAATTAGAAAGAGAATAGATAGCACTTTCTGTGTTTTTGACCAACTTAAAAAAATACATATATATGTCTGTATATATACATATCACATATAGAATACTTCGGCACACTATTGAGGAATGCATATTTTTAACATTTTTATATCTACAAACACACATATGGACACAAAATGAACTAATTTGTAGGTTACTTCAAATATGAGAAAGTATGTAACCTTCCTACTCCTTTCTTTTTATGTGTCACTGTGCTTCAGATATCTTCTTGCAGACCTGCTAAATGGGAGGGAGATGAAGAGAAAGAAGGAGAGAGAAGAGAAAATTCAATTTAGATTGCAATAAAGTTGCCAGATTATACGCATAATATATCTTCAAAATGTAATTTGTAAAGCCACTCCAAACATACATCACAATCTAATAGTGATTGTCATATTATATTAAATTGTAATTAATAAAGTGCCCTGGTAATATTCATTAATTCAATTCACTCATTATGCTTTTAAAAGCACATCTATTTTATTCTTCTTTATTTTTCTGTAACCATTAAATGACCTGTAAACAATTATAGATAAGGGGTAGCTACCCTTGCTGAGAGTTTGCCTTCATAATACTTGAGTGTAGAAAAGTGACCCAACCTAATGGGGAGCGGCCATGGAAGTCAGGTAGAAGATAGGGTTGTCTTTACCATCAGGAAGACAAAGGACAGATGTGGAGTGGTCATTCATACAAGAGGAGTGGGAGAAAGGCCCTAGTCTAAATCCACATTTTCTAGCTATTTAAAACTGAGAAAATTACTTAAGAACCCAGGGCAGCCATTATTTCACTTTGAAAAAACAAAATTAGCACAATCTCAGATTTTATCCATATCCCTTATTTTGAATGTCTGTATCCTTATAAGAGCCTTTTCTTTATATGAAGCATAAAAGAGGTTCATTCATTCATTCATTCATTTATTCACTCATTCAGCAAATTCTTATCAAGCACTTATTATATGTGAGGTGCCAGTAAAACCAAGAAGAATAAAATAGAAGCCTTGCAAAGTTCATAAGTGTGGTAAGTTCAGTAATAGGTTATGGATAAATGTTTATGGTAGGAATGTTTAAATTTGCTCTATGAAAGTCAGGGAAAAATTCATGTAGGAAATAAAATTTAAGTTGAGCTTGAGTAACAAATATTGCTTCAGTGAATGGATCTACTAGCTGCACAAGTCAGAAGTTGTCCTTGACACCATCCTTTTCCTCTTATCTTGTCTATTTTTTCCTCAATTATATAAAAATTCTGTATACTTTTCTCTATTTCAACTATCCCTGTCCAAGTTCAACCTACTGTACTCTCTCACTGGACTAGGGAAATAGCCTCCTAATGAGTTGACCTGCTTCCACTCTGCCCTTTCTCCAGTTTTCTATCTGCAACCAAAGTGAACAAGTATAAACCCCATCACCTCCCCTTCCTGCCTTCCACAGACAATGGTTTTTCATGGGTATTCAGATAAGGCAAAACGTCCTCACCAGAGTCCACAATACCTGGGATGGTCCAGTGCTCATCTATGTCTACTCCTCATTTAAATCTTGCACTCTTTTCTAACAGCTATCTCTGTTCTGGAGAATAAAACTACTCCTCTGTTTCTATTCTTCTCAAACATGTCAAGTTATCTTTCACTACAAAGTTTTTGCCCCTGCATTCTGTCTGCTTGGAATGTTTTTCTTTCCTCTTCCCATTTTAGCCAAGTACTCTCTTTCTCATCTTCATATCTCAATTTAAGCATCACTTTCTCAGGAGAGATTTACCTTATGGGCCCTTCCTCACTACTACCACCAGCGAAAGCTAGATTGCCTTGCTAACCATTCTCACAGAACTGTGTTCCTTTTCTTCAAAGCAAAATTTATCTTTGTGTGTTATTACACCTGTGAGGTTGATAAATATCTTTCTCCATCACTAGATCAAACCTCATGCTGGCAGGAGCTGTCTGTTTCTGCTCACTCTTGAATCTCCAGCAGCTACAGATTACCTGACCCAAATAGATGCTAAAACAATCATTAAATTGGATGAATAAGTAAATTAATAGATAAGATGGATGAATAGACAGATAGGTAGATGGACGGGTAGTTGGATGCCTACATGGATATATGAAGTTTTCCAAATAGATAAAGGAAAAGAAGAGACATCCAGGCAGTGTATGAACAAAGGCATAAGAAAATAGCAGCCTGTGGCTTTGCTTTGAATGAGCATAGAGTGGATGGGATGTGAAACTGGAAAAGATGAGGATGGGGGAGTGGGTTGAAGCCAGACTGCAAATTTGTTGTTTGCCAAGTTAAGAAGCTTAGATTTTTCATCCTGTGGCATTTGACAGTCAGAGGAGGCTATTAGGAGGACAAACAGTATAATTATATTTGTTTTTTTATTAAGATAACCCTGGCAGGAGGCGGGGGGTAGACAGTACTAAATATAGAGAGACTATTTACAGGGAAACTAGTTGCAAGGCAGCTCTGATTATGTAGAATTGGCATTCAAGCAGGAGAAATGGAGGGAAGCAAAAGCATGGAATATACAGTACATGGGCTCCATACAGGAGGGAGCTCAGACAGGCTGACATGTGGGATGAGTGAAGATCCGAAGGACGGGGTGCAACTGAAGGCTGGGGTGTGGTTGCGAAGGACTGGGAATAGCAGGTTAAGACATTCTGTGATTGTTCTTTATCCCTGACTAATTTGATTATTGTTTACCAGCAGCGTTAGAGATTCCAGTAACTGAATTATAGATATGGAAATATTTTTAAAGATGATCAATGAAATGGAAGTTGCAAGGTATTAGTTTTCAAAAAGATACAGAAATAACAAAAAGTTTCCATGCACATATTTTAATAGGAGAATTAGTTTTAAGAATTAGTCATAGGGTTATATTTCAAAATTATTTGTACAGTTAAACATATTTTTAGAAATAAAGGAATAAATTTCTAGAAACAGTTTAACACTGAAGAAAATATGTCACATAATATATATCCAGTTCACTTATAGGAGGAAATAAAAAATACTCTGTCTACTGGGAAAAACGCATATGAAAAATTTTATTTTATTTCTTATTTGGTCTGTCAGATGTTCTTTGTGGACATTGCCTTTTCTTTGCAAGGTGGATCCCTTCCAGGAAATGGACCCTGGCAGACACAGGCTGAGCTGTCACTTGAAAGTTGGCATATCCTTGCAGGTAAACAATTGGTTAGTGTGCCTGCTTGTTTGTCGCCCCTGCCATCTGTCCCCATCCATTATTTTATGCCCCTCTTTGCCCTGCTTTGAGATCTGAAATGCTAACCACTAAAGACTATATCACCCAGCCTCCCTCATTGGCTGGCTTCTAGTACGTTGCAGCTTACATGGAGCACAGGCATGAGATCAGAGGATGAAGACATAGAGAGGTCTTGGTACCATCCCTCTGTCCCTGCTGTGGACCTTTCTGGATGTCTCTCCTCTTAGCTCTAAATATGCTCCAGTAACTATGTTCTTTGATACACTTGCCCAGTCAGCCTCATGAATGCCAAGTGCCCACATTCTTGAGAATATCTGGATCCCTCCCTATCTTTGTGGTTCCTCCAAATATGGCCACTTATATATGTAGGTTTTCCCTTTATTAAAGTATCTTTCTGAGATGAATTCTGTTTCCTAATGGGATCAGCATGTTCCAAAGTCAGACAGACTTGGTTCCAATAGTTGCTTTACTCTTATTACCATGAAGCTAAAGCAAGATATGAATTCAAGTATCCTCACCTATAAAATGTACATAATAATAAGATGGACTTTATTGAGACCTTATGAAGACTAGATGAGCAAATGTATATAAAGTGCCTTGCACAGAGCTTAGTACTTATTAATCATTACAATAAATGCTGGGAAGAAAATTAAAATAAGAATAAGGTATATTTCCATGAAGTCTGTCAAGGAAAATTCTTACATTCTCTTTGGGAAGTCTTGAGGAAGTAGAGATCCAGCGGTCATACTATTCTCCACCTCTAAACTCATGCATTTCTTAATTGGAGAAATGAATGTTCAGCCAGGGTAGTTTAAGTCTCTAGCACTCCAGACAGGGTGTAGCCACCTCTTCCTATCACAGAAGGGCATACAGAATTCATTATTTCCACGAGGACTTTTGTAAATCAGGTTTTTAAAAATTACATTATTTAATACCTGTATTAGGTTATTTGCATATTTTAAATTACCATTTTAAGTAATAGCTTAAATTCTTAATTTTTACTGCCCTATTAGCATCTTGTATTTGAGAGGAATATTGTACATCCTTTCTTCTAAAATCACTAGGAACACGTATTGGAAATATCACTAAACCTCAGTGCCTAGATTTTCCAGCAAGTTGTGAAAAGGAACAAGAATAACCAACTCCTAAGTTAATAGACAATTCATCTGAAATGAAATGGAGCAATACTGCATGAGGACAAAGCTTACAGTGAAACAAATGGTATAAAAATGGAGTATATTCCAGAGGCCAGAATCAAAGTTTGTAGATGACAACAAATTCCCCGAGAAAGATGACCTTATATAGTGGCCAGGAAAGCAAGAGAAAAAGAAAGAGCTGCAAGGAATGTATCCGTTCCTCTTGAGCTGTCCATCTACGTCGGATCAATAGCTCTTCCAACCATGGGACATGCAAGCTTTCAGCTTGAGAAATTGAAGTTCTCAAAATAAGTCAGGGTTGCAACACAAGTCCATCATGGTGTGTCACAGAAATGAAATGAGTTGTCTCCTGCTCGATTGATGACTGACATCAAACCAGGAGGAAAAAAGAAGAAAATAAACGAGTTGCGGGTTTTGAAAAGTTGTTGCAGAGACTTCTGTGGAAAAGTTTACACTAAGGCGACCATTCTCTGCTCGAAGCATGTGCGTAACTCCCATCACAGTAATGAGAGTTCCGCAGCGTGCCCAAGAAGCAGTGAGGGGAGAGTGCCCAGGAGAATCATTTACTGCGATGATATTTTTATACAAGCTCAAATAAGAAACCCAGAACTTCTCAGACTGGGGTGGGGAACAACCATGGAGTGCCCAAGGATTGGTAGAAAATGAGAAAGGCAAGGCGGGGAACAGGTGATTTTTCAATACAAAGTGATGATATGGATCTTATATAATGACTGGAGCAACACATGCTGGCAATGGCCTATCCTGTAAAACAAACTTGTAAGAAAGAAATCAAAGGCTGTTCAGCATATGTCTGTGTTGCACAGCTAAAAAGACCCCTGTAGAGCCTACAAACAGACCAGTGAAATCCATGTTTGGTGCAATTTCTAACTGAACTTCATGAAGATAAAAGGAAAAAAAAAAGCAACTTTGTTATCCATGCTACAAGTCCTCCTGCTCCTCTATTATTTATCCAGGCTTTCAAAGTGATTGACCTGAAAATACTATCCATCAGTGTCTACAGATGCCCCGGACACGTTAGAGAACTGTGAACTGACTGCCTTACATGTATCAGCTCTTCTTTCCTTAGCCATTGCCTGGAGCAAAAAAAAAAAACAGAGTGGGAAGCAAGGGCATCCCTGGCACCAAAGGTGAAGGATGTTACGCTTAGTTGTGAGATGTCTGCATTGCCTCATGTAATCTCAGTCAGTGCCTTCCAGTTAGCAGCCATTTGCTCTAGAAGGCTCTGTACCTTTGCCACCTACTGGGAAGCCAGGGTTGAAGCTAGTTAAATCAATAGGCCATAATCTGTCCTCTCTTCCTCTTCATGCTCTTCATTTGATATTATCTGGAAAATGCTTTTTATTTATCATTACCTCAGTCAATTCATCTCTAAAATGGACTTTTCTCCTCCTCTACAAGACGGTATGGGATTCTGAGCTTCTGCAATCAGTATGTGAAATGATAGGCAGGGAATTCAAGGATTTGACTTAGAAATATGAATGTATACAAATTCCCCTCCTTTGTATGCCTGCTGTGCAGAAATCGTGTGGCGCCGTGGTGAATACAATGCAGTTATGCAATGTTTACTGAATCAGCAGTCACTCTATTATCAAATATATAATTTTGTACAGAATTCCTGAAATATATACAGTATTTTCTTCAGTGTAGCAGGAGGAAGCTTGAAGTACAGCCCTAAATTAGTGTTCAGAAAATTGCAGTTAGAATATAATGGAACACACTTGGAAATATACACTAGTAACTCTATCCCCCATAATGTGTTCACAGATGTGATTACACACATGAAAACATGATTTTTTAAAAAGCATACAGTATAACAAACTCTTCTGGTATTTTGCTCGGTAGCGGAAATTACAGCCGGGGCCTTCTGATATACCTTTGAGTGACATAAATGAGTTCCTGTATTTTCATTATCAATGACATTTCTCTCTATGTCTTGCTGACTCTGTCTGTCTCTCTGTCTCTTGTCTTGTCTCTCCTCTCTCTCTCTTCCTCCTAAGAAACAGAAGCAGATTTTATTATCCCCACTTTTCTCCACAAATCAGTACGATGTTAACGTTATAGAGAATTTGAAGTAATATTTCAGCTACTAAATTCGTATCTATACGTTTATAAATTTGAAAATTCTACTTAAAAAGTAATCTTTGCTGATATTTAAGCCTCTTCTATCTACACTCTTTTTATTGATTTACACTATTTATTTACTTACATACTTCTGTGCAGTTGAAAATATTAGCTTATGATATACAAAATGTTTAAGGCTCTTAATCGCTTGATTGGTTGAAATACTGAACATGAACTTTCCACCAAGGAAACGATTCCAAATTGTCTTTCGGCTTTGGTTAATTGCAAAGTATATGTTCTATCTTTCAGGTCAGAAATGAAATTCAAGATTGTGTTCTAACCTAAATCACTCTCTTCATTTTTTCTCCATTTGAGCACTGCTGAGCAGTCCCTAGGACAGAGTCCCATAAAAATAAATGAAGATGCTTTTCAGTCGTGGAGTTGAGAGGGAGCAGCCAGTTTCAGGAGTGAGCTCACCCGCTGTGAGTGTCAGATCAGACTTGTGCCCTATTGGCCAAAAAACAAGGGTAATTCCCAAAACTGAGGAGAGAAACCAGTTTTAGGCAAGTGAGTAAATTCTTGCTCTTTTAGTCGATTTCACCAAAGTAGTTACTCTCTTGTAAGTGTAGCCTATGATATATTAGAAGTTTGTCATCACACTCAGCAAATAACATATCTTTAACTGTCCGTACTGCCCGAAGAAAAAAATCTGCACCTTCTTGGATGTTATTTGGATCTCCTCAGAATCTGGGTTTGCAAAACTTAAGAGGATTCTTTGATCTTTTCTCCCAATTCCTTTGGCAGATGTAATTATATACAGGGAACCCTCCAATACCCAATGATAATTGGTACCTGAAAAAAAATCACTTAGAATGAATCCATCTAAAATGGGAAACAATGTTTCACAAGTAAAATTCACAATTATAATTTAGAATGGTCTGAAAAGTTGTATTTCTCAGAACGAATCTATTTAAACATTACTGATAAGAATATTTTGTTCTTTTGAGATGCAATGGAACTTTTACATTTCTAAAATTTTAAAGAAAACTACCTGAAAGTTGTCTCGCTCAAGTTTATTTCTCCCTTTAATCATATAAATTTGATGCTAGATCTTAATCTTCCTTAGGACAGATAATCACCTCATTAACTTGTTATTATTAATTTTCTATAACTTCTACCCTGCCAGCATCCAATAGGACTTTCAATTTGTTATACTACTCCTTCATGGGCTCCCCCAAACCACCTTCAGTAACTGGTGTTTACTTTTGGTTGTATGAAGGCATACCAAACATTTACTATGTCCCTGAATGTGCCCTGTCCATACATTATATGTGCTACTCCCTCTCTGAATACTGTCTATCCTTATCCCATTCTGCATCCTCTCTTCTCCCTTCTTAACCCTGCCAAGTCCTACTTTTGCTTTTTATAACCTTTTCCAGAAAACCTGTCGTGATTTTTTTCCCACCTACCATCTTGGATAAATTGGCAACTCACCTCCTTTCTGAGATCTTTCTTGTATCATTTACCATACTCTGTTTGTACTTTTTAATCACTTATCTCCCCTACATAAACTGTGAGCTCCTTGAGGAATGGAACTAAGTGGTTGAGGCTGATAAGCCATCATCTGCCAATGAACCTTGCTTGGAGTATTTGTTCAATAAATGTTTGCTAACTAAATAAATGAAGGCATTACCCACCCACCCCTACTCCTTCTGCACTGAAATCTAGTCAGTTTTAATAAAGTGAACTAATCAGATTGAAAGAGATCTTCTGAAGACAGCAATTTTCTAAATAAACATATAAGAGCAGCCAGGCTCATAGTAAAGGCTCAGAAATATTTGCTGAATTAATTCAAAACGGTGCTTGTGCATTAAGCTGATTTTCTACCCATGTATAGGTTTTCTAGATGTGATAATCACAACAATTGCTTAATAGTGCTTGCTATGTTCTTCAGACCTAGAAATGATAATTAATGTGGTGATTGTATAGAATCATAAGTTAAATGAGGACGAATTAATTTGCCTTTCAAAATTGCTCAGGCTAAAGTTGGAATTTTGAGTTTTGTATAGGTGTTTATTTGTTCAATAGATTCTTTTATACTGAAATGATGTGAAGTAGAAAGTGACAGAGATAGGATGGTTATGAGATAAAGGGTTAAAAAATTGGTCAGTGTGAATTACTTAATTTTTTTGCACTTGTCTTTTTTTCTGAAAGATCCTTGTCCAGTGGATCAATTTGTCATCAAGAAGGTAATCTATATTTACTTTGCGGCAGGTACTGTAGCTCTTAACTCTGCATTTAGCTGATTCAGCTCCTACCCAGACTACTCTGACCTCAGAAATATTCCCTGCTAAATGTCCTCCTGTTCACTCAAATTTGTACTGCCTAAATGCTTACTGGTGAGTGTCCCTCTGGCCATTTTGAAAGGTGTTTCATCACACTACAATAAAGGTGAAATACTGATGCACTCAAAATGGCACACACACACACACAAAAGGCAGCTGGATATCGACATGGGACTGGACAGGGGCATTTATTACACTTTACTCTCATACCTTTGTCTACCTTTGGCAAAGGAAGATTTTAAGTGTCCCTGGTGGTCTGTGTCAATCAATACTACATGGGAGTTAAATTAGACCTCAAGTCAAGCACACATCTATGTTGGCTGAGATACCTTCAACCTAAAATCCCTGGAAAATTTACATTTTTCCACTAAGTTAACCAGTAATAGAGTGAAATGAGTGAGAAAAAAGCAGCTGTCTAGTTTGTACCTTGTATCCCTCCAAACAAACGTGGTCCAGTTTTCAGCCCCTGTAGGTGTATTGCAGTAATTAGCTTAACAGTCTTGCAACCTTTCAGCTTAGAAACACTGTTGATTTCATTGCAAACCTTCACTAAGGCAGATAAAACATTATGATATAAAATCCTGAGAATTAGGGAAATTCTGACTTATTATCAATCTTTCCTATATAGCCTAGTTCAAAAATGTCTTCTAAATCCTGAAAGTGAATTGGAAAACAGATGTACTTTCTGAAATCAGAAATACGATCATATTAGTTAGTTGTTAACTGAGTTGCTGAGTCAAAGGTAAATTTAAGTGAAGCAGTCAATTCAGCACCCTCCAATTAGTATTTCTTCAATTATTTTGGTTCTTTGTAGGATTCATACAAAGAACCAAAATATTCACACAAATAACCAATCTGGAAAATATTTAGTCCTGTCTACAGATAACACTATTTATCTTTCAGTTTGTCCCACTTTTATTCTTTGTGATTTTTGATCAGAATATTTTTATGTTTCAAGGTATCACTTTTACCTCCTTTTAGTATTAGAATTATTTTCCGCAGAGGACAGAAGAATTCCAAACTATAGATCAAGACTCCATTTAAAATGAACATCACAAGAAGTGTTTTGCCCTAACTTTAGATAATCAGAGGCAGTTTCTGCTTGTGATCATCTGACTAGGAATAAAACAGATAACTAATTGGGCCAAGTTTCTTAGAGTGGGAAAAAAATGTATTCAAATAATCCTGGTAGCTGATCTAAAGGGACCATTTATGAAGAATTCTTGAGAATACTGGCACATTTTTTAAGATCAAAACAACGGGTTGAACCTATTGAAAATTGTCTCAGTAGGTTGTTTTCATTGGTATTCTGGTAAGTGTTTAACAACCAGTTCTTGGGGTATGGAGAGGCAGATTTGCAGTGTTTTCAATTTCTATGGCATAAGTATACCCACTCACAGCTGATTTCAATCTGCCGAAGTGACGTTGCTAATGGAGAATCAGGAAGAGATGCCCACAAATGGCTGTCATGAGCTGGTTCAAGCCAGCTCTAGCACAGTACTAGTTATCTTGCCAACCTAACTTCTCAACCCCAGCTTTAAGACTGAGAAAGTGGAAAAGAGCACTATGAAATGCATGGAAGCCATTAATTAAAAGTATTATCAAATGGTAGCTTACTTTCTCTTTTAACCCATACTACCTAACAAAACAACAGCAACAACATTTTATTTTTGTGTGAACTTCCAACATTTTTACATTTACCTTAATTGCCTTTCTTTATATTAGAGGTTGGGGACCTTGGCTTTTCTCACTGAATCATGATCCAGAAGTATTTGGCTAAATTAAAAATAAGCATAATCTATACAATTTAGTGTTTGCTATAAATAAAGTATGTCTGTATTATTATGTATTATTATGTATGCATTATTCCCCAGAAATCCACATGGCTATCATCTTCCTCTCATTGACCTCTCTGTTCATATATTACTTTCTGAAATAGGCTTACCCTAACTACCCCATTTAAAATTGTCACTAACCCCTCTTACACTTCTTCTATTATTTTCCTTGGTACTTTTATCTTCTAGTATTACTGAAAATTTTACTTATTTTGCTAATTGAAGATTATCTGTCTCTGGAAGTATGGTATGTTTTGTCTGTTTTGTTCACTTATGCCTCTCCAGTTCCCAGAACAGTGCCTGGTATATAATAGATGCTCAATGAATATTTGTAGAATGAAGGAGATGATCCCAATGTCAGGTCAGAAATAAAATCTATAATGCTCAGGAAGAGTTCTCTGGCAGTGTTGGTTACTTAATTGATTAGCAAGAAATTATGGGATGTCACTCAGCAATAGGTTTCAAAAATAGCCTAGATTCTCATTCTTCTGAAATCATTTAGATATGGTCCCACTTAAAGACTGAATATCACCCAGTCTAGTGATTTTTAGGGTTCCTTAGAGACCCCTCAAAGACTTCACTAAGAGGAGAGAAGGAGCCAGATGGATGGAGCTCAGGTCTCCACTCTGGCTCTATTCAAGGACCCTGCTTTTGTCTGCTCTGGTTATGTGTAGGGAGGGGACCTGGCAGGTGTGTGTATGGGGGGTGGGAGGCTGTGTTATAACAATGTATTGGAATGAAAATTTCTACTGCTGAAGTTTGGAACACTATTTTAGATTGCTTGCCCCTAAAAATCCTATATTTTCTTCTGTATATCTAATTATTTAAGTTCTTATAATTAGTTAATAAACAGAAAAAAATCCATCTTTCCTTTAAAGTAAATTACAAAATGT
Source organism: Orcinus orca (assembly GCF_937001465.1). Classification (NCBI taxonomy): domain Eukaryota; kingdom Metazoa; phylum Chordata; class Mammalia; order Artiodactyla; family Delphinidae; genus Orcinus; species Orcinus orca. The sequence continues at coordinate 36,174,333 of NC_064565.1, read as the reverse complement.
CCTTTTATAAAATATCACCTAACAGGCAGAGGCCATAATCTTTCAGTAAACTCTTCCCTATTTTTCTAAAATATAAAATGTATCTAAAATATATTTATCCATAGCATTTACAAAATGGTTTTGAAGAAAATCATATACAAGATTTAAGAGGATGGATTTGAAAAGAAACACAGTATTTTAAAAAAGACTAAACAATCTATTACCGAAGGAGTATTGAAGAAAATTATTTTGAAATGTGAATCAGGTAGAGCCAGATGCTTTCCCCTTGTAAGCAATTTGAATTCAATTTGTGGCAGAAAGTGCAGGCTCTCCTGGATCAATAGGGTGCATTCAGCACAGTTGACATACTACACCTGATCCAGAGCCAACCTGGCTGGGGACCTATTTGTCATACTTGAGGGACTTTCCCTAGCTTTTATCTCAAGGTACATCTCCTAGGATTACAGGTACTTGAGGCTAATTAGTCTGCTCAATTACCTGCCAGGGAGTGCCTCTGTTTCTACAACATCCCATTTACCTTACAATTTCAATGAGATAATCAGGATGCCATGGTGCACTAAAGGTAAAACGATAGCCTTGCATACACCCCTGACTGCCTTTATCTGTTAATGCCATGCGCCAGCTTGTGGGCACATGCAAGCTTGCGTGCACACACACGCCCACACACACCCCAAAGCTAAAGAGATAATAGCCAGACTGACCTGTTACAATTTTACCTTTTTGCTTTGTTGCTTTTCCGCAGAAGTCAGTCCCTTTTCCAATCTAATTACGTAATTAGAGCTAAAGACTATAAACACATAGAGACTGTCCCCTCCCGCCAGCTCTGCAGTCAAGGCTTTTGGATGCTGAGCCTTTGGCAGGGCCGCCTGTACCTGGCTGACCAAGGGAGGCTGACCCGAGGCTCTGAAAGCCTGTCTCACTCCCGACTCAGACTCACCTGTTCTCCCTCCTGGACTCAGTGTACAAAGGGAGCACAGATAGGAGCAGTGTCCGGGCTTTCGTGTTGCATTTCTTCAAGTTTTAGAATACAATCGAAGTGTTTTTTTCCCCTTTAAATTAGCATTTTATTTCCTTCTATGGCATATTCATAGAATCATAACAAATTAAGACCATGAATCAAAGCAGATCCTTTGACCATATTTACCTCTTGTATAACTACCCATCATTGTTTGGACAACCTCCTGGCTTATTACATTTGTTCACTACGGAGGAATTATATTTGAATAGATGGTCGGGTACCTAAGATACCTAAGAAGTATATTCTATCATGATTCAGTTCTGTGAGGTCAAACCCGACATCACCCTGAAAGTTATTCCGCCAGCTCACATGGGAGACAAGAAGCAGCAGAGAACGTGTGGGCACACCGTACTGTTTGGGCAGAAATGCACTTGCAGTGATAACAAGAACAGTTAGCAATAGTATCGTGTGCTCTGGCTTTGCTAATCCTTTGTCGCTAGAAAACATCAAAGATGTTTCTCTCTGGAGAAATTTCGAGGTCCCCTTTTGCGTACTGAATTTTGCCTACTGTCTTGTGCTCCTTTGATTCTGTTCTGTCTCCAGCTTCAAACCCACAGCGTTCCCTTTGAAGGGATACATTCTGGGCTGCAGAAGTGACAGTGTAAGTCAGTGTAAGTCCCTCAAAATCCTACAAGGACCAGGCAGGTGACATGGGTAGGTAAAGAGGGCATGTAATGGGCTAATTGTATAACCCTCTACAGACTGTTTCTTTTTTTCACTTTTTTTCAATCAAATTTCTGAGATATTTGTTGATTCACATGCAGATGCATGAAATAATCTTGAGAGATCCCATATATATATTATTCATTTTTCCCCAATGGTAATATCTTGCAAAACTATAGTATAATATCACAACCAGGAAACTGACATTGAAACAATCTATTATTCACATTTCCCCAGTTTACGTGTACTGTGTGTGTGTGTGTGTGTGTGTGTGTGTGTGTGTGTGTTGGTGTATTTATTTCTATGCAGTTTTATCACTTGTGTTTCTGTATCACCACGACAGTCAGGTAAAGAACCAAAACTGTCCCATCACCATAGAACCCCAAATGTTACATTTTTATACCCACACCCACCTCAGTCCTGCACCCACCTTCCCCTTCTCATCCCTAACTCCAGGCAACCACGAGTCTGCTTTCTATCTCTATAATTTTGTGATTTCAAGACTGTTATACAGGGAATTACCTGGCTGTCTAGTGGTTAGGACTCCGTGCTTCCACTGAAGGGAACACGGGTTCGATCCCTGGTTGGGGAACTAAGATCCCACATGCCATGCGGCGTGGCCAAAAAAAAAAGACTGTTATACAAATGGAATCATGTAGTATATAACCCTGTGGTCACCTGCATTGGTATTTTTTAAATTTGTATAAATCCTTTGAAATTCATACAAGTTGAAATTCATACAAGATTTTTTAACCATAGGCAACCTTTTTTTTTTTTTTTAACTTGCAAAAGCTAAGAACTCTGATATTAAGCTCATGGAGCCCATGACATCACTGAATTTACCTGTGTACTGCTACTTTTTCCCTTGTGTTTGTCTTATTTTTGAATTCATGTTACTCATAAGATAACGAGAAATGGAACGCACTTAATCGGTTCCTGAAACTATTCCCTCATTCAGTAACTAGAACGGGCCTCCCATGGGTCATTTGATTTGCAATGTGGATACACAGTGAACTGGAGGTAAAGCCCCGGGCTTTCTGTTCTCATAGAGTGTGTAGCCTTGTGGGATGTTTACAGACTGGTAGCTGAGAGTGAGTCTGGCCCTGATGGTATGATTTTTCTGACCACAATCGCTATCAATAATTATTAATTAACTTCCTACATTTATATATAGGATGATATCTAATTTTTTAAAAAAATACAGACTTCTGGCTTTTGTTGAAAAACTGGAAACTCAGATATGACTGAGCTCACTTTCCAACATGGGCAGGTCAGTTGGAGATGAAGAATAGCCACCCCAGTAGGCAGGACAGGCACCCTCCTCTCCCCCAGAATCCCCTCAGCCAGCCTCTCTCATTTATACGAACTGCATGGCCTCTATGAACACGTGAGTTTGCTACCTCTGGTTTCGTGAGAGAGAAAACACTACGAAAACAATAACTGTGCTAAATCCTAGCTTCTCCTAACAGCTCCTTGCTCCTTCCAGGGAAATTACCACTGAACTTGAGTTGTTACAACCATCATGGATAGATGCATAGACACCAAGGCTGTTAAGCATATTTTGTATGATTGGGTCATTGCATATACCTACTCCAATATTTAACTCCTCATTCTTCAGTAAAACATCAGTCTTAAGATGCACAATGAGTAAAATCTGAACATACGGAAAACCAACAGAAATGCATAATTTTAATTTTTATCTATTCATCTTATAATGTCAATGAAAAGTCCCAGACTGCTAGATTAGAACTTAGAGAAGGCTTCTTGGATAAAGATTGTAAGTCCAAGTTCTAAATTCCAGACATGCACATGATCAAGAGACTGTGTAACAGCTATCTCTTTAGATTTATCAGGAACATACCCATTGTTATAGGTTAGTATTTGGGGACAAAGTGGCTGTGACTATAGAAGAGAATCATATAACTTCTTCCAAAGAGAGGAAATATTAAAACATCATTGGCTCTGTAAAGTGATGCATTTGGAAGAGGTGTCATAATGCCAATAGTAGCACACTCTTATTTTTGAATTGGTGCACTGCCTTCTGAGACAATCATAAAAGAGCAACAAATGATCACGTCCCAGGGCATCATCAATGAACTTTGCTCCAGATTCTGTGGTGAATTTCTCATGTTTCATAACATTCTGAAGTTTATAAACCTCAAGAGAGTATACTAAGGGTCTTGATTTTTCTTTAAGATAAGATACCTAGAAACAAAAAATGGGTTTTATTTTTTTTCCAACAAAAAAGGTTGATTCACACATGAACTGATCTTGGAAGGAATATTTGTTCTTTTTTGTTCATAACCTGGCCTTATGACAAGGGTAAGGAAGAAGAAGAAGTTGCCTAAGGCATTTACAAGCCCTACAAAGACTATTAAAAAGAAAAATACCCACAAATTTACTACCAATCCATCTAGATCTTTCACCGTATTGTGTCAGCTCTCATGAGTGACCTGTAACTTGAGAGATTTAATAGCAAAAAGGCACAGAAGCAAACTTTACAATGCAAACAGTAAACCATTTAAAGATATAATTTTTTTCTCATACATACTTGAGAGAACAATCAGAGAACAATTTCCGAAAAATTGAATTTACATGTACCAAAGTCAATGAGTGCTTAGTCTAGCTGGTCCATTAAATGTTTACTAAAATCACAACTTGTGCTTTGATTATTATTATTATTTTACATATTATATTTATGATGTCATCAAGGCTTCCAAACAAGGGAAGGATTTGCCAATCCCACTCTAAGTCATTTTTGGTGACTTTAGATAGAGTGGACAAAGTGTCTCAAGATTGTTAAGCTCACTGGGTGCTGGGTCCTTTCACTCCCTCATTTAAAATGCTGCACTAAGTACATAAAACCAACCAAATTGGATTAAGAACCTGAGTCATTTATTGTTTCTTTTTTCCAAATTTACAGGTCTAAAATTACTTCACCATTGATTAGTGCAGTCAGGCTGATCTGCTATCTTCCAAACACACCAGGTAAGTACCATCTCATGCCGTGTTGTTGCTATTACTGCAGTGGGTAGAATGCTGAGATGGTTAGGAGAGTTTTGCCTCCTTGTGTATCCACCCTGTGCAATCTTGCCCCATTGAATGTGGGTAGGATTTGTGAATATGATTGGATTTTACTTCTGATACTAATTGGGTTGAGTAATCTGCTAACTTTGAGTTAATTTTAAAAAGGGAGATTAACCTGGATGGACCTGGTTTAGTTGGGTGAGCCTCTTAAAGAGAGACTAGCTTCTTTCTGAAGAGGAAAATTTGAAGCAGCAGACATTCTCCTGATGGCCTTCAAGAAAGACGCTGCCTGTTGTGAGAGGGCCTCTGGAAGGTCCACGTGGTGAGGACCTGCGCGTGACCTCCAGGAGATGAGTATGGCCCTTGGACAACAGCTGGCAAAAGAAAATTGGAACCTCAATCCCATAGCTGCAGGGCACTGAATTCTGCCGACACACACAGGAGTCTGGAAGAGGACCCTGAGCTACAAATATCAAAGCCTCCTGGATAATACCTTATTTGCAGCCATAGAAGACAGGGAACAGAGACCCCAGTCAAGCCTTGCTGGACACCTGACCTACAGAACTGGGAGATAATAAATAGGTGCTTTTAAATGGTTAAGTTCGTGGTGATTTGTTACGCAGAGATAGAAAACTAAAACATTGCTACACCCAAATGCCCTTGACTTTTTTTTTTACTTAATTCCTATCCATGTTTCCAGTCCTACCTTCTTCATGAAGCTTTAAATGTAACCAATCTCTTTGCACAGTAATCTCTCATGTTTTACCAGCTTTAGCAAATATTCCAGGGACAGAGCATTTGATATAAACAGTTTTTTTTCTAATCTTTTTATCATAGCTTATATCTTCAGTTAAGAAGGAAGCGACTTCAGTACAGGGACCATCTCCTATATGTCTTATCCCCCTCCCCAGACCCTAACACAGTCACTAGCTATAAGAGATACTCAATAAATATTTTTTATTTACTAATTACTAAAATATTCACTTTCATAATATACCATTGCCACTATAGCACTATTCAAACTATTCTTATGCATTCTGAATTAAATAAGGAACAAATGAAGACTCTATAGACACAGAGTCAACAGGTAGCATGACATTTTGGATTTCAAAATATTGCATTAGCAAACCCCAATCTATATCAATTCATCAGGAAAAAACACAGCAAAACTTCTGAACCCAAAACCCATAGTATCTCATGTAAAATTTTCTGGGCATTATATTTTCAAATAGAGAATGAGATTTGTAGAGCCCAGCTTTACACGTGTGCAGATTTAGAAGACAGTGCAGAAAGGCACTAGGGCAGATCACATATGTGCCACTGATAGGCACATACCACACCAACCACTGCCCAGGTGGCCGTGTCTCCTCTAAAGCTGTAATGGTGAGTGAAGTAACCTGCTTAAAACCCCAGGATCTCCTAACCACAGCCACCTGGCTTATAATTATAGACCTTATTATAAATAGATATAAGCTTTGAGTGATTAGTTATTGTGTACAAAGTATTCAACCGTGGACCACCTGATTTTCACTCACTGCTGTACCTTCTCCTTCCTTTGATACATCCTAGCTATTAATAGAAAAACACCTGTTTCCTGATAGTCTTCCCAGCTATAGAGACATCCATTTATATAGAAACAGCTGGGAGAAATGTCCTTGTGAAGGACAACCAAATCCAATTCTTACCATCACAAAGACTTCTCCTGCAGCTGCTGATGGAAGCAGTTAAGCCTGCCTTGCATCACTCCTGCACAAGCTACAACAAACGAAGTGAAGCTAGAGATAGTCTTTAACTACTGTAGGAGAATTAAGAAAATCCTGCAGCAATAAGGCAAGGATTTCCATTTGATCCTAGAAAAAAAAAAAAAAGTTTCTAAATCCACAGGTGAATGACATAAACTGAAAACCAGGAGCTAAGTTGCAAGCATTCACTGCCTCTCTCTCAGGTCTCTTTCCAGCACCTGCACACACCTACAGCCTGCCCTTCCTGATACACAGATGGAGGTGGCATCCGACTCCAGTGATAAACTGGGAGCAGCTAAAGAAGATGAATGATGACAGGAAATGAAAGTGACAGTGACAGTTTGTGGTTGTTTGATTACTTCAATGCAATGAATGGTGGCCACAGAGTTTCCTGTCAACAAGTGTCTGTATAGAAAAATAAGAAAGCAATCAAAACAGTAACTGACATTTCAGGGCATTTCAGAGAAACCCAGGATTTCATGCTCAACAAAACCATCTGTTTAGTATTCTCGATGGGAACTACCACTCACCCTGAAAAGAATGATCAGGATAAAGGTGAGGTGGGTGGATTTTAACCTCCACGGGAAGGTGGGGCAGATGATGGAAAACTAGACGAAGTGACCTCAATGGTCACATTCAATGTAACAATTCTAGAAATGATACAGGATGTGGGGTTAGGACACTGGCCCTAATGCAAATCCCATTAGTAATTTAATTATGTGACCTTAAATCAGTTCATTTACTTCTCTATGCCTTAATTCCTCCTCATGTAAAAATACTACTTTCCCTTTTTGCCCTTAAACCAGAACTCTGATAGATGTATGAGGTACAGCAAAATGATCCACAGTGTTAGAGGCGTCGGGATCAACATATCATCATATACAAGCATGTGTCTGGAAAAAGAGAACACAATGCAATATTGAGCAGATTTTCTTGGCTAAATGAGCATATTCACATTTCACCATAATTTCTTCTCATCTTTTTCCTGAGAATTCCCTCACTTTCAAGCCAGAGTTCTTGACATATTCTCCTTTGAATCAGGGTTTAGCTCTGCCTCTTGACTTGTCCCATTCTGAGTTCCTGACTTCTACTTTCAGCTACTCTAGCTAAATGCCCAGCTCCCTCTTCTCTGGTAGGCAGCCCTGCCAATTCCTTCATTCCAATAAATTCCTCTCCATTCAGAAAAACATGAACCTGGACTGCACGTCTTAGCCTTTCTCCTTGAAATGTTTCTCTTCCTTTTTTTTCCCTTAAAAAAAGAAAATGCTTTAGAGAAATATGACTGTAATTAACAACTGACAAAAATATCCAGGCTTGAGCTGAAGTGGGAAATCACAGAGGTTAGTTACTTATTTTCTCATGCATTTACCATTTGTTCTCTTTTCTCAGGGAAGTTGAAAGACCTGAGGTTCAAATGTAATAAAGCCCCATACTGTTTCTAAGAGTATTTACAACATGCAACGTATAAGGCAGTATATTGCTTATATTTAAATTTGTTTTCACTCATCTGAGCTATTACACAGTATGCCATCCCTAAACCTTTTATAAGGAACACACGTTTCTCAGCCACGAAAGGGAATAAAATGTTCAACATTTGAGCTCTCTGGTACTGTGGAGGTGACAAAACACATATATGTATCCAATCCATTCTACTGATCTGGCGCCAGCATTAGGAGGGACTGCCTGGGGCAGAGACCTTCTGCTATATACATGTTCCTGGGAATTAGCAGGTGAACCAAATGGCCCATAGTGATGACAGCAACATCTTTCAGAAGACTCAACCTTACTAAATGGATTCCCCCAATACATTTTCTCTTTCTGAAAACAACAACAGTGTTTTTAAAGTTTAACTGATAGTACAAATGCTTGTTGCCATGCAAAAAAGAAAATTCCCAAGGATCCAAGGATTAAGTTGTAAACAAATCATTTTCACATATAAGAATGGATGCACAGTCCACTTTCTACTAGGTAGCTTCATATTTTTCACTGATCTTTTAAATCTCTAGCCCATGGCAAATGACTCTAGAAGAGTAATATCATGCTGAGATATCCATGGCCTGGAACTTAGTATTTATAAGATTAGTCCTTAAAGATACCAAATAAGCAGAAAATTATTCACTATCTGGGTCATTTTCACTCCTTGAATTTGAAGTAAAAAGATCTCTGGGTTCTAGACTTAATCTTGTAAATAAACTGTTGTGATATCTATAGAGTAAGTCACTTAAGTTTTCTGGGCTTAATTTTTCTGGGCTTAATTTTCCTTATTTATATGATGAAGAGATTATAAGGTAATACTTGAGGCCTTTTCACAAATTTATGATTACATTATTTAAAATACTTCCAGTGTATATGTTGAAAAATACACATCTAGAGTTTAAAAGAAAGTGCTTTACTTTTAAATAATGCTTGTAATACTCCTTGTATTTCTTGTATGCTTATAATACTATAAGTCATTATCAGATAAGAATATCTTATTTACCATTAATAAAAATAGAAACAATACTTCACATTCAGATAATATATTTTGATTGTTTGAAAGTATTTTGCCTCTATTATTGCACAGAATAGCTTTCTATCAATGGGTCAGGAATAATTATTTCTATGTTAAGGGTCATTTGTGTCCAAGGACATATAAGATGTTAGCAGCAAAACCTAGAACCAGAGTTTTTAAACTTTGAGACCTAATTCTCAATGTAATGTGTATAGAAATGTACTTTCAGGTAGCAGCTCTAGCAAAGGAAATTTAAGGAGCATCATCTTGAGCAGTCCACTTACTTTCTGCCATTGTCTAGAGCTGGCCATGAGGTCTCTTGTGCCATCTTCTGCCCACTGCATTCCTCGTGAGTTGTGAGTGGGTTTTTTCAAGTTTCCAAGGTGAACAGATGTGTATGTAGCCACTGGAAATTTCCTGGGGCAGAGTAGGACTTCTTTTAACACAGATATGCCTCTTACTTTCTACAGATTTAGAAACTGAAAAATAAGTGCTGAATGATTAAATTTTAGTATAACTGAGAGTACCGAAAAATGACAAAAGACAACATTAAGAAATACTTTGCATTTTGTCATTCCTCAGCCACCACTCTGCTCTTCCCTGTTGCCACCCACAGTACAGTGTTGTGATCTCCAGGACCAAGCAGCTGGATTAAGAACTATGTTAGGATCAAGGTATTTTCCTTTTTGTCTATATTATACTCCATAAGAAAGTGCCTGGCACCGTTCTACGGTCCCTTTGGGTAGATAGGAGGTATTCCTGGTTGGGAGATGAGCTTATAGGCCATTCAGAAGATGTGGGGTTATACTAGCATGCATACTACCTCTGCCTCACTGAGCATCTCTAGAGTCTTGGAGGTGGCCTGACATTATTCATCTTTGGTCTTAGTGACCCAATGAAATTGAGACAGATATAGAATTGGCCAGAGTGTTTGGTTTACTCTAAGAAGAGTTGAGAAACCGACTCATCCATTCTTTTATTCATTCCATGTACACTTATTGAATTCTTAATATGTTCAAGGTACTATTTCAGGTGCTGGCAATACACTGAAAACAAGACAGACATATTACCTCTTCCTGCAGAGTTTACAGTATGGTTGAATGGCATGAACAATCCCCAAGGAAGCATGAATAAACAAGACAATTTCAGAGTGGAAAGATGCCATAAAATGTGATATTATGATAAAGACTTTGTTGAGTTGGGGAGAGTGCTACATTACTTAGGAGGGTAAGAAAGTATGGATACTTACCCATGCTGAGAAAATTAAAAGTAAATAAAAATCCAAGATGTGTAGATAACCTAATCAACAAAAGAGAAAGGGTACTGAGAGAGAGAAATGGTCTCAGGAATCTTCCCTGCCCCCACAGTAGTATAACCACAGTCTAGTAAATACCTGACAATCCATTATTAATAAAGAATTGTTTTCTTGGGTTGTCAATCAAAATGCAAATGCTGTTGAGGGGAGAACCATATTATGTCTATCTTCTTAATTTTAGTCTAAATTGGCTTAACAGATATTTTTCTACCAACAGCCATTTTTATTTTTGGCAATCACATTTCTTCTCTTCCTTGAGGTATAATTTATATGTATAAAATGTTACAGATCTTTGTTGTATAACTGGCAGAGTTTTAATAAAAGTACACCCATGTTACTATTACGCAAACCAAAATATAGAACATTTGCATCACCTCAGAACATTCCCCCATGATTGTTTCCAAGTATTCTTCCCACATGTTCAGAGACAACCGCTATTCTGATTTAGATCATCTTGGGTTAGTTTTGCCTGTTCTTGAACTACAGATATAAATTGAATTATATAGTACATACATTTCTGTGTCTGTCTTCTTTAGCTCAGCATAACATTTTTGAGGCTTGTTAATATTGTTGCATATATAGGTAGTTAATTTTTTTAATTTTTAATTTATATTGGAGTATAGTTGATTAACAATGTTGTGTTAGTTTCAGGTATACAGCAGAGCGATTCAGTAATACATATACATGTGTCTATTCTTTTTCGAATTATTTCTCCATTTAGGTTATTACAGAGTATTGAGCAGAGTTCCCTGTGCTATACAGTAGGTCCTTGTTGGTTGTCTATTTTAAATATAACACTGCGTACATGTCAATCCCAAACTCCCAGCCTATCCTTTCCCCCCACCGTTCCCCCCCCCCGGTAACCATAAGTTTGTTCTCTAAGTCTGTGAGTCTGTTTCTATTTTGTAAATAAGTTCATTTGTATCATATTTTTAGATTCTGCATATAAGCCATATCGTATGATATTTGTCTTTCTCTGTCTGACTTACTTCACTTAGTATGATAATCTCCAGGTCCATCCATGTCGCTGCAGATGTTAAATAGTCAGATAGCATTTGATGTGGGAAGAGAAAACCCAGAGACTGTTGAGGAGAAATTTGAAAACACTGAGGTACAGTGCTTCTGAAAATGAGCTCTCTGGACCAGTAGTATCAGCATCAGTATCCAAGGAAATTTGTTAGAAATATAAATTCTTTGGTCCCACCCCACGGCTATTGAATTAGAAATTCTGGGGGTTATTTCCAGCAATCTGTTTTTTAACAAGCCCTCCAGGGTGTTCTGAAGCATATTAAAGTTTGAGAAGCAATGTGTAGGAGAAGGCATGGACAGGGAGTAAAATTACTTAAAAGGATTTGGGAACCATGGAAGACAAAAATGTGTTTGCTTTGCTTGCCTGTTTTACCTTAAACTCCTGAGGTTCCAAGAAGGTGGGAGCAGGGTTTATGGAAGTAACCTTTGCAAAGCATTAGTATTAATCCATACCTTTGCCTCAAGTAGGTCAGTATCCGGTTCTGATTTAGACTCTGAATTACCCTTCCAAAATTCAGTCATACAAGACATATGAGCAACTTGTAGTAGTTAACAATAGCATACAGTAAAGGGTGTTAACCTAGTTCTCACACATGAAGGAAAACTCCAAACTGTGAAAATGAACAAACCAGCTCATCTAGACTTTGAAAATATTTTATACTTCTTACTAATTAATACAAGTGAAAAAGAAATCCTATAAGGTAAGATTTTCAAAAAATAATTTTGGAATTTAGGAATGTCTTTGTAGGAAATTCATTTTCCAAATCTGTGTCAAAAAATAAAAAAGAATTAACCATAAGGGGAAAACTTTGCAAGAATATCAATCATTGGTTTGAAATTAGAGCAGAAGATCAGCAATCTTTGTGAGGGTTTGAAAGAAAATATCACTCAGTTCAAATCAGAATCAAAACCAAGGGCAAAGACGTTCCAGGAGGACTTAGGTTTCTGTGACAAAGACTTCTCTATTCTAGGGAGACCTTCACTTAAGTTATCTGACACCTTAGTTGTTATTTAATTTAATTTAATTATATTGGGGTTAGTTTTATCTCCAGATAGTCCCAAGAATAAAGACATTGAAGTAGTGACTGTGTAATGTTTAATCAGGAAAGACAAAAAGAAAAAAATATATATATATGATATACAGATGTCTACAAAAATCCCTCTTCTACATAAGAGGCATAGCTGTCTGAAACACAACTGTTATACACTTGAGGGCACCCAAAGTGGAAAGACTAGACAAAAAAGCAGAACTAGAAGAGGACATGACTGTGATAAGTTACTTTCAAAACATATGTTTAATGCTCATCATCAAGGTTGAGCTACCAATTCATATACTGATTATAAAAGTCATTTTACCTTTAAATTGAAACATATAATAAACCCAATCTATTGACTAGTTTTACTCTGTATGTCACCCAAGAACACGTCAGATACCCTAGAGGACGCTTCCTGAGTCCCTTAAAATCCATCCATCAAGCTAACTGCGGGTATGAAAAAGCAGATGATCAATTTGAGAATACTTGAAATCAACAGTGGGAGTTTGTATCAGGAAGATTTGTAAGGGAGTGAGAGTCCCAGGCATCTCCAGCAACTGGAAGTAGTGATGGCCATCAAACCAAAGGATAGTTCGATGATCATGTGGACTAAAAAAGATTTCCTTTCTCCCTCTTCTGCAGATATCAATTGCAAAATAATAATAACAACAACAACAACAGAGAGAATGGGGTAAGTGCATTTGCTCTTATGTAAAGCACTAAATCTTCAAAGGGCCCGTTTTTCCAAAGACCTAAGATACATATGTGAAATGCGCTTCTAGGTGCTGAATGGGCTATACTTTTACCACTCTTTTTTTTTTTTTACTACCATACTTTTAGTGTGGTCCATGGACAATCATTATCACCTGGGAGCTTGCTTGAGAGGCAGAATATCAGGCCTTAGATCAGAACTAATGAGTCAAAATCTGCATTTTAACAAGATGCCCACTGATTTTTACACACATTAAAGTTTGAGACACATTAGGCTGTAGCACTACAAGCCCATTGGTTTCTCTACAGTTATTATTTTCTCAGGTTTACCTGATTATTATATTCACCTGGGAACATGTTAAAGCTGTCAAACCCCACTGAATGACTGAACCAGAATCTCCACATTTTTAAAAAGTGTCCCAGTTTATTATGATCCAAGTAAGTTTGGGAAATGGTTGCTTTAGGCAGTCGTGAAAGGGCTGATTGCACATTTGTACCCCATAAAAATTTAGTCGAACTACAATATATTTTTTGGTCTTCATTTACGTAAATTTTGGGTATATCTGGTTGTAACAAAATAAATAAATGCCAAATAGGAAGAAATAAGGAAATGGCAACATTGGTAAGATGGGCAATGAGAAGCATGACACCGACTGTGTGCGTGTATTTAGGTGCGTCCTTAAAGACTTGCTTACCTAAAGACACCTGTTCAAATCGGTGAACCAAATCCACCTGCAGATGCCTGGGTACCTTCAAAGCTGTTTCAGATATTAAAGGTTAAGACAGATTTCTTACTTTCAATCAATTGTATTGCCCTAATAAACACACAAGAGTTTTGTTTGTTTGTTTGCGTTTTAGTCTGAATGCCTGTATCAGGTTGGGCTCCCTAGGAAACAGATTTTGAGTCTGAGATTTATGTGCAGGGCGTTCACTGGGGACACACTCTGATTTACCTATGTGGGGGAGAGAACATAGGATTAGGCACAGGGAAGAGGTGGATCCGATGCAGTCACAACAAAAGCCATTCCTGAAAAGGAACTCAGCTGAGAGCTGTCAGCCACCAGCACTTTGCAGTTGGAGAAATAAATGCCTCAGTCCTGAAGGAGAATCCAGGCAGCACCTCACAGCACCCATTACAACGGAAGCCACTACAATGGTAACTAAATTTTCCATTTTTAAATCTTCAAGAGGCTGTCAGAAATGCCTTATGTCTGTTTTTATCTCAGAATCTTACTTAAAGAATAGTGCAATTTTGTTTGTATTCTCTAGTTTCTCCTGCTGCTTGACAGCTTTTAAATAAATTCTTCTACATATTGATTGTTTGAGGAACTGCAAAGTACAGAACTTCTTTAAAAAAAAAATCTACTTTATTAACAGATGAAGGTTTTGTTTTATATAGTCTGAAAAAAAATCCTCAGAGGTGTCAAGAATTAACTAGGCTATTAACCAAAGTCCACATTATTTTCCTTAACTTAATTTTTTGTAAGATTATGATTCATGTCATAATTTTCTGAAGGTGCTCATGCTCCTGATTGGATTATTAATTTGTGTTTATTATAGAGATTATGGTATAATGTTTTATCTTAATTAGTATTTTTATGCTTATGCTTTTAAATATGTATATAGCCAGTTTTTATGCTGTTTTCCTTTTTAACATAACTAAGGTTACGTGTTTTCTAAGTTAAAAGTAATTACAGATGCTTTATCAAAAATAAAGCAATTGGCAGTTGTGTGAATAGACATCTTCTCCACAGTAATAAAATGCAGACTGGGTAACCTCTGAGTTTACGATTCTGACAATGTTTCTTCTACAGAAAAAAAATAATAATAAGTTTTATGTATAGAATATATTTGCAAACAAGGAAACATCTATCTTTAATTCCTAGTGGTATCTTTCTTCCTTTTTGTTCAGGAGATAAAGTTGATTGACCTCATTCCACAGCATATCCAGAAAGTAGATCTGAATTATATAAGCAGATTGTAGAATGATGAATATAATTGTTTTCGTTTTAACTCACTGTTTTCACAATGAAATAAGCAGTTTTCAACTGTGCACACAACTAATATGTATTAACTACCCTCTTTTTGCTAGATACCATGACAAGTGCCAGATTTAACAAAAACAAAAACAAAAACAAGAGTCCTGGTCCACCAGGGGTTCAAATTCTAGTGAACAAATTGTGTTGAGGTTCAATGATTAGGAAAATCAACAGAATTGAACAAATGTTCCATTTTCCATTTATTTCAGTTGTCAAGAAGCAGCTACTGTAGCAACCGTAACCTCAGAGAAATTTTTTTCAAAGAACAGATGAACAGTTCATTTAGATATGAATCAAAATATTCACCCAAAAGATAAATGTTTAAATCCACATTTAATTGTTTGAATAACAAAGAAGACAACTTATTTAATGATTTCTTTAATACGTAAGAAAATTATTTTACTTCTGGCCCTAACTTTATATTCAAACTGTTAGGGATCTGAGAGACAGACTAAAGAAAGGGGCCCTGGTCCCACACTCTCATCAAAGTTTACCACTGCCTGGCTTCTAGTGGATGTGAGTAAAGGAGAGACACTCAAACTTTTCCAGAGTCCATTGAGCTTGGAAAGAGTCAGTTGAGTCTGGATGGATTGTCTAGATTTCTAGGGGGTGTCTGCTGACATCCAATGCTGATGTTCAGTGGTGTGTGTGTGTGGGTGTGGGTGTGTGTATTTGAATTTGTACACTTGCACTCCGTACAGGGGCTGACTGTGAGGCCCGGAGTGTGGTCGTGGCTTTTGCTTTCTGAGGAATTGGCAACATCCTGTCCAGGGCAGGTCCAGCTGAGCACACTTATCACTAACCATGAGCAGCTCTTTGCCCAGGGCAGAGGTAACCGGAGAAGGTGTGGTACAGGGATGTAGGCTTTGAGAACAAAAATATAAACCACATGATTCTAACACCCATTTCAGCTCCAAAGAACAGTGAATGAGTTCATCTCTTACTGAAAACTGAACTAAGAGCATTTTAGACTCTCATCTGTAACTCACATAGAATACTTGTTTATTCTACATGCCAGGTAAATCCTCTGCCCTCCCCAGTGTTCTGAAGTGTCCCCAGAAGAAGCTCACATTCCCCTTACCCCTTCTGCCTTTGTCACCTGTTCTGTCATCACTCTCACCAATATATGCCTTAGGTTATTCCTATTATAAGATGGTTGATGACTTCTAGGAAGGGAGCTCTTCCCTAACCCAGCAATTCAAAAGGAGGTAAGTGTACCCTTTCAATTATGAGAAGATATTTGAGTGGTACACAGTCCTGTATATTTTAGGGGATCAATTTGTAGATATTCAAATGCCATATAAAATTTCTTCCAGAAAATTGATTTGCCTGAGAATGACCCTACCTTCAAAATAGTCCTTTTAGCCATTTTACAGAAGAAATACACATCTCTCAGTCATCCAAACTCTGAAGACGGTGCGTTGCCCTGAGGTGTAAAAATCTTCTAGTGCTAGTCAAAGGGAAAATCAAAACAATGGGTCAGGGGCAACTTCCTGTACAGATTAATCAAACTTCCTTTCTTTCACAGTCTTATTCATATTTCTGTTAAAAATGAAAAGTGGCTGACATTAAAAAGTCATTTGGCCAGTATTAGAATGCCCCAAATTCAAATATAAGTTGTTTAGACTGATTATTTTAAATGTAACTGGAATGTTTTCCAAAACAATTAAAAATTCCCAGATAGCACTGAATAAAGTCAAAGATATTGAATATAAAAGTTTTACGTGATTTCTTTCAGATTTAGTGTACTATATTTAGTAAGGTAATTAAAATCTATTTTATCAAGATATAGAGGTTTTATTCCAGTCATAGTCAAACCTCATCATATTTTATTTTCTCAAGTCTACAATCTTTTAACTTCCTGTTATTAAAAAATAATCTTATTTAAAGCTACAACTAAAGCTTTTACACGTCAACTTAGGAATATGCAAAGAGGAACACATAAATTTAAATTTTATTTTATGAGCTACCTAAGTACAAAAGTATGAAGATAGCAGTTTTTATTTGTCACAACTTTATTTCTTGGAGGCTTAGACCCAGGAGCTCCTGGGAGATTCCCAATAGTCCTTTTTTTGTTTGTTTTCCATCTAAATATCTGTGTTTTGTTGAATACAGGCAAGGCAGATGGTAGCCTTGTTATGTTCTGGGTTTGGCCTTGGTGTGTTTCTCTCAGCAGTGGTAATTAGTTTTCTACTATTCCTTGGTGTAGTGGTATCTAGAAGGCATTACTTTGCAGGGTTCTTTTCTAAGCAATTTAAGTTTACCCTAAGGAAGGGATTCTGTATGTGAGTATAAAGTGTCATACTCCAGCCCCTTTTGTTTCCACTGGCAATAAAGAGAGGATAGGTGCAGGCCAGCAGACCACATGCATGCTGGCTCAATCTGACCATTCTCAACTCCCCTAAATGCCCATGTACTGAAGGAGAGTGGTAATTAACCATCAGAGTTGCACCCTCAATTCTGCTCATATATCTACACTCTAAGAGACAGAATTTGTGATATCATAAAGTCAGTCTTTGGGAGAAGACTTTGACTCACTAAGTCTTTGTCACAAATAGGAAAAATTCATTTGCACTAGTTCTCCTCTCAAGATCATCCAGGAGGAATTTCTGAATACTAATTTTTGTAGAGTAAGACACCACTAAATTTGGGTGTGCATTAATGCAAAATTAATTATAAATAGACATGGACTGGACTGAAGCTTAACTTTTTAGAAGCTTGTGTAAGAGCAAACATAGTATATGAGATTGCATTAGAACCCTTTTAAGAACATTTCTAGTATGGATTTTTCTGAGTATACAGTGGTAATAAGAAACTGTTTGGGGACTTCCCTGGTGGCGCAGTGGTTAAGAATCCTCCTGCCAGCGCAGGGGACATGGGTTCAATCCCTGGTCCGGGAAGATCCCACATGCCGCGGAGCAACTAAGCCCGTGCACCACAACTACTGAGCCCACGTGCCGCAACTACTGAAGCCTGTGTACCTAGAGCCCGTACTCCTCAACAAGAGAAGCCATGGCTATGAGAAGCCCACACACCGCAAGGAAGAGTAGCCCCCACTCGCCACAACTAGAAAAAGCCTGCACGCAGCAGCGAAGACCCAACACAGCCAAAAATAAATTTAAAAAATTGTATTGAGAAGAAAAAGAAACGGTTTGTTTCTATGTTTTTTAAAGACCCTGGAGAACCTTCCTTTGTAAGCATTTAGATTTTATCATATGCACTGAATGTAATTGTCTGTGGCCTCGTGGCCTTAGTTCCTAACAAAAATAAAATAAAATGAACAAACAAAATATTTTTAAATATTCTAAAATTAAAATTTTTATAACTTCCTACTTACATATAAAATAAAATTGAAATATTAATGAGTAAAGATATTTGCAACCAATAATATTAAATAGCTTGCTTATTGCTTTTATGAGAAGCCAAATCACATAATGAGTAAAAGCAAGGGCTTTGAAAATCATACCTCTTAGGTGCAAATCCTGGTCCTACTAATTATCAGCTGAAAATATATAAAGATAGGAATAAATTTTAGAAAAACATATTGATATATACCCCAAAATACACCTACTTTTTTTTTTTTAATATACTCAGAAAGTCTTTCTCTCCTTTGAGTATACAAGTGTCTCTAGCATGGCTCATTTTGTGGTGTTTTAACAACAGACACATTTACCTGGAAACAGTCTTCTCCATTCCTCAGGCCCTGTTGCTTTCCTTCCCCAATTTAAGAATGGAGTTTTCTCCTAGTGATGCCATAATCCTTTTATATATTCATCTTGGTTTCCACCATATTCGTCAGAGATGCAGGTATATA
Source organism: Orcinus orca (assembly GCF_937001465.1). Taxonomy (NCBI): domain Eukaryota; kingdom Metazoa; phylum Chordata; class Mammalia; order Artiodactyla; family Delphinidae; genus Orcinus; species Orcinus orca. Next base: position 36,155,450 of record NC_064565.1, on the reverse strand, counting down.
TCTGAGCCTCAAAAATTGAAAATGTTTTCATTGTTTTCTCAGGAGACTCCTTAACTCCCCCTTTAAACCAGCCAATGTCAATAGATTGAGAAAGGGGAAGAGCTGAAGGGCACGGGGTGTAAAAGGGGTAGTTTCTCAGCTCACAACCATAATCCTAGTCTACCCACAGCAAAGGAACTGAACAAATACTCCAAAGAAAGAAAAGTAATTGTTTCTGTATTATAGGGATGAAGCATTTTTATATTTCTCAAGCTTTCTGAAACAGCTATATATTTTATAGTAATTTACTTTTTCTGAACAAGTTATTAAAAATTGGTATTTCCATTCCATCCTGTAACTTATGGCTGTCTCTGGGTCCCTCTTCTCCATTTTACTCCTCTTGATTATTTCTGATAAGAAGTGAGCAGATCAAAACTGTATATGAAAACTAGTACCTCACTCGTTTGAAGGTTCAAAAAGTTGCTAGGCATTTGCAGACTCCAACTCCCTTGGTTTGGGTAAAAACTCAGGGCTGTGAGCAGTAAAAATATTTTTAGAAAAAAGTTGTGTAGATAAATAGGCATCACTCCCATCTGCTGTAGCCCGTGTGACACTATTTAAGCAGGCAGTGACCTGCTGAAGAGCAGGAAATAGGTTTTAATCTGGAGGTCCTGGTGCTTAGCTCAGCTTCTTGGATAAAATACTAAGTGAATATAGGAGAAAATGAGAAACCTGCACGTTACAGTAGCAGAGGCATTTGAGAGCCTACTGTGTCCTAGGCACTGAGCCACACTCTATAAGGATTCATTTAATGCTCACTCAGCATAAGAGGCCGCACTGTACAGCTTGTGGGATCTTAGTTCCCGGACCAGGGATCGAACCCGGGCCCTCGGCAGTGAGAGCGCCAATCCCGAACAATGGACTGCCAGGGAATTCCCTCGAATGACGGTACCGTCTTAAGCAAAGGTGATATCGCTTCTCTAGTGCTTCAATCAGCCTGGGAAGAGTCTGCTCATCATTGATATCCAAAATTTTGCAGGATGGCAGAGGTGGAAAACTCTGCACAACCACTTCTGAAACCAGCGGTTCTGTACTAGTTATTAAAAATAATAAAAAGTTACACAGGACAGAAAGAGTTATTCAAACAAGTTTAACACAGTGATAAGAGCCCCAGTCAAATTAACATTGTACCTGTTGGGCTGTCATAATACTTCCTTAAAAATGTGTTATAAAGAAGGAAAAATGAAAAAAAGTTATAGTATATAATAAATGCCACTTAAAAAAAACAACTGTATCTGAGATGACCAAATATATGTATGTAATCTATTTGAGTAGGCTATCAAAAGGCTCCATATTTAGAGCCTGGTTAACTTGATTTTGGCAAAAACTTTTTTCTAATCCAAGCAACTGGTGAAACAATTTTTTCCTAAGGCCACACAACTGATATTTTAAAAGAAAAAATGGTTTATGTTTAATTGGTCATGAACTGAGTGATGTGATGAGAATTAATAAGAATAAAACCCCAAAGATAATATTACAAAAGCTTTACACAGTCTTCAGACAAATGGAGAACAAGAGAAAAGGGGGACAAGCATGGAGAAAAATGTTCCCTTTCCCAAAAGCTCTATTTGAAAATTACTTGGAGACTTAGAGACCCTGTTGACTTTAATTAAGTGCTCATTAGATTGACAAGCTTTTTCAAAAAGTGATTCTGCTTGCCATGTGGGTTTTCATATGCTCTCCTGGCTTTCCCTCTAAATTACTTTAGAACCCTTTCAGAATAACTTGTTTATGCAAGGAAAATTACTCATAACCCTTTAAAGAATTCAGATAGATTTTTATGTCCTGTGGTTACTGCTTTATTATTTTTACACAGTTTTATAATTTTCACTGAAATCTCTTAACTCCTCCATGCAAAGTCAAAGTCTTCCTAAATAGGACTTAATTCCTCTGGTACCAGTGGGGAAATAACTTATAAGCTTTGAAATCTCAAGAGTCAGATGTCAACACAGACATAATTGAATAGGTAAAGTCCTGGAGGCTTGGCGATACCCAAATAAACAACCGAACAATCTTTCCAACCATTAATTTCAACAGGAACAAAATAAAAAGAGTTAACCTGGTAATATGTTACTGTGTGGGCATATTCATACCACCTTCTGACTGAATATTTTACTTTTTTTTTTTTTTTTAAATTGCATTATGTGGGCCTCTCACTGTCGTGGCCTCTCCCGTCGTGCAACACAGGCTCCAGATGCTCAGGCTCAGCACTCCGTGGCATGTGGGATCTTCCCAGACCGGGGCACGAACCCGTGTCCCCTGCATCGGCAGGTGGACTCTCAACCACTGCGCCACCAGGGAAGCCCTGAATATTTTACTTTTGAAATAGTGGCGAAAGATTTGTTTTAGGCTCAGTATACCAAGGTACTAGAAAGCCTAACATTAAAGAAAGTGTTGATGGATTAATCAGCTCTAGGACATAATTCCTGGTCTGTCACAAAAATGACTACTTGAAGATAATATTACCTTAAAAATATTAATATTAGTTAACTATCATAGTTATCGTCTGTTTCCTGGATCTTCTTATCTTGTTTTAAGTTTCTCTTTATTCCTTATACTATTAAAAAATGGTGGAATCAATAATAAAACAGAGTATTACTTAAAAGCATAGAATTTAGAAACCAGAAGGTATATTGACAATTACCTATTTCATACTCATTTCTTTCAGATCTTTTGACTAATATCAATGTCAACATGTTATTGATGAAGTGTTTCAACAGACGGAAAGTCATACCTGATTTCTTATTGCTTTATCATATCACTAGCGGCATAATGGTTTTACCTGGATATATGGTAACAATTGTTTTCAGTCTCGATAATTTGTCATCAAAATTCAGAATTATGAGACTCCTAGTAGAGATATGAAGAATTAAGTTGAAGTTAAAAAATGCTTAGGGGAATAAATATTCTAATAATTCTTAAAATACACCTAAAATGTTCTCTTCCATATCTGCTACTTATATTAATCTGATCAAAATTTCTCTAGCACATATGAAGCTATCTTTAGCACTTCAGCAAAATGATGCTAATAAAAATCGAATTAGATACCATTTCACACCAGCTAGAATGACTAAAACATAAAACACTGATAACACCAAAGGTTGGTAAGAATGTAGGACAAATAAAGCTTTCATATGTTATTGACAGGAGTGTGAAATGGTACAACCACTTAGGAAGCATATGTAGTTTCTCATACATGTATCTGCTCTATGAACCAGCAGTTCCATCTCTAGGTATTCATGAGGAGAAATGAAAGTAAAGTTCTCAAACAAATTTGTACAAGAGTGGTTTATAGCAGCTTTATTCATAATAGGTCCAAACTGGAACCAACAACAATTTCCATCAAGAGTGAAACAGATACACAAATTGGGGTGATTTCATGCTATTGAACACTACTTGGCAATAAAAAAAAATGGATTCCTTATATGAATGATAACATGAATGTATTTCAAGGATGTTATATCAAGTGAAGAGAGCCAAAGACAATATTACATTCTATACGATTCCATTTATATAAAATTCAAGAACAAATACAGCTAATTTATGGTGCTAAAATCAGAATCATTGTCACTTAGCAGACTGAGAGTTGACTGGAAGGGGCATAAGGAAATACCCTGAGGTGTTGGAAATGTTCTCTATTTTGACTGGAGTGGTGGCTATGTGGGTATACACATTTATCCACTAACCCACTGAACTGAATATACTTACGATCTGTAAAATTACTAGAATATGCATTCTACCTACATTTTTTAAATATTTAAAAAATAAAATTATTATATCAAATTTGGCTTCTCATTTATTAGAAATAAAACAAAAACTCTCCACATTCACTCTGCTGAGATATGCTTTTTAAAAGCAATCTCAAATAGATACTCTTATTTTTTACTAATAAAATATGTATAAATAGGCAGTTTTAAAGGAGAAATATGTAAGAATTCTAAACATCAGTACATGGAAACTTTTTAAAAATGATGCTATAATGCAGAGTTAAATTTCGGTCTACATTTTACTACTCAGTTCCAAAACCAAACAAGACACAATATGTCATTTTAATATGGGTTTCAGCAATCATGCATCTTGTTATATAATTTTAAATTAATTTAATTGTGCGTGGCACAAATTAATTTGTGAAGTGATTTAAAATATCTTTACATATTATAACCATAATTGGTCTTTAAATTATTTTTAAAACACTTCTTAAAACAAACTGACATAAAATAAAATTATAAATGAAGAATTCGTTACTATATCCTACCCCAAATTAAGCCCATGACTTAAAAAGTTTAATTGTTTGGATATATGTTCATATGAGACAAAACAATTTGGATAACTGTGGTTTAGTAGATACAATCAGTTTCTTTTTTGATTTTGTTCATTTTCTCTGCTCAGTCCCCAAGACCTTTTTTGATTTTGTTCATTTTCTCTGCTCAGTCCCCAAGATTTCCATCTCCTGAAAGGACCTTGGTGATTTAGTGAGCAGTAATTCTGATAGTCTACAACTATGGTCAGAAAACTCAGCACTAGTTACCTAACTTTTCAGACTCCCAATTCCTCGTTCAAAACATTGAAATTTGATTGTCCTGAACTCATGAATCTGAGGCAGAGCTTCCAACCATAGGAAGTTAACAGCAAAGAATGGCTTTGTGTGATACCCCTCCCAATATTATTTTCAGCTTGACAAAGGCTATCGTTGCCTTGGCCCAGGGCATGAAAATTTTTGAAGGTATTTTTCTTGGTAGAAATTTTCAAAACATGACATATATAGCAATCTTCTATCTATTTCACAATATAAGAAATACCACTTATACTTTAAATAAACATCAGCCATCAGATTTTCCTGTGATTCTCCAGTGTCCCTGGTAGTTGTCACCACCAAGATAATCTTTCTGAAGCCCAGCAATCACCCACCCATATTCCTGCTTGCTTAGTTTATTGTTGCCAACTCAAGTGAGGGCTTCTCAGCTTCCCAATTGACTTAGATGCTTAATGTGTAAGTCCTGAAGCTTGAACTGAGTCTGCACATGTGTGCATTTAGATATTCTCATGCAAAACTATAAGAATATCAGAAACTGAAAAAAATAAAATATCCAAACAAATATAAAACATCCAAATAAAATATCAAAATGTGAAACCATCAATAATGTGCTTTTCTACAATGAACTCACATTAGTTAAAGGCAGTGCATTCATATTTAATTCATAGTCAGTTTTTGCTCAAAATTTGCTACCAAATAACTGACTTGGCTTTTTGTTTATCTGAATTAGAATGTAGTTATTATTGAGTTATTAGGTTTTACTGTTCAGTGCCTCTAGTCAGCTAGTGAGATGGCCAAAATAGCCAGGTCAACCATCATATGGCCCACTACGTTCAACACATAGCCATGGTCTGAAGGAAATGCCAAGCTTGTGTGTGTGCACATGTGTGTGTCCTTGTCTTAGGTACAAACTGTTAAAAGTTTGGATGAGATTTCCACACTGACAGCTACCACTGTGTGGAATGGGAGAGAAGGTGGGTAATAGCTTCCACTAACATGCCTGGTAGACAAAAAAGGGCCCGTTTTCCTTAATTCGCTCAAACTCTGAACAGCAACTTAATTTTCTTTCACTTTTCAGTTTGAGATGCACGGCAGGGATCTCCTCCCCAAGCAAAAGGCAATCTGAGGTGAGAAGAAGAGCATGCTGCCAGCACAGGTATAGGCCTGCATAGCAGAGCCGTGGTACGCAGAAAGAGGCTTTTCATTTTAACAACTGTGAGAGCGAGGATGGAAGCATAATGAAGATGGCATAATTGAGGTGGGAGAGGAAAACATTAACCATGCATCCAAAGGAACACTGGGGGACTTATTTAATTTGGACTTCCTTGTTTGCTCAAGCATTAAAACTGGCTGAGGGAGTCAAGAAACTCCAAGAGGTTAGCACCTAAACCCTGACAAACCCCTAGATTCTGGAAAGTTGGTCTGCTGTTTTTGTTTTTTTAATTATATGAAGCCAAGTTATTCTGTACTTTTCTGTTTTCTCATTTTCATATGCATGTTAACTCTGGGATACAGACACCCCTGACAAGGATTTCAGTTATACATGGGTCTGATGATGCCCAAACATATCTGTTTTCTGATGCCTCTGTCTCTTTGCCACCAAAGAATTTCATGTCCCACACAGAAAAACACAAGCATGAAAACTTTGAAAATATAAAACACAAGGAAACTGAGGACATGAGAGAGGATGAAAGATAAAAGAAAATATAACAAGATCCAAAGAAAGCAAGACAAGCAGATGATAGGCACGTGGTTCCAAAGGAGATTAAATTCAAATAGACTATAAAATATTACTAAGAGATTTACAAATGATACACGAAGTGAAAATCACAGAAAGTTATATTTAACTGCTGAGGCCAAATAATTTTTCATTCAGACAAAAGTCATGTGATCATGAATACTCCCATGACTGAAATTTTACTCATAAAACAAAATGAGATTTTAACAGTATTTGTTAAATTCTTAGTAAAAAAAAATGCACATTAAAATATTTTTTCTATCAGAGAATTATAGCTAATTATTTAGATTTTTAACAAATAGTTTTTATTAACCTGCCAAACCTCCAACAATTCATTAAAAAGAAAAAAATTCAAATGCACTGTAGACTTCATTTATGTTAGGGAACTCCTGAGGCATGAATAGGAATAAACAAAATAACTCTAAAGGAAAATCATATTTGTGTTCTCACCTACAGGAAGCTCAGGAAGAACTCACTGAGGTTAGGAAAGTCACTGTTTATTTTAGTTAGATTCTGACGTCTTTGACTCTACTGATCAATATTACCCCGAATAGGTTACTGTGGGATTGAGGCTTTGCTTGATTCAGTAAACCCCAAGTTTCTTAACCCTTCCATTTTTTAAAAAAAAATGTGAGCAAAATGCTTTAGAAAGAAGGCTTTATTATTATTTTTTTACTGTCTTGAGAGATTCTTCAACCAACACTTTAAAGGTATGTGGACACTTTTGAAATGCATCTTATTCTGGTCTAGCCATAGGCCAGAAAGAATTTAAAATCATTTGTTTAGCCCTAAAAATCAATGTAGAAAAAAATATGGCACTCATGTAGGTAGTAATAAACAAACACTATTTTATGCTACAAATTAGAAATTAATATTTAGAAATTAATATTTTAAATAAAAAACAGTACATGCATAATAACTGAAATCCTGCCCACCTAAAAATTTACTGATATTCCAATCTGCATGCATTCATTTATTTATTAATTCATTCAATCATCTTTTGAGCATGTATTATAGCAGCCCCTGCACTAAGCACCAGAAATATGTGTTTTTCATATTAGATCAAGTCCGAATATTCTTGGTATTTTATGATTCTCATAACTTTTATGATTAGCCTCATGAGCTTTAATACCTGAGGATTGAGGATGAGATGATTTTATTTAACACTTAAAGTAATGAACATGTAATTTTTATTTTAAATTACATAAATTAATCAAACTGTTAATTATAGTGTTAAGTATTTTTACTGTATTCTAGTCCTGGGAATTTGGTAACTCATATCAGTTACATAGAATAACAGGCATATTAAGTCAGAGTATTATCTTCTAAATTATTATGTATTAAAACTGAATAACATAGTTGCTACAATTTGTGGAGTACTTACTCTATGTGCCAAAAATGCAGTTTTTTATATATATGTATATTTTATATGTATATTTTATATACATTTGTATAACATTTCACATGTGCATCTTTAGGCCAGTAGAGAAATCATGCTTAATATTCTGAGCATTCATAGTTGTTTTTGTTGTTATAGTGTGTTTATTTCATAGTCTGTAGATTGTATCATTCATTGACTCTAGAGAACACTTATCTGGAGAGTAAGGTGGCTCTCAATCATCAAAATTGATGGAAATGTCATTATATCACAGTTGGACATTTTACTTATATAAGCCTGAATTGAGTTTTTAATATTCAGAATTGGTTCATACATAAGGAAGCCCTGATCAGACGCCCCCTCTCCCACACACCAACCCATCAGTACAAATTGTCTCAATTGATATCCAATGGGTGGTACTTTCTGTTCAAACTCTCAATAATTTTTAAGTAATTGGGATGTCTCATGTATTTCTATTGCAAGCAATCACGCTCTGCCGTGTGTTGTATCTGATAACAAAGATTGGTATAATTAAGATGATTAGTTTTCTGAAAATAAATCACATGGTGAAAATGACACATCTTATACTCTTAAAGAGAAAAGTATGAAATTATCTTAAATACATAAATCACAAGACATATTTCTGGACCCAGTATGAACCATTGCCGTGTTTCTGTCCCTAAGTCTCATAGTACTTTTCCAAGAGCTCTTCAGCTGTCTTCTCAAAGCATTTGTCACTTTTTGTGTTTGTTTTGTTTGTTTCATTACTGAGACCATAATCAAAGTCATCTTTGATTTTTTTGTCCTCCTTTTCTATCCTCTTGCCATGTTGCCAAATTTTTATTCTTGTTAGACATACTGCAGCCCTCATATTTCCTAATATCTCTTCCCCATGTTCCATTCAGTGTACACACTGCTATTTGAACACGACTCCTGAAGCTGCATTTAACTTCCCTGCAAGTTTAAAAGCCGTAGATAGGCAGTGAAGACCCTCTATGCTTATCCCTTTCTACTTTTCTAATCTAAAATTTTACACAAACTATTCATTTATTCATGTCTTCATCCAACAAATACTGAGCATGTCTTATGCCAGGAGCTGTTTAAGGCGTGGATGACTGTAGCAAAATGCTCCGCCCTCATAGGCATCTCAGTCTGGTGGAGACAGTTGGCACTGCGGAGTTTTGCCAAGATGTCCTGTTAATATCAAACACACTCACCTCGGCCCCAGTCACTGAGACTCTTAGCTCACTGGCTTTTCCTACCTCTTCTCCAACTGGCAAGTGTGTTCTACTGCAGGGAACTAACTTTATTGGGCAAGGTCCCACCCCATTTTAGGAAGATGCTTACAGCCAGTAGCCATCGGATGAGAAATACAAAGGGCTGCCCCAGCCACAACTTGGGACAACCCTGAAGGACCTGCCAGGCACCGGAGTTCCCTCTCAGAAGGATTGGGGCTTTGTTGAAACCCTATTCAATGTGAGCATCTCACTCACCAGTCCTGCCATCCTCACTTCCATACAGGTCTATTTCCAAAGAGCATCTCCTTTTTGGACACACTCTCCATCTTAGGATATGTATCCAGGGAACCTTTTCTAAGATATGAAGTGAGACCGATGATAACCAAGCACATAACATACATAAGGTACATAATGTGGCGGATGATATTACTGGTTGCCGAATATTCCAGTGCCCTTCCCTGTGGTGTACAAGAATTATATTTCATTACCAGGTTGATATCATGTTCATCTGGATTTCTTGCTTTGAACCCTATGAAATGTATGTAGAAGGAAGAGAGATGTGTCACTTTGAGGGAAAAGCTTTAACAGTAAGCTTGTGGTTTACCAATTTTTTCACGTCCCTCTGCCACCAGCAGTGCTCCACATAGATGTTACTCATTACCCTGAGTCCCAGGGACAAGATTACATAGAGCTGGGCCACAGCTAATCCCTGTGGACTTGTAAAAGACTGAGTGATGAGAGGCTCTAGTTGCCACAGCAGGGCTGGTCTCACCTTTTTGAAACAGCTGGTAATAGGTGTATCAAGTAGAGTAAAACAGGGAAGAGGAATAAGGGAGTAATGGAGTTTGTATGGCGGCCAGAGCCATTGATTTAAACAGGGTTGTCAGGGATGACCTAACTGACAAGGTAAATTTGGGCAGAGTCCTAAACTAGGTAAGAGAGCAAGTCATGGAGAAGCCTGGATGAAGAATGTCCTGAACAGGGGGACTGCAATGTAAAGGTCCAGAGGCCACAGCCTGGTTGACGGGAAGAGGACTGTGTGGCTAGAATTCCAAGAGAAGTAGAGATTTGATAAAGATGAACTGGAGCAAGAACAGACTCCAGATCATGCAGAGCCTTACTGGTCATTAAAAAGTCTTTAGCTTTTTCTCTGAGGGAGAAGGGAAGACTTTGGGGTTGGAAGCCAGTAGAGAGACTGAGGAAAATTTGGATTCTGGGTATGTTTTGAAGTTAGAATGGACAGGTTGGATGTGGGTTATATGAGAAAGAAAGTCAAGTTGACTCCTTTTTTTTTGACCTGAGCCACTGGAAGGAAAGACTGGCCATTTCCTGAGAGACCAACATTGCTGAAGAGAATTTTACAAACCCTGTGCTGAGGCATTATGCCAAGACCCAGATAGGCTATGGTTCCAGCCTTTGCCTGTGGGGTTGCTAGGGTGCCAGGGTAAAGTTGCTTCCCTATGCTTATTTACCATTCATGTTATCTTCTTTGATGAAGGGTCTGTTCAAATCTTTTGCCCACTTTTAAAATGGGGCTGTTTGACTTATTGATTTATAAAAGTCCTTTATATAATCTATATATATAAATCTTCTGTTGATATTATGTTTTTCAAATAATTTTGAAAATTTCAAATTCACTCAGTGGCTTATCCTTACATTCCTAATGGTGTCTTGTGGAAAATTAAAGTTTAAAATGTTGATGAGGTCTAGTTTATCGAAATTTTCTTATTGTTAGTGTTCTTGGTGACAGCGTATCTAAGAAATCTTTGCCTAGTAAAGGTCACAAAGATTTCCTCCTCTGTTTTCTTGTAGAATCTAGAAGTTTTATAGTTTTAGATCTTACATATAGGTTTATGATACATTTTGAATTAATTGTTGTGTGTAACATAAGAGTGAAGTTTTATTTTTTCCCACACAGATATCCATCCAGTTGTGTCCGCACTGTTACTGACCCTTTCGAGTTGGGCTCCAGCAAGGGTCCCTCTGCCTGGGGTTGTAAGGAGACCAAGTGCAGTTCAGAAGCAAAGGAAAGCTTAATTGTTTCATCAAAGAATGGAGAGGTGCAAGCTCGTCCTTTAGAGTCCGTGCTTTTCCCGAAAGGCTATGGGTGGGGCTGCTTTATAGGGTTCTTGTCAGCGGGAGGGGGGCATAATTCTCCCGAGGCAGGCGGAGTTCTCGCAAGTTCAGGTCAGTCAGGCTGCACTGCTCACGCTCCAGATGGCAGTGCCCTGCGCAGTGTTTCTGCACACGGCCTGCAGCCGCCATCTTGAATTGAGTGTAGTGCACAGATTATGCACACGGTCCCAAGCTGGGGTGTTGGCACATTCGTTTTGTATCAGGAACTCTCTTCTGAGGTGTCAGGTGTGAGGCCTCTGCCCGTGGCCCCCTATGAGCAAGTGAAACTAGACTAAGGACAAAAGAAGAGGTGAGACCTTAGTAGATTCCATCATATTTTTCCCCCAGGACCCCAGTGGGCTTTGCCAATGACAGGGCCACTTGCTGAAACGATTCTCCTTTCCCGTTGAATTACCCTGGAAACTGCTGAAAACCAATTGGCCATATATATGTGGAACTAATTCTATACTCTCTTATATTCCATGGATCTGTATGCTTATCTTTATGCCAGTACCACACTGTCTGGATCACTGTAGCTTTATACTAAACCTTGAAATCAGGCAGGATAAGTTCTTCAATTTTAGTTTATTTAAAAAACAATTTTGGTCATTCTAGATTCTCTGCCATTAATGTTATGCTTCCTTCAGAAATTTTTCTTGATAGCTTTCCTTTTTTTTCCCCCTAAGTTCTGGAGATATTAATTTTCCCCTACAGTTTGTGTAGAATTACTTTGTGAAATCATCTGGGCCTAGTGCATTTTTGGAGGGTAGTTGTTGCTCTTGGACAGTTTCCTGGAAACGTATCTGTTTCAGCCACATTTTTACACTATCATTTGAATTTAGCTAGCCTGCTTTGTGAACATATATATAGAGAAGAGGGGAAAGGCAATGGAGAAATAATAATATGAATGAGAATAAAGAGCGGACAAGAGAAAGCATTTCAGAATTAACTGAAATAAGGGAGGACTAGGTAATTCACAACAAAGAACCCATTGGTAGTTCTAGGAGCCTGGCTTATAGTCTAAATACAAAGACTTTATGCTTCATTTTAAAAGATATCTCTTTTTCCCCTATTTTCAAATTTTGCCTAATACAAACTTTCAAATTAATCAGCTTCAAGATACCCAGACATTCCATCAGTGTCAAAAAATTAATAACAAAAATCGACAAAAGGAAGTGATTTCTCACATAAAGAACACTTAGTTAAAATTATGTATTATGCCAATACATCAAGATCAGCAGTTAAAAGTCTAATTTTTAGCTTGTTTACATGCAATGAATAGGAAAAACACTTGTCCAGTACTCCAGAGCCTTTCCTCTCTCTGCTAGCACCCTGTGAATTTGGAGAAATTCCTTGGTCTCCCTGAGTCTCAATGTCCCCGAATAAACAAGAGTTGCATTGAGTGATCTACTTCAGTTTCTCGATGGTCACTAAATCAGATTTCTTGATTTCAGTTCTGTAGAGTCTAGTGTGTTACATTTTATCATTACATGTGTAATGTTTATCAATGTGTTTATCACTGATATATTTTAATGAAACTTTTATGAAATTAATTGAGATTAGAAGAATGTGCCTCCTGCCAATTATAGATTTCTTGCTGAATCTGCCCATAACAGTTCTATCCCCGTGTAAGGACAATACAGACATTACCAGCTGAGGCTTCCTTCCTCTGCAAATCATCTTCTGCTCTTGCACTTGAATCCCCTTATTCTAACTTGCCTGACTTAGGAACAAGCATGATTCTCATTTTTTGTTTTCAGTTATGTCTTTCCATTTGTACATCTTAGACTGAAAGATTTAGCATCCCTTTGTTTCCTCAGTCTGCTTTATATGTGTGCCATTTAAAATGAACTGACGTCACCTCTAGTGTGTGCTTTTACTTATGCCCCCTTGTTCCATATGGCACAGTTATTGCCACAGTCAGTCCATGTCCCTGTCTCCAAGCGCTATATTCAAAGAGAATTTGCCATCATCCAACTTATCTTATGCCAGATTGTTTATTAGAAAAAAAATAAAAATTTGTCCTGATAAAACTGCTTTGTATATTGCATACAGCATAAAATTTTATGCAATTTTTTTCTTCCATAAAAGAGAATACTTCATAAAGTTGTAAAACAAACTATGAGGTTATGGCTTAAGTTTTAAAGAGAAATAATTTCTTAAATCAAAGAAGCAAGAGTCTTACGATTGGTTAGAGCAGAAAAAAGTCAACAGATTTATTGGAAAATATCTCTAATCCTAGATTTCAAAATGTAGCCAGATGGGAATCTGAGCATCTTTGGAATCTGTGATGACTCATGTGGGGCACTTGTGCATGATTCAGTCTTGACATGGTACCAAAACAACTGGTCACATCAATCAAAAAAAATTAGTTGAGAGGTTCTCTCATGCCATGTAGACAAAGGCCCAGTTGGTTGTATTTTTCATTGTTCTACTAAATACATTGGTAGCATGTTCACATGGTGGTAATTTGGCTGTGTTTCTGATGAATGTGTTGCTGTGTGTGTGATATCTATGACCTAAGCCTCAATTCTTTGATGAAGCCTTTCCACAGAAGCTCTGAGGACTCCTAGGTATTCATACTTTGTGCCCCTTGGAACTCTAAGATTGTTGTATATTCCTCTAGAAAGCTATGGTTCAACAAATCATGAGATCACATAGCACAAAGAGGCCCCTGAGAGAGACTTTGGTCCAGCAGTTGATTGTGTATATTTATTTCCCAGAGTCACTTCTGTTTATATCCATATATTTATATTTATGCTATTGTCCCATTATATCAGAAGGTTTTTAAGGACTTGTCCTCTTTCTTTCTTTCTTTCTTTCAACTCCCCACAGTCCAATAGAGTACTCTAAAATAGTGTTGGACTATTTTCTCAGAGCAGTCTGTGAAAAATTCCTATCATGCCAGATAACTAGGAAGAATTTACAAGGGTAGAAACAACCTGGTCCTCTCCTCTCCAATAAATATATATCCAAAGTACAGGTCACTTCACAAGCCATGAGACATGTTTTTAAATGTCTCAAGATGTTCTAATTTTGCTTTCAACACAGGTTTCACAATTATTACTGGCTAATTCAGCTAGTTACAAAAAATGTGCTTGTTCAAATAGTAATAGAGGCATGGTTGGGAGCTCATGGCTTGACTACTTTAGGACAACAATTGAAGCTAAATCTTAAGTGGCAGAAGGGCTGGCACCAGATCTGTCTTGCTGAATACCATATCCCCAACACCTGACACATGGAAAGTATTCAGGTAATATTGATTAAATAATTATAAAAGTGAAAGAGAAAATGAAAATAAATTTACTATTATTTCTTCCGCTAGAGTTAATTACTCCATTTATTTAAAAAAATAGGAATATTGGCCTACTTTAAAAAATAGAAGCCATTGTTTTTTTTCTTTTCTTAACTTTTAGATGTGTTTTATAATTGACTTTCAAGGTTTCTTTAAATTCCTATTTTATTTCAAAAATAATCTTAAATAATTATCATTGCTCCTAAGAAAAGGTTTTATTTATTACACAGTAAGACACTGAATTAGTGACTATTCTTCCCCTCACTGAGTGTTGTTTACTTTTCATGGATTAAATAATCTATAATAATAGAGTTGCTCTAATTTCATAATGATATAAACAATATTGTATATGTGTTTAAAAAGATTCATTTTAATTTATTTAGAGTTTGCCAAAATATCAAAAATCCACCAAAAAAAGAAAAAGAAAATAATGCTAGTCAAAGCTGTTCAAGATGCCAGCCAAATTAAATACTTAATTTAAAAGTAACATATTCTTTTTTAATATAGTATGCTCCTCTGATTAAATCAAAATAATGTTCAAATCAGCATTTCAGATAAAGAAATATGCCTGATAAAGACTAAAGATGCTGTCTTAATATTTTTCAGAAGCATTTTTTTTCCTCTGGTCAATGCCTTCTTAAGGATAAAGAAAAATTCTAACCTATAAAGGATTTTTTTATGATTGTCTAGAAATCACCAGCTTGTTGAACTCACCTTTACTGGACAGATGGCAGGTGCCAAACTGATCTCAGCCAATATAATCTGTCAAAACAATCTGCCATGAGCAGGTGTCAGATAATTATCTAAATGAACAGATATGTAAAGTAATAAACAAGCTAGAAATAGTTACTGAACAGGGTACTTAAGCACCTAAACTTCCAACCTAACCTTAAGTTATACATATGATAAAAAATTAGCTAGCGCTTAGAACAAAGTATAAGTATGAACAGCAGTTTCCATTTTCTTTACGAATTTTTGCTTTGTGAAAAAAAGTTTTAAGATTTTCATTCACACAGAACTCTGCTTACATCTTTGTGACGTGTCAATAAAATAGAAAACTTTTTTGTTTGCCAGGTATTTTTAATGCTGTATCTTAAGTCAAATCAACAAAAAGATGCTTGTTATATTCAAAGTTATTATTGTAAAACATATATATAAACATGTAAAACATTAAATACATATAACTATACAATCAAATAATCAAAAATATATAACCAGATACACAAAAATCTTTAATTTCTTAAGCGAAGATTTCTACAAATTATGAGTGATATTCATATATCTTGAATTATATTTGCAAAAATAAAATAACCTGGTTTACTTTAGTTAAAAGCTAACAATTGTTCAATATGTATTTGGGAAATTACTATTTGCCTACATAGTTAGAGACTAAGATTACTAGTCTTTTAATAGAGGATTTTTTTCCTGACCTGATCAGTCATCTTGATTTTGGTTAAGTTTACCTTAATAACTTATCTTTCCATCAGCAAGTCTTATGAGTAGCAGGGGAGCTGGTTAGGTGGCTCTTCATGGAGAGAAGCCACTGTTTAAAAATTTTCTCTATTTAGGACATGTTATTTTTTTGTCTCTGTAGAAACACTCGCTGTGACATCTTGCTTATGTAAATATAAGCAATGTTAGGCAGCCAATCCGAGGTGGGAAAGATGTGTTATAAAAGAAAGATGTGTTATAAAAGTGACTACATCCTAATACTTCTCACAGAGCTGGTCCTTCGGAAGTGGCTACATTTACATAGTAGCAAAAGCCCTGAGAGAAAGTGTTTCATGGACCTCTGACCCCATCTTCCTGATTATTTGCAATGACTGAGTTCTGAATGAGCCCTGGCAAAAGGCAGTGGTTCTCAAACATTTGGCCTCAGGATCCATTTACACTCAAGAATATCAACACGCCCTAAAGAGCTTTTGATTAGATGAATGATATCTCTCAACGTTTATCATATTTCTTATAAAACTGGAGACATTTTAAAAGTATTAATTTACTAATCAATTTAAAATAATAATATGATACTGGTTAACCTAAATTGCATATTTTATTAAAAACTATATTTTTCAAAATAAAGAAAATTGAGGTGGGTGACATCCTTTACATTTTGCAAATATCTTTAATATTTGACAAAAGACAGATGAATTCTCACCTCTGCTTCTGCATTCAATCTGTTAAGATGTGTTATTTCAGTTGAAGTATACGGAGAAAACTAAGACTTTCACAGATAGGTAGTTGGAAAATAGGAGTAATTTAAAAGTTTGTAAACAATTTTTGATATATTTGGATAAACCAAAACTCAACAAGTGGTGCTTTCTTAAAAATGAATTGCAATATCGAATCTAAAACAGCATCAATAAATTTATTGTACTCTCTTACTTACATTAATAACAGTTGTTCTATCATGCATTTTGAGTGAATATTTTTACCTATGATTTAGTAATATCCTGCATTGGTCATTTGGAAAATATTGATTCACTGAGTCAGGTAGATCCCCCAGATGTACACTGGAAAGTTCTGCTATAATTTTGTGAGAATGAAAGTTAAAAAGTGAAGTAATATCTTAGTATTATTACAAAAAGTAGTTTTGGACTCATAGACACCCCTGAAAGGATCTCAGGGTACCCAGACACTACCCCAGACCAGGCTTTTAGAATCACTGCCATGAAGGAAAGTACAGTATGACTTAGAGACCCACCCTTAATATTGGGGATCAGATCAGTGGCAATAACAAGTACATGGATAATAACAACCACTGAAGGAAGTGAGTATGCAAAACCCCAGTGAGAAGGCAAGTAAGCCTTCTGATCCTCAGGAATGTGGATCAAATGTTGTCTGATCTGGTTTTTAAAGTTCAACCAGAAAACTGGAGTTTTATAAGAAATATCCTGATTTTTAAATGTTGTCCGCTGTGTGGGCTAACGGTCAATGAGCCAAGCAGAATCCCCCTATGGATTTGAACCGTAAGTTAGTCAGGGACACATAGTGGAGAGCACTGTCTTTGCTTGTACGTGGCTGAAGCCAGAAATTATCTATGGGAACCATGACTGGGCAGGAGAAGACAGCTAAGACATATAAAATTCCATAAACTTGGTACCCCAAATCTGGGTTTCTTAGATGTTCTTAACTACAGGAATCATGAGGAAGTGGAATCAACCTCCCTGGGTCTGAAAAGCCATCACTACAACAATGGACAAGGGTACTACAAACTGTGTTGGCCCAGTTTTCAATAGGAATGTGTATGTGGTAGTTAAAATAAGCATAGCAGAGAATTAGGCTTCATGGGCAGACAGATCAGTACAAATCCAAGACACGGACTGGTTCTAAAATCAGCATTTTCCTCTTCTAAACTTAGATGATAAGTCCTCTAGAGGAAACCCCCAACTCTATAAATTGGTCCCCAATACATTCATTGATCTTGATCTTAGCTGATCTCTCAGCAATTTCAAGACTCTTTACTTGTTCTTAGTCTTGGTCAACTTCTTCTATTTTCCTGAGCAGATATTCCAGAGCTTCCTATCTTTCCTCAGCCCTTTAGTCAACAGTCTCTCCATAGCTCTCAGAGTGATGCATTTGATAAATTTGAGGCTATCATATGTGAACTACCTGAAATTTATGCACCCCGCCACTTATAAACGTGTTTGTATTTCTGTATTGTTGGAGGTCGCTCCTGAAATGGTTCCTAATAATGCCTGCCTCATGGCATTCAAGTCCTTGCGAAACCCCCTCATCTAGTGTGTGGGATGGACTTAATGATTTGCCTCTAAGGAAAGGAATATGGCAAAAGTGACGAAACGTCACTTCTTAAATTATAGAAAGCTGAGAATTCACTCTCTCTCTTCTCTCGCTCCCTCTCTCCCCACACCTTTCCCTCTTTATTTGGTTTGCTCACTC
The DNA here is from genome assembly GCF_937001465.1 of Orcinus orca. NCBI lineage: Eukaryota > Metazoa > Chordata > Mammalia > Artiodactyla > Delphinidae > Orcinus > Orcinus orca. The sequence continues at coordinate 36,137,216 of NC_064565.1, read as the reverse complement.
TGATGAAGAAAGTTGCCATGTTGTAATCTGTCATATAGAGAAACCCATGGGGCAAGGAACTAGGAACTAAGGGGAACCTCTGGCCAGCCAGCAAGATATTGAAGTCCTTAGTCCAAGAGCTCACAAGGAACTAAATCCTGACAACAGTCATGTGACTGAGCTTGAAAGCTCCCCTTTCCCCAGTGGAGCCCTGATGGCTGTAGCCCCAGCCCAAACCTTGACTGTAGTCAGGAGGAGAACCTGAAGCAGAGGACCCAGCTGAGTCAACGTGGATTCTACTGTATAAAAACTGAGAAATAATCAATATTGTTATTTCAAGCCATTACGTTTGGGGACAATTTGTTATGGAGCAAGTGATTACTAATACATAAATCATTCTTTTCTCTAGGCTGAAAGGATCAAGTGCTCAAGATCAACCTCTCTACCTAATCTCTTGATTTTATGCCTTCCAGACTTTGGTCTATCAGTTTTCCTTTTTTCCTTCTTTACCCTACATTTCTCCATCCTCTCTCTTACTAAAATGAATTTTGTGTTCTCACTGACAGATGCCTCACTGTTCTACTTTTTCATCTTAGCTAAACTTTGTAAAAATTTATTCTACTTTTGCTGAATCTAATTCCTCTCTCAAGTATTCCAACAACCATTATAAACTGACTTCCACCCCCATCCGAATTTTCACTGGCAAATCCCATCACAGACATTCATATTGTCACATCTAATGAGTGATTTTCAGTATCCCAGATTATAACATTTCTGCCCTTAAAAATCTATTGAGTGAATAAATATTCTCTCTATTTTGAAAGTACTGAACCCTTCCATTTTCATGAAGCACTTAAATACTGGCTCTCTTTCTACCATGATGAAGGTCCTTTCTTAGTTTATTTCATAGTTTCTCTTGTATTTCAGTGTTTCTAAACTGGAGGGGATTTGTCCTGCAGGAGACACCTGACAAGGTGTGGAGGCATTTTGGTCCCAACCAGAGGAGGCAGGGAGTGCTACTGGAGTCAGTGGGTAGAGGCCAGGGATGCTGTCAAACATGCTGCCTTGCATAGGACAACCTCACCATAAAAACATTACTCAGCACAAGATGTCAGTCGTGCTGAGGTTGAGGAACTCGCCTCTGATATCTAAAACTGTTTTTTTGCCCAACATTTTGTCCTTCATCTACTTCTTTTACCTGGGAAATCTCATCTGCTCTTATGGTTTCAATTACTGTGTTTATTCTGAAGATTTTTAAATTTACTGTTCTGATACTGACTTCTGATATTTTGAATCAAACTGTGAACTAGATACATTTAATTGGGTGTTTCATGGCAGGGCAGAAATAAAGATGCAGATGTAGAGAACGGACTTAAGGACACAGTGGGGGAAGGGGAAGCTGGGACAAAGTGAGAGAGTGGCATGGACATATATACACTACCAAATGTAAAATAGATAGCTAGTGGGAAGCAGCCGCATAGCACAGGGAGATCAGCTCAGTGTTTTGTGTCCACCTAAAGGGGTGGGATAGGGAGGGTGGGAGGGAGGCTCAAGAGGGAGGGGATACGGGGATATATGTATACATATAGCTGATTCACTTTGTTGTACAGCAGAAACTATCACTTTGTTGTACAGCAGAAACTAACACACCATTGTAAAGCAATTATACTCCAATAAAGCAGTTTAAAAAAATAAAAATAATTGGGTGTTTCATAAGCTGAACTAAATTAACATGTCCAAAATAGTGGATGGATTTATCTTCCCCATCAGAAATCTTCTCCAGTAACCCTACCTCTATCACCATCATCACCATATGACTGCCAACCCCAAGTCTGAGACTCTCTACCTCCCATATCTGATCCCCAAGTCCTGGACAGTGACCTCATATGACTTTCTATGTTCCAAATTCCTTGCTCACCTCACTAATGCCTATTTGTCCTTTAAGTCTCAGATGAGGTGTCATCTCCTCAAGGGACCCTTCCCTGGCCTGAGGCAGTGCCCCCCCCCACCATGTGAATCCTCTAAACTCCCCTAGATCCAGGATCTGCTCTAGTACAACACTGACCATACTGTGTTGAAAGGATTTATTTATGTTTTTGTGTCATCTGCTAGAATTTAAGTTCCTCTAAGTAGAAGGCCATATCTTACTTTTTGGTATGTATCTCCAGATATCTAGTATAAGGCATGAGAATGAAGATAATAATATTAGCAGCCAGTATTATTTGAGAAGTTATTATATGTCAAGCACTGTACCAATTTTTTGCTTAATTCTTCTAACAAAGCTTTAAGATAGGTACTATTATTATATCCAATTTAAAATAAGTTAAACAAAGCAATGGAGAAGTTAAATAACTTGCCTAAGTCACATTGCAAGCAAATAAAAGATTGGGATTTAAAAATCATATTTCTAGCTCCAGAACTCACCTTCTTAACCACAATACTACCCTGATTCCCCTAGGATTATACCTGCTGTTCTCTTACTCTAGTCGTGATCTAAATTATTTACTATTAATAAAATTAATGAAATATTATTAGAATTAATAAAGTTATATGTGTTATTTTAATATCGCAAATAAATATATCCTTATACATTAATATATAACAATATATTGTTATTAATATAAATAAAATATATCCACTTTAATACTTTTGGAAGCACAAAAGGTACAAGACTAAAATATTTTTAGAAAGCAATGTAAAAGATGCTCAAATCAGTGTATCAAATGTTCCCTTGGTCTAAGTTTGTGGAACTGAGGTGGAAGGGTTTACGAATTCAGACAAATTAGTGATAGTTCAGTGAAAACTGCAGAAGTATTTGCAGATTCGGACTTTAGATTTTGCTAGTAGACGTACAGAACATAAGTGCTCTAAGAGCACCCTAGCTCTTGCTGAAGTCGGTGGGGGAGGGTGGGGCATGGGAGGCAGAACCAAGACCAGCAGCAGCGTTCAGGGATGGGGATAAGAGGCGTACAAATGTCCTGGCTGTGTCTCAAAGGAAATGATCAAAACCACTCTGTGTTAGGTCTCAGGAAGGACTGTGTTGGATCCATTTCAACTTTTGCAATGCCACTTTTCAAGGGTGACTTTTTACCACCTTAGAACAAATAATAAATGCTGATTCTCTGATTAAGTGGCATTCAAAAAATCAGTTCCCTATTGTTTGGTGAAAAGCGTTTGGAGACAGGAGGAAGAATCGGTTCAGGTTATTTGAGGTACTGCTGCACACCTGTTTCCTTATAATCTGGAGCAGAAGTGCTGGCCCATTAAAGAAACATTTTCCATGACCTCTTTAACCTCTTTTTAAATAATTAGGACAAACTGTAAGGATTTGTTTCCTCCCTTACAATTTGCTCCTGTTTGTTTACTGGTTCTCTAGTGTGTAGGAAGTTTAATAAGTAACTGATGCTCACAGAACACACTGGCCACTAACACCTGGGGACATTCATAGCCAAAAACAGACTTGAAATAACTCAATTAATGCCTGCTTCCTACTCACGGACCGGACGGAGGACCATTAGGCTTAGAAATCTGGACAGACTGTCCGCAGAAGCTGTAGAGACCAAGCCCCTGGTTGCAAATCCATAACGAGCAATAGTGTAGGATGGTTCATCATTTTTTCTTACTTCTCCTTGGTTATTAAGTAAAATCCCTGAATAAAGGTAATGTAAAAAGGAAAGAAATATTGGCTACAGTCCTAGACAGATTGGGTTCTTCCCTGTATGATTTTGAACATCTCAATTGCTGACTGTGTTAAATCAGGGACAATAATATCCATTTTACAAAAGATTTAATGAATATTAAATATAATGTATGCACAGTGACCATCACATGTTGTGTCCTCTTTAAATGAAAACTATTTAATTCCTTGACACAACAGTATTTTCAGATAAAGTTGAAAAATCTCAAAGTGAAAATGTGTCCTTAACTGTAGAAGAGAACTTTTATTATCAGTATGTATAGTTAAGATATTCTTACAAAGATATATTAATAGGGTGCTAGATATATCATAGATGCTTTATAATGGCTTATGACCAACAAATATATAAAAAATGAAGAAGAATCTGGACCCTGCATTTTGCCTTGGAGTCCCTTTTGCATCATTTAGGGGTCAGAAGAGAGGCTACCAGGACACAAGATGCTCTGGGCCTTCTCTGATCTGGGTTTTCTCAGGACTAAAATTTTTGTGGCATGGAAAACACATTCTTTCTGGACTCATAGTCCTTTTTTATTTTTTTAAAAAAAATTACTGTAGTCCTTTTGATGATTATAAAAATAATGCATTTGTTGCAGAAAATTTGGATATGTAGAGGGTATGATGAATAAAATAAACATCACCTTCGATCCCAACCAACTGGAGAAAAATATTGTAAAATCTGCCTTTTTAAATATTTTCTTACTTCATGTGGATATGTATATATTTGTATCTATATGCTATCTACCTATTTATTGTTTATCCATCCACACATATGCGTAATTACATTACATTTACATATTATCTGCATATATGTATATATGTATACATTTTAAAGAATTTGATAATTTTACACTTAAGAATAAGCCACGAGAATTCCCTATACATAATATTAAATACATCTTTAACCTATCACTGAATATTTTTATAGTATTTCATAGCCTAGATTTTCTAGCTTATTCCTGACTGTTTAATTTGGAAATGTTCTACTTTTTAATGCTATAATTTATGCTGTGATTAATATCTATATGAAAACATCTCTATGCATATCTCCAAAATAAGTATAATTACTGGGTCAGAAGATAGAATCTTTTAAGAATCACTTTGTTGATAGAGATGTGATGCTTAGCAAACATACCACAGCTTATTATTTACCCTTTATTTTAATATAAAAAACCATTACATGTGTGTTGTCAAATATATGTTTTTTCCTTTAGAGTTCTGCTTCTGTTTTACATTTAAAATAATCCCCCCTATTCTGAGTTTATACTTATTTTATAGTTTTATAATTTGATTTACTTTATAGGATTGAATTTTCCACAAAATTTCTCAATATACTTGGCAATGACTTTGGTATCGATGGGAGACAGTAATGCAATTTTTCTCGCATCAAAGACCTAAATAATTTCCCCAACACCAATGATGGACAAGATTCTTCTTTCCTCATTAAGCATTCACCTTTATCATTTACTAACTTATTATATTAGAACCTCTTTCTTCTCATTGCATTTTTTTCTATTAATCTACTGTACTATGGAGTTATCTTTTCCATTATTAATTTTTTGTTCACTTGTACCCACCTTGCTTCACAGAGTGATCTGATGACCAGCAGCATCACCATCGTGGGAGCTTGTTAGAAATGCAGAATGAGGAGGAGCTTCAAGATGGCGGAAGAGTAAGACGCAGAGGTTACCTTCCTCCCCACAGATAACATCAGAAATACATCTACAGGTGGAACAACTCCTACAGAACACCCACTGAACGCTGGCAGAAGACCTCAGACCTCCCAAAAGGCAAGAAACCCCCCACGTACCTGGGTAGGGCAAAAGAAAAAAGGAAAAACAGAGACCAAAGAGTAGGGACGGGACCTGCACCTGTGGGAGGGAGCTGTGAAGGAGGAAAAGTTTCCACACACTAGAAGCCCCTTCGCGGGCGGAGACTGCGGGTGGCAGAGGGGGAAAGCTTCAGAGCTGCGAAGGAGAGCGCAGCCACTGGGGTGCGGAGGGCAAAGCGGAGAGATTCCCGCACAGAGAACCGGTGCCGACCAGCACTCACCAGCTCGAGAGGCTTGTCTGCTCACCTGCAGGCGCGGGCGGGGGCTGGGAGCTGAGGCTCGGGCTTCGGTCAGGACTGGGGTTGGCGGCGTGAACCCAGCCTGAAGGTGTTAGTGCGCCACGGCTAGCCGGGAGGGAGTCCGGGAAAAGGTCTGGAGCTGCCAAAGAGGCAGGAGACTTTTTCTTGCCTCTTTGTTTCCTGGTGCGCGAGGAGAGGGGATTAAGAGCGCCACTTAAAGGAGCTCCAGAGACGGGCGTGAGCCGCGGCTATCAGCGCCGACCCCAGAGACGGGAATGAGACGCTAAGGCTGCTGCTGCCGCCACCAAGAAGCCTGTGTGTGAGCACAGGTCACTATCCACACCGCCCCTCCCGGGAGCCTGTGCAGCCCGACATTGCCAGGGTCCCGGGAGCCAGGGACAACTTCCCCGGGAGAACGCACGCATGCCTCAGGCTGGTGCAACGTCTCGCTGGCCTCTGCCGCCGCAGGCTCACCCCGCATTCCATGCCCCTCCCTCCCCCCAGCCTGAGTGAGCCAGAGTCCCCAAAGCAGCTGCTCCTTTAACCCCGTCCTGTCTGAGCAAAGAACAGATGCCTTCAGGCGACCTACACGCAGAGGCGGGTCCAAATCCAAAGCTGAACCCCGGGAGCTGAGCGAACAAAGAAGAGAAAGGGAAATTTCTCCCAGCAGCCTCAGGAGCATCAGATTAAATCTCCACAATCAACTTGATATACACTGCATCTGTGGAATACCTGAATAGACAAGGAATCATCCCAAATTGAGGAGATGGACTTTGGGAGCAACGATATATATATTTTCCCCTTTTTCTCTTTTTGTGAGTGTGTATGTGTATGCTTCTGTGTGTGATTTTATCTGTATAGCTTTGCTTTTACCATTTGTCCTAGGGTTCTGTCTGTCCGTTTTTTTTTTTTAATTACTTAAAAAAACTTTTTCTTAATAATTATTTTTTATTTTAATAACTTTTATTTTATTTTACTTTATTTTATTTTATCTTCTTCTTTTTCTTTCTTTTTTTTCTCCATTTTATTCTGAGCCGTGTGGATGAAAGGCTCTTGGTGCTACAGCCAGGAGTCAGTGCTGTGCCACTGAGGTGGGAGAGACAACTTCAGGACAATGGTCAACAAGGGACCTCCCAGCACCACGTAATTTCAAACGGCGGAAATCTCCCAGATATCTCCATCTCAACACCAAGACCCAGCTCCACTCAACAACCAGCAAGCTACAGTGCTGGACACCCTATGCCAAACGACTAGCAAGACAGGAACACAACCCCACCCATTAGCACTGAGGCTGCCTAAAGTCATAATAAGGCCACAGACACCCCAAAACACACCACCAGACGAGGACCTGCCCACCAGAAAGACAAGATCCAGCCTCATCCACCAGAACACAGGCACTAGTCCCCTCCACCAGGAAGCCTACACAACCCACTGAACCAACCTTAGCCACTGGGGACAGACACCAAAAAACAACAGGAACTATGAACCTGCAGCCTGCGAAAAGGACACCCCAAACACAGTAAGTTAAACAAAGTGAGAAGACAGAGAAACACACAGCAGATGAAGGAGCAAGGTAAAAACCCACCAGACCAAACAAATAAAGAGGAAATAGGCAGTCTACCTGAAAAAGATTCCAGAGTAATGAGAGTAAAGATGATCCAAAATCTTGGAAATAGAATGGAGAAAATACAAGAAACGTTTAATAAGGACCCAGAAGAACTAAACAGCAAACAAACAGTGATGAAAAACACAATAAATGAAATTTAAAATTCTCTAGAAGGGATCAATAGCAGAATAAATGAGACAGAAGAACGGATAAGTGACCTGGAAGATAAAATACTGGAAAGAACTACTGCAGAGCAGAATAAAGAAAAAAGAATGAAAAGAATTGAGGACAGTCTCAGAGACCTCTAGGACAACATTAAACACACCAACATTCGAATTATAGGGGTCTCAGAAGAGGAAGAGAAAAAGAAAGGGACTGAGAAAATATTTGAAGAGATTATAGTGAAAACTTCCCTAATATGGGAAAGGAAATAGTTAATCAAGTCCAGGAAGCACAGAGAGTCCCATACAGGATAAATCCAAGGAGAAACATGCCAAGACACATATTAATCAAACTAGCAAAAATTAAGTACAAAGAACAAATAGTAAAAGCAGCAAGGGAAAAACAGCAAATAACACATAAGGGAATCCCCGTAAAGTTAACAGCTGATCTTTCAGCATAAACTCTGCAAGCCAGAAGGGACTGGCAGGACATATTTAAAGTGATGAAGGATAAAAACCTACAACCAAAATTACCCAGCAAGGATCTCATTCAGATGTGACGGAGAAATTAAAACCTTTACAGACAAGCAAAAGCTAAGGGAGTTCAGCACCACCAAACCAGCTTTACAACAAATGCTAAAGGAACTTCTCTAGGCAGGAAACACAAGAGAAGGAAAAGACCTATGATAATAAACCCAAAACAATTAAGAAAATGGTAATAGGAATATATATATCAATAATTACCTAAAATGTAAATGGATTAAATGCTCCAACCAAAAGACATAGATTGGCTGAATGGACACAAAAACAAGACCCGTATATATGTTGTCTACAAGAGACCCACTTCAGAGCTAGGGACACATACAGACTGAAAGTGAGGGGATGGAAAAAGATATTCCATGCAAATGGAAACCAAAAGAAAGCTGGAGTAGCAATTCTCGTGTCAGACAAAATAGACTTTAAAACAAAGACTATTACAAGAGACAAAGAAGGGCACTATAGAATGATCAAGGGATCAATCCACGACGAAGATATAACAATTGTATATATTTATGCGCCCAACAGAGGAGAACCTCAATACATAAGGCAAATACTAACAGCCATAAAAGGGGAAATCGACAGTAACACAATCATAGTAGGGGACTTTAACACCCCACTTTCACCAATGGACAGATCATGCAAAATGAAAATAAGGAAACACAAGCTTTAAATGATACATTAAATAAGATGGACTTAATTAATATTTATAGGACATTCCATCCAAAAACAACAGAATACACATTCTTCTCAAGTGCTCATGGAACATTCTCCAGGATAGATCATATCTTGGGTCACAAATCAAGCCTTGGTAAATTTAAGAAAATTGAAATCGTATCAAGTATCTTTTCCGACCACAATGCTATCAGACTAGATATCAATTACAGGAAAAAATCTGTAAGAAATACAAACACATGGAAGCTAAACAACACACTACTTAATAAGCAAGAGATCACTGAAGAAATCAAAGAGGATATCAAAGAGGAAAAATACCTAGAAACAAATGACAATGAAAACACGACAACACAAAACCTGTGGGATGCAGCAAAAGCAGTTCTAAGAGGGAAGTTTATAGCAATACAATCCTACCTTAAGAAACAGGAAACATCTCAAATAAACAACCTAACCTTACAACCTAAAGTAGTTAGAGAAAGGAGAACAAAAACCCCAAAGATAGCAGAAGGAAAGAAATCATAAAGATCAGATCAGAAATAAATGAAAAAGAAATGAAGGAAACAATAGCAAAGATCAATAAAACTAAAAGCTGGTTCTTTGAGAAGATAAACAAAATTGATAAACCATTAGCCAGACTTATCAAGAAAAAAAGGAAGACTCAAATCAATAGAATTAGAAATGAAAAAGAAGGAACAACTGACACTGCAGAAATACAAAGGATCATGAAAGATTACTACAAGCAACTATATGCCAATAAAATGGACAACCTGGAAGAAATGGACAAATTCTTAGAAATACACAACCTTCCGAGACTGAACCAGGAAGAAATAGAAAATATGAACAGACCAATCACAAGTACTGAAATTTAAACTGTGATTAAAAATCTTCCAACAAACAAAAGCCCAGGACCACATGGCTTCACAGGCGAATTCTATCAAACATTTAGAGAAGAGGTAAAACCTATCCTCCTCAAACTCTTCCAAAATATAGCAGAGGGAGGAACACTCCCAAACTCATTCTACAAGACCACCATCACTCTGATACCAAAACCAGACAAAGATGTCACAAAGAAAGAAAACTACAGGCCAATATCACTGATGAACATAGATGCAAAAATCCTCAACAAAATACTAGCAAACAGAATCCAACAGCACATTAAAAGGATCATACACTATGATCAAGTGAGGTTTATCCCAGGAATGCAAGGCTTCTTCAATATATGCAAATCAATCAACGTGATACACCATATTAACAAACTGAAGGAGAAAAACCATATGATCATCTCAATAGATGCAGAGAAAGCTTTTGACAAAATTCAACACCCATTTATGATTAAAACCCTCCAGAAAGTAGGCATAGAGGGAACTTTCCTCAACATATTAAAGGCCATATATGACAAACCCACTGCCAAAGTCATCCTCAATGGTGAAAAACTGAAACCATTTCCACTAAGATCAGGAACCAGACAAGGTTGCCCACTCTCACCACTGTTATTCAAGATAGCTTTGGAAATTTTAGCCACAGCAATCAGAGAATAAAAAGAAGTAAAAGGAATCCAAACTGGAGAAGAAGTAAAGCTGTCACTGTTTGCAGATGACATGATACTATACATAGAGAATCCAAAAGATGCTCCCAGAAAATGACTAGAGCTAATCAATGAATTTGGTAAAGTAGCAGGATACAAAATTAATGCACAGAAATCTCTTGCATTCCTATACACTAATGATGAAAAATTTGAAAGAGAAATTAAGAAAACACTCCCATTTACCATTGCAACAAAATGAATAAAATATCTAGGAATAAACCTACCTAAGGAGACAAAAGACCTGTATGCAGAAAATTATAAGACACTGATGAAAGAAATTAAAGATGATACAAATAGATGGACAGATATACCATGTTCCTAGGTTGGAAGAATCAACATTGTGAAAATGACTCTACTACCCAAAGCAATCTACAGATTCAATGCAATCCCTATCAAACTACCTCTGGTATTTTTCACAGAACTAGAACAAAAAATTTCACAATCTGTATGGAAACACAAAAGACCCCAAATAGCCAAAGAAATCTTGAGAAAGAAAAACAGAGCTGGAGGAATCAGGCTCCCTGACTTCAGACTATACTACAAAGCTACAGTAATCAAGACAGTATGGTACTGGGTCAGAAACAGAAAGATAGATCAATGGAACAGGATAGAAAGCCCAGAGATAAACCCACGCACATATGGTCACCTTATCTTTGATAAAGGAGGCAAGAATATACAGTGGAGAAAAGATAGCCTCTTCAATAAGTGGTGCTTGGAAAACTGGACAGCTACATGTACAAGAATGAAATTAGAACACTCCCTAACACCATACACAAAAATAAACTCAAAATGGATTAAAGACCTAAATGTAAGGCCAGACACCATCAAACTCTTAGAGGAAAACATAGGCAGAACACTCTATGACATAAATCAGAGCAAGATCCTTTTTGACCCACCTCCTAGAGAAATGGAAATAAAAACAAAAATAAAAAAAGGGACCTAATGAAATTTAAAAGCTTTTGCACAGCAAAGGAAACCATAAACAAGACCAAGACAACCCTCAGAATGGGAGAAAATATTTGCAAATGAAGCAACTGACAAAGGATTAATCTCTAAAATTTATAAGCAGCTCATGCAGCTCAATATTAAAAAAACAAACAACCCAATCCAAAAATGGGCAGAAGACCTAAATAGACATTTCTCCAAAGAAGATATACAGATTGCCAAAAGACACATGAAAGAATGCTCAACATCATTAATAATTAGAGAAATGCAAATCAAAACTACAATGAGATATCATCTCACACCAGTCAGAATGGCCATCATCAAAAAATCTAGAAACAATAAATGCTGGAGAGGGTGTGGAGAAAAGGGAACCCTCTTGCAGTGTTGGTGGGAATGTAAATTGATACAGCCACTATGGAGAACAGCATGGACGTTCCTTAAGAAACTACAAATAGAACTTACCATATGACCCAGCAATCTCACTACTGAGCATATACCCTGAGAAAACCATAATTCAAAAAGAGTCATGTACCACAATGTTCATTGCAGCTCTGTTTACAATAGCCGGGACATGGAAGCAACCTAATTGTCCATCAACAGAAGAATGGGTAAAGATGTAGCACATATATACAATGGAATATTACTCAGCCATAAAAAGAAATGAAACTGAGTTATTTGTAGAGAGGTGGATGGACCTAGGGACTGTCATACAGAGTGAAGTATGTCAGAAAGAGAAAAACAAATACCATATGCTAACACATATATATGGAATCTAAAAAGAAAAAAATAAAGGTCATTAAGAACCTAGGGGCAAGACGGGAATAAAGCCGCAGACCTACTAGAGAATGGACTTGAGGACACAGGAAGGGGGAAGGGTAAGCTGGCACAAAGGGGGAGAGTGGCATGGACATATATACACTGCCAAATGTAAAACTGATAGCTAGTGGGAAGCAGCCGCATAGCACAGGGAGATAGCTCGGTGCTTTGTGACCACCTAGAGTGGTGGGATAGGGAGGGTGGGAGGGAAGGAGATGCAAGAGGGAAGAGATATAGGGACATATGTATATGTATAACTGATTCACTTTGTTATAAAGCAGAAACTAACACACCATTGTAAAGCAATTATACTCCAATAAAGATGTTAAAAAAAAAAAGGGAAATCATATCTGAGTGAAACCCTCTTAATATAAATAGTTATTTTATTTTTCTTTCATGGTATTGAATGTACAAATTATCTTATATGTACATTATAGTTTTATATGCACAAAATATTTCATTATAAAATAATGGTGCACAATTTATCCTTATTTCTTAGTGGTTAGTCTTTGAGTGTATCTCCTTTACCTTTGATGTGATTATTTTCAGATGTCATAATTAAAATATTTTAGAGTAATTTTTATGTTTCTATATTTTTATCAGAATAAGAGTTGAAACTTAATTAAATAATTTTTAGTAATCAGTTGGAATAATTATTTTTGACCTATTATATGATTTAGATTCCAAGTTAATACATCATATTTGCAATACTTTTTGGGGTACATTAGTCTCTTGATGCACTGTTGGATTTATTTACTAGCATTTTATTTTGAATACTCACAAATCTCTTGGATTCATAGTTTCCTTTTATGTGCCATCGTTGTGATATTTTGAAATCAGTTGTATACTTGCTTCATGAAGTGAATTAAATGGCAGAATCACAGACCTACTTAGTCAGAATCTCTCCATTAGTCATATGCACATTTAAGTTCGAGGGGAATTGGTCCATAAGTTTCTTTTGTCCATTGAGAGAATTCTTGTTTTGCTGGCTGAATGAGAGGAGAGTATGCTGAGGTCAGGAGGATCTGCTTAGCTAAATTTCCTCGTTGGTTTACTGCATTTTGAGAAAGGCACTTAAAAAATGCCTCTGCACATCTCTGCTGTCATTCCAGAAAATCCTCTTGTACCATAAGACCACTTTTTACAATAAAACTTTGACCTCTATGAGGCTTCTCTTCTGTTTCCTTCACTAAGTCAACTCAAACAAAAAAGAATAAAAGAAAACCATAATTCAAGAAATCAAAAATGTTCCAACCCAGGTACTTAATTTTATAAAATGTCAGCTATGATAAAATAAAATAATAAAATAAAAAGGAAATTTCAATCCAGTTTATGAACTCAAAGTTGCTTAGGACCCTGCAGAATTTAATAGTTTCTCAGTGAACCATTTTGTTTGTTACTATTGAAATGTAAGCATTAAAGCAATGTAAAACTAACTAAACCTTTACAAAAAAAGAAAGAAAAAAGGCTCCCTTCTTGTCTTACCAACACTGCTATTATCACATAGTGTGTTTCACATGATAAGCTATTCATTAAAGCATCACCTACTGTTTTTTTCCTCCTCAGAACCAGCTAGAACATGATCTGTCTCTGCATGAAGACATTGGACCTCTGACCTTTTCTGTAGCTATTCCAGGCAAGTATAATAAACAGAGTTCACTAGGTTTCTGTAAATCTCTGATTATGCTTACTGTGGAATCCAAGTGTTCATCTCAGGCAGAAAAATTAAGGTTGATTTTCAAATATTATGTACAAACTCTAGCTACTAAGCATTCCATAATGAGCACTTTGACAATTTAAAGCAAATTTTGGTTCCCACTAGGCAAGGATGACATGCTCTGCAGTCAAAGAAAGATGGTATGTTGTTAATGGAGAATATTCACCAAGAATTTAAGATAAATCCAGAGAGCTCTCCTCATTGTAATTTGGGGAAAAAAACCCGACTGCACTTCATTACTGGGACTTTATGTCAGTGTTAAACTCTCCTTTTCTGGTTTTCAAATCGTACCTTATTGAAGAAGGCTAATGAATCACCACCCAGTATCAGGAGGTGGTTGTCCAGGGACATGACAATTGTGGGAAAATGGTTACCTTCCACAGGAACATAACTGACAGAACAGTTCAGCACACCCAGTTATTGCCACAGATTAATAGAAGGTTTGATAAAAATGAGGAATGAACTTTTATTTTTACCCAAGCCCAAAATCGAATCAGAATTGCACTGATCACATATGTCAAAGAAGCAAGTTGTTACCAACTCACGATAAGCAAATTATTCACTTTGTTTGTTTAATTGTGAAGCAATACACCTATTCTAGAAAAGTTTAGAGATATAGAGAAGCATAAAGAAGATATAAAAATCATCATTATTCCTATCACACAGAGATAACCATGATTAATTATGGCCTGTATTATTTGAGAATATATACACACATATACACAGATAAATAAATATATATGACATGAAAATGTATGATAAATAAAAGACTATATACAGTTATAGTATGTATACATATATGCATGTATATATTAATTTATTTGTCCATGTGAGGTTTAAACATGTCTTATGTGTGGATGTATGTATGTGTGTATACAAGCACATATATGTGTATTTATGTGTATATATATACTCTCTGTATGACTGTGTGTATATATAATTTTTGTAAGTTGTTTTTTAAAGTTATATACCACAAATAGACACACACACGCACGCACACACACACAGACACACTTTTCCATGTCAAAAGATCAATATCACTTCAAGTGATATTCCATTCTATGAATTTTACTATCATTGTTTTCACTATTGTTGGGCATTTAGGTTGTTTCTAAGTTTTTTATTATCATAGATAACATTGTAATGAAAATCATTTGTATAACTGATTACTTCCTTAAAAATAATGGAATTATTGGGTCAAGGAATATGTTTTTTTCTGCCTTATGAAATATATTACTACATTATCCTCCTGAAAGTTTGTATTAATTTACCTTACTCCTGGCAGTGTATTAGAGTAAATGTTTTATCTTAAACCAAAATAGATGTTATCATTAAAAATTGTCAATTTGATAACCAAAACCCAATATATTCTTAACAAAGAAATTTGAACTTTTTTTCATATGCTTTCTTCTACTCTTCTATTATTGTATTTATTTTGTCATTATTTGGTTATAAGTTTTCTTTATACATTAAAGAAATTACTCACAATACATTACACATGTAATAAACACTTCTCCATTTTGTCATTTGTCTTTCATTTTGTGGTAGGACTTCTGTGTTGTGTTTTGCAAATCTGAAAAACAAACTTTATATGGTCAAATATATCAATCTATTAATTTGTGCATCCCTTTTTTATTCTGGAACTAGTTCTTCACTATGATAACTATTGTTATCCTTTAGCATATTCCAATAGTTTGTAGTGAGAGTCCCCCATTCATTTTCTTTCATTTTCAGAATTTCATAGCTTTTATTACCCGATTAGTTTTCAAATAATATTTAGAACATTTTCCCAAATGGACACAAAGTGTTTCTAATTTGAATTGAATTACATTAAATTAGGATGATTTGATAGCATGGTCTTCCTATGCAAAACCATAGACTTCTCTTCCATTTATTTATTTTTCAATCTCTCAATAAAAGTACATAGTTTTCTTCATATGGGCCTTGCACCTTTTTTTTTTTTAATTAATTTATTTTTGGCTGTGTTGGGTCTTTGTTGCTGCGTGGGCTTTCTCTAGTTGCTGTGAGCAGGGGCTACTCTTCATTGCGGTGCATGGGCTTCTCATTTCGGTGGCTTCTCTTGTTGTGGAGCACGGGCTCTAGGCATGTGGGCTTCAGTAGTTGTGGCACATGGGCTCAGTAGTTGTGCTCCCCGGCATGTGGGATCTTCCCGGACCAGGGCACGAATCTGGGCCCCCTGCACTTGCAGGCAGATTCTTAACCCCTGCGCCACCAGGGAAGTCTGGGCCATGCACACTTGATTCATTTTTATCCCTAGGTATATTATATACTTATGTTAACTAATATTAATTGGTTTCTTTTTTTAATTTGAAATACAGGATGACTATTTTTGAAAATAAATTTTTTAATATGTCACATACAAAAGTCTCATTTTTAGGTATTATTGTTTAATGCTTGATTTACCTAGATTTTCTAGTGACACTATAAGTGTAATTTTCAAGGGATTTATAATTAGACATGCCAAAAATATAACTCTTAAGATCCCATGCAACCTAATGAAAGAGTATTTAACCTAATTAGTTTCTGATAAATTCAAACATGTCAGTGCTTTCTCTTTATCTAGGCTTAAACTCACCCAACTCATGTTTTGCCCCTTCCTTCACTATACTGTTGAGAGAATCCCATATGACATCAAGTAAAGGGGCAGCCCCTATTCTGAGACAACTGTTCTCTGCTTACACCTTTTGAAACAATCATTCCCCATTCATTGGTGTTCTGGTTATTGCTTAAATATTCCATGTTCCCTCTGTCTTTAATCATATGGTGTATGCTACAAATCTGTGTGTACATTCCAACATGATAAATTTGGGATGCCTTTGGTCTCTCTGTCTCTCTCTCTTGTTCTTTCCCTCCCACCCCACTTAACCTCACCCCACCCTTCCCTCAATTTCTGTACCTGCACAGGGACATGGAAAAGGATGCCCTATTCTCTGTGGCTGACCGTCATCAGACACTTTTATCTCCAGTACCCCACCCAGCCATCCACACTGATACCCTGATACTTTTGTCTCGTGGGGCAAATCTGTAAGGCCAGTGCCATCATGTACAATTGGACAAGTTTTATTTCATAATCAATGTCTATAAATTTGCATTTAGGGAGCATTAATTTAATTGCATGAAATGATTTATGAAAATGACTATAAAATAATTTTTCAAATAAAATGTGATTTAAAAAAAGTTTCTTATTATGGAGAACTAGCTTTTAAAGACTATGTTCTGAAAGACTGGTAGTTAATTTTTGTTCAAATACTCAAAAATGTGATTACTGATATTTTATTTAGACTCACTAACAACATATAAACATTTATTTTACTTTTGGCTGTAAAGACAAGATCTTATAGATCAGAAGGGTATTAACATCCCCCTCCCCAACTTTTTTTGTAAAAATGCATAATCTTTTCATTTGTAAATCACCATGTTAGGTGCTAATCAATTGCTATGAGTATTAATAATCATGAGAACACTGTTAATAAACTGTAATAGTAAAAATAGCTGACGCCCTATTCTTGAGCGCTTAGATGGATATACACTGCTACATGCTTTCTATAGTTGACTTAATATTTGTTGCAAACTTATGGATTTGCTTGTATTATATGCAGCGAACAAACTCTGACACAGAAAAATTAAGGAGTTTGCCAAAGGCACACACTTTGAGAAAGGCAGAACATGGATTTATCATCATAATAAGTCATTGCCTCTGCCCTGAGATTTTTCAACTAATCAAGCACAGCCTCTGGAATAAGACTGGTTAGGTTCAAGTCCCAACTCTGCTACTTCCTAATTGTGTGATCTCTAAGAAGTTACTTAACCTCTCTCTGCCTCAGTTTTACCTTCTTTAAAATGCAAGTAATAGTTTCAACTCCCAGGTTTGATTGAGGATTAAATTAGTTAACACATATGAAGTACTTACTGGTGCATAGTTAGCATTCAGTAAATGTTAGCTATTGAAAATCCAATTATATAACTGAACATATAACTATATAATAATTATACAAATTACTATTATTAGCATATAATTACATTTATTGATATTGCTGCTAGTTCAACAATTTCATTATACTAGTTTCAGTCGTTTTCCCCATGTGATGAAATATTTACCGATACTTCCTCTTACAATTAATTTTAATTCTGTAAGATAGATGTTAATCATAGAAGTGGCACACATAGAAGTCACAACAGGGTCCAGCTGTATGCTAGGAGCGTGAAGAATTTTTAAATAGAGCTTTACAGTTTACGACGCACTTTCACATCATTGCAGCCATTTACCTATATATTCCCACAAGAAAATGTTGCAGTAAAATGCTTCATGAATGTGTTCATTTAAAGCGAAAATGTGCTTGAGACTTTGGGGCTTGAGAATTGCCTTTTATTTATTGGTCCAATAAAAAATATCATATAATCTACTTCATCTACTTTTTCTGCAAGGTACAATATTGTTATGAATATATTCTGCATACATTTATGGATTTTATCTTTATCAAATTCAATTTAAATAGCAATTTAATCCAAGAAATCTGGTTCAAATGGGAAAAAATAACGTGATCTTTTTATATTTCTAAAAATATGCTTTATTTTATTTAGAAATGGTATTGTGGCAATTTTTAAATCTATGCTATTTCTTTGAGACAATTCTGTGTAGGTTTTGGTACAGGTACTTTAAAGAATTTATTTTACTAAGATGTTTTCTTTGTTTACATCTCACTATTTCTAATAGCTTCTTATTTCTTAGGTCTAAATGATCCATTTTTCTTACTGTCAAGTGCTGGTCCAGTTTCAACTTTGATATTGTTTTAGTCGATGCAAATAGTCTTAACATTAAATAATCTGGATCGCTCCTCATTTCTGCTTAAGGAATAACTCTTAATATGATTAAAATACTAAGTCACTCTTTTGGTGGGGTGCTAATTACAATTGATACATAAAATTTTGTTCTTATCTCTGCAGCTGCACTGAGCCCTCATTATATGATAGGAGTTTTAATGTGACGACATGAGATTCAGTCAAGTTTTGTCAAGGGTGGTCAGGACCTCATTAAGGGCGGAGTTTCAGATTCAGATGCCAACAAGTGCTAGTCAGCAAACTTAAATTTGAATGAAGTCTGTTTGTTACAAGACCAATAGGGGTTGAGGAAGATCTCAGGGATCAGGAGAATGAATACAAAATTGGAAGGACAGCTGCTATGAAGCCCACCTACTTGCTGCCAAGCAGCAATGTGTGTTCACTGTTACCAGCTCTTAAGAATTCTTTTTTCCTAGAAATTTAGATTTTTTAAAACGTGAAATCTCTCAATTTTTAAATGTTTGTAATCAATTCAATATTTTTTGAGTTACTGTGGTTTACAAATGTGCCATATCTGGCACAGAGGCATCTAGTAAGTAAATTTTGTTTGGAGGCAATCTCATTTATAAGGTAGAGTTACAGCATAGGGTCTAGCAAAAGTTCCATGTGTTTATAACTGAAAACCTCCTCTGCTTACAGGTTCTCCTCCCCTTATATCAAATAGCACCAAATTCTCTGAAGATTTCATACAGGAAAATAAATGTATTTTTAAAACTGTGTGTGTTTATGATTTCAAACTTATTTTCTTTTATGACTCCCTCTAAACACAATTTCCTAATGAGAACCAGTACCCTTAAAGATTTTTCTTGCTATGTGTGTGTCTTATCCATATTAAACATTTTATTTAGTTCAGAAAATAAGGCATCAATCCTTTTTACCGGCTTTACCTCTTACTGTTTTCAGATGTATACCCAGATCAAAGACAAATTAAAAGACTTTAGGTTGAAAATGCAACATGCCAGACACATAATCAAGGACTTCACTCAGACATATGTCAGCCATAGTGAGAAGTCCGCAAACAACTAGACCACAGGTTCAAAACTAGAGTTGTTCACAGCTCTTTCAACTAGTACACAAAAGTTTAGCTTGCAATTACCATACATAACATCCTAAGGATGGGTCTAGTGACAAAGCCACAGGGCAGCCTGGGTGACTTTCAGATTACTGTATTTTCTTTTAGACCTTACAGGCCTAGAGTCCTGAGTGAATTTGCTTGGGCAGTTTAGCTCATTTGTCTCCCACTCTTTTCTTATCAATTCTCTAGCTTTTGAAAACATCCTTTCACCCTTTCTGCACTTCCTTTTCCTGGCTTTCTTTCTGGTCTGGGTTTTGCTTAGGTTATTTCATCACTATGTAGTAACATAATTTTTTTCAAAGCCTAAACTCTCCCTTATTTGAGAAAAGCTTTCAGTATGTTGTTAGCTCACTGTTTTTTATGCCATAAAAAAATGACTGATACTGTGGGAACATTCCAATCATTATTGCTGTTACCAGATTTTCCATAGTTATTCAATATCTTAAGCTTGAAATTATTCATTTTCCCTCGGTGTACATTTTTTGGACTGAAGTAAAAAGATTTTACATAAACATTTACTTTGTCCATTAAATTAGTGGTCATTTGTAAAGGAAATAAAGCCAATGAAAGCCTAGCTTTCCATTTCTCACAACACAACTAATATTTGAGATTTTCTTTCTCATTTTAGACAATTAATAAAGCCTTGTATTCATCTAGCACTTTCAAAGATATTCCTCGCCATGACCTTACTTATATTCCCCACTATTGTAGGCAGAACAAGAAATATCACCACCACTCTTCTGAAAGGAAACTGAGGAACAATGGATGGGAGGCACTGCATTAGAAGAAACCGTGAATGTTGCCAGATGAACAGGTAACCAGCCACATACATGCTTAAGGTATCTGGATGCTAAAACAACCTGGGAAAAATTCACAAATCCCATTGAATGGGGTGGCAGTAGCAACTTAACGGTGGTAATAGCTTCATGATACTGAATTTGTTTTTAGTTACTAGGCCAGAGATGATTCTCTACTAACTTCTCAGGTCTGTTTCATTATCCTTTAGAATTAGCATGCTCCCCCTTTACCCTCTTAGATACTGTGGTTCACTCTTCCCAAAATGGAACAGCCATACTTTTACCTTATATTTCTTATTTTCTTTTTTCGATTAAGAGCTATGTCTACCATATTCAATTCAAAGTCCTCCATTTTCTACCAGATATGTAAAGACATTTGGCACCACCATATGTTCCCATTTCAGTTCGTTTGTTTGCTCATGTAACCGTTCATAAAATTTCCTATAGATAATTATAAGACAGGAATGATTTGAGTCACAGGAATAAAAAATATGAGTAATACCCATTCCATAACTTTAAAAGTTACCAATTCTAGGGATTCAGACATGTCAGTAGTTGATTACAATACAAAGTTAGCCAATACTTGATTGCAATACAAAGTCAGCATCCTAAAAAATATTAACCAGGTGCAATGGGAATAAAGGAAGGAGAATTATCTGTGCCTTGAAAAAAAATGACAAAAGTTTTACAAAGCAGTGAATTCCCTTAGGGTTTTCTAGGATGAATAGGGGCTAGAAGCCTGAGAGAAAGACCTTTCTGACAAAGAGATCCACATGGCAAAAGAATATGTTTGAAAGAACATGCCCTACTTGGGTAATGATGAGAATGGACTAGGGCATAAGGAAGTGAGGTGCAAACTAAGGCTGGAATTTAATGTCATGCTAAGACAGTTACACTTTCTCCTAAGGACAATGGGTAGCCTTTGGAGGCTACTAAGAAAAAAGAGAGGAATGAGCAATTTTGTGCTATGGAGTATAGGTAACTTGTGGCAGCATAAAGGATAAAAGGAGAAAGCAACCAAGGATGCCACTTAGGAAGATGTTGTAAGAGGTCACACCAGTCCTTCACAGCTTGAATTACAAGGTCAATCAGTGTAATTATTCCCTTGCTTACAATCCCAACTCCTTGGCCTCTCTTGCTGCTTTATTGTACTCTCTGACAAATCACAACAGTAGGTCAATACAACTCTCTCCCTGCTCTATGCCTGCCCATGGCTGGAGGAAAACACAAACCTGCAACTTATTCTTGCCTTAAATTCTAAACAAGATCCTTAATGTTGTCAGACACACATGCTATGCTTTTCTCATCTCACTCTCCTAGTTTATTGCATCCTTCTCTCTACCCCGAACTCCAGCACTTGCCCCAAATCCTATGTCCAGGGGATTACCAGACTTCCCACTCCATTGAGAAAGCTGAAGCAGTGAGAAGAGAATTCTCACAAACTCTGAATACCACACCTACCCACCTACCAGCAACTGAAGCCATCTAGCTCTGTTACTAATAATTTATGTGTGTGATATAGATTCATATATAGAAAGATAAGAGAAATCTGGGTATGGATGGATCTAGACAGAGCTCATAGTTATAGATATAACTGGTGTTCCTAACTAAAGTCAACTCCTCCATTTGTATACTAGATCCGGTTCTTTCCCACTCCAACATATACCATCAATTTTTTCCTACAAACATCATTTTATCCCTCTACATAGTTCCATTATCCTATAAACATGCTGTTGTTTTTTTCCATCTTAATCCCTCTAAACCCTATTTCCCTTTTCAGTTATTAATCTAAACCTGTGCTCCTCTTTATAGGAAATTTCCTATAAGTGTTCAAACCTTCTCTCACCAGTTTCTCTATGCCCATCCTCTCTGAAGCCCACTAGAAACACCATAAACACTGCTTTGTCAAGGTCATGAATTATCTCCACATGCCATTTGCATTGCCTGGTTCTCAGTTTCTAGCATGCTTGATCTGAAAGCACTTTCCCCACTCACCTTCCAGACACCCACTCCCTTGATTTTCCTCCGACTTGACTATTTCCTTCTTCCCAGAGTCTCCTACTAGTTTTTCTTCCTCTCTTCACCTTCATAATGCTTGCCAAAGGACTTGCTCATAGAACTGATTATCTTTTTGGCCTATACTCACTCCCTTGAAGACCTCATTCAGGCTCGTGGCTTTAAATATCACCTGTAAGTGGATGTTCCTTCTAAAACAGTCCTTCTAAAATTGAGATTCTACATTTCGGAGATTTAATTCCAGTCTTCTGTACCTACAGACATTTATATAAATAAAAGTTGGAGGCAGTTTGACATGAATATAAACTCAAATGCCTATTAATGATCTAAATACTTACTAAATAACCCTTCTTAAACCAGATTTTCACATCAAAGCGATTATCCTATGTTTTTCTCTCCTCTAGATTCTAGTCAAAAGGAGAGAGAGGTAGGAAAAATAAAGGGTTAACTTCCATGAAGAGAAAACAATTTCTTTCATATGATCTACTTTTTTCTCCCTTCCCAAAAAAGACTTCTACAGGAAATGGAGTCAGAGTTCTACAGAAACCAACTTAGAAAAAAAAGAACCATTCTCATAAGATACTCATCTGCTGACAATCAGGAAAAAAAAAAAAATAGAATTAATTGATTGGTTGAGAATTCTTTGGTGAAACATTTATAAAGCATGAGAAATTTGCATAGTTGCTATTTAAACAGGCTAGATAATAACACTTTCTAAGAAAATAAATGGGGAAGAAAAAGCCTTTTTAACCGTGCGGCTGCATATATTTATATAATCTCCAAACTGCAAATCAACTATGAATTACTCATTATTTCAGTATCTATATATTCCAACAGATATTTGCTATTGCCAAGATGTCTTTTTCATACAGTTGAAGTTCAACTGTATTTGTATTTCATGCAGTTTTGCTGTCCACATTGATACCCATTGAAAAGTGATGACTATTTAGAAATTTTAAAGAATTTTTTTCTAATTTGGCTGACCAAGTTAACAGATGTCTCATATAAGACTTTTTATACTAATTCTTCCTGATGTTAGCAACATTTCAAGATAAAGACAAAATTACCCTCTGCCACCTCTCAGCTTGACAGAGCTGCTAATCCCTTTTTACTCAGTTTCTACATTTGAGGATTTTTAGATCTTCATAACCTACTCTGTTTCCTTGTTGGGAAATGCCCGATCTGTTGTCAATTTTAAGTAACTAAGTCATAAATTTTTGACTTGATCCACACTTTAATGGAGAAGAGTCAAACAGTTCGAAACTTAAGCTGCTGACCTTGGTATTAAGTGTAATTTCCAATAAATTAACTCTGGGCATGTGTATGAAGAGAGAGCGGCTTCTCGATGATTTAGGTGTTGTACTCCTAGTCTGTAGACGGTAAGACATAATAAGGTCTTTTTGCCCCCTTTTTATTCCCATTTATTCCCATTTTCCGCTCGCCTTGTATTAATTTCACTAATACAACAAATATAAGATTTATATAACAAAGTTACCATTTCTTTGGGGATATTTACCAACAGCTGACATCAAGGCCTCACAATAGGAAAGAGGTGAAAATTGTTTGCTAAAATGAAATATTAGGGCTATAAAACATTTTAATTTTACACACTTAAGAATTCCTACTCAGAATTATCTGAAGGCTCCTGCCTCTCTTGAATCCAAGTCTGCTCAGCTTTCATAGGATTCCTTCATTCCCTTAAGGTCATGTTTCAACAATAACAAACTAAAAGATAAGCTGTTAAATACTTGAACAACGAAGTTTTAATTTGGACATAGTGCCAAGTTACTAATTTCTCACCCTTATCCCCACTTAATTGACTGAAAGAGCCTAAATGGACTAGTGGATCCAATCTCAATTAAACCTTACTTGGGGTAGGAAAGTAATGCCCATGTTTTCAATATAGCAAGGCAATAATGTAGGAAATTATTCTGGCCTAATCTTGCAGTTTTCAACCATGGAACTCAAAGAGGACCCAGGCTTCCATGCTAGAGAAATAATTAGCTTCTTGGAAGGTTGTCTATGATTGTTTCAGAAGTTTTGAACAAAACCAAACAAGATAAAACAAAATACAAACAAACACTAGATGATTAGTAAATACTAGCAAACCCATAAAGCAGTGTCCCCAGGGTTAGGAAGCAAAGGTGTAAGCAAATCCTAGAAGAAGTGTTCCAGTGGATCTGGCCATGTCAAGGCCCTCTGTTAAGACATTCTCGGTACAGGTTCCTGTGGGATTCCACACTGACCAGCGTGGGATTTTGCCCAGACTTAAACTTTGACCTCAACCATTTTGATAGAAACTTCTTCATGGAGGGGGGGAATTAAATTTACTAAGATTAGGAAAGATGAAGAAGCTGACCTGAAATTAAAGAGAGTGGAGCATAGTTGACAGCAGAGCCTCTGGAGTTGGACTGCTGGGTTAAGACATCCAATTTTTCTGAAGAGTAAATGAGATCTAGTCTATAAAGCATATATCACAGTGCCTGGTGTATACTACACCATCAATAAATATTATTAATATCATTATTATTGAGCCAAGACTAAACGAATATTTGAGCTTTAATTCTATAACAATCAAATCTATCCTTTAACCATGGGCATAGAAATGTTAAATAAGACAGTTTTGACCTCAAACAAAGACAAGAGTAAACACACAATTACTATGCAACAAGTTAATTGCTATGCTAGAGGTTAGCACAGAATCTTCTGGGAGCATAAGGGTATAGGGGATTTTTTCCTGGAAAAAATAATTATGTCCCAAATACAGTATTACATTCTGTGAATAGACATCAAATATGTGGCTCTGCCCCTTAAGGACATGGTAGAGTTTAGGTCAACTGAAGTCTCAACTCAGGCTTTGTAGTTTCAAGGTCACTGGTGTTTGCGTAAAATGTGAGTAAATCACACTCACCCCCTTTAGTTCTTCCAGTCTCCCTCCAATCATTGATTTCGTTGTTTCCCTTTAAATCCTAACAGTCTTAAAACAGTCCTATGGAGAAAAAAATTTTAAAAATCAGTAATTTAAATAAAAGTAGTTATATGAACTTCACATTTCTCAAAAGAATCTCCTTCATGTACACATGAATTATAGTTAAAATGTGGCCCCAGTAGCATCTGGAAGGAAATTCCAGTGTGGCATATAATTTACTCTCTGGCTCTAAGATTATTTGCTCTATATTTCTGATATCTTTAATATATTAACTGTAATTAAATTCTTATGAATGTGGAGTAGGTAAAAACACCTTGGTGCCTCTCAAAACTTCATTTGATGAATAATGTGAAAAATACATCCCCTCAACACCTGCTGAGTTCCAACTATAAAATAAAACTGGTAGTAGCAATTTTAGATTAGCATTCAACAATTACCTTACATTTATTAGTTCTTTTAAATGTTTTATTAGAATTGAAACAACCAATATTTGTTCATGTTTCATTAAATCCCATTTTCAATGTTCGGCTCAAACCTAGTGATAAAGGAGGGTCCTTTGAGCTTAGTGGTAATATCATCTAAGCCTGAAAATAACAGAAAAGACTTCAGAGTCAACATCTCTTTGGTCTAAGGTAACAAGAATACCTGAATAATTACTCAAAATTATAATACTAATAAAACATGAATAAAGAACCACTTACAGTTCATCCGGTATGAATTATTTTAAGCATGTCTAATAAAAGAAAGCTTTAAAAGAGCATTAGCAGAATTTATTTAATTGCAATGTGTGCAGGGCAGTGTTATATTATGTACCTGTGGCTTTTCAGAATCACACACAGTCTTGTGTTTAATGTGTATAATCAAACAAGAAAATAATAAAACTGGAAACTATTCTTCAGTGGTAAATTTTTGCCCACTGAGCTGTCAATTGTGGATGGATTCATGATTGATCAGAATAATACACAATGGCACAGTGTAATTCTTTAGTGTGATGTTGTAAAATGGAGTATTGCTTCTGTTATTTTATCCAGTTTGCTTTTATATGACAGGGTTTATTGTGCGTTATGTTGTAGCTCATTCCTCTGTTCACAATGCCTACTGATGTGTAATTATGACTTGTCTGAACTATAAGAAGGAGCAGAAAGTGAAAGGAAATCTGCAAGCACACTTGATTTATGAGTCCTGATACTATATTACAGTCCTAATCTGCCTGCTTAACTTAGCTTCGGGCTAACTTACTGTATAACATGCTTATGATTAGCACTGTAGCAAGTTGTGGAAGATTTACTCTGAAGGAGCTACTAGACTTTTTTTTTTTTTTAATGATTTAGCCATTATTTCAGTTACAGGTAAGGCAATAAATTATTTCTTTTATAAAGACCTCGTGTCAAGGAATAACCATTATGAAGGCATTTTTATGTGGTAAGAAAGATCAGTGTGGGGAATGTTTTTTCTGCGTTAAATATCTTAAAGTTATTGGTTATGTTTTATGATGAAACCAGGCATATTCCTTTTCTTCTTGTTTTTTCATATACAGTAGCTTTTGCCTGGTGCTATAATTGCACTATGAGAATATCTATTTTGATCGAGGGCATCTGATTTTTTTTCCAAGAGTAGCCAAAAATAGAAATACTGTGGATGAGCAAATGAAAGCAAACCCATAAAGTAATGACCTCAGTGTCAGCAAGGAAAGATGTAAGCAAATTTGCCTTTTTTAATCACCATTCACAAAGACAGATACAACTGGAGTTAAGCATCACAGTACTGTTATTGAATCCTAGCATATTCAATTCACATGCTTTTAGTAAATTAAAGTTATAAATTACCCTTTGTTTCCTCAGCCAATTTAAATCACCAATAAGAAAAATACTCTTCTCCAAAGCTTATTTGTGACCAGGTTTTGTTAAATATCTAGCAGAAAAAAAAACTTGAAAAATCATCTGTAGCTCATACTTCGGTACGAAATAAACAGCTCTGATTGAGCATAAGGACATGCAAGCATCTCTGAGTCATTACAGAAATATCTCTAAACAATATCCATGAGATGGGTATTCCAGAATTTTAAAAAATCCTGTCATTTATATCATCTTATTTTTAATTGTCTTTTGTTCAGCTTGGATTCTATTTCCCTATTTTCTATTCCTCCTGAATATTGCTTCTATAATCAGCAAAACATGGGTTTTAAGATCCAGTGAACTGAAATATAAATTATTAACTGATTACTTCATGATAAAAAACAAAGTTCCGAAAGAGTAGCATAGAATTGAACTCGTGGTGGACAACAGAAGGGCTGTGATTGTGAACACAAGTATCCTTAAGCTTATACAACTTTGGAAAAGTTAGTCAGAACAATGATCTTTTGTAATGAACAATACACCCTATTAAATTCTGGATTTGCAAGAAATGCTTTGCAATATTTTTGGTCATTCCATGCTGAATAATTAGTTCATTTTCTATTTCTTGGCACAAAATGTCAGCCTTATTTTGGACTTCTTGAGGTGAATTCATACTAAGAACCCTTCAAGTGCCATAATATCATTTAGTAAATTTGTGACTGAAGAGGGGGATTTTTCTCGTTTGGGCGTCATTGCAGATAGTGTCTGCCAGAATGTGCAGATGATATTTACTGAACTAAAGGTCTAACTAGTGGGAGATAGCCCTAAATATGTACTTCCTCTACCAATTATCAAATTAAACTTGATTCTTAGCCATTCGAATGAATTGTAGCTGGAAACCAAAGCGGTTTAGATGCACTTTGGATTCAAGTCGACTTCTTTTAATTTGGTACTTGTGAACTGTTTCTCTAATGGTTTAACTATCAGTGGAAAATGAGAGATGGAGCCGCATTCTATTAGAATGAGCCCATAAACCAGGTACTGTTCTCGCTACACCAAATATTTCAAGGCTGGAATAGCTCACCCTCAGAATAGACAACAAGTCTCCTCTATGCAACCATCCTAATCAGTAAGAACATCATTCTCTTGAATGGATGGGTCTAAAAGAGTAGTTATCAGTTTTCTGATGATAAAAATCATGAACTAAAAATAAAAGTAAAATTACCCTGGGTAGGAACTGTTGGTTAGCATATTTTCAATGACAATCTCTCCTCTATTACATCCAAAGAAACTACACACAGTCTCAAGTGACCATATATTTAACTACAACTCAAGGCATACCTTATTAATTCACCTGAAATGGTGATATATTTATTTAAAACTCTGAAACATATATTTTACCGCCTTTCACGAGCTAAGGTCTCTTACCAATTATAGTCTCGGTACTCAAGAGCTTGGGTCTGATTCTCCAGTCTTCACTCAGTCAAACTTCCCATGGCCATCAGTGCTTAGCACAATCAGGTTGTCATAACACTGCTTAGGAGGCTGTCCTTGGTGAAAACTCATACAATGTGCACATTTGCAATAGTCCTTATACCAGTAGGCAAAAACAACTTCATGAAGTGAAAAATTTGATAATTTACCCAAGTTTTTCTTCCAGAGAATAATTAAAATAACCTTAGTTTTCTTCTAGTCAGATTTCTAAACAGACGAATTTGAATTAACAAGAAGATAGCAAGGCATCTTTGGCTGATAATCACATTATACAGTAATAAATGAATCACCAACCTTAGAAAAGTCATCTTACCCAGCTGCTTCACTAGCAAGCATTGCTATTTTCTCTCCAAAAGAGCCTTGGACCAGATATCAGAAAATCTGGATTCAGTTCCCTTCTCCATTACATATTTCCGAATCTTTGACATGTCATTTCACATTTATTTATCTTTTAATATGTATTAATAATTGCCTTAAACACAGGATTTAGTGAAAATTAAAAGCAAAAATGTAGAATTTTATAAACTGAGATCCATATATATATAAACATATCCATATATATTATATATGTAAATAAGTTATATATGTGTGTATTATCACCATCATCACCATGATCATCTTATTATCATCTCATTGGACTTTCCATCTCAAATTGCTTCCCTTAAATGATGTTGCCATCACAGCAGCCACTCAGTTTCCCAGACCCTAACCTAATCTTCTCTGGTCACACCATGTACACAGTAATCTTAATTTATAGGCTTCAGGGCCTCTCACTAAACCCCTGAAGTGCAATTCCTCTCCAACATACCTAATTTTCTCTTACTCCTGTATGGAAACAAGCTATCATATCTGGAAGAGTTTCTTCTCCAACATTCTTACTCAACTCCTTTGGAGGGGAATTTAAAATCTATATCCTCTGAGAAATCTTTCGCAATTAATAGAGATTTGTTATGCCATTTGCATCATCCCGTGTCACCTAATCAAGTCTAAGCCCTGTGTATAAACAAGGATAGCAGTGCAGCTTGTGAATCCAATATTATTTTTGTTCCTTCCTACTGAATTTGTTATTTGATGCGCATTATAGTCATGCCTGCATTTTTGTTAACTCTCAAAGACTAAATAAAGAACTAAGACTAGCCACGCTCAGGGAGCATGTCATATTACAGTGGAACTGTGCCTTTCCAGTAGATGCTGGCTTTCCTTTTCCTGATAATCACTCAGTGGAAAGCCACATTTACTAGAAATATTTAGATAATTTGTATTGACCATTTACTTGGGTTAACTTCTGCAAATTTAAAAAAAATTAATGAGTTCTTGACATCAGAAACCTATAATTTAAGCAATAACCTGTACAGGTGGAAATCTTTATAAATCTTTATAAATCTTTAAAAATCTTTATAATTTTTATAAAACTATATTCAGTAGGCTTTGAAATTTTATTTTTCAATGAACAATGAAAAGTAACATATTACAGACTGAAGGCTTAAATTTTAGCAACACAAAGTAAAACTCAGGCTATTTCAGGAAGATGAATAAAATAAAATAAGTTTAGTCATACAACACGAGCGCTTACTGTACATAATGGTATACATATGTGTGTGTATATATATATATATATATTTTTTTTTTTTTTTTTTTTTTTCTGGACGCGGGCCTCTCACTGTTGTGGCCTCTCCCGTTGCGGAGCACAGGCTCCGGACGCGCAGGCTCAGCGGCCATGGCTCACAGGCCCAGCTGCTCCGCGGCATGTGGGATCTTCCCGGACTGGGGCACGAACCCGTATCTCCTGCATCGGCAGGTGGACTCTCAACCACTGCGCCACCAGGGAAGCCCGGAATACATATATTATTGTTTTATACAGAAGTAAAACAATCATGGCCCTAAACTCGGGAAGAATATAACATTTATAGTGAAGGCTGTCCTTGTCATATGGTTTTTATTAAGGATGGTGATCATTATCATCAGTGTCTATCTGAAAGTAATACTGTGCTAAGTACCTACCTTAGTGGCTTGCAACAAATAGACATTCATATACCTGTCATTCTCTGGCTATTTCTATGCATCCAAGCATCTTACCTGTCTCTTGGACTCCCCTTGCTGTCAAAAAAATAAAAAAGGATATGCAATTACAATCTGAAAAGGAAAGAAAAAATACTTTTTGGCAGTGTTGTTGTTTTTTTTTTAACTGCTTAATCCCAAATAATTGTGTCTTCATGCTGGTTACCATCTTATGCCTGAACTGGAAGAAAAATCTTTGCTAGATGGGTGTGTATGTGTGTGTGTGTATGTGTGTGTGTGATAAAAATTCTTTGAAGATAGGAATTGGGTCCTACTCAGTTACAAATCAACAAGGCCAAACAAAGGCAGTGTACATAGTAGGCACATAAAAGATTTTTATTGAATAAATGAAGTAATTTAATTAATCTTAAATTTTCTTTCTATTCTATATTATGCTGACTCTGTTCCACACTAACAGCATGAGAAATGAATGGCTGATAAAACTTTTTATCAGTTCCATACTAATGGTGCTAAATGCTTCGTGGTTCCTCTATATATAGGACATGCTTCAAAGATAAAAATTACAAATGCATGTCTTATGTGTGCCCATTTTTATTTCTTTAAAGAAATTTATGAATCAAAAGCTCTTCAGAAAGGATTTAAAGTAAACTAGAAATCCATATACTTTACAAAATAATATGCATACCCACTTATATTTATGGATAAAGCTGTGATGGCTATGTGAAAGCCCTAATTTAATTACACATCTTTTATCATATGTCTCAGCATTATCTTTAACCAAAAAGGGCATGTTTCTCAATAGCATCTCTTTGGTTGATTGGTTTCAATAATAAGCGTGCTGAAAGAATCTTTATCTGTTATGCCATCCAAAATCTTCCCAAAGTCTCCCTTGATCAAAATATAATGGTGCTTAAATATGTTAAGCAACATGTACTCTACCTATTTGCATTATGTCAAATGAACTGGATCATTCCAATATGGTGTCGCATGTGCATGGAAGCCTGTAGCATTTTATAACAGGTGTTGAGGAAATGTACTTGACAGAGATATTGACAGTAAGGTCATATGTAAGCATAAACACTGAAAATATCAAGAAAAGTATATAGCCATTAGTGGCACAAGAAAGAAAAAAAACAATGTATAGGAGGAATCAGCTGTGGTCTCCCCCAAAACAAATACAACAACAACACACACACACACACACACACACACATTTTTAAAAGACGTTTATTTTGCCTCACAATACTCATTCTCTCTCTGTCTTATTCATTCTCAAATACAGAGAAAGAGAGGGAGGTCATTACATGGCAAAAATAAAACCTACAAAGACAAAGGATATATATGAAGCAACACAGAATAACCGTTCTCTTAATGTTGTCAGCATGCATTTAACCTCCATGAGAATATTTTAAACATCTGATTGGTATTTTGGTTATTGATATGTAAGTCTCCCTCACTAGATAATATACGTCCTCTATTTCTGAATTCTTTGTAACACCTAAAATAATGCTATTAAACATAGTATGTGTTCAGTAAATATGTTTTCCACCTGAATCTACTAATTTAAGAATTTAATACTTAAATTTTAATTTAAGTATTAAATCTTAAATACTAAGATTTAATACTAATCTTAGTATTAAAATGTAATACTAAGTTTAGTCAGTCTACTGAAAACAACCCCAATTGTCTAACGGTTTATAGATGATTTAGTAAGGAAAAGTTCAGAAGAAAGATCTTAAATGTGACATAAGTTTTGTTGACAGCCTAGAATACCAATATGACAATTATATTAGTATAGAACTAGTCATAAATTCTAACATTTATGTCCTAAAACTTTTGTCTTTACATAAGATTTTAAATATATAGTCATAAAATACAAATAAAAAGTTTGGAATTTTAAAAAAGTATCTTAGATCTATTAAGTGCAAATGAATTTTAAAATGTACTTACAAGGTATAACAACACAATGTCCCAAAATCATGATATCTATGTATACATAAAAGCCTTTTCAGTCGTTTTAAATAAACTTCAGGAATGTTTTCCAATTCTCAGCGAGGCAAGCATTCCAATTTTCTGCAATATTAGCAGGGGTAACTAATGATGCCTAATTTTTGCCTGTAGTATTTCCTTCAATCTGCTTGTGCACTTTCAGTTTCTCTGGCAGCAGAAGCATTTGTAAATTTTCTGGTCACTAAGCACTCAAGTACAATTGTAAGTGATCAGCTTGCAATTGGCCAGCAAGGAGAAAATATAGAAAAAAGAATGCTTGCACATATTTATAAATAAATGTCCATAAAAATCTTGAAAGCTGTATGTGCATGAAATGTTTGTTCTGTCTACTACCTTATTTTATCTAAAAAAGCTAGATGTTTATTGGAGAGAATATATTTCTTTAGTTTAGAAAAATAAAATCACAGATTTTGAAGGAGCTTTATTATATTCTGTGTTTGAGAAACATCTTACTCTCAATGATTGCCCCATTTCCCATTTATATTTATTTATTTTTGATAAAAAGTGCTATTTAAATTACAGTAAAATACAAAATGGTATCTTCTCATTATCTACCTTACAAGTCAAATATTTCAAATAATACACATCATAGATTAAAATGATCTTTCCAAACCTTGATATTTTTGTAATATATTTATCAACACAGCAGAGATGATATGAAAGTGCAGTTTTAATGAGAATACGTCCAACATTTAGAACTTCAAGAAATTAAACGTTTACACAGAGAATATTTAGTAGAAGTAAAACTGTGCCATATTTTAAACTCAAGAAAAGCTGATATGAATTCATTTTAAACATCATAGTCACACCAAATTAAATCATTGCCCAGAACCTTCACGGTACCTTTTGGTTAGGCTGCACAGGGAAAGGTTCAATTCCACCAAGACAGCCTTGTCACAGGGCAACTGAGATATCATTCATAGAAACAAGCTTTCCAGAGAGTGGCTGTCATCATTCCCTGCACTGCATACCCAGTGCCGAAAAAAGTAGTAAAACATGCAGACTCAGGAACCTCAAAATGAAGGATCCCCTAAGATAGTCAAAGAGCTCGTGCTGTGAATGAATGAATGAGTGAATGAGAGATGTTGTTTCTGGATAATTCACAGATCAGCTTTTATCCAGACTCCTTAACACTTCAAAGATGACATTCCATGTGCATGCTTAGCTTATGTGTGTGTTTGTCACTTGCATTTGAATCTTGTTCAACTGATAAATCGTGAGGGTGCATTATTCAGCTGAGAGGATCTCTAAACACATAGGGCTTTGGTGAAACTGAGGTGCCAAATTAGCTTTAAAAATATCTTACATTATCGCTTAATTTTATGTTTTCATTGAAGCCCAGTCGTGCTGGCTGCCATTCAATAGGCTACAGAAATCTGATAGAGGATGAATACAGGGATATTACAAATGAATGAAAACTTGCCAACTAAAAGGAAACACGCTGGTTATTTTTACCTAAACAGAGTACAAATGTCCTTTTTAGCTTCCTGTTACTAAAAATCACACACCCTGATTCACAAACTCTTCTTTCATATTTTCAGGATATTTTAAATGATAATCTTAATGTGACAGAGACAAAACAGAGCGTCAGAGAGCATAGAATGTCCTTGGTGTTATTTAGAAAGAGGGTCTTCACTAGGCAGCAGAGAGACCCCTCTGGGAGCACAACTAGGCCAGCAGAAGGTGCCTTTAGAAGAAAATACATGTGCCACTTTCCTGAGTCAGGTGCTGTCCTGCTCCAAGATCTGGCAGGTGGAGCATGGTCTAGTATGGATTTCAAACCTCCTTTGCTCCCTCTGCCTGGAGAATTTTCTGCCACACAAAAGCTGCACAACTGTAAAAGGTGGTCCTAAATAAAAATAATTAACATCTTTGCAACTGCTTGCCAATTTCTGCCTTCTAATAATAATCTTTGTGGTGCCTAGTTCTGAGTCCTGAAAGAAAATTGGAAAGGTTAAATTGATTAACATTAGAAAGACAAGGTAAATCCAGGGAAAAAAGAGAAAGGGAAAAAATTTATCTTGAAGGAAAGGGCCCAAAGATATAAAAAGAGTGTGAGGGAAGAGAAAGGGGAGTAAGATGGAAAAACCACTGAGTCTCATCAAGAAGCACATGACATCATCAAAGTGGGATAATTTGCCAAGGACTATGTGCAGAGGTGTGGTTGGAGTGTAGGGAAACCACAAGGAATCGATACAAGAATGCAGTGCTAACAGCCTCAGGGATGCTGTTTGCCCCTGGACCTGAGGGGAAGAAGTAGAGTTCAGAGTCCAGGACCTCAGGCTGCTTGAAGAAGGAGAGAAACTTCTGTCAATGGATCAGCCTTAGTGTTTATTCAAGGTGACCTTACAGGGAGGGAGCCAGGAAAGACAAAAATAACCTCACTCCCCTCCTGCCCACTGGTCACCTGAGATGCCTTCTCATTGGCCCAACCCAACAAAAGCCAGAGAACAAGGGATTCCCACCCGTTAGCCTTGTAAGTTAAGAGCAGGCTGGAGTAAGGCTGAAGTGGACAAATATCTCATGGGTCTAAAGCTTGTTTGTTTGTTTATTTTTTTTGTAAGAGGGATGAAAGGTGGAGGGAGAATGGGGGCATTGCCATCCTGTGAGACATTGTGAGGAACTAAATGAAGAGACTTTTTAGGATCTATCACTGTCAGGTGTATGATTCTTCCCTTAGTTATCTACTGCTGCCTAACAAATTACCTCAAAACACAGCAGCTTAAAACAGCAGATGTTTAGCTTTTTTCTCTTTCACTCTTTTTTTAATTGAAGTATAGTTGCTGTAAAATATTATATGTTAATAGGTGTGCAATATAGTGATGCACAATTTTTAAAGGTTATACTCCATTTATAGTTATTATAAAATACTGACTATATTGTATGTTGTACAGTATATCCTTGTAGCTTATTTTATACCTTTTAATCTGCTACCCCATACTGCCCCTCTCCCCTTCCCTTTCCTCACTGGTACCACAAGTTTGTTCTCAATATCTGTGAGTCTGCTTCTTTTTTGTTATATCCATTAGTTTGTTGCGTTTTTTAGATTCTACACGTAAGTGAGATCATACAGTATTTTCCTTTTTCTCTCTAACTTATTTCACTTAGCATATTGCCCTACAAGTCCATCCATGTTGCTGCAAATGGCAAAGTTTCATTCTTTTTTTATGGCTGAGTAGTATTCTGTTGTATATATATATATATCACATCTTCTTTATCCATGCATCTGTTGATGGACACTTAGGTTGCTTCCATATCTTGGCTATTGTAAATAATGTAACAGTAGATGTTTATTATCTTACAGTTTCTATGGTCACAAATCCTGCTTGGCTTATCTGGGTGCCTCTGCTCAGTGTCTCTCACAAGGCTGCACTGAAGCATGGGCATGTGCTTCAGTCACCCCAAGACTTGACATCTGCTGTCTAGCTCACTCAGGTGGCTGTGGGCAGACCTCTGAAGATCCATTTCTCAGGTGACTCACGTAGCCATTCATGGGACTTAGGTTCTTGCTGGCTGTTGGCTGGAGACATCAATTTTTGATGTATGGAAGTTTCTAGAGGGCTACTCACAACATAGCAGCAGCTGGTGTCCCTCAGAGCAAGGGCTAAGAGAAAGGGACAGAGGGAGACAGCAAGAAACAGACAGATCAGGTCTTTTTGTAAGCTAATTTCATAGGTGACATTCCATTAGTTTTTTATGGAATTTTTTTATTGAGATAATTGTAGTCACGTGCAGTTGTAAGAAATTACATGGAAAGATCCCATGGGCCCTTTGTCCAGTTTCCCCCAGTGGTAACATCTTGCAAAACTACAGTAAAATATCACATCCTGGATATTGACATTGACATAATCCATAAATCTTACTCAGATTTCTCCAGTTTCACTTGTATTTTGTTGCATATGTAGTTAATTCCAGACAATTTTATGACATGTGTACGTTTGTGTAACCACCACCATAGCAAGATACTGAACAGTTTCATCCACACAATTATTTCTCATTTTGCTCTTTTATAATCATACCCACTTCTTTCTCCCCATTCTACTCTGCCCCTAGCTCCTGGCACCCACTAATCTGTTCTCCATTTCTGTAATTGTGTCATTTCAAAATTATTATATAAATGGAAGATTCAGTATGCAGCCTTTTGGGACTGACTTTTTTCACTCAATAAAATTCTCTGGAGATTCATCAAGCAGTATGTATCAATAGTTTGTTCCTGTTTCTTGCTGACTTGTATTCCAGGGAAGGTGTGTAACACTGTTTAATTATCAACCTTTTGAAGGACATGTAGGCTAATGTCTGATTTTTACTATTATGAATAAAGCTGCTACAAACGTTTGTGTACATGTTTTTGTGTGATAATAAGTTCTTATTTCTCTGGGATGCATGCCTAGTGGTGCAATTTCTTGTTAATTGCATGCTTAGTCTTATAAGAAATATCCCAACATTTTTGCAGTATTCTTTTTGTTAGAAGTGAGTTGCTAGATCTACCCACACTCAGAGGGAATTTATAACAAAAATGCATGCATAGCAGGAGGCACGGATCAGTGGGGGTCATTTTAGAGGTTGCCTAATACCTATCCTTGCTACCCCTTCAAGGTGTTTGAAGTTGTGTCTGTGTTTCTCTCAGATATGAAACCTTTTTATAAAATAGCCTTAAGGTGAAATCAAGCAGACCCAGATCGATTCAGGTTTGTGAAAATGCTTTGGGGAATTCTCCAATATTTCTGAATTTGATACTTCAGCTTACTCTTCTGTCTTTTGATTAGCAAAAGACTTAATTTGGGTCTATTTAAATATGGGATAGGTCTGTGCCTGGCTAAAAAGATCACACACATTAAATTGCTATGAAAGCTTCAAGATGAGAGCTGGGCTTTGGGGAGAGACAAACTTACTTCCCTTTCTTAATCTGACTCCTCTTCCAACCTACACCAAGTCTTTCTGTCCAGGTTAGCAATTTGAATCACACCATCGCTCTGCAGCTGCCATCTGCCCCAGGCAGCATCTTCTGTCCCACCCTGGTCATCCTGGAGAGGACTTGAAACAGCTATTCCACACTTGTCTCCCACACCAATTTCTCTGATGATTTGGAGAACTTAAGTGCATAAGCATGGAGTGACGGTAAGGGCTGTTTTGTGCCTAATTCTGAATAAGGAAGATTAGTAAAAATTGAGTCAAATTGTTGTCACTCATAATGTGTACAACATAAATATTAATCTAAATATCACAATCAAAAATGTCCAAACAATATTATGCAATTGAGCCCAACATCTTAATAATATTCTTAACTTTTTAAAAGAGATACATTAAGAATAAATTTAGAAACAAATATTAACCTTAAATGTGAACATTCTATTCCAAACGAAGATGTGACTGGAAATAGTTATTTCTGTCTGTTAATTTCTCTCTTGCTTAACATCACTATTGGTAAGTTCTCTTCAACCCTCATCATTCCCCACTCTATTCCTCACAGTGAAGGTCCACTGCTAAATCTTCCATAGAATGCATCCTATAGCACATCCTATTCATTGATCTAATCCATCTTACTTTTATCACACTCTGATTTTTTATTTTTATTTTATATTGGAGTATAGTTGATTAACAAGGTTGTGCTAGTTTCAGGTATCACACCTTGCTTTTGACTCCTGTTTCTCTGCTGATTAGCCTCAAAGTCACCTTATATTCAGACCATGGCCTCAGACATCAATGTAGTAAAAAATAGTGGAGTGGACATAACTCAAAATAAGGCAGGGCAGGTAATCACAGCAAGTCCTGGGAAGTCAGAAAAAAGTCAGGTATAATCCCATTTACAGTTCAGACATCATGATTTTTATTTTCTCTAATCTACCATCCTTTTATGCTGCTAGGTCTTTATATACATGTTTCCTTCTGCTTAAATATTCTTCTGCCCATGTTCACTTTGCTAATTCTTTTCTGGTCACTATTCAAACATCCTTTCATGAGAAGCCATTCCTTGATCATCCAGACCAGGTTAGATACCTGGACATACACTTCCATAGCTCTTTGTCATGGCCGTTTGCAACATAAATCATCATTCTGAGCTCATGTCTAATGCGAGCTTCCCCACTAGCTTGTAAATCCTGGGGAGATAGGTAAAATATTGTTTTTATTTACTACTGTATCTCTACATTCAGCACAGTTACTGAATCATATTGAGTGTTCAATAAATAAATTTTAGGTGGTTAATCGTGTCTGAGTTATTCAGTGATAAAAGCCAATGAATTTCTCATAAAACAGGCAGAATTCCAAGCAAGAACCCTGTCAGGATGAGTAGATCTAAGAATGAGTAGCAGGAATCCAGTCACAAGCACTAAGATTCAAAAACATGTCTCTAAACACTAAGAAAATTGCACCAGGGAGAGAAAGATCTCTGTCACAGAGGGACCATGGCACTGGGTACCCCTGTGCAATGTACAAGGGTACATTGTGTGTGTCAAGTTCCTAAGATGGAATGTAAGACATGAACTTAATTTCAAATAGTCTTAAGCCTAGTTAGAGGAACTGCATATTCCAAACAAAAATAAGATTTGTTTGATGCTGAGACATCATATTTTTTTCCACCTATGAACCAGATTTATTCCAGAGACCAAGCCAGTTTTGTGACTGAAGTTGAGAGGTTAGTGAGACAACTCTGGGGATTGAAAGATTGTGTGCAAAG
This sequence comes from Orcinus orca, assembly GCF_937001465.1. Taxonomy (NCBI): domain Eukaryota; kingdom Metazoa; phylum Chordata; class Mammalia; order Artiodactyla; family Delphinidae; genus Orcinus; species Orcinus orca. The sequence goes on along the minus strand of NC_064565.1, from coordinate 36,097,720 downwards.
ACATCTAAGCTCACCACGATCTTTCCTATTATAATCAATCATTCTTCAAGCCCCTCTTATTGCACAAAGAGATAACTAAGGAATAGCTTCTTGGAGAATCTCAAAACTTACCCTCCCTTGGGATTCAATGTCTACAATTCACTTTTCACTATATCTCCAAAATTTTTCAGTTATGTGTGCATCATACATAAACTTTAATGCTTTCTTTTTCATCTGAGAGTATAAATGTTCATCAGAGTTATTTTTTTTAGCTTGTCAATCTCTCAGATAGGTGTATACAACCACCCATACATGAGACAGTGGTGCTAGATGAATTATGCAACTGTGTACGAAGGATAGCTTACTGGAGATGTTAAAGATAATGTGAAACAAATACTATTTTCCTATCTTTCGTGAGAAGGGAGCCCATTATAACTGGTACGAAGCATCTAAGCACTCCATGGAAGCCTCATTGACATTCCCCAACTAAACTACTTTAACTTCAAAGTTTTCTTGTTGTTAGAATCAACTACATTACCTTGATACATTTCATTTCCTTTTCCAAAGCATCTTAAGTTAAAAGAACAAAAAGAGGAAGTGAATTTCTATCTACCCGACTAGACAAATAGAGACTAGATAGAAGTTCAATAAAACCATTATAGTTTTTGTAATAAGATTAAATCAGCCCTTGATTTAAGTACACAAGGCACTTTTTGCCAAATTATATTAGGCCCTTGGCAATTGCCACCATATTAAAGGAAAGGTTATTATTGAAGGCTATTTTCCCATATTACAAACGCTACACTTTGATGAACCCTAAGTGCTGCAAAATATCTCAATGGACGTCTTCGAGAAATGAGTCACTTTTCTGATGGTAGGATAGTTGGTTATCAATTTTCCTGTAAGTTTTATACATGGTTGCTAATTTTCCAAACTGCAACACTGATAAACTAACCCTATTCTAGCTACAATAATTTCCTAAATATTAGGCAGGCCCCTTTCCCTCAGAGTCCTCCATTAGCTGGGCATTACTCTTTTTTTCAAGCATTGTATCTATGTTCTATGGAATCTAGATTTTTTCCCCTAAATAAGAAAAATTTAATATTTATTACTATTTATTTAATAATAAATCTTCTTATATATGGAACATATATATTTTATCTACTAGTGTCTGTTCTTATTTCTATAAATAGAATCATTGTACTTTAGAATTGTGAACCATTACATTCACATCATCTGATATATGATAAGTAAAAAATAAAATCCAGTTTCATTGAAAACTTCATGTATATCAATAGCATTATGACTTTAATGAGGTAGTATTATATTTTTTAAAAACCTTACTTTTATTTCTGGGGAAAAATAATACTAAGTTATTATTTGTATTGAATAGTTACTTCACTTTTTATTACCTGTTAATTACAATTTGCATATAGAATCAAACTTTTCAATGACAAAAATGTCTAATTTTAAAAGGAAAGATTTTGAAAAATTGGCTATCATAAAAATTTTATTTTTGATCAAATGTATATTTTCTCTATGTACCAATACCTCAAAATATTAATTAATCAATTAATATTAATTAATTGAACTGAAAACTTATGCTGGTATGAATGACGTTTAAAGCAATACTATATTTTTAATGTTTCAGTTATTTTAATTAGTGTTCTGTGTTAGAAATTTAGGGCACCAATTTGTGAGGATAATCTTCATTTGTAAGAGAGAACACTGAACGCAGATAATCATGGAGCTGGGAACAGCTATGATTGTTGGCATACTTTGAGAGTCCAGAGCTTTCCGATGAATATTGCACTGCTCTGTAACCTGGTAATTTTTTCTCTGTGTCAAGAATCTCATCTTGGTGACTGGGCTTATGTAGCTCCTTCTTGAAGTAGGCATCAATGCAATGTTTGGGTATTTTCATTTCAATTTTGGTGGAGGGGGCAATGACAAATTTCTTTTGTGTTCAGCATAGAGAAACTAACCAGAGATTCAATTACAAGTAGCAAGCTGCTTCAGGAAAGCCACATTTTTGCCTCTGCGGTGACCAGTAGAGTTGATCTGTAAATGACACTATCTCTAAGTTTTCTCACATGGTAACAAAAGGGCTTTTTTCAGTGGCTCAACAGCTTTTCAGTCACCTCTTCAGTAGGATAATAACTAGATATATTGCCAAGTTTGAACACTTGGGTGCCACCATTCTTCTTACCAGCAACTGGCTTGTGACAGTAGCAAGAACCATCTCCTTTTGCCTCTCAATGTTGGATTTAACTGCCGAACTTTTCCTCTTGCACATGGCTTTCCTTGGATGGGGAATGCCGGCAGATCCCTCTGACTAAGACAGAATTTCAGCTGTAGTGGGTTTCCCTTTCTTGGGCATTTTTGCCCTGTGGTTTTCCTTCTTAACCTTGCCACTGACATCACCCTTCCTTTGCTTTTTCCTCCTTAATGTCTGGGTTTCCAGCTTTATTTTACCACCATCTTGCATGACAGGAGAGCACAATACAATTTTTAAGAGTCTTTTTCATCTTACAATTCTAAATAATTAGAATTTTAAATAGTAATATCGATACAATAGTTTCCATCTAGTTTTATTTTTCTTAGTAAAAACTAGAAGTTAAAAATATTTCATTTGGTGAAATCTTGACTCTTAGATCCATTCACTTAATATTATGTTACTGCTATGCAGTCAATCTAACATTTCCCCATATGGCTATACCTATACATATGACAAAATCCAATGTAAGGAAAGGAAATAGTGAAAAAAAGGGGGGGCGGTGGGAGAGTCTAAAAACTAGAACCAGAGATTTTTTTCATCACCTTTAGTTAATGCTAATGCGTTTCTTACAATTCAAATCATTAAAATTCCTAACAGTGTTTTCTGGAACCAACAGTTGTGAGCATACTGTCAGCACTGCAAGCAAACATTCAATGTTAGTTTCTATTTTAATAGAAATCTTGATATGCTCTGTATCATAAACATGCTACATAAAATAAATGGGATTTTCTAGAGTTCCTTTTTTCTCTCTATAATAAACAGGAGTACCAATGAATGATGGAGTTGAATACCCTGCTATTTATTTCTATGTTGCAGAAAACATAGAAAGGGCATCAAAAATAACTAGTGTTTATAGTACTTGGAAAGTTTGTGATGGAATTACACATTGTAAAATTAGCTAATTGACAAAGTTGTTATAACACTGAGTTTGCATTTTATATTTTTTAAGTACAAACACAGAAATGAAACTACATATATGAGATAGTCATGAGAATGGTATTTATACCTGCTATTTAATATAACTGAATGTCTTTTTTCTCCACATGTGGTATTTTTAATGCTCTTTACTAGTACGTATTCATAAGGTTTCAGGTACAGAACTATATAATTAGTATTTTAGCTAACTGAGAAATATTACACAGGTACTTTATTAATCATTTTAAGCAAACCGAGGATAAGACATTTGTCATTCATTGTTGTATTGATATGTATACTAAACCTTCACACACATATGTGAACAAATAACTGCTTTTCAAAGAATTAAAGTAAATATTTAAAAATTCTTAACACCAAAAATATAAAAAATAAAGGTTGGTATTTATCTTATGATTCAGAAGATTCTACTAAATTTCAATTTTAGGCAAATACATGATATCATGAAAAAGGTATTTCAAAAAATTCTTGTTATCAACTCGTTTATATGCTATTTGCTTCTTCTTCTTTCTTGAGACTCTAGGATTCAAAAATTATTCCAGTTTTAATTTAGTTTAAGAGTCATGAGGGAAAGGGCAGTCATTTTTATTTTGGATTCCCAGTTCTGTAAACTTTACCTCTAATGCAATCCAAAAAATCCTCAAAGATGTCATCTGGTTCATTTATTGATAAGGCTTGTAAGGTACAGAGGCCTGTAACCCATAGACCCTGAAGAAAGACAACATGGCACAATGAAAAGAGCTGGGACCTTTAAGCATAGGTGCAAATCTTTGCCCTGACACTTATTAGGCATGTGAATTTGTGCAGGTTAGTCAACCATAAAGGTGCCAAATCAGCCTCATCCCTGACCCATTTTGTTCCGGATGGTTATACAGAATGATAGAATGTGTGCAAACATCTCCACTTAGTGCTAAGCTCATTGTTGTCAAGCCCAAGTCTTATTCATTTTTCCATAAGCCATATTTCTTACTCAAGGGATGTGTGGATATTATAGAAAAGCTGAAGTGGAATTCACCAGTTGTAAAAGGAGATCACTGTAGAAAAATGACAATGAAGAAAAGTCAGTAGATAATACTTAGACTACTTCATGAAGAGCAAACAACTCAGAAGTATGGGCTAGTGGTGCTAGCTTTATAGTCTCCCTGGGCCAAATGAATCACACCCTCATGAGATAGATTTCTCCTGGGAAACATTTTTAGTGACACAGCATGCTCCACCTTAAATTTATTCTGTTAAAAAAGAAATCTCATATCTAACACATCTAGTTTAAGGTTTGAGCTCTGCAGCATATATTTTAAACAGAGAAAGCCATTCTCCAAAGTCCTAACACAGTTTTCCTTAAAAAGGCACATCTTCAGGGATTCCCTGGTGGCGCAGTTGTTGAGAGTCCATCTGCCGATGCAGGGGAGACGGGTTCGTGCCCCGGTCCGGGAAGATCCCACGTGCCTCGGAGTGGCTAGGCCCGTTAGCCATGGTCACTGAGTCTGCGCGTCCGGAGCCTGTACTCCGCAACGGGAGAGGCCACAACAGTGAGAGGCCCGCGTACAGAAAAAAAAAAAGAAGGCACATCTTCAGTAAAATTACAATAACGGTAGCAGTAGCCTTATCTGTTCTCTGCCAGGTAAACACCAATAATATTCTAAAAGCAATCTCTTAAAGATAGTTCTAATCCTTGCTGACTTACATGACAAATATTTCTTTGAATGGAATTACAGTTTGGGGACTAGAGGCAGAGTGAAGGAAAAAAATCCGCTCTAATATACTTATACAGACCTGAATCTCAGAAACAGTGGCTGACTGTGGCAAAAGTTTGACTCAAGAGTATTGCTATGTGCTTTCTTTTTTCCAAAGCTGCAAATAAGGCAAACGGCTTTCATACAGCAGAGCCAAAACTACAGAGTAAAATACAGCAGAGACCAAAAATTTATATTAAGTTCTTCATTCCATTCGTTGGGAAGTTGAAGCAGTAGTCAAAAAGACATTCTAGGATTTGTTCATCTCCTTATATATGAGCTTAGTCTAGAAGTTAAGTCTAATCACAATTAAATTGGTGTAGACTTTCTATCTTGAAAATAATCTAGCAAGATGAAAGCAATAAAAATACACATTGGGTTTGCAGTTGGATTCTGCCCATGATAGAGTTATAAGACAGAGTTATATATTTAAGCCATTAATAACATGAGCTATCAATAAGAAAGTCACTGTATTGAACTCAAAGCATTATCATATTTGACAGAAATGTTTTCTTAAATCTTAGGTGCATTATTTTTCAGGTCATTTGGTCCCTTTTAGAAAACTACAACTTATCACCACTATGTTTAACAATCGAGTGAATTGTCACATTTCTAAATAATGTACATATTTTAGGCATCATGCTGTCATTTTGATAAAGTCATTTCACTTGGGAAAAGAGTTACTATTTTTCATGCATCACAGTTTGCTTCTGAGGGTCATTTCAGTTTCTTTTAATTGTACTTAAATGTTTCTGCCCCTTTCCCCTTGGTGTTTGTTAGTTGCTTTTAATGTGATTTCAGAATTGTAAATGGCTTAACATATTGGTAAGTGAATTTTTGAGGGTTTTTTTTTTCCCCCATCTAGATCAGTGAAGTAAACAGGGTGAAAGTAGAGAGTGGCATTTCTTCCTAACAGGTTTTCATTAAAGGAGGTAGTGAGTTAATGCAAATTTTTCCTGAGAGCATAGTTTATAGAATATGCATTTCATCAATACTATTAACTTATTTGTGCTTTAACTAATGTTTTCTTAAGATCCATGTAGGTTTTTCCAGCATGATGCTTTTACTACTATTATTTGCACTGCTATTAGGATCAGGGAAAGCTAGCTAAAGATTTCCATTACCATTTTATGGGTGGTAAACTCAAATGTTAACAGGGGCTAGGAAGGTATGTAAGGGGCAAAAATGGCTCACTGTCAAAGAATAAGAAATAATAGGGACTGAGAGAGGAAGTCTCATCCAAAGGGATCAGCTGTTACTCAGTCTTGGCCTATAAGAGTCACCCATCAGGTCGACCAGAATATGTCTCTGGGCCAACTTCAGCCTGCAGGCTATCAATCTGTAACCGTTGTTTTAGAGATCAATTTGGTGAGGGTTAAGTAACATAAACCGAACTAGGCTGGTGTTTGTGGGGAGGTCGAAGCTTAGGAAGATGAACTCTCGCATCGATGGCTGGCTTCATGGGTGCACAATCTGGGTCGCTGGAGGAAGCCCCACATTTAGAGGGCCCATGCTTGGTTCAGTGGTCTGTTGTGTGGTCTTGAAATTCTTATTACTTTTGAACAAGGGGCACCCCAGATTCATTTAAAACAGGGTGCAGTAGATTACATGGTTGGTCCTGATCTTGTTCAAGGAAATATTTGAAGCACTTTTCTCCTGAATGAGTGACTATACCTCTCTGCAAACTTCATTAACTATTGGGGAGTGTTAGAAATGGAGGGATTACTATGCTATTGTCAATCTGCTCAGCTTATTTCTTTTGTGGATTTGAATATACTGGTTGCCTTCTCCCCATTACTCTCTGTATTCTGTATTACTTACCTGCAAAAAGAAGGCAAGTCGTCTCATTCATCACAGAAAGAGACTAAGGTAGAAAATCAGTAGTTCTAGCTTTAAAATTACTTGATTGGCTAAAAGATTTGAGGATTTCCCAAAGATAGACCATCAGCTTCCTTTCTTTCTTTGAATTAAATATAAAAAATTAAAAAGATTAAAAAAATATTTTAACCCCAATGATATTGACAAACATGGTTTTCACCCCTCTTAGTTGTTTCTTATTTGTATGTGGAATATATTATCACTTAAATTTGTCATTAGAATTGGCCATTACTAGTGATTTACACCTAATATCTAATTTTAGAGTCAGTCATCTCTCTGAAACAGAGTCAAGTACAGCACAGACTTCTCTGGCGTTCACTAAAAAGCCATCTAACCTTTTTGTAGATCCCTAGACACCTGTAATCCACCAATTTCCAGCTCATAGAAAAAAAAGGTATGAGCATTTAACTTTGAATCTTGGGAGCAGAACTCTTAGCTGGATTAATTTATTTTTCTTACCCATCAATGTTTTAGATTTATATCCACTTTCCTGTTATATTTGATGCCAACCCACATTCCTCTGTTGTGGTGCAGGTATGACTAAGTACTGTCTCGTTCCGCTGAATCGAGCTTCATTTGTCTTGGGTTCTACAGGCTGGCTGCATACATGACAGCACACAGTGACAGTAATTTGCACTGATCTGCCCCCACTGCTAGTCCTGCTGCTACAAATAGCAATTGATTATTATGCTGTAGTGTTATTGACTGTCACTATGAACACAAGATTTATTTCATTTTTAAAGTAACTTGCTGAAGATTTGTTTAATATAAAAGCAAGACAAGGAAATATTCATTTCTAAGAATTATTTGCAGTCACAAATGTAACTTTAAATCCTGGTCATGAAACATTTACTTTAAATCATAGTAAACAAAAACTTTATTGTGGTATTTATTTTAGTGTAATGTAAATAAATAATTTCCAAAAGCCATGAGAAAATCAGTATAAAACTGAAATATTTTTCCTATCCCCAATTTCAGAAGAGATACACACAGAAAATGACTAGATACCTTTTCATCTTTTGTTTTTTTCCTTATCGGTAAATGCTTTCTCTGTTCAAAAAAAAGTTGGAATCCTATTTCATACACATTTATTTCTTGACCTATCTGCTATTCTGAAGGTCTCAGTTCTTCCAGGACCCTATAGTATCTCACCCTTTTTACTCTTCTCTCCCCACAAACTGACCAGAAAAGGTTCTTGTGTTTACAACTACAATTATGCAGATTTGTGGAGTTAATATTTATTGAGTGCATTGGTGACCGATATATCTTAATTTGTAAATGTGTGCCTTCCTAAACTGCACATTAAACTTTCTCTATCCTTTGAAGCACATTATTAGGTAGCAAAACTGATTTCTTTTATTATGCTGTGGCATCATGAATCTTACGTCTTAACTACACCCGCAAGTATACTATTTCTGTCTGAAACTAAAAATTTGAGTTGTATGTAACACAAAGTTTAGAAAACAAAAATAGAAAGAGAACTACAGAAAACCTCAAAGACCTAACCGTCTAGTGCCTCTCTGCTCTCTGAAAGACACTCTGGGGCAAGTACAGTTCATGATTGAATGGGCCTGTGAGAACTTCAACATTCCTGAGTGGAATAACCAATGGATGGGTTCTTATAGTTTGTGATAATAGAAGAGTTTTAGAGATCCTGTCTTGCCATTTAATTTGAATTCCTTTGGTACTTTTTTCCCAAGTATTTTATTTTATTAAAAAATAAACAGAAATCCTTTTATCTGATCAGAGGTAACTGGAAAGAAATGCTTAAATTCAATATCTTTTTGAAAGGTAATCTATTCCCAGGTCTGAACTATACTGTTACTGGGGTGGCTTAGCTATTTGTGGTTAGAAAGTGATTTCACCTTCTATTTTGAGATTCCCCAGCATCCATAAATCTGCCAAATGCAATTTTAAAAGCATATTTGTGCTAAAATTGCTGTTATTGCTAGATAATTTAACTTTTCTCTATACTAACAAAGGAAGAAAAGTACGTACAGGAATTACAGAACAGAAACAGGGATAGTCAGTCCTATGCTTTGTTTCAGATTTGGTTTAGATTTTAACATTTTTCCACATTCGACAGTACTCAAAACCTGTTTATGGGACTTCCCTGGTGGTGCAGTGGTTAAGCATCCACCTGCCAATGCAGGGGACACGGGTTCGAGCCCTGGTCCAGGAAGATCCCACATGCTGCGGAGCAACTAAGCCTGTGCGCCACAACTACTGAGGCTGTGCTCTGGAGCCCGCGAGCCACAACTACTGAAGCCCGTGCGCCTAGAGCCCATGCTCCACAACAAGAGGAACCACGGCAATGAGAAGCCCACGCACTGCAACAAAGAGTAGCCCCTGCTAGCCTCAACTAGAGAAAGCCTGCGCACAGCAACGAAGACCCAACACAGCCAAAAATAAAATAAATAAATAATTAAACAAACAACAAAAAGAAAGAAATATCTTCTAAAACAAACCCAAAAACCTGCTTAGAAGTATGTAGATGTAAACCATAAATGGGTAGTACGAATTGTGTATTTTGGGTAAACTAAGGCTGTCAGATATTAGTAAAGGGAATTTCCACCAATATTTTAATAATTAGAACTCTCATTGGTTGAAGGAAAGTGGACAGCTTTTCCAAGGCAGCCACTGAGGCAACGGAAGTCTAGAATAGTTATCTTTCAAAAGTTATATATATATATATATATATATATATATGTATATGTGTGTGTGTGTGTATATATATATATATATATATATACACATATATATATATTTACATGTGAAAAGCAAATGACAGTTACTATTCATTTCACAGCCATGACATAATTCAAATTAATGCTAAACAGCTATGTATTTATCAATTAGCATTATTTTCCCATCCCTCTCTGACTCCCTGTATTGTTGTAATTCCATCAAATAGTCATTTGCTTTTTTATGGTAATAATCCCTTCACATTCTTTCCTTTCATCTGTACCCTTGTGTGCTATTTGTGTTCTGCTAAATCCCTCTTATAGAGGCCTATGTGTTCCAAGAGCTTGATGAATAATTGGAAATGTTTTATCCCTGAGCTTCAAAAAAGTGCTAGAAATAATTATAAGCAAACATCTTCTGTAGTGTCCTGTATCAATCCAATCCCTGCTTTATGCTGTTTGTACTTTAGATAGAGAAGGAAACAGCGAGATCTTGGTTACCAGCTCTTGCAGCATAAAGGGGACAGATGTTTCAGTTTCCATCTTTTTTTCTTCTGTCTTCTCTGTTCTTTCTGGCAGCTTGGGCTGTTCACTACAATACGTTCCACAGTTAGTCAAGCCTGTAATCTCACAAGGTACAATTAATTATTGATCAATCAAAATGAAATTCATAATCCTTTTGGCAACTTGTGCTGTACTTGAACTTCTCTCATGCCCATAAAATAGCTTAATGGTCTACAGTATAATGAATATGAAGGATATGAACTAATGTTCAAAGAAGCAGGCAAATCCTACCTTTCTTGCTTGTGCCAATTCAGGATTATTCTTCACCACGTACTACATACTGCTAAGTTTTCTTCAACAAATCAGCTAAAGATTCAAGCCTTCCCCCATCCCCATCCTGACTTCAGATGGAGAGCTTTCATATCTTCTCCAAGAATTTGATTCCATTTAAGATATTTACTTAATGTTTGAATGTATATTTTCTATTCTTCAGTTTTTTCTACATAAACCAATTTAGTCAGATAATAAGGTAGCTCTCATGAGCCATACAGTTGTTTTCAGTACCACAATGTACTGTTTCCTCTGAACAGGCAGTTTACCTACATTAAAAATGAGGTACTTCATGTGTCAAAGAATAATGACTCCCCTCCTTCTCTTAGTGAAAATACAGATTAAAGGGGAAAAAATCCCCAAACCCTGGTAGCTTACATATGATGTATATGCAGAAGGATATTACAGCTGATTTCTAGCCACCTATTCATTCAAAACTTATTGAGAGCCTCCTATGTGCAAAAGGTCTTGCTCTGAGGGATACACAGAGAGTAAGATGGAGACTGGCCTATGAGAGTCTGGGAACTAAGCATTGTCATAGTACCTAATGACAAAGTCTTTAGTGGAAGGATTTTGGCTCTAGGGAGTAGAGGAGCTGAGGAGAAAAATATAAATTTTTAGTACATGGGTAACAAAGCTCATACATTTGCTATCAGAATGGTATCTTCCTCTAAGAAACACATTCATGCTACAACCCAGACAACCTTCAGTCCATCTGGGCATTGTGTGCTTAGTGCCCCACCAACCACTGTGTTTGCAGTACTGGCTTGCTACCTACCAAGATGAGCTTCCTTTCTACAGGCTTTGTATGATGTGAGGCTGGGTTGGTGAATGAAGATGACTGCTGTACCCACAGCTGATAGGTTCCTTTAACTTCCCAACTTTGTTTCCATCTGGGTAGCTCAGTTCTAGGGCTATCTCTTGTTTCCCATGAGATTTCAGTGTGCAGTTTTGCCTTGTTACAAACACTATTAAGCAAACAGAAACCCAAAAGATTTAAGAGAACCTGAGTAACATTCTAATCCTCATAGACAAGAGAGGCCAGTCCAGATATTCACTAAAGTAACCACACTTCTAGGTGAAAGTGTGTAGAGCCATAGAAAGATGTAAAGACATAATGCTTCAAATAGAAAGACCATTTGTGATTGGGGGAATCAGGGAAGGTTTTCATATTTCATGGCCAGTTGAGCTGGACCTCATAGGACAGGTCGTTTTCATCCAATGCAGATTGACTGGGGATAAGCAGTTGGTAAGCAAGATGGGAGGAACCCTTGAACAAAGGTCAGTGACAGGAAATATGGCCATGTTATTTAGTGTTTATTTGCTTTGATTGTATGTCTACCAGGCAACACCAACCTGTTCTTAAGGTTGTTGATGCACTTGATAAGTACACAAATTAAGTGAGTTTGAGACCGAACATTTCCAAGTGGTAAAACAGTTCACTTTCAGAGTGTTTCTCAGTTATTTTCTACAAGGTACCATATCCTCTCCACTCAGAACTGGATCCTTCATGTCCTGTTCCTGCCTCTGCTTCCCATGGACCTATGAGGGTGTTGCTGCCCCAGAGACACCCACTGAGATGTTGAGGGGGAATGCACAGCCTCTCGCTTCACCACACAACCTAAATGAAGAGCAGGCTCTCCCCTGGAATCGTCACAGAACAACAGAAGTTAATTTGCCAGTCTTCCCAACTTTTCTCCTGGTTTGAAGATAACGATAGGGAAGAACAGCAGGATAACACTGCTTCCTTTGTGGTTGCCCTCACAGCTGTACCTTACATTCATCCTTGGGGATCTTTACATGGCATGAGTTTGCCCGGATCCCAGTCTTTCTCAAGGTCACAGAACAGCCCAGCACCTCAACCAGGAGACTTCTAGTGTATCTTAACCTTGGCATCTGGATGAGCTTCCAGAGACCCGATTGCCTCTCCAACAGTCTAGGACAAAACTTCAGTTTGATCTCAGCCTAGGATGCCTGAAATGCTCCTAGAGATACTCTTTATCTGCTGACAGAGGCATTTGCTCCCAGCGAGAAAATCAGGTTACAATGTCAATGTCCAACCTGAAACAGATTTACTATGAGCTAAGGAAACCTAAGATTTTAAGGCATCTTTCAAGACTTCCTACGTGATTTTATGCTTGTGGTTTTGTATCTTTTTTTCTTAAAGAATCCCCCCTCACAAATGGTATGAGTTTCAGGCACCACAAAACCTAGATCTGACTCTCCTTCCAATACTAGAGTTTTAGAGTTTTTCATCTGAAGTTACATCACCCGTGAGACCTTCCCAGTCCAAGGCTAGAGCAAGCTCCCAACTCTCACCCAACCCTTTTCCATGTCCCACCTCCATCCTGTGGTGAGACTCTTTTCTCATATCCTTTCTCCTGTAGAGTTGACCCTCCATATCTGTGGATGCAGAACCTGCAGACATGGAGGTCCAACTATACTACATCCTTTTATATAAAGGACTTGAGCATCCATGGATTTTGGTCACCACGGAGGATCCCGGAACCAATCCCCTGCAGATACCAGGGACGACTGTACTGTTTTCAGTTTGTTATTACCTACAGGATGTGATCAACAAGAACATAGACACAGACACACCATACACACATCTCCAGGATCTCGTTGATGTATAGCAAACTGTTTAAATGCACGGAGAAAATATTCTTTGGAAATAAATATTTATTGTTTTGGCAAGGTTGGTGAAAAGGGAAGTAACCTGATCAGAACAAAGTTTTAGGAAAATTAACCACAGCATACATCATGTCAGGAGGGCAGATCAAGAACATATGCCCCAATTTTTTTTTTTCAGCCCAGATCCCTCTGGGCCCTTAAGAACAAGTTTCCATGACTTGGGGGGTCACTGAAACTCTTTACATGATATAGCAGCAGCATCTTCACTGATGACTTCAGCCCTAGGCTGTAGAAGGATGAGTGCTCTGAATCCGAATTCAGATTCTGGAAAATAAAAGCTGAACTTGGGGAACTTCTTCCCTCTCATGAATTGCAGTGGACATCTTTCCCCCAAGATTCCACACCCTGATGAACTGAAAAGCAGAACACACACTCTTTTCCTAATGTGTACTACTTAGATTTTCAATGGACTCATCAAAGCTCCTAGGGCTGTTCTGAAAGTGTCTGGGTCTCTCTGTTCCCAAATCCCTAGTGAAACTGGCCTCCAAGAGGTATTTAAAGTCTGCATACCATGGAGATCTTTCTTCAGTTAGAAGTACCCGGTGTTGTGGAAAGACCTTGAGCTCTAGACTTGACACATCTGCCTTTGACTGAGGGTGACTAAACTCTTGGCCTCTGTCTCCTCATCTCCAACCCTCCTCACAGCATTGTTAGGGAGATTAACTGAAATGTTATACCTAAAACACTTGATACTCAGTAAATACTCACTAAATGGTGGCTACTTCTATTAAGTTCTAAAACAATTTGGGAAACGTCATGCCTGAGAATCTTTGCTTTAGTTCAACTGAGTTATAATTTTCTTGCTTGGGGTTCCCTGATTATAAATGTGAAAAAGTTTAAATGAGTATGTATGTGAAAATTACTGTGTTACAAACTGATTTTTACCTGATATCATATCATATCATTTCTCTCTAAATGTAGAAAAAGTCTCTACTCTATATAATATATTGACCAGGATCTGGAAAAAGCTCTTTAGGAATAATTAATTTTAAAATCTGTATTAAATATATTTGTGCACATGCTTATAAAAATCACAATTCAAAACATTAAATATGTATATAAATATATACTTTCTCTCTCTTCAGAGGCAACCACACAACTTTAACCATTTCATAAGAGTGAGGGAGTCATCACAGAAGATAGCAAAATGTACAGAACTACGTTTTCAGCATCTTAATATTTCCTGACATTGAGAACATTATACAGAAATGTAAGTAGAAATGACAGTCCGATACTTGTAACTTTAGAAATGAGATACAGAAAATACAATTATTATGAGAGAACAGGATGGTATTTTGGGGAGGAATTGCATTTCTCTCCAACTCGTCCCACATAAAATTTGTCATTTCACAATGAAAACCTGTTGCTCTAATACAGGGGTCTACAGACTTTTTCTGCAAAGGACCAGGTAGCAAATGTTTAGGTTTTGCTGGCCAGATGGTCTCTGCTACACAACAAAGCTGCCAGATTTGGCTCAGGGTCTTTAGTTTGCCAAGCACTTTTCTAAAGTAACATATGACGAAAGGAAGAACACAAAGCAAGGATAAAAGAACCTGAAGGAGGAGATGATAAAGTTACAGACAGAGAGGTATTGCAAAAAAAGAGGACAGTGGTAGTACAGAATGGAGTTCATGCTCTTTATCCATTCATTCCTATCACTCTATGGCAGAAGACTTCCATCTCAGGGTATAACGCTGGGTATATTGATGCCAGGTAACTTGCTTTATTAGGAATTTACATTTCACGGGATAGAATATATTATTTCCAAACCCCAGGGTTTTGATACTTAAAGTAGTCTGAAGTTATTCAAATTGCCTCATCTACTCCTAGGAGTTTCAGTTCAACCCTGACTACCAAGATCCCAGCAACTGACCTCTGAGAAAATTCCATGTTTCAGAGGAGAGATAAATAAGCATTTTATCCCAGCCCCTTTCCCAGTCAGCATAATGACACCACCACAAACTCCATGAATCTAGCATAAAGAGACACATTTGCTGCTTAATGCTACTTAGTTTGTGTTATTTAAATCTGGAGCCTGAGCTTTGTGAACTCATGATGGAACAACTTTGGCAAATAGAAAAGTAAACCTTGCTTCAGTGGAAGATTAGTCCGGAGGCCCAGTGGACATTTCACAGCAGTAAAATCCATGCAAAATGAATTTGGGCAAGAATAGTCTGTCTAAGATATCAATTTGCCCAAAAAATATATTTATAGACTATTATTACATCTAGGGGAAAAAAGCACTAGATTGAAAGTGTAAAATTTCATTGATAAAAATGATCCATTCTCAAATGTCAACCAACATTAACAGGGAGAATTTGACACTTTTAAATAAAAAATGATGCGTAAATTACACAAGGAATCTATGGAGACACCTTCAGTTCTTATTTTCTCCTCTATCCTGCTCTAAAACATGCAATAAATCTTTTTCAATTGGAGAGGTTTAATCTGTATATATAAGGAGACTTAAGAGGCACTGCCTTTTCTTCCTGGGCGCCTGTGTGCAGGGCTTTTTTCAGATATTGATTTTGAAAGTGATACCACACCAGAAGGTACATTGATATGGTGTCGGGTAAAAGAAAACGGCCAAGAATACTTGCAGTCTAATCAAACCTCTGTCCAAGCCCCACACTCTGATGAAATCCAATCAATAAAGACGATTAAATGACACATACAGAGTCACCAATATTAAATACACTCCATTTCCTGTACAAGAGATTGATGACACAAAGTGGACAAGATAAAACTTGACTCTGCAGGTTTATTTACAGGGTCTGTGCTGTATATAAATGTGAGTATGAAATTTTGACTCAGTCACTATTTGCCTTACAAATTAAGGTGCCAACTGGGCATCTACAAACCACCTGTGTTGGATAGACTATGAAGGGCAGCAAATCATAGAGGGTATGATTCGACAATAATCATTTGGAGGAGACTAGTATTTATTTTAACATCTGGTATTTGGTTTTATGATGGAAGAGACACAGGAGACAAGGAAATAATAAGACTAACAATAAAAATAGGTATGATTTATTGAGAGTTTGCTATGAGCCAGCCAATATGCTAATTGCTTTACAATTATTATCTCATCTACAAATATCATCTCACTATATTTTCAGGGTTGAGGAAACTAAGATTAAGATGCGTTCAGTGGTAGAAAAGTGGGAGAGATGAAAATTGAACTCAGCATTGCCTGACTCCAAAGGCAGCCTCTCCAACAGGATGACCCAAATCCATTGCTAATTGTGACTATGATCTTGGAAAACCTATCTATGTCCGTTTCACTGTAGTCTTCTTCTTCTGTAAAGTGAGAGTCTTGAACTAACTAACCTAAAGTGTCTCTCTTGATCTAAATGTCTAAGAATTGGTGGTTGCACCATGCCTGACTGCTAGGTATTTATAAATTGTGAATAATATCACCTAATCAAAATTGCTCATTTATTGCTCATTGTTAAGAAAGGGTATGTTTTCAAGGGTCGCAAATTTTTTGCTCCTTATTTTAAGAGGGATGACACACTAAGAAAATAAGAAAAAATATTTGGAGACAAGGCTTAGTTCACTGGATTCAGTAGTATTTTTGAACTTTCTGCCAAGGGAACCCTTTAGTGGCTTGGCATGGTGGAGATTATGGGAGAAGCTGGCTAGTTCCAACTACCAAGTACTTCTCCTTAGACTCAGGCAGTGGGCCTCAGCATTTTTTCTCATCAGATTATATCGCTTTTGAAAAACAAAATCATTGTGCTCTCAATTTAATCAAGCTCTGAAAAGTAAATTAAATATACACATGTCATCATTTTAAAATATTTTACAAAACACATATATGGCTTACCATGTGCCAGATACTATTTGAAATGCTTTATAAATATTAATGTATTTCTTGCTCATAACAACCCATGGGGTAGGTACTTTTACATTACCCCCATTTGTTTGTTTGTTTGTTTGTTTGGCCACATCACGAGGCTTGTAAAATCTTAGTTCCCCCACCAGGGATTAAACCCCACCAGATATTGAACCTGGGCCCTCGGCAGTGAAAGCTCAGAGTCCTAACTACTGGACCGCCAGGGAATTCCCAACATTATCCCCATTTTGTAGATGCAGAAATTAAGACAGGGAGAAGTCAGTAGCCCATGTAAAGGCATCCAGGTGAATGGATGTACAGAACCAGGATTTGAACTGAGGCATCTGACTCTAGAGAACTTACCCGTAGCCATTAGGCTCAGCTGTTCCTGCTGTGCTTAGGAAGAAGTTTTATAAAGAAGGTAAACATTTTTAAAGATGTTTACAAGAAGTAAAATAAAAAGCCTTTTATGCTATTGAAAGGTATGGTAGGAAGGCAGTAAACCTATAGAAAGTATTTCCCTTGAAGAAGGTCAGACTAAATTCACTCTAGAGAAAGGACAGGAACAGATATGGCCACAAATTCAATTCACGCAAATCCCCAGACAGCTGACAGGCAATTATGAGTTTTGACTACTTTTACCACTACTGACATTTTTGACACATAAGCGAGTATTGGGAAGTATTTCACCAGAATTCAAAATATCAGGCAAAACTTCTGGACAGTGACTTCTTTAAGAAAAATCTTATTCGCTGATCATTCTCAGAGTAATATATTTTTTATGTTTTTAAGAGCAAGAATAAGAATGAAAAATATCTGTTTGCTTAACTTAGTAACCTGATTCTATCAATAGTTAATTCCTGCCCTTTGCCTAAGAGGCATCATGGCCACCAGCCTCACCTATGTCATAGTAACTTTTTTGTCTGCCCTTTTTTTTGGTCTCTTTTCCCCCTGGAAGGTAATCTCACTGATTTCCTTTGTCTAGTTATGCAAAATAGCAAATGTCAAAGCTTGGAAACTGGTAATTTGGCAATTTTAGACAATCACCTCATAACCACGTTTTAGTACACCTTTGAAGCAGGAGAAGTTCAAAGGCTTTGAAAAGACAACTTTTGCTTTGCCTGTTACTATGAGTCATTTGAAGTAATTGGTCTTGTCTGATGTATGTTTTGAACTGAGGAAGTAGAGCTTTATTACCACAATCAGATACAGGTTTTTAGCCGAGGAAGTGGAGTTTTCCTCACAGATGTAGATGCATGCTTGATAAGGCAGAAAACAGACAGATGTGCCTCTATGCACAAGGGAAGAGGTGTGGAGAAGGAACCAAATAAAACAGTTGAGAAAATTCCATGAAGCTACGGTAAAGTGCTTTTGGAAGCCGTCCCAGTTAGGAAATTTCTCACAAGCAAGCAACTCATAATTTAGACACAGACTTTAGACTTTAATTTTGATACCTACCCAAACCTACCTATTATCCTCATTATGTTAAAAGTGGGTCAGTGATTTGCACATAAGTAAACTGGGTAAAGGAAAATCATCTTCTTAAAAGAATATTAACTAATCTTTTTACTTCTCTTTTACAAATATGGCTCCTAAAGTCAGCTTTGCTTCATTAGGTTTTTTTTACAGTGAAGACTGATGTTTCAGAAGCTATCTCATGAAAAATAAATGGCAAAATGTTCAACTCCAGAGAATATACCCATTTATGTTAATTTCTTTTGGCACCTTCCTTCAATAACATTTGTTAATGGTTTTCCATGTGTGTATATGTGTGTAAATAAAGGAAGAAGACCAAAAATAAAACAAAAAAAACCCAAAACTGAAGCAAATATACATACACACAAACATTTCAAACAGAAAGAAAAGAAAGTTTAGTTATCTTTTTAAATATTTCTCATAAAACATTAGGTCAACAAATATTTATTGAATGCTTACAGTGGGTCAGACACTGGGCCAGAAAATAGAATACATAGATTATCACAATCCCTTTCTCAAGGAGTTTAAAATCTAGCAGGCAAAAGGACAAAATGGCATGTATAATAATAAGCAAAAGTCATCAAAGGGAAGCATGCACAGGAGAGAGCAGACTATGGCTTCCTGAAAAAAGTTAGTTAACTATTTGGATCTTAATGAAGTCAGTGCCACACACTTAGTGTAGCTGGAATTTGGGAGAGAATCAATGAGAGGATGGGGACTTCCCTGGTGGTGCAGTGGTTAAGAATCCGCCTGCCAATGCAGGGGACACGGGTTCGAGCCCTGGTCTGGGAAGATCCCACATGCCGCGGAGCCCATGCGCAACAACTACTGAGCCTGCGAGCCACAACTACTGAGCCTGCATACCACAACTACTGCAGCCCACGCACCTAGAGCCCAAGCTCTGCAACAAGAGAAGCCACCACAAGGAGAAGCCCGTGCACTGCAAGGAAGAGTAGCCTCCACTCACCACAACTAGAGAAAGCCTGTGCAGCAACGAAGACCCAATGCAACCAAAAATAAATAAATAAATAATTTTTTTTTAAAAAAAGAGAGGATGAAGAGTGAAAGGGGAGGGAAAATTGGTAAGAAAGGAGGTGGACACAACTGGAATCACAGAGGTGAATAAGGTGACATCTTAGGACAAGTGAGAGACAGCAGAATTTGAGCAAGATGAATAGGAATGGTCACAGAATTGATGAGACACACTAGAGTGATTTTTCAAACATTCAGTGAAAGAATAGAAAGTGAAATGTATGGAAGAGAAGAAGAAGAGGAAAGAGTCCTAGAAGATGCCCCCCCCTTTCAAAAACATTTGTCATTTTGTTTATGTACATTCATTAAGTCTTTATTTGGTTAAGATCTGCCCACCTCTCCCCAGATTGACAGCTCTTCAATTTATCTCCTGGTTCATCAAACTCTCTGGCAACTCAGTATTAGTTGAGCAACTGATTAAAAATATAAAAGATAAAATTCTAAATTTATTGAGATAGTGCAAATTATTTTGAGCTACTTCTTTGACACTGAGTTCTGACATTTCACTTATAAAAAATAAATATTTGGCAGAAAGTCAACAGTTTAACAATGCTATTTGTCACTCACACCTTAATAGGAATAAGGAGTATCAGAATTGGTCTTAAGATGGAGAAAGAGGAGAATTGAAGAGAGCTATCAAAAAAGAAGAGCAGAGATTGCCTTATAAAGGAGGTGGATACAAAAGAGATAAGGGAAAATTTTGTGAAGGGCCAGTTAGAGCTGAAGGAGGACAGTAAGGAACTATGAAAGGGCATAGTATTCAGGGAGTCACAAAAGTCAATGCTACTGACATAGGTGCTTCCTCTTCCTGTTAATGGTCTTCTTATTTATTAACCAACTTTGGTAACATTTGTTTTAAATTAAGACAACATTTATATACAATGAAATGTGCACATTTAAGTGTATAATTCAATGATTTTTAACTAATATATACAACCCTGTACCCAATGCAGATAACATTTCCATCATACCAAAAATTTCCTTTATGCTGCCCTACAATCATTCTCAGGACTCATAGGCAGCTACTGCTCTGATTTCAATCAATATATACAACTTTTACCTTGTATTTGAAGTGTTTACAAATTGTATCATATGGCATGTACTCTATTGTGTCTGGATTCTTTTATTCAACCAAATGTTTTGCTGTTTTTGTTGTTGCTTAATTCTTCAGTGTTATTCATTATACAGTGCCATATTCTATTATAAATGCTGAGTAGAATTCCATCATATGAATATATCAGAATATATCCTTTTTTCTCTTAAGGATATTTGGGTTTTAGCAGTTTGGGGCTACTATGAATTGCTATAAACATTTTGGCACACTGCTGTTTGTGAACATATGCTTCATTTCTCTTGTAAATACTTAAGAGTGGAATTTCTGGGCAATGGGTTGATGGAGTATGTTTAACTTTGTAAGAAACAGCCAAACAGTTTTCCAAAGGGGTGTACTGCTTTGTACCCCCACCAGTAACATATGAAAGTTCTAGTTCCTCCAAATCATCACATTTAGTGTTATCAGTCTTTAGTTCTTTAAATAAGCATGAAGTGGTTTTTATTTAACCCAAGTGGAGAACGGTTCAGTGGGCTTTTGGCTTGCCATATCTTTTGATAAGTGGCTGTTCAATTATCTAGCCTGTTTATATTGGCTAGTTAACATTTTATTAATGATTTGTAGAAATTATTTATGTATTCTGGATGCAAATCCTCTGTCAGATATACGGATTATGAATATTTTCTCTAGCCTATGACTTGCATTTTTATTTTCATAATGGTATCTTTTGATACCATTATACCATTTAAAAAAATCACTTTGGTGAAATTCATTTTAAAATTTAATCTTCTTTATGTCTATTGCTTTTTTTTCCTTGCCAAGAAATATTCACATAACTCAAGGTCATAAAGGTATTCTCACATTTTTTTTTAAGATTATTGCTTTAGATTTTACTTTCAGGTATATGATCCATTTCTAATGTTTGTGCATATTGCGAAGTAGACATGGTAAATTTCATTCCATGTGTTTATACAGATGCTATAGACCATTTGTTGAAAAAGAATTTCCTTTATGAAATAAGATTAGTGATTGCCTGATGGTGGGAGTAGGAGCAGGGATTGACAGCAGAATTTTGGGGATGATAGAAATATGCTAAAATGATGGTGGTGATGGTTGCCCAACCATAAAAAAAAAAGAAAGAATATTCTCTCTCCATTGAACTGCCTTCACACCTTTGTCTAAAATCAATTGACATTTATGTGTAGATTTATTTCTAGACTGTCTAGTCTGTTCAGCTGGGTTGTGACTCTATTCTTATGCAAATTCCACCCAATCTTGATTAGGTTGGCTTTAAAATAATTCTTAAAATCAGATAATATGAAATTTGCAATTTTGTTCTTCAAGATTGTTTCTTCACAATTTTCAAGATTGTTTCAACTAATCTAGATACATCATTTGTATGTCCATACAAGTTTTAGAATCATCTTATTAATTTCTACAAAATAGCCCACTGTGATTTTAATTTGGATTGAAGTGAATCTACAAATTATTGGAGGAAAAGTGACATCTTAACAACAATGAGTTTTCCAATCCAGTAACACAATATATCTCTCAATATTTTATATCCTTTTAAATTTATCTCAGCAACATTTTGGAGATTTTGAGGTACAGGTTTTACTTGTCTTTGGTTAATTTTATTCCAAAGTTTTAAATAATTATTAATACAAATTATATTTTATTTTTTAATTAATAAAATCGGTTTTAGTGAATTGTATTCTTGAACTTGCTAAAATCACTTATTATTTTTAGTAAAATTTTGTAGACTCCTTAGGACTTACTACAATACAATCACATAATCTGCAAAGAAACAGTTTTATTCTTCCCTTCCAGTCATCACACTTTCTATTATTTTCTTGCCTTATGACACTTGTTCTGACCTCTAATAAAACATTGATAGAAGTAGTTGAAGTAAGATTGTTTTATTGTTCCTAATCTTAGTAGAAAATATTCAATATTTTACCAATAAAAATGATGTTGATTTTTATGTGTATGCTCTTTATCAGATTGAAGATGTTTCTTTCTATTCCTAGTTTCCTATGTTTTTATTTTTCCTTCATGAATGAGTATGGAATTAGATCAAAGCCTATTTCTGCACCTGTTGAAAGGGCCATATGTTTTTATTTTTGTTTTTTCTGTTAACATGGTGAAATGATTTGATTGATTTTTGGCTATTGAACCAACCTTGCATTTCTGTGATAAAGTCCAGTTGCTCCTGATGGATATATAGATATAGATATAGATCTATAGCAGTATTATTCACAATAACCAAAAGATGGAAACAACCTGTATTTTCATGGACAGATGTGATACAGATGTGACACATAAAAAGATATGTCACATACATACAATGGAATATTATTCAGCCTCAGAAGGAATGAAATTCGGATACATGGTACAACATGGGTGAACCTTGAAAATATTATGCTAAGTTAAATAAACCAGACACAAAAGGAAAAATATTGTATGACTCCACTTATATAAGGTACTTAGAATAGTCAAATTGATTAAGACAGAGAGCAGAAGAGTGGTTACCAGGGGTTGGGAGAAGAGTGTAATGCAGAGTAGTTCTTTAATGGTACAGAGTTTTAGTTTGGATGATAAAAAAATTTCTGGAGATGCATAGTAGTAATTGTTGCACAACAGTGTAAATGTATGAAATGCTACATTTATAGCATATTTGTACTACACAAATAAGTTGTACACTTGAAAATGGTTAAATTTTATATTGCATATATTTTTCTACAAGGAAAAAAATACTAAAAATAGTAAAATATTTGAAAATGATAATAATAAAACATTTTTAAAGATGGTAGCATTCCTGATGGAATGACTTAATGAATGACTGTGATAACAGATCCCTTACTAAACCTCTACCTCCTTCTGACCTGCAGAGTCTGTGTAGGGTGGTAACTACAGCATCTACCAGCTGGTAAAACCTGTTGGAGAAAATCTCATGAGGAGGCACACTGATTCTTTGACAAGTGTATTCATATTAGCTAGTCCCTAAGTCCTTCTTGATCATCTTTTTATTTCATCTTTCTTTGCCATTTTTCAGAACCTATGCTCAAATTTTACCACTTTCTCTAAATTTCAGACCCCATGCCTGCCTTCCTCATTTTCAGAAGAGAACTCTTCTTCTCATTTATTGAGGAAGTAGAGGGTTTCTAAGAAATTTTTCTAATTCCCTCCCTTATCTTTCACAATTCAGTTACTACTTTGCCCGACTTACTTCAATCTCAAAGAAAATGTTACCTCCCTTCCTTCACAAAAATAGCTGTTACTTCTATTGCACTTACTATATGCTTGGGATGCATACGGGCACAACACATGACCCCAGCCACCTGTGGTAGGTCCTAATATTAGCCCAATTTTACAGATGTGGAAACTGAGGCACAGAGAGCTTCAGCAATATGCCCATGGCTACAACTAGGAAATGCTGGAGATAAGATACAAACGCAGTCAGGATACTCTTAATTGCCTCTTTTATAATGAGTCTATTATATCTTCCTTTAGGAAACTCATTCAATTCAATATGTCTTTAAATTTAGATGTATACATTCTCTTTTCCATTATATTATATTCACATATTACAAACAAGTTTTCATTCCCCCATATATTTTGGGTGTACACACACACACACACACACACACACAGACACACACATACACACAAACACACATACACACACAATTCCAGCCTCTTTTCAAAGCTATCACTTCCCCTTTCTTCTTCATTTTTCCTGTTAGAAGAGTTGTTTATAATTCACTTCATAAATAGGTTTTAACCACTGGCTACAAACCAACTTCTTGTTCCAAGTCTACCCCAAGACCAACTGAACAAAGGTCAATATTGTCCTAATGGCACAATCAATGGGGATCTGTTTTCGCTATTCATTCTGCTGATCTCTTTACCACTATTACCTACTTTCACCTATTCTTCTACATTTTTAGAACATTCCTTCTTTTTTTAAATTAGAGTATAATTGCTTTAAAACTTTGTGTTAGTATCTGCTATACAATGAAGTGAATCAGCTACATGTATACCTATATCCCTTCCCTCTAGGACCTCCTTCCCAACCCCCCATCCCACCCATCTAGGTCTTCACAGAGCACCAAGCTGAGATTCCTGTGCTTTATGGCATGTTCCCACTAGCTATCTATTTTACTCATGATAGTGTATATATGTCAATCCTAATCTCCCAATTCGTCCCACCCTCCCCTTCCCCTGCTGTGTCCACATGTCCATTCTCTACATCTACATCTCTATTTCTGCCCTGCAGATATGTTCATCTCTACCATTTCTCTAGATTCCCCATATATGCGTTAATATACGACATTTGTTTTTCTCTTTCTGGCTTACTTCACTCTGTATGACAAATTCTAGGCAAATCCACATCTCTACAAATGACCCTTTTTATAGCTGAGTAATATTCCATTGTATATATGTATCACATCTTCTTTATCCATTAATATGTCATTGGACATTTAGGTTGCTTCCATGTCCTGGCTATTGTAACTAGTGCTGCAAAGAACACTGGGATACATGTGTCCTTTTGAATTATGGTTTTCTCAGGGTATATGTCCAGTAGTGGGATTGCTGGGCCATATGGTAGTTCTATTTTTAGTTTTCTAAGGGACCTCCATACTGTTCTTCATAGTGGTTATATCAATTTATATTCCCACCAGCAGAAGCAGGAAAAACTACAAATCTGCAGCCTGTAGAATGAAAACCACATTCACAGAAAGATAGACAAAATGAAAAGGCAGAGGATTATGTACCAGATGAAAGAAAAAGATAAAACCCCAAACAACTAAATGAAGTGGAGATAGGCAACCTTCTAGAAAAAGAATTCAGAATGATGGTGAAGATAATCCAGGACCTCAGAAAAAGAATGGAGGCAAAGATCGAGAAGATTCAAGAAATGTTTAACAAAGACCTAGAAGAATTAAAGAACAAAAACCTAGAAGAATTAAAGAACAAACAAACAGAGATGAACAATACAAATACTGAAATGAAAAATACACTAGAAGGAATCAATACTGAAGCAGAAGAACAGATAAGTGACCCAGAAGACAGAATGGTGGAATTCACTGCCAAAGAACAGAATAAAGAATGAAAAGAAGTGAAGACAGCCTAAGAGACCACTGGGACAACATTAAATGCACCAACATTCACATTATAGGGGTCCCAGAAGGAGAGGAGAGACAGAAAAGACCCGAGAAAATATTTGAAGTGATTATAGTCAAAAACTTCCCTAACATGGGAAAGGAAATAGCCACCCAACTCCAGGAAGTGCAGAGTCCCAAGCAGGATAAACCCAAAGAGAAACATGCCGAGACACACAGTAATCAAACTGACAAAAGTTAAAGACAAAGAAAAATTATTAAAAGCAACAAGGGAAAAATGTCAAATAACATATAAGGAAACTCCCATAAGGTTAACAGCTGATTTCTTAGCAGAAACTCTACAAGCCAGAAGAGAGTGGCACCATATATATAAAGTGTTGAAAGGGAAGCACCTACAACCAAGATTACTCTACCTGGCAAGGATCTCATTCAGATTTGACAGAGAAATCAAAAGCTTTACAGATGAGCAAAAGCTCAGAGCATTCAGCACCACCAAACCAGCTCTACAACAAATGCTAAAGGAACTTCTCTAAGTGGGAAACACAAGAGAAGACAAGAACCTACAAAAACAAGCCCCAAAAAATTAAGAAAATGGTAATAGGAACATACATATTGATAAACACCTTAAATGTGAATGGACTAAATGCTCCAACCAAAAGACACAGGCTCGCTGAATGGATACAAAAACAAGATATATATATATATATGCTGTCTACAAGAGACCCACTTCAGATCTAGGGACACATACAGACTGAAAGTGAGGGGATGAAAAAAGATATCCCTTGAAAATGGAAATCAAAAGAAAGCCAGAGTAGCAATACTCATATCAGATAAAATAGACTTTAAAATAAAGAATGTTATAAGAGACAAGGAAGGTCACTATATAATGATCAAGGGATCAATCTAAGAAGAAGATATAACAGTTATAAATATATATGCACCCAACATAGGAGCACCTCAATACATAAAGCAAATGCTAACAACTATAAAAGAGGAAATCAACAGTAATGCAATAATAGTGGGGGACTTTAACACCTCACTTATACCAATGGACAGATCAACCAGACAGAAAATTAATAAAGAAACACAAGTTTTAAATGACACAATAGACCAGATAGATTTAATTGATATTTATAGGACATTCCATCTGAAAACAGCAGATTACACTTTCTTCTCAAGTGTACATGGAACATTCTCCAGGATAGATCACATCTTGGGTCACAAATCAAGCCTCAGTAAATTTAAGAAAATTGAAATCATATCAAGCATCTTTTCTGACCGCAATGCTATGAGATTAGAAATCAATAACAGGGAAAAAAATGTAAAAACCATAAACACATGGAGGCTAAACAATACATTACTAAATAACCAAGAAATCACTGAAGAAATCAAAGAGGAACTCAAAAAATACCAACAGACAAATGACAGTGAAAACATGATGATCCAAAACCTATGGGATGAAGCAAAAGCAGTTCTAAGAAGGAAGATTATAACAATACAATCCTACCTCAAGAAAAAAGAAAATCTCAAATAAACAATCTAACCTTACACCTAAAGGAACTAGAGAAGGAAGAACAAACAAAACTCAAAGTTAGTAGAAGGAAAGAAATCATAAAGAGCAGAGCAGAAATAAATGAAATAGAAGCAAAGAAAACGACATCAAAGTTCAATAAAACTAAAAGCTTCCTCTTTGAGAAGATAAACAAAATTGATAAACCTTTAGCCAGACTCATCAAGAAAAAGAGGGAGAAGACTCAAATCAATAAAATTAGAAATGAAAAAGGAGAAATTACAACAGACACTGCAGAAATACAAATCATTATAAGAGACTACTACAAGCAACTCTGTGCCAATAAAATGGACAACCTGGAAGAAATGGACAAAATCTTAGAAATGCACAACCTTCTGAGACTGAACCAGGAAGAAATACAAAATATAAACAGACCAATCACAAACACTGAAATTGAAACTGTGATTTTGAATCTTCCAACAAACAAAAGTCCACGACCAGATGGCTTCACAGGTGAATTCTATCAAACATTTAGAGAAGAGCTAAAACCCATCCCTCTCAAACTCTTCCAAAAAATTGCAGAGGAATGAGCACTCCCAAATTCATTCTATGAGGCCACCATCACCCTGATACCAAAACTGAACAGAGATACTACAAAAAAACAAAATTACAGACCAGTATCACTGAAGAATATAGATGCAAAAATCCTCAACAAAATATGAGCAAACAGAATCCAACAGTGCATTAAAAGGATCATACACCATGATCAAGTGGGGCTTATCCTAGGGATGCAAGGATTCTTCAGTATACTCAAATCAATCAATGTGATACACCATATTAACAAACTGAAGAATTAAAACCATATGATCATCTCAATAGATGCAGAAAAATCTTTTGACAAAATTCAGCACCCATTTATGATAAAAGCTCTCCAGAAAATGGGCATAGAGGGAAACTACCTGAACATTATAAAGGCCATAAAGGACAAACCCACAGCAAACATCATTCTCAATGGTGAAAAATTGAAAGCATTTCCTCTAAGATCAGGAAAAAGACAAGGATGTCCACTTTTGCTACTACTATTCAACATAGTTTTGGAAGTTCTATCCATGCATAAAAGGAATACAAATTAGAAAAGAAGAAGTAAAACTGTCACTCTTTGCAGATGACATGATACTATACATAGATAATCCTAAAGATGCCACCAGAAAACTACTAGAGCTAACCAACGAATTTGGTAAAGTTGCAGGATACAAAATTAATGCACAGAAATCTCTTGCATTCCTATACACTAACAATGAAAGATCAGAAAGAGAAATTAAGGAAACAATCCCATTCACCATTGCAACAAAAAGAATAAAATACCTAGGTATAAATCTACCTAAGGAGGTAAAAGACCTGTACTCAGAAAACTATAAGACACTGATGAAAGAAATCAGAAAACTATAAGACACTGATGAAAGAAATCACTGATGAAAGAAATCAGAAAACTATAAGACACTGATGAAAGAAATCAAAGATGACACAAATCAAAGATGGAGAGATATACCATTTTCTAGGATTGGAAGAATCAATATTGTGAAAATGACTATACTACCCAATGCAATCTACAGATTCAGTGCAATCCCTATCAAATTACCAATGGCATTTTTTACAGAACTAGAACAAAAAAATCTTAAAATTTGTATGGAGACACAAAAGACCCTGAATAGTCAAAGCAATCTTGAGGGAAAAAAATGGAGCTGGAGGAATCAGACTCCCTGACTTCAGACTATACTACAAAGCTACAGTCGTCAAAACAATACGGTACTGGCACAAAAACAGAAATATAGATCAATGGACAGGATAGAAAGCCCAGAGATAAACCCACTCACCTATGGTCAACTAATCTATGACAAAGGAGGCAAAAATACACAATAGGGAAAAGACGCTCTCTTCAATAAGTGGTGCTGGGAAAACTGGACAGCTACATGTACAAGAATGAAATTAGAACAGTCCCTAACACCATAAACATAAACTCAAAATGGATTAAAAACCTAAGTGTAGGACCAGACACTATAAAGCTCTTAGAGGAAAACATAGGAAGAATGCTCTTTGACATAAATCACAGCAAGGTCTGTTTTGACCCACCTCCTAGAGTAATGGAAATAAAAACAAAAATAAACAAATGGGACCTAATGAAACTTAAAAGCTTTTGCACAGCAAAGGAAACTATAAACAAGATGAAAAGACAGCCCTCAGAATGGTAAAAAAATATTTGCAAACGAATCAATGGACAAAGGATTAATCTCCAAAATATATAAACAGCTCATGCAGCTCAATATGAAAAAAACCAACAACCCAATCAAAAAATGGGCAGAAGACCTAAATAGACATCTCTCCAAAGAAAACATACAGATGGCCAATATGCACATGAAAAGCTGCTCAACATTACTAATTATTAGAGAAATGCAAATCTAAACTACAATGAGGTATCACCTCACACCAATTAGAATGGGCATCATCAGAAAATCTACAAACAACAAATACTGGAGAGGGTGTGGAGAAAAGGGAACCCTCTTGCTCTGTTGGTGGGAATGTAAATTGATACAACCACTATGGAGAACAGTATGGAGGTTCCTTAAAAAATTAAAAATAGAATTACCACATGACCCAGCAATCCCACTACTGGGCATATACCCAGAGAAAACCATAATTCAAAAAGACACATGCACCCCAATGTTCATTGCAGGACTGTTTACAATAGCTAGGTCATGGAAGCAACCTAAATGCCCATTGACAGATGAATGGATGAAGAAAATGTGGTACATATATACAATGGAATATTACTCAGCCATAAAAAGGAATCAAATTGGGTCATTTGTAGAGACGTGGACCTAGAGACTGTCATACAGAGTGAAGTAAGTCAGAAAGAGAAAAACAAATATTATATATTAACACATATATGTGGAATCTAGAAAAATGGTACAGATAAACCAGTTTGCAAGGCAGAAATAGACACAGATGTAGAGAACAAACATACAGATACCAGTGGGGGATAGCATGGGGGTGGTGGTGGGATGAATTAGGAGTTTGGGATTGACCTATGTACACTAATATGTATAAAATAGATAACTAATAAGAACCTGCTGTATAAAAATAAATAAAAAAAATAAAAATCTAAAAAAAAATTATGTACATGCCCACCAACAGTGCAAGAGGGTTCCCTTTTCTCCACACCCTCTCCAGCACTTTTTTTCTGTAGAGTTTTTGATAGCATTCCTTCTGATGGCCTAGTTTTATTGCCCCTCTTTCTTTTCTTAAATATTGATGTTCTCAAGAATCCTGTTTTTTTTATTCTCTTTCTTTCAAGTAGCTCTCCCAATATCTGCAACTTCCTTAACCTACGAATACTTCATTAATACACACATACTAGAAAAGTGGTGTTTACCTTCTTTCCCACTTGCAAAGGGATGGATGAAACAAATTTTGGTAGACTACCTCTAAGACTAAACTTAATCCCTGCTCTAATCCGACAATTTTAGATACAATTAGCCCTTATTTGTTCATTAGTATGTTCCAGGCACTGTTCTAAGGGCTACGTAGGTTTTAATTCATTTCCTTCTCACAATTATCACATGCGGTAGATACTATTATTATCCCTACATGAGAGGTGAGAAATCAGAGACACAGAGAAGTTAAGTGAGTCACCCAAGGATTCCCACCTGGTAAATAGTAGAGCCAGGGTTCAAAATAAAACAGTGTAGTTCCAGAACCATTCTCTTACCAACCATGCCTCATAATGTTTTAACCACTGAATAATGTTATTGGCAGGACCATGGCACTAAACAACTCCTGGGCCTCTTTCCCATGGATCCTGCAGAGTCCCTGACAAACAGAAAGGTGATCTCTCTTGTTTATCCACTCTCACACAGGTAAGAGAGAGACAATGACATTCTGAACTAAATTTTGTAATCTCAAATGTCATAAAACTAGTGCTTGTCCACTGTCCTATAGATAAGAGAAAAGCAATGGCATTCTAATTAAGCAATGGATTTGGAATAAGGAAAGAAAGTAAAACTAATAATCTGCCCCCGTCCTCTCAGACATAATATGGAGCTGTAAGATACATTTGCACTTCCTAGAGTACAGACTAGATGGAGAGATGCATTCAACAACCAAATAGATTCTGTTTTAATGTAAATCATATCATATCACTCCTCTGTATCTTACCCTTCAATGGCTTTCCACTACATTTTGAATAAATATTAAGTGTATTAATGTACACATACATTTCAGCATCACCAGACTCCCACGAATTTCTCCAATCTCTGTGTTCACCTCTCTCCCTAGTTTACTATGTTCCTTTCACCCTAGTCTCTGTTCTCTCTGCCTGGGACACTCATCTTCCCATTCTTGGCAAAGCCAGCTCCTTTTTATCCTTCAGGTCTCAGCTTAGATGTTACTTCCTTAAAGAAGCCTTCCTTGGACACTGAATATAATTAGGTTGCCCTCCGCTCCCAATTACTGTCTAGCATCTCACTTTGTTTACTTCCTATCAGGATCAAAAATTGATCAATTAATTGCTAATAATTAAATTTTAAATGATTAATTCTTTGCCTACCCTACTAGTATGTAAGCTCCTAATTTCAACACTACATTAATGATTAGCACAAAGCACAGAATATAAGCAGAACCTAAGATATTTATTATACTGAGAAATACAAAGTGACATATTGCATGGAATTGCCCCCCCCCCCAAATTCCTTTGTCTGAAAACTCATATAAGCCTTATCTTCCCATGTATATTTACTTGAAAGAGCATGCACTTCAGAGTTGGACAGAAGTGGATTCATATCTACCTCTGTTACTTACAAACTGCATGATCTTGGGCATCGTTATTTTGAAATTTTCCCTCATTCGATAAGGAAAAAAATAATATTTACCTCATGGAGTTGGTGTGATTATTCAGTGTAATAGTAAAATGACTAAGTCTATTCCTGGCACTTAGCCAACAGGTAATAAATGTTTATTTTCTCTCTTCACTCCATTCCTACCCACAGTGACACTCCCTTGCAAGACCATGGATCACCCCAAACATATGAGAAAATAAAAGTCAACAAAAGCAATCTTTTTCAAGTTTCAAATATCTAAACCACATTCAGCCTTGTCTTTAAAATCCCAGAAAATTTAATGAGGAGGAGAAGGATTATACAGAGGCAGAAGAGGAGAAGCAGGAAGCACAGGGGAAAAGGGGAAGAAAAAATTAAGGAAGAAAAAATTAAAGGGTTTCCCTCTTGAGAGGGTACCAACAGAGCATTTCAGTCTT
Organism: Orcinus orca; assembly: GCF_937001465.1. NCBI lineage: Eukaryota > Metazoa > Chordata > Mammalia > Artiodactyla > Delphinidae > Orcinus > Orcinus orca. The sequence goes on along the minus strand of NC_064565.1, from coordinate 36,065,366 downwards.
GGCCGCATATCCACTGAAGACAAACACAGAACATGGAGGCAGCTCTGAAAATAGGAAAGCTTTTTTTTTTTTTTAACATCTTTATTGGAATATAATTGCTTTACAATGGTGTGTTAGTTTCTGCTTTATAACACAGTGAATCAGCTACACATATACATATATCCTCATAATTCCTCCCTCTTCCGTCTTGCTCCCACCCTCCCTATCCCACCCCTCTAGGTGGTCACAGAGCACAGACCTGATCTTAGGTTTTCAAGGAAGTTTCTTGTTGACTCCATTGACACAATACCTCCTGCCAGGCCCTCTGTGCCTCTACATTCTTCAGAAATGAGCAGCTCTGTTCCAACAGTTTTGGCCAATGTGACCATTTCACAGATGCTGTATGTTGAGGGAACATCTAGTCCCTTACTTTTTTCTTCCTTTGAGTTGATAGTAATCATGGATAGTTAAAGGCAAAACAACTCAATACTTAGAATTTTACAACTTGGTTACATTCCAGCATTTGTTTACTTATTAAAACAATTTATTGGCAGTTTGGGAGGAAGATTTTTTCCTACAGAAAAGGCCTCTGAGGTATTTCTGGAGGCATATTTCAGATTCTCAAGGAGGACTTAGTAGGAAATAGCTTTTGCTACAATGTTTGACATGAGTCCAGGCTATGCCTGGAACTCTCTTTATATAGAGACAACATACACAGATATCTGCAGAAGTTACCAGTAGGTTTAAAATGAATCTCAAATGTTCCCACTTCAGAAGGGCAGGGCTTCTAGTCTTAGGTGGGGACATCAGCCATTTTATCAATATTTCTCCTCAATGTCTCTAGTCTGTCTGCACTGGTATGTTTATAACAGAAGTAGCTTTGTGTGCCCTAAAAGATGAGACCCTTGGGTAATAATTGCCAGGTGATGGGGTGGATCCAGGATAGATGGCATTGCAGGTAAAAATAAGGATTCGGGATGCAAAATGAGATCACATAATATCTTGCTTTTAAATGACCTTTAGCTCACCTACATACTTATTTGCAAAATAAGTAAAAACTGTTACCAAGTTGCTCAGCAATGCTATCTTAAAATATCTCTAAGAGGGATAGTTTTAAACTGGAAGAGTTTTTAACAATCTTCCTATGAGTTCAAATCAGATTTGATGAGGAGCAATGCAGAAAAGTCCTGAATCTTCAGAAATGTGCATCTGTTCTTAAGTTTAGGAATCATCGATCTGAAGTGCAGCTGAATGGGGTAGATTCAGCAGCAATTTGAAGAATTTGAGTTTGTCAAAGTCAGATTTCACACATGGGGACTCACCTTATCCAGCAGGGCTTTTAGCACTGGTTCTTCCTGCAGTCCCTCTGTCAGGCACCCTGTATGACCTACTAAGACAGTCTCCTTCGGGCAGCTTTGCTTCATCTATGCCTGTGAGGAACCCTGCAACGTCATCTTGCTTCTCCTCAACCTCACTTTGACTTTAAGAAGACTGGCTGTAGTACATTTTCAGAACTGGTCCCAAAGCCCAAATCATGGAAAGATGGGATGATTTTCTCCATCTTATTAAAAACTTAGACAATACATCATTTTTCTTTTTTACTGTGGGAAAATGTGTAACAAAACTGTTCATGCGCTAGTGCTTTAATAGGAAGCCCAATGGATGCCTTTTACTATTAAGTGTGTGTCTGGCATGTTCATAGGTTTGTGTTAATTCTCTTAACCGAGGGCTCTAGAATCCTGTGGCTTGGCTATCATGATGTTGAAGAACAAAGAAAGCCCTAGTAGAAACACCAGAATCCTATTTGCACAGGAATTTGGTGGGTAACTCATGGCCTATTTCATTTCTACCTAGCCATGGCCCTCATGAATCCTGCTACTGCTGACCAAATCAGGTGTGTTTATAAGGCCTTCCTTTTTAACTTGAACCCCTACTGGTTTTCTTTCTTTCTTTCTTTCTTTCTTTCTTTCTTTCTTTCTTTCTTTCTTTCTTTCTTCCTTCCTTCCTTCCTTCCTTCCTTCCTTTCTTTCTTTCTTTTCTTTCTTTCTTTCTTTTCTTTCTTTCTTTCTGTGGAGGGGAGGCTTATTTTTTTTTTTCCCCCACACATTTAGTTGGACTCAAGCTTGAGTCCAAACAAGACTACTCTGAGCAGATTCCACTGCTCTGTTACTCAGCTGGATGGGTCCCCTTGTGATGGCATTCCCAAGGACCCACTGGCTGGGATCCATAGCATTCCACCATTAGAACTGCTGACAAAGGTTTTTTTTGCTTTTTTTTTTTTTAATGCATTTTAATCTAATGCTTAAGGAAGGGACGGATGTTTACTTGTATGAACCTTAGTTTATGGTGGGCTTACGTAAGATTCCCAGGACATTCGGAAAGCATGGGATTTAACGCTCTACATTCTCTGAAGGTAAAACAAAACAAAACAATAGACTTATTTCCCTTTTGTATCTTCCTTTCTAACTCCTCCCCCCACCACCCTTTGGGAAAACATCACTCTTTCCAAATGGAAGCCTCTCTTCAGAAAAGGAGAAATCAAGTGACTAACATTCTTTCTTTTACAAGAGAAATAAAAATAACACACAAAGAAAGAACATTAAGTGATTTCCTTTCCAGTGATCTTTGACATGTTTTTATGAACCTACCTCCAGACTTCCCTCCTCCCAAGACACAGCTTCTCACATCAGAGTTGCATTAAGAATAATAAAATTAATTAATTAGTGAATAAAAATGAGTCAGAAATTATACATTGTTAAGTTTTCTTTAAAATGTAGAACATTTTACATCCTTCTAAAAAGGAATGGCTTTCTGTTTTATCTAACACAGATGCTATTTACAATAGGACGGAGTGAGAGAACACAGATAAAATGGGACTTAACCAATTGGTGGACCCATTAAGAAGAATATTAATATCATTTTCTTATCATTATCACTAAAAACTATAACAAGTGACATTTATTGAGCTTGTTCCATATGCCTGACATCCTACCAACTTCTTTACACAAATAAAAAATTTAATAATTTAATCTTTAAAATAATTCTTTGATATAATTTAAGGGTTGGAAACTTATCTATAAAGGGCCAGATATCGAATATTTTAGGCTTTGCAGTCACATAGGGTCTCTTAGATAGTCTTCATTGCTTTTGTTGTTGTTTTATTTTGTTTTTACAACTCATCACAAATATAAACACCATCTTTACCTCCTTGTCTACTCCAAAATAGGCCGCGTATCGGATTTGACCTGTGGGCTATAGTTTGCTGACCCCTGATTTTATCAAAATAAAACTTATATCAGTTCCACTTACAGAGAAGGAAATTTAGACTTGGAGAAATTAAGTAAATCTGCCAAAGTTATATACTTAATAAGTGGCAGAGGAGTTCAGTTAACCCTGTAGACACTGTTAAGAGTAAACTAACTACAGTTAAATCTGAGAACCCATGTAAACAAGAGATAAATACAGAGCATTTCTAATAAACCCTAAATAGTTAACTATAATTAGAAATGTCACTAGTGTCAGCTAGCTTAGAAATACCTTATTGGATATACCCATAGATATATGCTATCTCCACCTATAATACTGGCACACATAATATCAAATGGAGACCATTTCATGGTCACAAGCTAATAGAAAAATTTTACTTTATTTTCCTTTTAGGACACTATGATATATCTTCCAGCCTTAACTAACATAATTCTGATTTTAATTTTTACTATTCCTCACCATCTCCCTTCCTTACTTCAGAGACAACTGAAGTAAATAGATATTCAAAGTTTTAAAAGTACAACTTAGCTTTGCTGAAAATGAAAAAACAAAGTGGACCTAAGAGTATTTATTATATTCCTGAATCCAAAACTTGAATGTCAATCATTCTAAATTTCTACTGATTATCCAAATTGTAAAAAAAAGAAAAATATAATGAAACATCTACTAAATGTAAGTTTTTTCAATAAAATTTGATAAATCAATTTTGTGATTTGAATATTAGTCATTTTGAATTAAAGCAATAGAAATCAGTGTACTTGAGGTTAAAAATTACTAATAGTGTATATATATATACGTGGTACTTACTGGCACTAAGGCAGCTTTCCCTCTCAGAATTAAAATTACATTGACTATTAAAGAATTGACCCAAAATCTCTACTGTAACTTTTAAACACTCATTGTTCATTACTGGGTATTTTATTACAAATTTTTTTCTAGATAATAATGTTAATTCCAAACATAATAGCAGGGATCAGCTGTGGAATCTGAGGAATTTAAATGGTAGACATATCTAAAATTAGGGGAAAAAGAATATGTCCAACAATTAAAGATCCTTTTTTAAAAATATTTTTTATGTGTTTTTAAAACAGACTCAATTGACCAGTAAAACTGATGGAGTAACATATTTTTTAAAAATCCCTAATTATATAATTTTCCCACTAGACTGAAATAACTCCTTTTATTCTCTTGGGTGTATAATATATGCTTTTAAAAACTTCCTGCCTGTATATTTATCTAATATCCAGGGTGCTATCAATAAATAATACACATTATTTACTTAAAAACATTTTTTTAAATTTTCCTTTGGAATAAAACTAAGCAAAAGGAAACTTGCGTGTATACACAAACTGGCTGCGACCAACAAAACAACAGGAAACTGGACACATCATAGAAAGAGAAAGAATTCAAGATTTCCATCACAGTTCATTTATCTACGTGTAACACTGCAGTGTATTGTCAAGCACAGGAGGGCCCGGGGTGCTTAGAAGAACAGATGGCAGCTGGGTTAGGCCAGACAGGAGAGAAAAGAAGGTGGGGCCGCCCAGGAAGTGCTGGTAAATTATGCAGCTTGCTCTTCTCGCCTTCAGATAAAAAAAAAAAAAAAAAAAAAATACTGAGGAAGCTTTGTGCCAATGGCCAGCACTTCAGACAGTTCTCTGCATGTACATGATGCAAAGTACAGAAAACCAGGAGAACGGTCGAGGTGTGTCTCTTGGGACATGAGGAGATGGTAATGCAGCAGTACAGCAACCACCCTGGGACAAGCAGTGTCCTTGAAATCAAAACAAAACCCAGTTAAGTCTGCAGATGCAGTTTTTCCTTTAAGAACCTAGTGCTATTTGAAGGATAGGTGAGATACAGGATTCTTCAGCAGTATGAACAGACACACAGCCGTGGAGAGCAGCTGTTCTCGCTTCTGACCATGGAGTGATCAAGAAAAATTAAATAGACTTCCAGAGAAGCAAGAGGAACAGAGCTGAGACTCATGGATGCAAGACCTGTGAAACTCTGGGAAATGGTAAAGAGGGAGATTATGGAATCACCTACAGGATTATCTTTGAAAGCCACAAATCATTATATAAGCATTATCAAGACCTGGCTATTTTATCTGTGGAAGAAAATGAATGTGAGGAAATGTCAGATCAAAGACTACTAATATGCCAAAGTAATTACCTTCACTCCTTGCACCAAACAGCAAAATGATGTCTATTTCCTGTATACCCTGCTTGTGTCATTTCTGTTTTCTGTATGAGCACACTCTGCTTGTATCAGTTGAATTTTCTTAAGCATATTGCCCAACTTTTGAACAGCATTTAAAAAATACTCTTACAGTGCCTAAGTCAGTGTCCTGCACACAGTAAAGAGGCATCCACACACAAGAAAGGGAAGGTCATGAAGTTTGAGATCATAGTTCCTGCACCCACAGATGTGACACCTGTTATATAGCTCTACCCATCCATCCCCAGTTGCTATTGAGCGGTAAAGTAGTGTGGAGGGAAAAGGTGGAAGCAGAAACAGTTGCAGGCACAATGAGTAACATAGGAAAAAGCTCAAAGGTTGGGAGGGGGAAGGAGAGGGAGAGAGGACGACGGGAAGAGTTTCAGGAAGTGAAAATAATTCGCTAATGGCTGAAGGGCATGGGGAGTGGGGAGGGCCAGAGGAGGCAGAAAAAGGTGAGGCTGCTGAGCCCACCCTGGAGGCTTTTCTAATCCAGGTGAGGCATTGGGTTTGGGCTTTCTCCCAGGGCAATGGAGAGCCATCGAAGGGTTTTAAGCAGGGAAATCCTAGATCAGAGATGAATTCAGAAATGCTCTTTTTGGGTGCAGTGGGAACAGAGGTTGGAGAGAAGATAGTCTTGAGGTCCACAGGTCAGTTTGGAGGCTTTTGCAGAATCTAGAAAAGAGATGATGGTAAATGGCAACAAGATAGAAGAATGGAGTAAAATGAACTGGGACTAGGAGATTGGAGTGGATGTGGGGAAAAGAGAGAAAAAAAGAGAAAGGGCGATGGCCACGTTTGTGGTTTCAAATAGAGACTACAGAAATTCATGTAGGTTTAGGGAAAAGAAAAACTGTGTATCTTCTGAACTGTAGTTTCTGCTTTGGATCTGTCTGAATTTACGGCTACCAGGATCCTCCATCTCCCCTCCATTAATTATTAGAGGATTCTGCATAGAGATTGGTTATTTGTATTAAAATTGAAGTGTGCAAAATACAAAATACCCTAAATTATCACAATCAGTAACTGTAATTGGTATCAATTACGACCCCGAATTCTTCCTTCCTTAAAATTAATCTTTGTCTTTCAGAAAATATTTCTGAAGCAATATGCAAACCATTACCATCTTATAAGCTTGTAAAATATTGAAGTGTTTACTAAAGCATTTTCTCTTTAAATCATGCCTTCTACTAAGTGATTCCTTTCTTTATCTGATATTTTGTGTTAATCAAATAATATATACATTTACACGTACAACATGCACATACAGATATAGGTAAAATTCATAGCTTTCCAAAATTGCAAATTCAATATTTTTGTACCAGTTTCAAACTTTTTATTCACTTTAAAAGCTTTCCTGCAAGACACAAAATCCATTGTGCAATTTTTTTTTTTACCAGACTGCAGGAGTGCAAAAGTATACACTGTTTCCTTCAAAAATGGAATCATCATTCACAGATGTAGATGTGTACTTGTGATGCCAAGATGAGACAGATGTGGCTCTATTCACTCAGGGACAGGTGCTGCGGAAAAAGAGATAAAACATTTGTAGAAAGTGTAAGCAACTGCATCACTGTTGCTAAATAAATAAACTCTCTGCCAAAAAACTTTATTTGCTTATTTCCCTTACTTCTTCTGAATGTTTATTTTAAGATCTGGTAGAGCTAAGCTCTATTCAGTTTTTACTTTCCTGTATTGGTCAAAAATGTATAGCATGTAATATGTGTTTCAATATGTTCCATAAGAATGAATTGCGCAGACAGCCCCACATGCTGTTTTATGCAAATATTAATTAATATCAAGCAAGCTTACCCCCGACATGCACACCCACAATCTGACACACTTAACTTTTGAACAAGATCATGTTCACGGTCCTTATCAAAGAAATCAGGTTAAAATGAGGGCCACGAAAGCACTAGAAGTTTTGGAAGGAAAAACATCTTCGTATTATTTTTCTGAGAAACATTTTGGTGAGCTGCAGACGGAGCACAGTATGGGGAGTAGAATTCTGCAGCTGCTGGTCTAGGGCAAGGATTTTAAATATTCGTATTAATTCTGACTCCAAAAGAAGGATCGGGTGGGAATCAGCAGCTGGGAGAGGAAAAGCGAGTGGAAAAGATGATTTTGATTTTAAATGTATTTAATCACAATGCAAAGTGGAGAACGAAGGAGAGAGATCTGCAGCTGGGCCAAGGAAGGCGGAGGGCTAAGTTGGAATATTGTCTTCCTTTTAAACACATAGCTTTGGGTTTACTGGGACCCAGGGGGACCAGGAAACTCGTGAATACCCAGAAAGATTCCACAGCTTGAAGGGGTTGTAAATAGAAAACTCTGCCTGCCCATGTTGATATTTTTTCAAAATGACAATAAGGATAGTTAGTAACTATAATGAGATTCCTCCCAAGATTGAAAAAGCAGCAGAAAACACAGGAAAGTGTTGGCTGGCCGTAGGGTGCTCCAATAAAAACAAACATTCTGATTATCAGATAGTTATCTCACATATAAAAGATTTGTATTATCATTCTTTAAGAATAGGAAACCAAAAATACACTGACCATTGAAATTAGAGTGAATATAATGCACTTTTTTGGTTGGTGATTTTGAGGACAACTTAGGCGCTCAGAACCTCAGAGAATTATGTCAGGAGTATAGTTAGGGCTTGGTCAATGTTTGTGGAATGAAAATAAAAATTAATTAATAAACAATTAACCCATATTTGAGATACGGAAGGGCTAAAATTGAGCCTGTTGTAATCTCTGAAAATTACTTTGTTTATTGGCTTCATATTTTGTTATTTGTCTTATAAAACACAGTGTCAAGGAAACACAGTTGAAGTTATCTTTTTTTGTATTGTGAGAAATGTGAGCTCAAAGGGTGAATCTGCCACGGCACATTGATGGTATTTAAGATACTATTTAAGAAGCCCAAAATATATATGTAAGTGTATGGTGATAATGCCCATAATGGGAGAAAATGTTCAAGGGAATAACCTCAGCTAAGGAATCATTTTATTTTAATATTAAAATGTAAGTATAAAATAAATTTCCTACTACCAAACTAAGGGAACCTTCGTTTTGCTTAGGGCTTTTCACTCTTTTGAGATTTTTTTTTTTAAACAAAAAGAGATTTATTTTTAGTCTCAGTCCTATTTCCATAATGAAAAGCCCCTGGATACGATACATAGCTTGTCAATAACTGGTCATATCTCATTTCTTCCCAAATGAAAAATTTAATTCAGGACAATGTTAAAAAACTGTTCAGACATACACAGAATTATCAACACTTAGAAATAGGTGGTGGCAGTGGTGGTGACTAAGTTGCAGAGTGGGAGGAACTTTGCACAAGAATCTCTCTTTAATTTTTTTTAAGTCAATTCCACTCATCAGGTGGGGGCTTTATCCATGCTTTTCAAAGCTTGACCAATGAATCCAGCTTAATATAAATATTTCCCTTTGTAGGAAAAATAGTCAAAGCCTTAACTGGTCAAAATCCAAGTAAGAGATTTTGCTCTGTCTGAATGCCAGACAGCATACAAAAAACAATTATCAAGGGCGTAAAATTCATCTTTATATCCATCACGAGGCACTGAGTAGCAATGGGTATCAATTGTTCAATGTCATTCTGTGTATTCTTAGCAGTTCTCGAATTCTAAATATGCTATTTTATTTTATTTTATTTTTGACAATTTCTGTCAATATAAGCCCTGAAAGTAGGTTGTATTTTTCCCTTTTAGTGAAGCTAGAAGAAACAAGTATATAAAAAATACTGTTACTTCCTTACATTTATATTTTGTACAACCCAGCATTGATTTGCTCCTTATTTAAGCAACATTTTCTTGATAAATTAAAAAAGCAGCAATAGCCATTACTGCAGGCTATATACAGCCTCTAATATCACTTAAGCATATTACAGAATATAATATCTGGTACTTAACGACTAACTTGCATATGAAAGCTCACATAATGTCTCATAAAATCCTTAAAATGGCTTCAGTTTAAGAGTCTCTTTAAAAAAAAAACACCTTCAGGGAATATTGTAAATGAAGTAGCACTCCAGCCTTGGAAAAAAAATTCACACACTTGCAGAAATTTTTAATATAAATTGAACACATTAAAAATTAATTTTGCATGACCATTTCGCATTGCGGTGCCAATGCATAGTTAAGATAAGGCCTTAACTCTTCTTTGTTTAAAGTAACATGGAAGCTCTTTGCTTTCTCTCTTTGCTTTCATCTGTACATAATTATTATTTTCATTAATCAGAAAATGGACCCCCATTTTCCTATTCTGACAGCCTCAGCTGGAGTTGATGGAAACCCTACCTGAGTCACCAGGGTAACTTAACCATAAACTTCTAGGAAACTCATTAAAGAAAGGTGTGAGCTGACAATTAACCAAGGCAGTTTCCATCATCCTTCCCTTTTTTAAACTGAGGGGCTTTGGAGGAAAAGCTTACTCATCAGAAAAGTAGCTTTGCCCTGAGAAGTAAACCTGAACTGGCTTTGTCTATCATTCTTCTCTTTCCAGACCCATGATTTGCTTTTTCTCACTTGGTTTCAACTGAATCAGTTGTCTCCTTGAAGATGTGTGTGCTTTTTAGCACTAGCTTTAAATAAGTAACACATGTACATTTTCTGTTAAGATATTTATTCTCTGATGGAAATAAAAAAGGGGAAAAATAACAACCGAATGCCCCTTTTTGTATATGTGCAGATTTTTTTTATTAGTCTCATGACCACAATTTTACAACAAAAAATTCCCAAGGAGGGCATCAGTTGCAATAAGACATTGACGAATGTCTTTCTCCGCAGAGAGCTGACGTTGCGTAGACCTGACATGCTGTAGTTTTCTGTGGTTCTGACATGAGCGGCCAGTGTGCGATGCCACTGGGAGCTTGGAGGAAGTCACGGGGGGTGATTCATAGATTACATCTCAAGTGATCAATTTTAAAAAGGTGGGGAAGGACCTGACCTAAGAAAGTGTCCTAGACCTTGGGTCAAAGGTGCTATATAAATCTAGCAAACGAACAAAGAAATAAACCCAGAGCACATTTTCCTTAAAGAAGCTTGCATCCTATTTTTTCATTGTTCAAATCAGATATTTTACTATGCAAATCTGAAAAGCTGAAAATAAAATGAGAAACCTCAGGCCTAGTTCAGAATCTATGGCTTAATTTACTGAGAAGGGGATAGAAAGTTTTGGGTCAGGGGGACAAGTTTTACAAGAGTATTTTCTCAGCTTTCTAAGGCTTCCAGAAGACCTTGTGAAATACTACAAAATCTATTCCCTAGTTTTCTCCTAATTCTTGCACTCCATGTTAATACAACTTACATAAGCTGCAACAATAAGACAGACTCTGACGTGCACTGCTGACAGCCAAAACAAGTATGACTGTGGTGTTGTCCTATCTTAAAAAAATCATTCAAGCTGTAAAAATTCATTCAAACTGTAGTGAAGCCAAATCTGTCTGGCAGAATTGGAAAGAACTGTCCAACTGCTTGCTGACACATACACACCTTCTAATGTCCTCACCTAACACAGTCATTATGTTACCCACCAAGCATCAGGTACTGTGGATTTACTTCCAGAAACCTTACTTTGCATTGAAATGTTTCCAGTTAGACAGATTTCAACCATCAGTTTACGGCAAAGCAAGAAGCAACCCCCTATACTGTAACTACATTCATGTGAGTACAGTATGCTTTCTTTTTTCTTTTTTCCTTTTTATGGGAAGGGTATGACCAGGGTAAAGACTGTTTACAGTCCTGGGTAGACCCAGAGTAGTGAAAGATCCCCAAATGTACCAAACTTAGATATGTGCAAAGGCAAGCAAAAGAATCTATAGGGAAGCAACCTCCTCTGTGGTTTTAGCAATTCTCAAAAACAGCCATGTGAAATTAGTTTTTCTCTCATTCTCTTTCTTCATCTCTCTCTCTCTTTCTATCTCATACACACACACACACATACACACACTTCAGTGGTTCTCTAACTTTGAAGCTCTGTTAGCTAACTGCCAGGGACAAACCAGTGGCAAATTTGTTCCAGAAAAGGGAAGAAAGAATTATACTAGTTTGATAAAAGATTGATGGAATATTGCTTAACTTTAATCTTAAATATATTATTCACTTTGGAAATAGTGTCACCAACATTACTATACCATAAATATTAAATCTTTGTCATTCTATCACTTACATCTACTTATGAATTTATTTTTTCAGCTCTTCAGAATTACAGAAGATAAACCTTTATGAAAACAACTTTTCACATTTTTATTTCATGGCAGCATTTGAACCACCAACTTAATTCAATGATCTTAACAACCTTAAATAGAATATCTATTTTTTTTCTTATTCAAAGCCTTTGAGTCTCTATGTGCCAAAAAACAGAACCACGAACATCTAAACTGAAGGAAAGCATTAATGCATTCATCCTACATGAAACCAGCCCAAATGAGAACTCATCAAGGACCCACCTCACCTGAAGACCTGTCCTCAATGGTTGTTTATACATAGTTAAAATAGAAATGTCTTCCATAAGTGAATTATGAACCCTCCCAAAATATGTCATCCACTTGAGTTTCAAAACTTGCAATCTGAAAGAACAATGATTACTTGATTAATCTCTCACCTTGACTGTCTTTCTTTTTCTTTAAGTGAATTTGACAAGTTCCATTCAAACAGGAATCCCAAAATTTTAGATATTTTCCCAAAAATGTGCTTTTCACATCACTGAAAATCAGGATTGCCCACACTGTGAACAACTGCCCACACACTAATTTGTAGCGTAAAAGGAATGGTAAACTATACCACTTCTGATCAAAAGGACAGAGACTGTGCTTTATTTTAGACTGGGAGGCTATGGAGAATGCATCTACATTTCTTCTCACTGCAAGCACTCACTGAAAGAAACATTTCTGGTTGAATTGCTTGGTGGAAGATAGCATCAAAACAAATATCTGCCTTCCTCTATGTCCTTATGAGATTTGGCCATTGGGAAAGGGGTAAAACAATAGTAGCAAAAGTAGATTCAAAGTACTTATAATTCATAAGAAAACCTCCGTAAGAGTGTCTTCTTATTTCCAACAATTGTTTTATTCCCTTCCCTCCTTCCTTTTGCTAAGTGCAATATATTCATCAGCTTCAATTAGTGGTTCTCAACCTTGGCTACATATTACAATTACCTGGGGAATTAAAAAAAAAAAAAATAGGGCTAAGTAGGGTGGGGCTTAGGTCTGGGTAGCTTTAAAAGGGCCTCAGTTGTTCAAATGTTCAGCCAGGGAGTAGAACAGCTGTATTAAACCAATGGTTTCCAGACTTTGCTGATAACCAGAAATACCTGGGAACTTTGTAAAACTACGGTTCCCTGTGCTACTCTACCCCACCCTTGTTCTTATCTATGAAATTGAATTGGAATTTTCAAAGTATCCCAGTTTGTGTTTATTAGCAGCTCCTCTATTATTTTGATGAATCACCACCTTTGGGAATTATTGACTACACATTATAATTCAACCAAAAAAAGTAGTTGTGATCAAATCTATTTGTTTATATTGCTTCAGAATGACATATCGTTTGATCTACATTTCATGGTGAAATTGTCTGTGTTCTTACAAATGCATTCAATAAGCATGGTGTTTCAACCATGTGCTGAACCCCTACACAAGCTTCATGAGTCCTCTTTTGAGGACCTTTCTGTACCCGCTCCACACTGAGTTGGTTGCTCTCTTCTCTCTGTCCCATTTGCTAACTCTGTTATAGAATACATCGCCATGGATTATTTACAAGTCCAATCTGTATAAATTCCTGAAAAGAGGTCCTCTGCCCTATGCATAAGAACAGCTTACTATGGAAAGGGCCCTAAAATGAGTGTTTTGCATGCATTATCTCAGTGATTTTTTTCAGAGCCTTAATTTCCACATACATAAAATGGGCAGAGGGATATCTCTTTATGCAAATATAAACAAGTGAGTTCCAAACTTTTCTGCCAACACTAAAGTGTTATCAATAAACTGAGGCCCTGGAATCTCTAAGGTTGGGGGATGTGAAAATAAGAAAACAATGAGTTAAATCACTCAAGGGTCTCTTGTCCTCTGCAACCTTGGCAAAAGTCTAACCACTGCACATCAGATAAAAAGAGTAAGGGAAGAATTTTACTGACTTAAAGCAGAAGGGTTCCCACTTTTTCTCAAACTCAGCTAGAATTCATACTATGGAACTTGGGACCTACCCTGAGTTGTTCACAAGTGAACTATTCAAGGTAGCCAAGGAGCCAGTTCATTCAAGAGAAAGAGTTCACTTAGAGAATTTGTTTTCTCATGGATATATCTAATTTACTCATAATTTTATTATTCATGCACACTTATCACCTTTTCTATAAAATGTCCATTTAGAAATACTGCTTTGATCACAGGCTCACAAGTCATGGAACAATAGTATTCAGATTCCTTGTATGATTCTTTGATTGTAGTATCTTCTTCACAACTAGTTTTCCAGAGCACCTGTCTCCACTTCCAGCTGAGTTGCTTAAGATGCAGCACTTTTGAATCTGCCTATAATACTGTTGCTGGATGTGTTACACTAAACCACAAGGACTTCATGGAAAAGCATTTAGCCATTTGGGCACTTTACTTTCCTGGGTATTAAGTCTTATAAGAATATAAAGACCCAGGGCTTATTCTCTGAAATTCTGATTAGGCCTACGATTTTCAGTTGAGGATGGGATAGGATATGTGTTGGCTGGAGAAAGGATAGGAGAGTGGAGTTTGGCAATTAGGAAAATACTCAATCACTGGGGAAAAGGTCACAAGCCAGAGTTCTCAAAAAGTAAGATTTCCAGTCCCCTAAAACTTTAAGAAAAAGTGGGAAAACTTATCTATATGAGCCCAGTTTTATCAAAAAGATTCTAAGAAAACACCGCTTACAGAGGCTTACTATTAATTCCTTAATTGCATGGAACCATCTGGGCACTTGCATTTCTGACTCACCTAATTCTAAAAGAATCCCCGAATCTTTTTTACCACAACAGGGCAACGTCGAAGCTAGTGATTCTCAAAGTGGGGTGCCTGGAGCGACAGCTTCAGCATCACCTGGGAATTTTTTAGAAATGAAAATTCCCAAGCCCATACCAGACCTACTGAAACAGAATCTCTGCGGCGGGTGGGGGTGGGGCAGCCATTTGTTTTTTAACAAGCCCTCCCGCTGTTTCCCATTCCTGAATTTCGAGAAACTGCTGTAAGCTACTCCCGGCAGATAACACCTTTCCCAGCTTAATAGAAATTTAGCAGAAGAGAAAGGCATTACTTCCTTCCCATGGTGCATGCATTTTTAGCACCCAACTCAGAGCTTTTCTGCTTCCTTAATCAGAAAGGATCAGAGAGGAACATGAGGTAAGAAGCCACCACTAGGCTATTGCAGCAAGCCCAGCAGGACTCCAGCCCACAACTACCTGAGGGTCGGCTCTCCCGACAGGTGCATTCAATATGAATGGAAGCATCAGACTCCTTATGACTAATCTCAATCCTCTTTCTGCAAATTAAGCTTTTCTCTTTGTTTAATTTGCAGTGGAAAAGAACAGCTGGTGGGTAAAATTAGTATGAAAAATTTTATGTACTTAATGTCCATGATTTAAGTCAATCCTGTTTTTTCCTCAAACTAAAAAACATTCTCCTCTTATTTTCAGTCTTTCTCTTGAATGATTATCCTACTACTTAAGTTAGGAAAATCTAGATTAATTATTTTTAAAATCCAGAATTCATGTTGAAAGAGTAAAACCATTAAGTCTTGCCATTCATAAAAATATTGCTGCATACTCAGGAGATAAACACAGACAGAAACTCTTCAAGGGAACCAAGATGACTTCCAAAATATGCCTACTTTTCACCAATTTCCCACTGTATCATTAACATTATATCAAGGTTATAGTTTAATACACTCTTTTATTTTTATTTTTCTAAATTTTGCTCATGTTTAGGAAAAAAGGAAAAATGCATATTCTTGGAATATCCTGCTGGCATCCACTTTGTTGGAAAAGCACCCCAATTTCTGTGCTATTAACACTTCATAATTTTCACTCTTGTGCTGTCAGTGGTGTTGCCTGCAGCCCTATTCCAGGTGTGGACTGTAATTCAGACTGGCCAATCAGATTGCTGCCTCCTCCTACCCATGCTGCTTGGATCAGGGATAAGCACTTGATTTAATTGAGGCCAAACGGAGACAAGGAGACAGTAAGATTAGATTCTCAGATTCTGTAAAACTTTTGAGGAAGAGGCACATTTTTTCAGCTGGAATTGCTGAGAGAACGGACCATGAGTCTAGAACTGTCAGGAACCATCTGGCTACCCTAACTGGAGAACCTACCAGAAGTGGAAACAAGACAGAAGCAGAGCTAAGAGACTCCGGAGAATGTAAGCCATAGAGTCAGTTGGGACTGACCTTTTCAGGAAAATGAGCCAATGTTTTTTCTTTCTTAATCATTTTTCTTAAGCAAGTTTATATTGCATTTTCATTCACTTTAACCTAATGTGCAGGACATTGTGACTATTGGTTTATGAAAAAGAAAAGAGATGGAGAAAACAGTGAGTCTAGGTTTTTGAAACGGGCAGCTGGGTAGATGGTGTTTTTCTCTGAGATTTTGACAAAACTAAGCAGAAGAACAGGTTTGGTGAATGTTGTATAGGGCTGGATGGTATGTTTGGTTTTGAACATTTTTATTTAACTATGTCTATGAAACATTTAAAAGAAAATATCTCATAAGTCATTGATTATGCAGGTCTGTATCTCTTGCAAGAAGTCTAGGCTTGAAGTGAGTGTTGAGCCATTGGGATATAGGTGGAAGTTGGCGTAAGAAAACACCGAAGAGTGTAAAGGGTGCCCAACATTTATTAAGCCGTTATTTTACCTCCATAACATCAAATGGCTCAGATAAAGTAAGATAATGACAGAAAACCTTGACTTGAAAACTAGGTTTTCAAGGCACCAACAAAACAAAGCAGCTGTGTGTAGTGAAGTGAAACAGATAAAGAAGCAAAGATGAACATAGATTATTCTTTCAAGGATCTTGGTTATAATGGAAAGAATTAGCACGCCTTACCTAAATGTGTTTGAATAACGATGAAACAGGATCACTATTTTATTCATAACTCTTTGTATGAGTTCAAGGTTGCAATTACCATTTTTACTTTTGCTGCTGAAATTGTCTGTTGCCATTTTAATTTTACATTACTTATTAGAACGTGGGAGCAGTGTCCAAGCAGATGGTTGTCAGTAAACTGATGACTACAGTTATGGATTAGTGTCCAAATACAATTCTTAAAACTTGGTACACTACATAGTTTCCTGAATGTGACTGCCAAAATAAATCTGGCCTGGAAAATAATTTTGAGGACTTTTCCCTCTCACTTAAGTTTTCTTCAGTATTTTAAACTAAAGATAGCCTTTAAAAGCTGAGGCCTTGCCCATATAGACAAACCACAATATACATTTAATGCCTTTGGAAACTTTCTTGATAAGCTTATTTAGGAGAAAATACTCCAATACAAGGTTCACATGAACTCCATCTATTCTATCCAACATGTTTTTCGCTTCCAGAAAAATAAAAGCTGAAACCACCATAGCTGAAAATACTTCCTCACTGTATCTATTGGTCAAGCCTTAAAATGAATTCACGCTTGTATTAATTTTACTTTATGTGACAGTGTTTGTACTCAATGACTAAAATAGGCACTAGAGTATTTCCAGTCTGTCCCTTCTTCCCTAATCATAGCTACTCCTTTGGTTCACCTCTTAGCAGAAGACAAGCTGTCTTTTATTTGGGGAAAACTATCACTGGGTCCTCAGTTCCTACCCTATTCCTGCTCCCTGGAAAACCAAGTGGGATCACAATAAATTGGCTGTGCCCTGAGTATTTTCAAGCAAGTACAATCTCTAATATGCTGCTGTCTTAAATCTATCAAAAGCCTGATATTTATGAAGGCTTACCTGAAAGATAAGCAGTCTCTCTAAATCCTCTAAATTTTTACTCAGGATTAAGTTAAACCAGTAGAGAGTTATTTCCTTAAATAATAGTCCTCCCCCCATGCCTTTACCTAGTGGTATTTTCCTGGCATGATGTCACTGGACAGTATTGAGGGGCACTACAGGAAACAGCCTGATGTAGCTGAGCGCTGTGTCAGAGATAAAGGTGTCAGGATGATTTTCATCCTGTTACACAGTGTTCTTTTTATAAGGACTCTAGGGAGAAGATTTTTTTTTCTTCTGGCTTTAACACTAGCAAAAGTCATTCTCCTAAGCATTTGGCTTGTTCTTATCTTACAGACCGTCCCATTTTGGCTTTAAGCAAAACTAATATGTTGTTTAAGATACCTGGCGGCAAAGAGGTCAGAAGGAGGTCAGGCTGTCTTCTCTGTAGTGAATTAGCGACATTCATTCATTATCTCCCAGGTCCTCATTAAAACAGCTTTAATGTGGTGACCATTTGATGGTACACATACGCTTTAATCTTGTGAATATCAAACCCACCTGGGTTACATTTCCTGTTATGGACAGTTAGCAAAAGCAGGTTAACATGATATGTTAACTCCTTAATCTGCAGCTTGTGGAGGAACCAGGCTCACTAGTAGCCTGAATTTGAGCTCAAATGGTCTATATAGAGTAGTGCTAATTTATCAGGTTCTGTCTTCAAACCTCAGATTGCTTAAGACACTTTTAATCATCTGTTTAATTTTGCACCTTACCTTTCTTTGCTCTGACGTATTATTTTTCAGGTTATTCTTTGGGCCTGGATATGCCCTATTTTTCTTCCTCATCTGACCTACATTCAAATTTACACACTGTGAAATAGCTTAAAAATTCCCATTAAGGTTCTAAAAGGGGAAGCATCAACCAATGTATAAGTCATCAAATTCTCATGTAAAACTGAATGATCCTTGATATTAATAGCTTGGCAAATGTATGCCGTAGGTTAGGATTTTTATGAAAAAAGATCTCAAGTCATTTGGCTGAGGGCAGCCCACCTACTCTAGAATAACTTGAGCATTTCTAAACGTTCCACATCACTTAGGGCAAACCTCCCTCTGTCAATCTTAAAATGTAATCTTTTCCCTGAAAGCCTGCCCATAGTTCTAACTTTACCTGTATTTACAGTGCAATGTTTCCTTTTGTGCCTTTTGTCTTTGAGGTTGGACATTAAAAGGGAAAGTTTCTGTTCGTGTTTGGGCTGGTGGAGTCTTGGGAAAGTGGGACAAGAAGCCCCATTGGGAGCTCTTTTTTTTTTTCCCTCTCCACAAGCAATAGAGAGTATTACAATGATTTACAGAGACACGTTGAAAGTAAATTATGTTGTAAACGCCTGTCCCTTGGGCCAGCTAAGAATCACAGGAAAAAAATGCAAAAAGTTTGAAATTCCCAACAGCAAAGGTTGACAGGAAAATATGGTTTTGTTTTTCTATGAGTAAAAGTAACTTTTATGTTGTGTTTTCCCATGAGAAATTATAAACTTTCAAAAGAATTTTAGCCTCTTGCATGCACATATAAGAGCAATTTATCTGGTACTGCCCCAGCGAAAACACTCTTAAGACTTTAAAGCTGTTAGAAGTGGGGCTAAATTTCTTTAAGACCGCTACTTCTTATTTGTCCTTGCTGTCTCCTCTTGTCAAAACATTTACTCAGATTTCGAAGAGTTGCAAGTTGGCAACATCTTAATAATATGAAAATGCATTTGTGCGGCCCATGTGGCTGCAATTTTTGAGTATATTCATCACTTATTTAATGAGTAATGGATCCTTTACGGTAGCTATGGCCACACAGAAGTATATGTAGCAAATTCAGTGAGAACTTGTCAATATAAGATACTACGAGTGTGGCGAGGTAGCTTTGTCTCCCTCTTCTGGATCCTCCCTGAGGCTCAAGTAGGATCCTCAGACCCCGACCTTCTTCCTTCCTCAAAGAATGTGCAACAGCTACAGAAATTCTACAGCTGGATGGGTAGCTTAAATCACTAGGGTCCATTTTGTGGGTGTGGACATCTTTTATTCCTGAGAGACTTAAAGTGAAAGATATACATTTTCTTTCTCTGTCTCAACTTAATTAGAAATTATTCAGAATGTTCTTTATTAGCAACTCCATTTCTTTTTTTTAATGACATGATAAGAAAAATAAGTAAAAGATGTCCCCACACTGCTACTCAGCCTTCTCTGCAACTAAAACTCACATCATTAGATTTTTCAGCAGTGTTGTTCAGTATTGGCTTCTTTTGCTCCAGACATTCTTCATCTGACTCTTGTCCCTGCCCCCTCTCATAAGCTCTTCTTTGTCGAAGGTCCAAGTTTTCTCTAGTGTTTATAAACTTTTCCTTGTCAAAATACCAGATAGTCTGTTTCTCCCCTGGCAGGGAGATTTATCCAAGGGTTGTCATTTCAGGGACTACGAACAGACACAATAATTCTCCTCTCTCTACCTGTCATTTCAGCATTTGTATTGAAACTCGGATGTATTCCATCCAACAGAGCACTCCAATTTTCAAGGATTTCATTCCCTTTAGACCTCAGAATTGTTCTAAAGTTTCTATAAATGATGCCACAAAATCTAAGGTAAACTATAAACCTTCAAAAGTTCATGTGCATTATATTGAGTGAAAGAAACTACAACACCCAATTATCTCCACAACGTCAGTGATGAATAGAATGAAAACTAAACCAGTATCATTTTCTCATGCTCCGCCAGGCACACACAGAAAGCCTGCTGCTATGCATTGTTTCTTTCCCCACCCCTTCATTTTCTCTGCCTGTGATAGACATATCCTTATTTATGGATTAACAAGTACGAAGATCATGTCGCTTCCTGACGTAAGTGATAATATACCTTTGCTCCCAGAGATGTATTTAAAGAAAAAATAAAACCCCATGAAAAGCCTCAGATAGAGTTGTTGGCTAAACCGAGCTACTTAATTAAAATATCACAGTGAGGGACTTCCCTGGTGGTGTAGTGGTTAAGAATCTGCTGTCAATGCAGGGGACACGGGTTCAAGCCCTGGTCTGGGAAGATCCCACATGCTGTGGAGCAACTAAGCCCATGCACCACAACTACAGAGCCTGTGCTCTAGAGCCTGTGAGCCACAACTACTGAGCCCACATGCCTAGAGCCTGTGCTCCTCAACAAAGACAAGCCACCACAATGAGAAGCCCCGCACTCCGCAACAAAGAATAGCCCCCACTCACTACAACTAGAGAAAGCCCGCGTGCAGCAACAAAGACCCAACGCAGTCAAAAATAAGTAAATAAATTTATAAAAAAGTAAAACAAATTTTAAAAAATCAGTGAAATGTTTTTTAGTGAAGAGAAAACTTAAAGCCCGTGCTTCATTTGCAAAAGAGAAGGGAGAGAAATTGCAAACAACTTCCAGTCCTGCAACTTAGATTCACTCCAGTGTGACCAATTATTTCTTAACTTAGCATAACTGAAGCCAAAAACTCAGCCTCTGTGCACCAATGCCGAATCGAATCTCAGAGACAGAATTTTGAGTCAAGTAGTAAAGAATAGCTTTATTGCTTTGCCAGGCAAAGGGGTCACAACAAGCTCCTGCCTCAAAAACTGTGTATCCCAACCTGGGAGGGTTTGATGTGAGTTTTATAGCAGAGGTTCAAGGAGGGTGGGGTTCCTGATAAGGATCAGGGTGTGCGCAGGGCCTGCACTCCTTTATTCTGGTCTCAGGTAGTCTCCTCCTAATGAGCTTCTCTGCTTCCTTTAATCTCAGGTGGCCTCAGGTGGTCTTCTCTGGAATGAAGAATGCTAATATCTTCCATTTGTTGTGGGTCTTAGTTCTTTATAATAAAACTGTAATCATAGGTGTAGTGCTTTCAGTGAGTCCTGAGTTGTTCTAGGAAATTATCAAACTTGAGGGGATTGTAGGAACCCCAGATTTATAGCTGGTGAGCCAGAAGTATAGGTGGCCCCGGAGACTTGTAGCTGTCATCTGAACCGAAGGTAGTCTTGTGGAGAACTGTGTCTTTAACTTGTGGAATCAGGTACAAGTAGTTAGCGTCAGAACTGAATTAAATTGAAGAACACCTGGTTGGTGTCAGAGCGGTGATTGATAGAACTCTTTCTCTAGTACTAGTTTCTTGTTTTTATTTACCTAATGGTTCAAGCTTTAAAATTAAAATAATCAAAAATTGGGGAAAAAATAGCAAAACAGAGTAACAGCTAAGAAGGTATTCAGTTATTTCAAGTAATAAAATAGAAAAAACACTTAATGTGCTGAAATATAGGTTTCTCTAAAAATTTCATGACAAAATCTGGTTGAGAGCCAATTAAATTTATAGTTATCTTTATTACGTTATATATAATATAATACATATTATATATTTATATTAATATCATTCATATTTATGCTAAGGTAAATAAACTTCAACTTCAGTTGAATTTTGAGACCCAAGAAGTATAGGGATTAATAAAAACATCAACAAACAAATAACTCTAGGACCTTATGTGATGTTAGGATTTCTCTAGCATAATTGTTTACTTATACCAGTGCACCCTTAACTTCTTGGCAAATAAACTGCTTTCTAGCTTATTACTCTGAGTATTGGAGTGATCACTTTTTACTTTCCTCATCTCTTGAAATGGAAATAATACTACTTCCTAGTGTTTAAGGTCATTGTGAGTATAAAAGAAAGTGCTAATTTTCAGATGCTTAGAACTCTGTTTAGAACTCTGCACTGTGCTGGGCAATGCCCTTAGTTGCCTCACCCAAGAGACGAATGCATTTCCTGACTCCATCTCTCTACCCCATCACCTCCTCTGAACTTCTGCTTGCCAATATCCCTTTTAAATGTCCTATCAATTATTGAACTCAAAGCTTCCGCTGTGTTCTTGAAACTGAGAGAAGCCCTGTGGGGCTCCCGGGCACGGAGGCCTTTTTTGTCCCATATTTCTTGTAGGTAAGACTACGACCTCCATGATCTTCCCTGAGTTCCAAAGGGCAGATTCAAACAGTTGGTAATCAAGGGATGAGCAACCAAGAAACCACCTGAGGCAAGATTAAAGGGACCAGAGAAGCTCATCTAGTTTAGAAGATAGACCACCTCAGACCAATTAAAGGAGCGGAAGTCCTGCACACATACCCTAGTCTTGTCAGAGATCCCAGCCTTGAACCATTGTTATGAACACCCCCATCAAATCCTCTGGGGTTGGGACACAGTTTCTCGAGGCAGGAGCCTTCTGTGTCCCCCTTTGCCTGGCAAAGTAATAAAGCTATCCTTTTCTACTTCACCCAAAACTCTGTCTCTGAGATTTGAGTTGGCACCGGTGTACAGAGAGGCCAAGCTTTTAGCATCATTCTGACCAATGCAGAGAAAACAATGTTGTCACTCTCATTCCTCAGAACAATATGTTTCTCCTAATCCTACCTTGCTTTCATTAACAATTTCTGAAAAATTCTATTTTACTGTTGATACATGGCAAGCTTGTGACAAGGAAATTTCCTCAATTCAGACCAATTCTTCTTTTTAAATCTAAATGCTGTCTTTACATTTACTTGTATTGCATTTCATTTCCATTGTTTCTGACTTGAAGTCAACACTTTTAAGATAATCCTAAATTTATCAAACTTTTTTTAAGTATTTATTACATATGCATTTGGTAACTATGTGTTCTCAAAAGGGATAACGTGGTTAGAAAGAACACTGCATTTGCATTTAAAAGCAAACCAAAAAAACAAATAAGACACTTGTGTTTAGATCTAGATCTACTAATTATGCCATTTCAAGATAGTTTTGTAATTAAAATCTTTAATCTATAAAATTGAGATTATAATATCCCCCTCACTATAAAATAGAGCTTCTATAGGGACCAAATCAAATAAGGAAACCTATTATAAAATACTCTATAAGCTATAAAACAATGTTCAAGTATAATGGGGAACTAAACTATAAAACACTATTCAAGTGTAATGGGGAACTACAACTAATCAATCTTTTTAAATTAGTAAATTGGGATGAAAGAGTTCTTTAGCTCCTCACTGGAGACCTCTCTCCAAGTTCATTACCCTTTTCTCTTTGGTTTGCTTGTTCTCCGGAGAGCCCTGATATATACTTCCCCTATTCCACAAGAGTAATAAGAAGATGTTGCATTAATTATGTCTAAGGCTCCATTCTAATGTAGTAATAATTTTATTTGACCCACTTCCTGCCAAGTACCCTTTGCTGAGTTTTGCAGCTTCAGATTTTAAAAATTGGGGGGTGGAATGTTAACTCAACTTGAGAAGTCAAATAATCTTGAGTAGGAATCCTCGGTCATTCCCTGGCTGGGTGACCTTGGGAAAGTCACTTGATAACTTTAAGTCTAGGGTTCTTCATCTGTTAAAATGTTCTTTCCCTGTAAGGAAAGTAACTTTCCTTATAAAATTGATGTAAAGTTTGTAATAGATAATATATATAAAGCTACTTTCCTTACATATTAAAAAAATTTGAGGTGAAAGCAGATAAAAGGATAGGGAAATGACTGAATTTTAATCCCCACCTTATTTACTCCAAACTTTTTCCATATAAGGGTTATGTTAATTTCAAATCTGTGAGATAGTGTGCAATGTCAGCTTGAACTCAAGGAAAGATCTGTGTGGCATTTCCCTAACAATGCCTCAAATGTAAATGAGGTGAACGGATCATAAAGCTTTGTTAGTGAATCCGCAAGAGCAAATCCACTCTTTTAACTGTCTTCTTAGAGACCTTCACCTGAGACAACAGTCACTATCTAAAAAGCCTAAGGAAACATTTCAACTCTGACAGTACAAATTCTTACAAATGAACTGAAATCACATGGTTTGGCTGCTGTGGAATCTTTGCTGTTTTACTCCTTATTTCCTTGGGTATGTTTGCCTTTGGAAAACCAGCTCAACCTTGGTTACCTTGGTACAGACATGGAAATCCCAAACAATGCTTTGTATTGTCATCAGACCTGGGATCCATATGCCCAGCTGAGATGGTTAAACTTATGCGTCAACTTGACTGGCTAAGGGATGCCTAGATAGTTGTGAAATATTTCTGTGTCTGTGAGGATGTTTCTGGAAAAGATTAGCATTTGAATTGGTGGACTTTGTAAAACAGATGGTCCTTTCCAATGCACGTGGGCCTCATCCAAACTGTTAAGGACCTGCATAGAACAAAAAGGTGAAGAAAGCTTGAATTATCTGACTGATAGGGCAGGATAATTGACTGATGAGTCAATTATCAGTTGGGATGAGTTGGGACATCAATTGTCCTGCTCTTGGTGCTCCTGGTCTCAGGTCTTCAGACCTGGACTGGAATCTATACCATTGATTCTCTGGCCCTCAGGCCTTTGAACCATATCACCAGCTTTCCTGGGTCTCCAGCTTGCAGTTGGCGGATCTTGGGACTTCTCAGCCTCCATAATTGTGTGAGCCAACATTGTATAATCTCTTGAGATAGCTATTAAGATATCTACATCTCCTGTTGATTCTGCTTCTCTGGAGAACCCTCACTAATACAGCAACATTGTCCCTGGGAAACTGCTGGCTGCCCTCCCATCCTCCAGCTCCCTATTCAGAAAAGAGTAGACAGTTTCATATCAACCATTCTATAATTTCCAGAGTCAGCCCCCTTCTCCCTCTCCCAACCAGTAAGATATTTTATGTATTCTGTAGTCACAATTAAATCTACACTTGTTCCCTCAGGAAGAAACTACAATGGACCTAGAGATTAAAAATCAAATTTAAACAACTAGATGTCGGAATTTTCTCTCCTCACTTGCCCTGAAAATCCTCCTCAACTCTGTGATGTTTACTGTCCCCTAATGGATTTCTCACTGATCTCCTTGATGACATTAGGAGAAGGAAGATAAGTTAATAGTTATGTGTGATGGTTAATCTTGTGTTAAGGAAGGATACCCAGACAGCTGGTAAAATGCTATTTGTGGGTGTGTCTGTGTGGGTGTTTCTGGAACATATTAGCATTTGATTGAGTAAACTGAGTAAAGCAATCTGTCCCCACCCATGTGGGCAGGCATCATCCAATCCATTGGAGCCTGAAACAGACAAGAAGATGAAGAGCAAATTCTGTCTTCTTAATCTGGGACATCCATCTTTTTCTGACCTTGGACATCAGAACTTCTGCTCTTTGGACTTAGAGTGAATTATACCAATAACACTATTGTCCTGAGATTTTTAAATAAACAAAATTGTATAATTTATTGAAAGAATGAACTATGAATCTAAAAACAAAGAATCTCAATAACTTTTAGAGCATTTTGTAATTCACTAACCATATTCACAATGTATTACATCCTTAGAAACATAGAAGTTTGAGAGAGTAGTTGAGTTCAAAATCACCAGCTGGGGCTTCCCTGGTGGCACAGTGGTTGAGAGTCCGCCTGCCGATGCAGGGGACACGGGTTCGTGCCCCGGTCCGGGAAGATCCCACATGCCGCGGAGCGCCTAGGCCCGTGAGCCATGGCAGCTGAGCCTGCACATCCAGAGCCTGTGCTCCGCAACGGGAGAGGCCACAACAGTGAGAGGCCCGCGTACCGCAAAAAAAAAAAAAAAAAAAAAAAATCACCAGCTGGTTTGTGATAGGTCAGAACGTTTTGATTTTATCATATTTCATCAAATAGAAAATCAGACCGGGATGTGATCTCAAAGTTCATTTCCACAAGCCCCTCATTTTACGAATAAGAAAATAGAGACAACCTAGCAACTGTGGCAGAAAGTCTGTTTCCTCAGTCTTTCCTACCATATCACTTTGCATTCAGATTTAATGATACAGATTGTAGATATCTTTAAGCAATATGAAAATGTATGTGCTATACAAAAACCACGTCTCCTAAAAAAAAAAAAAGAAAGTGACATTAGACAGGAGAAGAGTTATTCTACTGATGATAACCTAATCAACAAGCATGAGCTTTTTGAACTTCCCTGAGAAACTTGTAGGCTGATAAACATCTCCATCAAAATGCCAATCACTAACACTTGAGCTGTTGCAACTCTTCTTCAGCAGTGTTCTCTGAAACTTTCATTCAGGTGCATAAAATCAGTTGCATTATCACAATCAGATTGCCATCTCCTTTGCAATCCTCAAAGATTCCTGTATGACACAAAAATGTTATATATGGTTCCATGTCACAGTTATATTTATAAGTCCTAGATATTGTGATTGCTTCTTTTCATGAATTAAGTGAGAACATTTTCTTTCACAGTGCCACATATTGCCAGAAAGCACATTTACATATTGTTATGTTTAAACAATGTATTCTCAGATGTGTGCACTCCATATGATTAACTCATAACACTATCTAGAACAGTCTTTTGGTGCAACCTCAGGCCTAGGATGGAATCTAGTCATTGCTCTTACGTGATTTACAATCTGTGCCCTATCAGTTCCACAAAGATAAAATATAAATGCCAAGCCAGAATGACACAAATGGAGAAAAAGCCCATTCCCCCTCTTCAGTATGATTTGTGATATTTACTGACTAACCAAACACTAGCGTGGGATCAGACCCAAATAGCCTTTCAGGACTGGAGTGGTGACAATTGGCAGTGGTTAATGTGCTACCAAAGCATGTACAATATTTGCAGTGTCATAGAACAGGGCTGTTTCCAAAGGGGGAAAACAGCATTACTGCACAAAGGAGACTAGGAGATGATGTGGGCACAAGCCACTCTCCTGGGTATAGGAGGGAACCCAGAAATGTCATAAAATCTCTCTTCGAACTGTTGTTGCTACTGTTGGTTGTATGGGAAATTAACATATTTAATTAACTGTCTGACCAAAGCAGCTGTTACCTTGTATAAAACCTTGAACATTGGTGCCTGGCTTATCCCACTAGGTGCTTGAATGTGCCAGTGGCATAAGACTGATGATATTTTTATACTGCATGGCACAGCATGACTCCTCTTGCAATAGGCTCAAGATCTTCTTTAAATTCTTCATGGAGAATAATAATGCCCCAGCCCAAACTGCTTAATAACATCCTACGTCAGGCCAGCCAGCAGGAAGCTCCATGCACAACAAAGTGGACTCTGGCCAATCCAATCATTCCCAACTTCCAAAAAGGCCCTTGCTGAATAGGGCCTGGCAAAGCCAGGCATGCATCTTTCCTCTTCGTCATCAGGATGCTATTTTATTAATTCACATCACTTACTTATGACATTATTATTTGCCTTCTATATTTTTTCAAAGAAAAAGTCCTTCCTTGACTTCAATATTTCCAAATGGAAAGAAATGCTTCGGAGTCAGAAGTTACTTTCCTTAGTTTGCTAAGTTGTTGGTCCAAAGCTATTATGGAGATCGTGATTGGTTTGAAGGATTTCTGAGAGGAGGGGGTGAGGGACCGTAGAAGGTGGCTTTTTTGACCATTGGAAAAAAATGCTTCCTTTACTTGGTTTGTTATTTCACCCATTTGTGAGAGAGTAAGAATCAGACATTTTCTATTTTGGATGGTTTGAGCTGTGAAGTGATGAGTTTATCTCTAGCAAAGATGGAGGCCAGGATTTTTCAATACCTTTCGCGGTAATGTGGTAACACTGGTTATCTTGGTTGCCTGTGCTGCTCTTTTTATGAACTAATTTACTCTGCCATTGAATGTGTCTTCCTCATCATACCTTTACTACTGGATACACTTAATATTTCCTTTTGTGCGATTTCTGAAATTCTGGGAAAGTATTGCAAAGTCTGCAGTTTCGGCTAGTACCATATGTAACTTATGAACAGTTTGCTAGTTCAGCAGTTGAAGGGCTCAAAATCCTGATTAGAGAGAGGCCTCCATAAAAACTATGGGGGAAAAAGTTAGCCAGCAAGGACTTTTCTTCATTGTTTACATTATTATATTTTAAACTTCTAATAATAAAATGCAATAATTAGGATATATTAACTTGGTATATGTGCATTACAAAAAGATCAATAATTTTTCCAAAAATATGAAACTGAAGGAATGTTGAATAAAAATAAAAATAGTCTGTACCTCATTCTGAATAAGCATATCCTGTATTGAATGTGCATTTGCCCACACAAAGACACGTGTTAGTTATTTGTTGCGTGTATCAGGAGAAAAAACTCCCAGGGTTTAATAAAAGCAAAATTGTGATTGGTTGGTCTATTCTTTTACTGACCCTTTATAAGTTAAATATGAATATGTATAAATATATAAACATACACATACCATGATATATATCTATCTATAATTACAAGATGGGGTAAGAAATGTTCTTCAGAAACACACAACCAAGGCCAGGGCAACATCACATCCAAGGCCAGGAAGAGCAGCTTCAAGCCAATAGAACGCTACATATTAGAGACCCGAGAGGGCTATTTTATTGCTAAATTTAATTAGGAATAAATTGCTCAGGTAACTAGGTAATATTCACCCTGCTGCTTTATAACTGACTCTGACCACCTGACCCCTGATTGCTGTCCTCAGATGGAATTTACCCAAATCATTTTTCTTGTTCAACAAATATGTGCCACACACTTGGCTTGGGCACTGTGGAGAAAGTAAGGAATGATAAGCGAGGTATTGTGTCCATTTCATGTTGCTTCTAGAATAGATATTTAGCAATGACCATAACTGAAGAGTTTCTTTAATAGAGACTTTATGAATATACAAAAAGAAAAGATGAATATATATGTTACTATATAGCTAATATAAATATGAGAATTAACTATAGGTAATGGAGAGTGAGGTTCCAATAATAATTTCTAACCTATTTCTACCTTTCACTGAGTAAAGTATTCTGATGAGGGATTTATGCACATTCTGTCCTTCATTCTTCATAATATGTGAGGTAGCTACTAATATTATCAACATTGAATAGATCAGAACATGAGGAGAGAACTTAATTGCTGTCACCCATAAGTGACAGAAGTTTGTCAGCCTAGGTTTCCCCACGTACAATTATTATGCACTGACCTCTTACATAATTTTGCCTGTCCAGTGAACTGGTAAAATCTCAAGAAGTCTATTCTGGTCTGCTTCAGATAGTGATTTCTTTCCTTCACAAATTCTGATCCTGAACTGACTTTGCTTTACTTACAGAAAGGTTTTGCCTTGTTTTTTATTATTTGCAGAAAGTGCTTAAACTTTTGGTTTGCAATTGCTCACTCTTCTGTGTTTAACTATGTTTAAAGGAGCTTGTTTTACTCCAATCCTCTTTACTAAATGCCTACTGCCAGGTACTCATTACCCCTGCAGTGCTTCCTCTTTCTATTTTTATGGCTCTGCAACTTTCCCTCCTCTTCCTGCCTCTGTGCTGGCTCAAGCTGTGAGGTAGTTTCATGGATTGGGGCAGGACCTAAGACTTAGAGGAGAAGAAGCCATATAAGTATTCAAATTCCCTCTTTATATATACATTTCCCCCACTTCCCAAGGAGGATGGCTCTCCATCTTTTCATCAATGTATGCTGCATGTCATGGATGGAATAGGCAATCAATAAAATTCGTTGAATGTTAAGTGAATTGGAATAAATATGCTTACTTAAGTGAAGATGTTTAGTTAGCCATTCATTCCACTTTTCATAAGATCCCAGGCTTCTCTGGTGGATTTTAACTCTCTACAATATGCTTGGAGACTTCAAACAGAAGTAATCTGTCCCCTCTTAGGCAAACGGTAAATTCCTGACTCAAATCAGGAAAATGGGTGTCTATCCCTCTGTTTCTCTGGGTATCTCAGGATTTGAGTCTGGAAAAGAGGGACAAAATAGGGTGGGAATGGTCGGAGCTCATCCACTCCAGTGGAGACTTCCAAGTACATCTCTATGCCAATACCCAACTCTCGTAATTAGGGCAGTTTTATAATGTCTTAAATCTGGTAGTCTTCCAACTTGGTCTACCTTGTAAAAGTTATTTTAGCTTTCTGAGGCCCTTTCTATCTCCATATAAATTTTAGAATCAATTTGTCAAGTTCTGTCAAAAGTAAGTATGCTACTTCCTGTTATTTTATGAGCCTGATTAGTTCTATACTTTTAAACAGCATTATTGAGATATAATTGATATACAATAAACTGCACATGTATATAATTTTTGAAGTTTGGACATACGTATAAACCCCCAAGAAACCATCATCACAATCAGTCAAGATAATGAGTATGTTACCCACAACATTTTTATTTTAGCCCTTCCTAATCCCTCCCTCTTATTTCTCAATCCCCTCATCCCCCCCACCCCCGCCAAATCTGGCAAAAACTGGTCCACTTCTAGTTAGTGTACATAACATCTCATTTCTTAAATTTTTTATACATGGTATTATACATTAGGTGCTCTTTTTTATGTTCTGGATTCTTTCACTCCCCATAATTACTTTGAGATTCATCCACATTTCAATAGTTTACTTTTTTGTTGCTGAATAGTTTTCTACTTCTTATCTACTTACCTGTTGACGGATTTTCGGGTTGTTTTCAGGTTTTGTTTATTAGAAATAAAGCACATGTGAACATGCCTGTAAAACTTTGTGTGTGAACATGTGCTTGCTTTCTCTGGGGTAAATACTTGGGGTGGAATGTCTAGATCATATGGTAGATATGTGCTTAACTGTTTAAGAAACTGCCAAGCTATTTTCCAAAATGGTTGTGTAATTTCAATTTTACATTAAAATCTGTTTCATTTTGAGTTAATTTTTTACATACAGTATAGTGCAATATACGTATTGAAGATTATTTTTTAGCATATGGATATCCAATATTTTAGATATCATTTTTCATAAAAAATTTTCTTTACTATATTACCTTTATTCCTCTGTCAAAAATCAGTTGCCCATATATGTGTATTTCTATTTCTGGGCTCTCTATTCTGCTCTATAGATCCATTCTTCTAATTTATGCCAATACCCAACTCTCGTAATTAGGGCAGTTTTATAATGTCTTAAATCTGGTAGTCTTAGTCTTCCAACTTGGTCTACCTTGTAAAAGTTACTTTGGCTATCTGAGGCCCTTTCTATCTCCATATAAATTTTAGAATCAATTTGTCAAGTTCTGTCAAAAAAAAAAAAAGCCTACTAGAATGTTGTTTTCAATTGCACTAAAACTGCACATCAATTTTAGGGAGAATTGACATCTTAATATTGGGACCTTTGCGTATCCATGATGGATCTCTCCATTTATTGAGCAATATCTTATGGAATTCAATATGCATGACTTTCTCATCATCCGTCAGATTTATCCCTAAGTATTTCATTTTGTTATGCTATTATAAAGGTTTTTTTCTTCCAACTTTACTTTGCAATTGTTCAATACTAGTATATAGAAATATAATTGATTTTTGTTAATTAGCTTGTATCCTGCAGTTTTCTAAAGTCATTTGTTAGTTTTAGGAGTTCTTATAGATTGCATTGGATAATATTCATAGAGGATGATGCCATCTGTGAATAAGCTGGTTTTATTTTTTCTCTTTAATCTGGTTGTCTTTTATTCCCCCTATTGTGCTAGATAGGACCTTCAGTAAAATGTTGAATAGAAATAGTGAGAATGAATATCCTTGTCTTTTTTCTGATCTTATGGTGAAAAGCATTCACTTAAGAACTTTTTTCTAATGCTATAAATTTTCCCAGTACTGCTTTTGTAGTATCCCCAAAATTAGAATATGTTGCATATTCATTTTTGTTTAGATAAAATACTTTGTAATTTCTCTTTTGATTTCATCTATGACTTGTGTCATTTAACCATGTGTTTTGTTTTTTTTTTAAAGGGATGGTTTCTTTTTTTTTAAAAAGAAGATGTTGGGGCTAGGAGTTTATTAATTTATTTATTTTTGCTATGTTTGGTCTTTGTTTCCGTGCTAGGGCTTTCTCTAGTTGCGGCAAGCGGGGGCCACTCTTCATCGTGGTGCGCGGGCCTCTCACTATCGCGGCCTCTCTTGCTGCGGAGTACAAGCTCCAGACGCGCAGGCTCAGTAGTTGTGGCTCACAGGCCTAGTTGCTCCGCGGCATGTGGGGTCCTCCCACACCAGGACTCGAACCCATGTCCCCTGCATTAGCAGGCAGATTCTCAACCACTGTGCCACCAGGGAAGCCCTAACCACGTGTTTTTGTTTACAAATATTGGGGATTTTTTGAGACATCTTTTATTGATTTCTTCATTGAGATGAGAGAGCATATTTTGTATGATGCAAATCCTGTTAAACATTATCAAAACTCGTTTTATGATGCAAAAAACAGTCTGTCTTTGTAAATGTTCTTTGCACACTTGGAAAAAAAATGTGTATTTTGCTGTTGTTGGGTGGAGTGTTCTCTAAATGGCAATTAGGTCAAGTTGGTTTATAGTGTTGTTCAAATCTTCTTTATTCATACTGATTTTTTTGTCTACATGGTCTATTTATTGTTGAGTGATGGCTATTAAAATATCTGACTATAATTATAGATTTATCTATTGTTTCTTATAGTTTTATCAGTTTTTGCTCCATGTTTTTTGAAGTTTTGTTATTAGGTGCGTAAATGATTGGGTTTGTATCTCTTAATGAATTGAGCCATTTATTATTAAATGATACATTATCTCAGCTTTTAAATCTACTTTTTCTGACATTTAACAGCTACTCTAGCTGTCTTATTAATGTTAGCATAGCTAACCTTTTATCATTTTACTTTTATCTAATATTCTCTATATGTGAAGTGTGATTCTTGTAGGCAACATTATATTGTTTTTATTTTTTTCACCAATTAGATAATTTATACCTCTTGATTGGGAAATTAGGCCATTTACATTTAATATGATTATTGATATAAACACCTTGGTATGTGTTTTTTATCTCTCCTATCTGATTGTGGGGAAAATGTCCATAGCCTTTAAGAAGTGGCTGAAAGAATTCTATTCAATGCAGAATTTCAGATAAAATTCCTGACCTGGGCTGTTCATCCTCTCTCCATGTGTTGTCCTTTTCTTTTTCTTTTTTTCTCTTAGATCATGTTTTCTCTCATTGATTTATACAGAACATTCTATATTGTAGGCTGTGGTGTCGTTTTTGTTTTGTATCTGTTTTACAGAAATAAGTCTCCAGTTGAGGTAGATATATTAAAAAATAATAAATGTTGGTTTAACAAAAAAATTGAATATTTTTTATGATTCCATTTTTATCTCCATAGTTGAATTATTAGCCATAACTGTTTTGCTGTTTTAATGGTTGTTTTAGGGTTTATAATATATATCTTTAAGTTACCATTCTTGGTACTCTTTAATCCTTTTTGTAGATGCAGATTTCATCTTGCTATCTGCATTTTCATTCAAATGAATGTGCTTTAATATTTTTTATAGTGTGAGTCTGTGTTTTTTTTTTATGTCCTGAAATATCTTTATTTGCCTTTGTTTTTGAAAGATATTTTTGCTAGGTATAGAATTCTAGGCTGACAGTTTTTTTTTCTTTACATACTATAAACATGTCACTCCACCGTGTTCTAATTTGCCTTGTTTCTGATAAGAATATTGCTCCCATTCTTAATTTTGTTTATATTTTTCTTGTTTTTTTAAGTTTTTTTTTTTAATTATCAGCAGTTTTGTTGTGATGTGCCTGTTATAGTTTTCTTTCCTCTTGTGTGTGTGTATGTATGTATGTATGTAAGCATCTGTTGGTGTTCATTGAGCTTCTTGGAGCTATAGGTTACTGTCTTATTACATTTGGAAAAATTTGGCCTATTTTTGTTCAAATATATTTTCTCCCCTATCCTCTTTGAGGGACACTAATTAAATATGTATTAGCTGTCTTGATACCACAGATACCTGATAATCTGTGCATGGTTAACTATTCTCTTTCTCTGTGCTTTATTTTGGATTGTTTCTATAGTTATATCTCCAAGTTTGCAACTTCTTAATATTTTTTTGCTATTTCTAACATATCAGTAATCCCATCCATTGTGTTTTACACCTCACACATTCTAGTTTTTATTTAGAAGACCAATTTGGGTCTTCTTTACATTTGCTGTTCTTTTATGTCTCAATTCAACATTTTAAACATTTGGAATATACTTGTTATAGCAACAGTTTTAATGTCCTTGTCTGTTAATTTACCTTATGTGTCAGTTTTGGGTCAGTATCAACTGACTGGTTTATCATCATATAAGCTGTATGTTCCTGTTTTTTTTTTTTTTTTTTTTTTTGCATGCCTGGTCATTTTTATCAGATACCTTACATTGTAAATGTGAACTTGATGGGTGCTACATATATTTTGTATTCTCATAAGTATTTTCAAGCTATGTTCTGAGACACAGTTAAGTTTCTTAGACAAGGTTTTATATTTTTGGATCTTACTTTGAAGGCATATTAAGTAGGACCAAGCAGTGCCCAGTATAGGACTAATTATTCCCCAATGCTGAGGAAAGACTGTTCTCAGAAATCTACCTATACCCTGTGAAAGTATAACATTTCTTTGAATAAAATAAAAAATTTTATGACTTATTGGTTACAGAGCTTAAAGCAGCCAGAGGAGTCACAGATGACTAAGTTTTCAAGTCTGGCAGAATATAAATATACCAGTGATAAAACAGAAAAGTCACAAGTCGGAGTCAGGGTAAAGTGTGCAAAAAATAAGCTAAAGTCTTAAAATGAGTACCATTCGGTGTGCATGTCTTTTTGCATCTCACAAATGAGCTACAAGTATATGTTGCCTTCATCTGTCAGACTTAGGAGTCATTTTCTTTGCTTTTTTCCCTCTCTCTCTCTTTTTAATCTTAAATTCTTTTTGTCAAACATTCATTTAGCATGCGTTCTTCTGTCAAATACTGTTTCCACAGCCATGTAAATTTGTGTATACCCTTTATACACAAATTTTAGTAATTTACACTTTTAACTATGGCTGAAACGAGAAACTTATTTAAGTTTTCCCAGATTCAGAGGCAAATGCTTAAAATGTGAGAAACATACTGCATCCTGAAACTAATGAAAAAAGGCAAGAAAAATTTAAAGGAGCATTCTCATTATGACTTGAACACCTAAGAGCTATCTAGTGTAAGAAAATTTTTGAAGAAAAGCATCTAGCAAAATGTTTTTGCATAATTCCCATAAGATACGGAGCACTGTACATGGTTATAATTTATGTTTCTAACAAAAGCCAATATACTTTTCTTAAATTGCTGGATTAAGTCCTAGTAATTAAGTGATAATAGAACATATTCAGATGGATGGGAAAAGAACATTCCCATCATCCACCACTGCTATGAAATAAAATTCTAACTTTTTTCAAGAAGAAAAAATATATCATCAACCATAAAATCCTTGGATAAAACCCACAATATGAAAGTTAATGCCTAATGAAATATTAAAATTGCACCAGGAATACTGTTCTGACATTAACAATAAACAATAACATTTTTTCTAGTATGGTTTACCTCAATTCTTTAAAAATTATTACCTCTTTAAATATTTGATTAAATTAGATCTTGATGGGCTATCATTACCCACAAAACACATGCTATCATATATAAATTCTCATATCTCAATTTCTAATAGACATTGTCATGTTATTTAATTCTATGATAACTTCTTTGATTTTTGCATTTGTAGTTTTAGAAAATGGACATAACTAAAGCACTCTCATTTTGAATATAAATATAGTATATTGTTAAGCTATATAAAAAGTGTTAACAATGATATTTGGTACTTCTCTGTCATATATTGTTAGAAATTCAAAGTTGATAGTAATTGCACTTATGAGTCATACACTTTGTATTCCACATAATCGTAAGGCAGAAGCCATCCAGCCCAGCTGTCCATAGTATATACAGTTTGACTGCCAGGTCAAATATTTCTGGCACTTATTACAGATTAGCAATAAAATTGAGAGAAAAGATTTTCAAGGAAAATAAGCATGTTTTATACTATGGTTCAATTTTCCTAGATTCAGAGTAAATTTTTGAGCCCATTATAAGTTTGGAGATAATGGTATATGTAATCTTGCCATTAGTATAAGTAGTGAGTTTTCCAAACTATCATTTTTCATTTCAGAGAATTGTCTTAACATGACTTGTATTGTTCTTGGATTTGCACAATTGTATCTCTTATTCAATTTCAAAGGTCAATCAATGAGCTTTGTCAATTATGCCTAAGAAGATAGCCAGGGGAAAATGTTAATCTGGTTTATCTACATAAATCTTGTAGAAAGGAAAGGAGTTGGTAGGTTAGATTGAGGAATCAAGATATGAGAGGTTTTTTATTTAGACAAAGATTTATCGGGGTCAATTTCTCACATATCAAGGGAAAATGTTATGATCCAATAATAAATAGCTCAATTTTCTCCAAACTGAACCCACAATATCTCTCTTACAATGTAATAATATCCTGTTACCAACCTTCCTCTCCACATTAGTTCTTACTTTTAACTTCCTAGTTATGCCATCAGCACTATAATTTTTCTAACCCCTCAACTTGGAAATACTAGATTTGACACTTTACCCCCACTGACTCTCTAACATATCCTATATACGCTGTGTTGCCAAACATATCATAACAGATTCTTGGGTGTTAGCTGCACAACCCAACTCTGTTTTTGAGAATAACTCCACAATCTATCCTAAAAAAAAATGAGAAATAGGCAGCCATGCTGCTGATTTTATTCCTCTGGCCATAGCTTATTGGATCAGGTATAGACACCCTACTTAAGCTATACTGTCAATAATCTCTTCTTGAGAATGTGAAGTAACAGATATAAAAGTTTCCTCAATCACTGTGGTTCATGGGAACAAGATGTTACATTTTTCCAAGTATTCAAAAGGAACCTGAAGCAGAGAAAGCCAGTGTTGCTAAAAATGAGAATGGAACAAAAGCATGGAGACAAATGTGGAGATCCTCCCTAAAAATTGAGGGGTTCCACTCCCACATCAGGCACCCAAGCCCTGAGGACCTGCACAAGGAAGACAAGCCACCATAACACCTAGCTTTGAAAAATAACAGAGCTTACATCCAGGAGAGCCAGAGGGCTGTAGGAAACCATAACTCCACACTTAAAGGGCACACAAATTCACTTGCTCTGAGTCCTAGTGCAGAGGCAGCAGTTTGTAAAGCACCTGGTACTCTAGCTGGCCTGCCAAGTCCATCCCAGCATGTCCCTAGCTCATGCCCACTCCAGTTCCAGAAATCCTGCCAGAGCAACCCCAGTTTGGCCCAACACACCCTGGGAAAAACCTCAGCCCCTCCTGCTCCAGCTCCAGCAGTCGTGAAAAAGCAGCCTTGGCCTGGTGCACCCTGGGACACTCCCACCACATGCCCACTCCAGCCCCAGAAAGCCTAAGCCACTTGGCAGCCACACCTACATAGGGGGTGCTCCAAAATAGGGCCACATCTTCAAGACCAGGAGAGGTAACTGTTTAGCCTAATTTATGAAAACAAACACAGAAAGTCAAACAGAATGAGACTGCAGAACAGTTCTAAATACAAGAACAACATAAAACCCTGGGGGTGGGGGTGGTGGAGACAGTTTTAACCTCTGTTTAAACTCTAATGAACAGAGCTAAGTAGTTTACCTGATAAATAATTAAAAGTAATGGTCATAAAGATGCTCAACAAATTGGGAGAAGAATGGAGGAACACAGAACTTCAACAAGAGTTAATTAAAAAATATAAAAAATAACCAATCAGATAATACAATAATACACTAGAGGGAAGGAAGGGCAGATTAGATGATACAGAAGAATACATAAGTGATCTGGAGCACAGAATAGTGAAAATCACCCAATCAAAAAATATTTTTCTTTGCTAAAAGAAAAAGGAACTAAAAATCTGAGGACAGTTTAAGGGACCTCTAGGACAATATTAAGCAAACTAACATTTGAATTATAGGGGTCCCAGAACGAGAAGAGAGGAAAGGGCAGAAATTATTCAAATAAATTGCAAACAATCCTGACAAGGGATTAATCTCCAAAGGATACAAACAGTTCATAAGCTCAATATCAAAAAAACAAAGCTGGAGGTATCATGCTCCTGATGTTTTTTTTAAAATCTTTATTGGGGTATAATTGCTTTACAATGGTGTGTTAGTTTCTGCTTTATAACAAAGTGAATCAATTAAACATATACATATGTTCCCATATCTCTTCCCTCTTGCGTCTCCCTCCCTCCCACCCTCCCTATCCCACCGCTCCAGGTGGTCACAAAGCACTGAGCTGATATCCCTGTGCTATGTGGCTACTTCCCACTAGCTATCTACCTTACGTTTGGTAGTGTATATATGTCCATGCCTCTCTTTCGCTTTGTCACAGCTCACCCTTCCCCCTCCCCAATCCTCAAGTCTGTTCTCCAGTAGGTCTGTGTCTTTATTCCTGTCTTGCCCTAGGTTCTTCATGACATTTTTTTCCTTAAATTCCATATATATGTGTTAACATACGGTATTTGTCTTTCTCTTTCTGACTTACTTCACTCTGTATGACAGACTCTAGGTCTATCCACCTCATTACAAATAGCTCAATTTCGTTTCTTTTTATGGCTGAGTAATATTCCATTGTATATATGTGCCACATCTTCTTTATCCATTCATCCGATGATGGACACTTAGGTTGTTTCCATGTCCTGGCTATTGTAAATAGAGCTGCAATGAACATTTTGGTATGACTCTTTTTGAATTATGGTTTTCTCAGGGTATATGCCCAGTACTGGGATTGCTGGATCATATGGTAGTTCTATTTGTAGTTTTTTAAGGAATCTCCATACTGTTCTCCATAGTGACTGTACCAATTCACATTCCCACCAGCAGTGCAGGAGTGTTCCCTTTTCTCCACACCCTCTCCAGAACTTATTGTTTCTAGATTTTTTGATGATGGCCATTCTGACTGGTGTGAGATGATATCTCATTGTAGTTTTGATTTGCATTTCTCTAATGATTAACGATGTTGAGCATTCTTTCATGTGTTTGTTGGCAGTCTGTATATCTTTTTTGGAGAAATGTCTATTTAGGTCTTTTGCCCATTTTTGGATTGGGTTGTTTGTTTTCTTGTTATTGAGCTGCATGAGCTGCTTGTAAATTTTGGAAATAAATCCCTTGTCAGTTGCTTCATTGGCAAATATTTTCTCCCATTCTGAGGGTTGTCTTTTGGTCTTGTTTATGGTTTCCTTTGCTGTGCAAAATCTTTGAAGTTTCATTAGGTCCCATTTGTTTATTTTTGTTTTTATTTCCATTTCTCTGGGAGGTGGGTCAAAAAGGATCTTGCTGTGATTTATGTCATAGAGTGTTCTGCCTATGTTTTCCTCTGAGAGTTTGATAGTTTCTGGCCTTACATTTAGGTCTTGAATCCATTTTGAGCTTAGTTTTGTGTATGGTGTTAGGGAGTGATCTAATCTCATACTTTTACATGTACCTGTCCAGTTTTCCCAGCACCACTTATTGAAGAGGCTGTCCTTTCTCCACTGTACATTCCTGCCACCTTTATCAAAGATAAGGTGTCCATATGTGCATGGGTTTATCTCTGGGCTTTCTATCCTGTTCCATTGATCTATCTTTCTGTTTTTGTGCCAGTACCATACCGTCTTGATAACTGTAGCTTTGTAGTATAGTCTGAAGTCAGGGAGCCTGATTCATCCAGTTCCTTTTTTCGTTCTCAAGATTGCTTTGGCTATTCGGGGTCTTTTGTGTTTCCATACAAATTGCAAAATTTTTTGTTCTAGTTCTGTGAAAAATGCCAGTGGTAGTTTGATAGGGATTGCATTGAATCTGTAGATTGCTTTGGGTAGTAGAGTCATTTTCACAATGTTGATTCTACCAATCCAAGAACATGGTATATCTCTCCATCTATTTGTATCATCTTTAATTTCTTTCATCAGTGTCTTATAATTTTCTGCATACAGGTCTTTTGTCTCCTTAGGTAGGTTTATTCCTAGATATTTTACTCATTTTGTTGCAATGGTAAATGGGAGTGTTTTCTTGATTTCACTTTCAGATTTTTCATCATTAGTGTATAGGAATGCCAGAGATTTCTGTGCATTAATTTTGTCCTGCCACTTTACCAAATTCATTGATTAGCTCTAGTAGTTTTCTGGTAGCATCTTTAGGATTCTCTATGTATAGGATCATGTCATCTGCAAACAGTGACAGCTTTACTTCTTTTCCGATTTGGATTCCTTTTATTTCCTTTTCTTCTCTGATTGCTGTGGCCAAAACTTGCAAAACTA
Organism: Orcinus orca; assembly: GCF_937001465.1. Taxonomy (NCBI): domain Eukaryota; kingdom Metazoa; phylum Chordata; class Mammalia; order Artiodactyla; family Delphinidae; genus Orcinus; species Orcinus orca. Next base: position 36,024,831 of record NC_064565.1, on the reverse strand, counting down.
TGTTGAATAAGCGTGGTGAGAGTGGGCAACCTTGTCTTGTTCCTGATCTTAGTGGAAATGCTTTCAGTTGTTCACCATTGAGGATGATGTTGGTTGTGGGCTTGTCATATATGGCCTTTATTATGTTGAGGAAAGTTCCCTCTATGCCTACCTTCTGCAGGGTTTTTATCATAAATGGGTGTTGAATTTTGTCAAAAGCTTTCTCTGCATCTATTGAGATGATCATATGGTTTTTCTCCTTCAATTTGTTAATATGGTTTACCACATTGATAGATTTGTGTATATTGAAGAATCCCTGCATTCCTGGAATAACCCCACTTGATCATGGTGTATGATCCTTTTAATGTGCTGTTGGATTCTGTTTGCTAGTATTTTGTTGAGGATTTTTGCATCTATGTTCATCACTGATATTGGCCTGTAGTTTTCTTTCTTTGTGACATCCTTGTCTGGTTTTGGTATCAAGGTGATGGTGGCCTCGTAGAAGGAGTTTGGGAGCATTCCTCCCTCTGCTATATTTTGGAAGAGTTTGAGAAGGATAGGTGTTAGCTCTTCTCTAAATGTTTGATAGAATTCGCCTGTGAAGCCATCTGGTCCTGGGCTTTTGTTTGTTGGAAGATTTTTAATCACAGTTTCAATTTCAGTGCTTGTGATTGGTCTGTTCATATTTTCTATTTCTTCCTGATTCAGTCTTGGCAGGTTGTGCATTTCTAAGAATTTGTCCATTTCTTCCAGATTGTCCATTTTATTGGCATATAGTTGCTTGTAGTAATCTCTCATGATCTCTTTTATTTCTGCAGTGTCAGTTACCTCTCCTTTTTCATTTCTAATTCTATTGATTTGAGTCTTCTCCCTTTTTTTCTTGTTGAGTCTGGCTAGTGGTTTATCTATTTTGTTTATCTTCTCAAAGAACCAGCTTTTAGTTTTATTGATCTTTGCTATTGTTTCCTTCATTTCTTTTTCATTTATTTCTGATCTGATTTTTATGATTTCTTTCCTTCTGCTAGCTTTGGGGTTTTTTTGTTCTTCTTTCTCTAATTGCTTGAGGTGCAAGGTTAGGTTGTTTATTCGAGATGTTTCCTGCTTCTTAAGGTGGGCTTGTATTGCTATAAACTTCCCCCTTAGAACTGCTTTTTCTGCATCCCATAGGTTTTGGGTCATTGTGTCTCCATTGTCATTTGTTTCTAGGTATTTTTTGATTTCCTCTTTGATTTCTTCAGTGATCACTTCATTATTAAGTAGTGTATTGTTTAGCCTCCATGTGTTTGTATTTTTTACAGATCTTTTCCTGTAATTGATATCTAGTCTCATGGCGTTGTGGTCAGAAAAGATACTTGATACAATTTCAATTTTCTTAACTTTACCAAGGCTTGATTTGTGACCCAAGATATGATCTCTCCTGGAGAATGTTCCATGAGCACTTGAGAAAAATGTGTATTCTGTTGTTTTTGAATGGAGTGTCCTATAAATATCAATTAAGTCCATCTTGTTTAATGTATCATTTAAAGCTTGTGTTTCCTTATTTATTTTCATTTTGGATGATCTGTCCATGGGTGAAAGTGGGGTGTTTAAGTCCCCTACTATGAATGTGTTACTGTTGATTTCCCCTTTTATGGCTGTTAGTATTTGCCTTATGTATTGAGGTGCTCCTATGTTGGGTGCATAAGTATTTACAATTGTTATATCTTCTTCTTGGATCGATCCCTTGATCATTATGTAGTGTCCTTCTTTGTCTCTTCTAATAGTCCTTATTTTAAAGTCTATTTTGTCTGATATGAGAATTGCTACTCCAGCTTTCTCTTGGTTTCCATTTGCATGGAATATCTTTTTCCATCCCCTTACTTTCAGTCTGTATGTGTCTCTAGGTCTGAAGTGGGTCTCTTGTAGACAGCATATATAAGGGTCTTGTTTTTGTATCCATTCAGCTAATCTGTGTCTTTTGGTGGGAGCATTTAGTCCATTTACATTTAAGGTAATTATTGATATGTATGTTCCTATTCCCATTACTAAATTGTTTTGGGTTCGTTATTATAGGTCTTTTCCTTCTCTTGTGTTTCTTGCCTAGAGAAGATCCTTTAGCATTTGTTGTAAAGCTGGTTTGGTGGTGCTGAACTCTCTCAGCTTTTGCTTGTCTATAAAGGTTTTAATTTCTCCATCAAATCTGAATGAGATCCTTGCTGGGTAGAGTAGTCTTGGCTGCAGGTTTTTCTCCTTCATCACTTTCAGTATGTCCTGCCACTCCCTTCTGGCTTGTAGGGTTTCTGCTGAGAGATCAGCTGTTAACCTTATGGGGATTCCCTTGTGTGTTATTTGTTGTTTTTCCCTTGCTGCTTTTAATATGCTTTCTTTGTATTTAATTTTTGACAGTTTGATGAATATGTGTCTTGGCGTATTTCTCCTTGGATTTATCCTGTATGGGACTCTCTGTGCTTCCTGAACTTGATTAACTATTTCCTTTCCCATATTAGGGAAGTTTTCACCTATAATCTCTTCAAATATTTTCTCAGTCCCTTTCTTTTTCTCTTCTTCTTCTGGAACCCCTATAATTCAAACGTTGGTGCGTTTAATGTTGTCCCAGAGGTCTCTGAGACAGTCCTCAGTTCTTTTCATTCTTTTTTCTTTATTCTGCTCTGCAGTAGTTATTTCCACTATTTTATCTTCCAGGTCACTTATCCGTTCTTCTGCCTCAGTTATTCTGCTATTGATCCCATCTAGAGTACTTTTAATTTCATTTATTGTGTTGTTCATTGTTGCTTGTTTCATCTTTATTTCTTCTAGGTCCTTGTTAACTGTTTCTTGCATTTTGTCCATTCTATTTCCAAGATTTCGGATCATCCTTACAATCATTATTCTGAATTCTTTTTCAGGTAGACTGGCTATTTCCTCTTCATTTGTTAGGTCTGGTGCATTTTTATCTTGCTCCTTTATCTGCTGTGTGTTTTTCTGTCTTCTCATTTTGCTTATCTTACTGTGTTTGGGGTCTCCTTTTTGCAAACTGCAGGTTCGTAGTTCCCGCTGTTTTTGATGTCTGTCTCCAGTGGCTAAGGTTGGTTCAGTGGGTTGTGTAGGCTTCCTGGTGGAGGGGACTAGTGCCTGTGTTGTGGTGGATGAGGCTGGATCTTGTCTCTCTAGTGGGCAGGTTCACGTCTGGTGGTGTGTTTTGGGGTGTCTGTGGCCTTATTATGATTTTAGGCAGCCTCTCTGCTAATGGGTGGGGTTGTGTTCCTGTTTTGCTAGTTGTTTGGCATAGGTTGTCCAGCACTGTGGCTTGCTGGTCGTTGAGTGAAGCTGGGTGCTGGTGTTAAGATGGAGGTCTCTGGGAGATTTTCGCTGTTTGATATTATGTGGAGCTGGGAGGTCTTTTGTTGACCATTGTCCTGAAGTTGGCTCTCCTACCTCAGAGGCAGAGCCCTGACTCCTGGCTGGAGCACCAAGAGCCTTTCATCCACACGGCTCAGAATAAAAGGGAGAAGAAGTAGAGGGAATTAGTAGAAGTATGAGGAAAGAAAGAAGGAAAGGAGGAAGGAAGGAAGGAAGGAAGAAAGAAAGAAAGAAGCAAAGAAGGAAAGAAGGCAAGAAGGAAAGAAAGGAGGGAGGGAGGGAGGAAGGAAGGAAGGAAGGAGGGAAAGAAGGAAAAAAGACAGAAAGAAGATACAGTAAAAATAAAATAAAGTATAATAAAGTTATTGAATTAAAAAATTCTTATTTAGAAAAAAAAAAGGGACGGATAGAACCTTAGGACAAATGTTGGAAGCAAAGCTACACAGACAAACTCTTACACAGAAGCATACACATACACCCTCACTAAAAGAGGTAAAGGGGGAAAAATCATAAATCTTGCTGTCAGAGACCACCTCCTCAATTTCGGATGATTCATTGTCTAAAGGAGGGAAGGAAGGAAGGAAAGAAAGAAAGAAAGAAGGTAAAGTATAATAACGTTATTAAAATTAAAATTGATTATTAAGAAAAAAATTTTAAAAACAAACCATGGACGGATAGAACCCTAGGACAAATGGTGGAAGCAAGACTGTACAGACAAGATCTCACACTGAAGCATACACATACACACTCACAAAAAGAGGAATAGGGAAAAAAATCATAGATCTTGCTCCTAAAGTCCACCTCCTCAATTTGGGATGATTCGTTGTCTATTCAGGTATTCCACAGATGCAGGGTATATCAAGTTGATTGTGGAGCTTTAATCTGCTGCTTCTGAGGCTGCTGGGAGAGATTTCCCTTTCTCTTCTTTGTTCTCACAGCTCACATGGGCTCAGCTTTGGATTTGGCCCTGCCTCTGCGCGTAGGTCGCTGGAGGGCGTCTGTTTTTTGCTCAGACAGGATGGGGTTAAAGGAGCCGCTGATTAGAGGGCTCTGGCGCACTCAGGCCGGCGGGGAGGGAGGGGCACGGAGTGCGGGGCGGGCCTGCGGCGGCAAAGTCCAGCGTGACTTTGCACCAGCCTGAGGCCCGCCGTGCGTTCTTCCGGGGAAGTTGTCCCTGGATCCCGGGAACCTGGCAGTGGCGGGCTGCACAGGCTCCGCGGAAGAGGGGTGTGGAGAGTGACCTGTGCTTGCACACAGGCCCCTTGGTGGCGGCAGCAGCAGCCTTAGCGTCTCCCGCCCGTCTCTGGGGTCCGCGCTTTTAGCCGTGGCTTGCGCCCGTCTCTGGAGCTCCTTTAAGCAGCGTTCTTAAACCCCTCTCCTCACGCACCAGGAAACAAAGAGGGAAGAAAAAGTCTCTTGCCTCTTCGGCAGGTGCAGACTTTTCCCCAGACTCCCTCCCGGCTAGCCGTGGTGCACTAACCCCTTCAGGCTATGTTCAAGCTGCCAACCCCAGTCCTCTCCCGGCGCTCCGTCCGAAACCGAAACAGGAGCCTCAGAGCCTCAGCTCGCAGCCCCGCCCGCCCCCGCGGGTGAGCAGACAAGCCTCTCGGGCTGGTGAGTGCCGGTCGGCACCGATCCTCTGTGCCGGAATCTCCCCGCTTTGCCCTCCGCACCCGTTGCTGTGCACTCCTCCACGGCTTCGAAGCTCCCCCCTCCGCCTCCCGCAGTCTCCGCCCGTGAAGGGGCTTCCTAGTGTGTAGAAACTTTTCCTCCTTCACAGCTCCCTCCCACTGGTACAAGTGCCGTCCCTATTCTTTTGTCTCTGTTTTTTCTTTTGCCCTACCCAGGTACGTGGGGAGTTTCTTGCCTTTTGGGAGGTCTGAGGTCTTCTGCCAGCCTTCAGTAGGTGTTCTGTAGGAGTTGTTCCACGTGTAAATGTATTTCTGGTGTATCTGTGGGGAGGAAGGTGATCTCCGCGTCTTACTCTTCCGCCATCTTCAAGGTCCCTCTAGTTGTATTATCTTTAATTTCTTTCATCAGTGTCTTATAATTTTCTGCATATAGGTCTTTTGTCTCCTTAGGTAGGTTTATTCCTAGATATTTTATTCTTTTTGTTGCAATGGTAAATGGGAGTGTTTTCTTGATTTCAATGTCAGATTTTTCATCATTAGTGTATAGGAATGCCAGAGATTTCTGTGCATTAATTTTGTATCCTGCAACTTTACCAAACTCATTTATTAGCTCTAGTAGTTTTCTGGTAGCATCTTTAGGATTCTCTATGTATAGTATCATGTAATCTGCAAACAGTGACAACTTTACTTCTTCTTTTCCGATTTGGATTCCTTTTATTTCCTCTTCTTCTCTGATTGCTGTGGCTAAAACTTCCAAAACTATGTTGAATAAGAGTGGTGAGAGTGGGCAACCTTGTCTTGTTCCTGATCTTAGTGGAAATGCTTTCAGTTTTTCACCATTGAGGATGATGTTGGCTGTGGGTTTGTCATATATGGCCTGTATTATGCAGAGGAAAGTTCCCTCTATGCCTACTTTCTGGAGGGTTTTTATCATAAATGGGTGTTGAATTTTGTCAAAAGCTTTCTCTGCATCTATTGAGATGATCATATGGTTTTTCTCCTTCAATTTGTTAATATGGTGTATCACGTTGATTGATTTGTGTGTATTGAAGAATCCTTGCATTCCTGGAATAAACCCCACTTGATCATGGTGTATGATCCTTTTAATGTGCTGTTGGATTCTGTTTGCTAGTATTTTGTTGAGGATTTTTGCATCTATGTTCATCAGTGATATTGGCCTGTAGTTTTCTTTCTTTGTGACATCTTTGGTTTTGGTATCAGAGTGATTTTGGTCTTGTAGAATGAGTTTGGGAGCGTTCCTCCCTCTGCTATATTTTGGAAGAGTTTGAGAGGGATAGGTGTTAGCTCTTCTCTAAATGTTTGATAGAATTCTCCTGTGAAGCCATCTGGTCCTGGGCTTTTGTTTTTTGGAAGATTTTAATCACAGTTTCAATTTCAGTGCTTCTGTTTGGTCTGTTCATATTTTCTGTTTCTTCCTGATTCAGTCTTGGCAGTTTTTGCATTTCTAAGAATTTGTCCATTTCTTCCATGTTGTCCATTTTATTGTCATAGAGTTTCTTGTAGTAATCTCTCATGATCTTTTGTATTTCTGCAGTGTCAGTTGTTACTTGTCCTTTTTCATTTCTAATTCTATTGATTTGAGTCTTCTCCCTTTTTTTCTTGATGAGTCTGCCTAATGGTTTATGTATTTTATCTTCTCAAAGAAGCAGCTTTTAGTTTTATTGATCTTTGCTATCGTTTCCTTCATTTCTTTTTCATTTATTTCTGATCTGATTTTTATGATTTCTTTACTTCTGCTAACTTTGGAAGTTTTTGTTCTTCTTTCTCTAATTACTTTAGGTGCAAGGTTAGGTTGTTTATTCAAGATATTTCCTGTTTCTTAAGGTAGGACTGTATTGCTATAAACTTCCCTCTTAGAACCGCTTTTGCTGCATCCCATACGTTTTGGGTCGTCATGTCTCTATTGTCATTTGTTTCTAGGTATTTTTTTTATTTCCTCTTTGAGTTCTGCAGTGATCACTTCGTTATTAAGTAGTGTGTTGTTTAGCTTCCATGTGTTTGTATTTCTTATGGATCTTTTCCTGTAATTGATATCTAGTCTCATAGCGTTGTGGTTGGAAAAGATACTTGATACAATTTCAATTTTCTTAACTTTACCAAGGCTTGATTTGTGACCCAAGATATGATCTCTCCTGGAGAATGTTCCATGAGCACTTGAGAAAAATGTGTATTCTGTTGTTTTTGGATGGAATGTACTATAAATATCAGTTAAATCCATATTGTTTAATGTATCATTTAAAGCTTGTGTTTCCTTATTTATTTTCATTTTGGATGATCTGTCCATGGGTGAAAGTGGGGTGTTAAAGTCCCCTACTATGAATGTGTTACTGTCGATTTCCCCTTTTATGGCTGTTAGTATTTTCCTTATGTATCGAGGTGCTCCTATGTTGGGTGCATAAATATTTACAATTGTTATATCTTCTTCTTGGATCGATCCCTTGATCATTATGTAGTGTCCTTCTTTGTCTATTCTAATAGTCTTTATTTTAAAGTGTATTTTGTCTGATATGAGATTGCTACTCCAGCTTTCTCTTGGTTTCCATTTGCATGGAATATCTTTTTCCATCTCCTTACTTTCAGTCTGTATGTGTCTCTAGGTCTGAAGTGGATCTCTTGTACACAGCATATATATGGGTCTTGTTTTTGTATCCATTCAGCCAATCTGTGTCATTTGGTGGGAGCATTTAGTTCATTTACATTTAAGGTAATTATCGATATGTATGTTCCTCTTCCCATTTTCTTAATTGTTTTGGGTTCGTTAATGTAGGTCTTTTCCTTCTCTTGTGTTTCTTTCCTAGAGAAGATCCTTTAGCATTTGTTGTAAAGCTGGTTTGTGATGCTGAACGCTCTCAGCTTTTGCTTGTCTGTAAAGGTTTTAATTTCTCCATCAAATCTGAATGAGATCCTTGCTGGGTAGAGTAATCATGGTTGCAGGTTTTTCTCCTTCATCACTTTCAATATGTCCTGCCACTCCCTTCTGGCTTGCAGAGTTTCTGCTGAGAGATCAGCTGTTAACCTTATGGGAATTCCCTTGTGTGTTATTTGTTGTTTTTCCCTTGCTGCTTTTAATATGCTTTCTTTGTATTTAATTTTTGACAGTTTGATGAATATGTGTCTTGGTGTATTTCTCCTTGGATTTATCCTGTATGGGACTCTCTGTACCTCCTGGACTTGATTAACTATTTCCTTTCCCATATTAGGGAAGTTTTCACCTATAATCTCTTCAAATATTTTCTCAGTCCCTTTCTTTTTCTCTTCTTCTTCTGGAACCCCTATAATTCAAATGTTGGTGCGTTTAATGTTGTCCCAGAAGTCTCTGAGACAGTCCTCAGTTCTTTTCATTCTTTTTTCTTTATTCTGCTCTACATTAGTTATTTCCACTCTTTTATCTTCCAGGTCACTTATCCGTTCTTCTGCCTCAGTTATTCTGCTATTGATCCCATCTAGAGTACTTTTAATTTCATTTATTGTGTTGTTCATCATTGCTTGTTTCATCTTATTTCTTCTAGGTCCTTGTTAACTGTTTCTTGCATTTTGTCCATTCTATTTCCAAGATTTCGGATCATCCTTACAATCATTATTCTGAATTCTTTTTCAGGTAGACTGGCTATTTCCTCTTCATTTGTTAGGTCTGGTGGGTTTTTATCTTGCTCCTTTATCTGCTGTGTGTTTTTCTATCTTTTCATTTTGCTTACCTTACTGTGTTTGGGGTCTCCTTTTTGCAGGCTGAAAGTTCGTCGTTCCCGTTGTTTTTGGTGTCTGTCCCCAGTGGCTAAGGTTGGTTCAGTGGGTTGTGTAGGCTTCCTGGTGGAGGGGAATAGTGCCTGTGTTCTCGTGGATGAGGCTGGATCTTGTCTTTCTGGTGAGCAGGTCCACGTCTGGTGGTGTGTTTTGGGGTGTCTGTGGCCTTATTATGACTTTAGGCAGCCTCAGTGCTAATGGGTGGGGTTGTGTTCCTGTCTTGCTAGTTGTTTGGCATAGGGTGTCCAGCACTGTAGCTTGCTGGTCGTTGAGTGAAGCTGGGTGCTGGTGTTGAGATGGAGATCTCTGGGAGGTTTTCGCTGTTTGATATTATGTGGAGCTGGGAGGTCTCTTGTTGACCATTGTCCTGAAGTTGTCTCTCCCACCTCAGAGGCACAGCACTGACTCCTGGCTGTAGCACCAAGAGCCTTTCATCCACACGGCTCAGAATAAAAGGGAGAAAAAGTAGAGACAAAGAATTAGTAGAAGTAGGAAGAAAGAAAGAAAGAAAGGAGGGAAGGAAGGAAGGAAGGAAAAAAGATGAAAAGAAGGAAAGAAAGAAAGGGAGGGAGGGAGGGAGGGATGGTGGGAGGAGGGAAGGAAGGAAAAAAGAAAGAAAGAATATAAGGTAAAATAAAATAAAGTAAAATATAATAAAGGTATTATATTAAAGAATAAGAAAAAAAACAGACGGATAGAACCTTAGGACAAATGGTGGAAGCAGAGCTATACAGACAAAATCTCATATAGAAGCATACACATACACACTCACAAGAAGAGGAAAAGGGGAAAAAATCATAACTCTTGCTCTCAAAGTCCACCTCCTCAATTTGGGATGATTCGTTGTCTATTCATGTATTCCACAGATGCAGGGTACATCAAGTTGATTGTGGAGCTTTAATCCGCTGCTTCTGAGGCTGCTGGGAGAGATTTCCCTTTCTCTTCTTTGTTCTCACAGTTCCCAGGGGCTCAGCTTTGGATTTGGCCCCACCTCTGCGTGTAGGTTGCTGGAGGGCGTCTGTTTATCACTCAGACACGACGGGGTTAAAGGAGCCACTGATTCGGGGGCTCTGGCTCAGTCAGCCCCGGGGAAGAGAGGGGCACGGAGTGCGGGACAAGCCTGTGGTGGCAGAGGCCGGCGGGACATTGCACCAGCCTGAGGCGCGCCGTGCGTTCTCCTGGAGGAGTTGACCCTGGATCCCGGGACCCTGGCAGTGGCGGGCTGCAGAGGCTCCCTGGAAGAGGGGTGTGGTTAGTGACCTGTTCTCACACACAGGCCCCTTGGTGGTGGCAGTAGCAACCTTAGCATCTCCCGCCAGTCTCTGGTGTCTGCGCTTTTAGCCGCGGCTTGTGCCCATCTCTGGAGTTCCTTTAAACAGTGCTCTTAATCCCCTCTCCTTGTGCACCAGGAAACAAAGAGGGAAGAAAAAGTCTCTTGCCTTTTCGGCAGGTCCAGACCTTTTCCCGGACTCCCTCTCGGCTAGCCGTGGTGCACTAACCCCTTCAGGCTGTGTTCACGCAGCCAACACCAGTCCTCTCCTTGCGCTGTGACCAAAGTCAGAGCCTCTGCTTGCAGCCCCGCCCGCCCTGGCAGGTAAGCAGACAAGCCTCTCGGGCTGGTGAGTGCTGGTCTGCACCGATCCTCTGTGCGGGAATCTCCCCACTTTGCCCTCCGCACCCCTGTTGCTGCGCTCTCCTCCACGGCTTCAAAGCTCCCGCCCCTCTGCCACCTGCGGTCTCCGCCTGCGAAGGGGCTTCCTAGTGTGTGGAAACCTTTCCTCCTTCACAGCTCCCTCCCACTGGTGAAAGTCCTGTCCCTATTCTTTTGTCTCTTTTTTTTCTTTTTTTCTTTTGCCCTACCCAGGTACGTGGGGAGTTTCTTGCCTTTTGGGAGGTCTGAGGTCTTCTGCCAGCATTCAGTAGGTGTTCTGTAGGCGTTGTTCCATGTGTAGATGTATTTCTGGTGTATCTGTGGGGAGGAAGGTGATCTCCACATCTTACTTTTCCGCCATCTTCCCCTCGTCCTCGATGCTCCTGATTTTAAACAATACTATGAAGCTATAATAATGAAAACGGTATGGTACTGACATAATACAGACACATAGATCAATGGAACAGAATAGAAAACCCAGAAATAAACCTATACTTATTTTGTCAGTTAATCTGCAACAAAGGAGGGAAGGATATACAATGGGAAAAGACAGCCTCTTTAATAAATGGTGTTAGGAAACCTTGGTGGATACATGTAAAAGAATGAAAATAGACCATTTTCTAACGTATATACAAAAATAAACTCAAAATGTATTAAAGACTTAAATGTAAGAATCATAAAACTTCTAGAAGAAAACATAGGAAGTACACTCTTTGACATTGGTCTTAGAAATATTCTTTTGGATCTATCTCTTCAGGAAAGGACAACAAAAGCAAAAATAAACAAATGAGACCACACCAAACTAAAAAGTTTTTGCACAGTGAAAGAAACCATTAACAAAACATAAAGGCAACATACTGAATGAGAGAAGATAATATTTGCAAATGATGTCCTATAAGTAGTAATATCCAGAACATATAAGGAACTCATACAACTCAGTATCAAAAAAATCTGATTAAAAAATTGGCAGAGGACTTGAATAGACATTTCATCCAAGGAAGACATTCAGATGGGCAACAGACACATGAAAAGTTGCTCAACATCACTTATCATCAGGGAAATACAAATTGAAATCACAAATGAAATATCAACTCACACCTGTCAGAATGGTGATCAACAAAATAGTAAATAACAAGTCCTGGTGAGGATGTGGAGAAAAGGAACCCTTCACTTACTGTTGGTGGGAATGTAAATTTGTATAGCCACTATAGAAAACAGTATTGAAGAATTATAACATGCAGAAATGGAGAAAAATAAGTGTGAAATTATGCAGTCCCAGAAAAATAGAGAAGTAAATCTTAACTCCTAATTTTACAGTTCCTGGTTTCAGTCCTCATTGAAGCCCACATATGCTTCCTGGTTTGGATTCAAAGGGATGCTGTTGTACCCTTATGTTAAATTCCCACAACCTTGTTTACTGAGCTAGTTTAGTTTGTGAAGTACTATTCCTTACAGTTTAAGGCCTTGAGTCCCCACTACGAGCCAAGCACTTGTGTAAACCTGGGGTAATGATGTTGAACAAAAACACAGTCCCTTGTCTCCTGAATTGGGGATTTAGTGAGGAGTGTACTATCCATTAATTCTATTTAATTATTTTGTAATAATGCATGGAGACAAGGGCAACAAAGTAAAATATCTTTCTGAGTGTTTATACAAAGAAAATTCGTGGTAGCTCAGGATCAAGAAAGGCTTCTGTGAGGAAATAACAGTTCACCTGATATCTGAACAGTAGGATGGACGTGGAGAGAGGGAGAGGAGCTTGGAAATATTTTAAGAAAAGGGAAGAGAAGCTCATACACAGTTCCCTAAATCATAGAGAAACCCAAATGATATGGGAACTAAGGTCAGACAAATAAGCCTGGAGCAAAAATGTAAGCAAGAGATGAGCAAGATATTGTTAGAAAGATATCCAGGGCTAGATAACACATTGAAGGGCATTTAAGAATCTGGATTTTATCTAGGAATAATGGAATGTGGTAGAAGGAACAATAAGCTATGACTTGACATCATATGATCACTTTAGTATTTTGAAAATATTATTCTGGCAGCTGTTTGAGACAGGATTGATGAGGAATCAGAATGGTTGTGGTGGACAAATTAGTTGACAGTTGTACTCCCAGTCAAGCAATGGTATTAGTTTTGACTTGGGCCTTGTGTTTTGGTAGTAGAAATGGAGAAATGTTTAGAAGCCAAATTAAAATGATGTGGTGATGATTTGTATATAAGAATACAAGAAAGTTTGGAATTGTAGATGCCTCAGATTTATGGCTGAGAAACTAAATTGAGGGAGGGAACTCTCACTGAGATATTCTGAAGTTTACCAGCTTTGGAAGAACTGTAAGGTAAAGGGATAGGTGGAGAAACATTCGTGAGTTAGTGATTAGATATGTTGAATTTGAAATGCTTTTACATTTTGAGCCAGAAGCTGGTTACACCTCTCATAGGAGAAGTCTGGTGGAGATAGAGATTGGGAAGCATCAGTAGATAGAGATGGTCATGAACACGTGGGTAGGGATGAGATATCTAGGGGATAAAATAAAAATGAGAGGATAAGATCTGGGACTAAAACAGGAATGATTCCTCAATTTCATGGCTGGATAGATACAGATGAACCTGAAAATCGTAGCATCCTGAGAGAACCTCTTTGAGAGCAATTGGATCATGAAGTCAAAGCAAGGTATTCTCAGAAACAGTGTACTCAAGGAGGAAGGGTGCTTAAAATATATGCACTAAATTGTATGATGTTGACATTACTGTTTCATGTAGTAATAAGGGCACAGACTAAGTTAGAAGGGATGACAGAGACCAAGAGGTGCAAAAAAGAGTTGGTAAATGTTGAGTTTTCTTTCTATTTTTTAAGTTTACCTGTGAAGAGAAGGCTTGTATTGTGGTGATTAGAGAAAAGTGGACCCCTCCTCCAGTTGACTGTCACTTCGATGTCAACTTTCTAAGTCCTCTGAGTACATGACATTATAATACAGTCATTTTGATTAAACTTTTTGAAAGTGGCCATTAGAATGTTTCCAAAAGGTTATTTTTGCAAGTAATACACCCAACAGGGAGGCTAACCTCATGGCTCCTCTCACCCCGTCCTTGAAACTGAGCCTGTCCCTGGGTCTCACTCCACTTTCAGGTCTGTCCCCTCCCTCACTGAGTTCTCAGGGCATTGCCATTTCATATATTAGCTCATAATGGTACTCTGGAAGAAAGTGACACGATTATTATAAATGCTTAGTCTAATGCCATAAGAAGCACTCAAAACAAATTTGTTTACTTTAGTTGCATAATTACAGAGGCAAAAAGAATGCATTGTTAGTTTTTACACATCACCTGGAAAGTACTTTCAGATATGAAGTGGTATAAGTATTAGGAATTAATAATACTGCTGAGGGTCTAATGTTAATGGATAGGCTGGTTACCTAAAAAGTTTCCACCTCCCTTCTTTATCTGTGTGTATAAAAGGATACATGTTACTGATAATTGATTATAAAGAACAAGGACAATTTTAAATTATGTCAAATAATATAATTTAGTCCAATCATACACATGTGTGGGATCCCAGGAGAAATTAAAAAACAGATACTCAGATAAAAAATATGAGTGTGGGTCTGAATTAAAGTAAGTACTAGAGGTTTCAGCCATTGGAGTTTCTGAATCTTCTCTCTAGGCCCCCAGTTACTACCAGTTCCTTAGTTACTATTTGTGTGTTTGTGTGTCTGCTCCCCAATTCACTCTTACTTTAGTTATCTTCTTACCCAATGTTTAGTGTGTATGTGTGTGTGTGTGTTTTCTCTTCTGCCTTATAGCTCTTTAAATTGAAGTGTAGTTTTTGCTTTCTCATAAATTCTGACTGCAAGTGGCCAAATCAGAGTCCATCCCGTGTCTCTATTATGACCTTTTAACTTTTAGTGCAACTGGATATCCCCATCCTTCTTTCCACATTTGATATTCAGATACCAGAATGAGAGAATCTAATTGGTTGAGTTTATTGTTTTGAGCCAAATCACAAGGTAACATTTCTGCCATTATATTGTTCAATTGCCCATGGGTATGGCAAAATCACTCTTCTTTAGCAGGGCAGTTGGCCGTGGAAAATTCACTTAGAAGAGCCTGTGTACTTGGCAGATAATGTAGTTAGTATTTATCAGGCACAGTGCTCAATAAATATTGGTTGATATATTAGGTACTATAAACCTATGGCCCATACTCAATTCCTGGCTGTATATGACAGTCACTTGGAGAATGTTTTAGTAATACTAATTATAATACCTCAGTCTAGATGTTCTAAATTTAGAATCTCTATAGATTCAATTCCTATAGAGTATAATTAAAAAAAAACCCAGGGCATTCTGATTTTGCCTTTCAGTCATGTAGGGCAATTTATTCTTTTTTATTTATTTTTTAACGTATTTAATTTGCTTTTCTATTTAAAATTATTTTTAACTTCTTATCTAATTTTTAAGTTTTTTAATATATTTTAAAATTCTAAAAAATGTTTTTAATTTAATTTATTTTATTTTTTTACATAGGTCCCTGTTGGTTGTCTATTTTAAATATTGCACTGTTTACATGGCAATCCCAAACTCCCAATCTATCTCTCTCCCCCACCCTTCCCCCTGGTAACCATAAGTTCATTCTCTAATTCTGTGAGTCTGTTTCTATTTTGTAAATATGTCCATTTGTATCAGTTTTTTTTTTTAGATTCCACATATAAGTGATATCATATAACACTTGTCTTTCTCTGAATTACTCCACTCAGTATGACAATTTCTAGGTCCATCCATGTCACTGAAATGGCATTATTTCATTCTTTTTCATGGCTGAGTCATATACCATTGTATACATGTAAGACATCTTTTTTATCCATTCATCTATCAGTGGACATTTAGGTTACATCATGTCTTGACTATTGTAACCAGTGCTGCAGTGAATATTGGGTTGCATGTATCCTTTCAAACCATGTTTTTCTCCAGATATATGTCCAGTAGTGGGATTGCCAGGGCATAAGGTAGCTCTATTTTAGCTTTTTAAGCAACCTCTGTACTGTTCTCCATAGTGGCTATACCAATTTACATTCCCACGAACAGTGTAGAAGGGTTCTCTTTTCTCCATACCCTCTCCAGCATTTACTGTTTGTAGATATTTTGATGATGGCCATTCTGACTGGTGTGAGGTGATATCTCATTATAGTTTTGATTTGCATTTCTCTAATAATTAGTGATGTTGAATATCTTTTCATGTGCCTCTTGGCCATCTGTATGTCTTCTTTGGAGAAATATCTATTTAGGTCTTCTGCCCATTTTTTGATTGGGTTGTTTGTTTTTTTTGATATTGAGTCACAAGAGCTGTTTGTAAATTTTGGAGACAAATCTCTTGCTGGTTGCATCATCTGTGAATATTTTCTCCCATTCTGTGGGCTGTCTTTTCATTTTATTTGTGGTTTCCTTTGCTTTGAAAAAGCTTTTGAGTTTAATTAGGTCCCATTTGTTTATTTTTGTTTTTATTTCCATTACTCTAGGAGACAGATCAAAAAAGATATTGCTATGATTTATGTCAAAGTGTGTTCTGCCTATGTGTTCCTCTAGGAGTTTTATACTATCTTCTCTTACATTTAGGTCTTTAATCCATTTTGAGTTTATTTTTGTGTATGGTGTTAAAGAATGTTCTAGCTTCATTTTTTTAATATGTAGCTGTCCAGTTTTCCAGGCATCATTTATTGAAACGACTGTCTTTTCTCCATTGTATAATCTTGCCTGCTTTGTCATAGATTAATTGACCATAGATGTGTGGATTTATTTCTGGGCTTTCTATCCTTTTCCATTGATCAATATTTTTGTTTTTGTGCCAGTACCATACTGTTTTTATGACTGTGGCTTTGTAGTATAGTCTGAAGTCAGGGAGCCTGATTCCTTCAGCTCCATTTTTCTTTCTCAACATTGTTTTGACTACTGGGGTCTTTTCTGTCTCTCCATACAATTTTGATTTTTTTAATCTAGTTCTCTGAAAAATGCCATTGTAAATTGACGAAAATTAAAGACAAAATAAAAACACTAAAAGCAACAAGGGAAAAGCAACAAATAACATACAAGGGAATTCCCATAAAGTTATATGCTGATTTTTCATCAGAAACTCTGCAGGCCGGAAGGGAGTAGCACAATGTATTTAAAGTGATAAAAGGGAAGAAGCTACAGCTAAGAATATTCTACCTAGCAAGTCTCTCATTCAGATTCAATGGAGAAATCAAAAGCTTTACAAACAAACAAAAGCTAAGAGAATTCAATACCAGAGGAGCTTTGCAACAAATGCTAAAGGAACTTCTCTAAGCATAAAAGAAAAGGCGACAGCTAGAAACAGGAAAATTAGGAATGGAAAAGCTCACTGGTAAAGGCAAACATACAGTAAAAGTAGGAAATCATTTGCACACAAATATATCAAAACCAGCAATCGTGAGAAGAGGAGAGCACAAATGCAGGATATTGGAAATGCATTTGAATTTAAGAGACCAGCAACTTAAAACAAACTTGTTTATATATAGACTGCTATACCAAAACCTCATCATAACTGCAAACCAAAAATCTGCAATAGATACACACACAAAAAAAGAAAAAGGAATCCAAGCACAACACTAAACTTAGTCATCAAATCAAATGAGAAGAGAACAAAAGAGTAAGGGAAGAAAAAAGACCTACAAAAACAAATCCAAAACAATTAATAAAATAGCAATAAGAATATACATGTCGATAATTAGCTTAAACATAAATGTCTTAAATGCCCCAACCAAAATACTTAGACTGGCTGAATGGATACAGAAACAAGACCCATATATATGCTGTCTACAGGAGACCCACTTCAGATCTAGGGACACATACAGACTGAAAGTGAGTTAACACCTATCCTGAAACTATTTCAAAATAAACTGCAGAGGAAGGAACTCTCCCAAACTCTTTCTATGAAGCCACCATCACCCTGATACCAAAACCAGAGAAAGATACCATAAAAAAATTACAGGCCAATATTACCGATGAACATAGATGCAAAAAATCCTCAGCAAAATACTAGCAATCCAAATCCAACAATACATTAAAAGGATAATGCACCATGATCAAGTGGAATTTACCCCAGGGATACAAGGATTTTCAATATCTGTAAATCAATCAGTGTGATACACTACATCAATAAATTGAAGAATAAAATCATATGATCATCTCAATCGATGCAGAAAAAGCTTTTGACAAAATTCAACCCATTTATGATTTAAAAAACCCTACCAAAAGTGGCATAGAGGGAATATACCTCAACATAATAATAGCCATATATGACAAACCTGCAGCTAACATTCATACTCAGTGGTGAAAAGCTGAAAGCATTTCCTCTAAGATCGGGAAGAAGACAAGGATATCCACTCTCACCACTTTTATTCAACATAGTTTTGGAAGTCCTAGACACAGTAATGAGAAATGAAAAAGAAATAAAATGAATCCAAATTGGAAGAGAAGAAGTAAAACTGTCACTGTTTGTAGGTGACATGATACTATACATAGCAAATCCTAAAGATCCTACCAGAAAACTACTAGTGCTCATCAGTGAATTTGGTGAAGTTGCAGTACACAAAATTAGTACACAGAAATATGTTTCATTTCTATACACTAACAACAAAAGATCAGAAAGAGAAATTAAAGAAACAATTCCACATCAAAAAAATAAAATAGCAAGGAATTAACCTACTTAAGGAGACAAAAGACCTGTACTCTGAAAACTGCAAGATGCTAATGAAAGAAATCGAAGACAACACAAACGGATGTAAAGACATACCATGTTCTTGGATTGGGAGAATAAATATTGTTAAAGTGACTCTACTACCTAAGGTAATCTACAGATTTAATTTATTCTTGATTATAAGCAGTACCTGAAGCTTTATCAATCATCACCCATTTTCCAGTTTATTTTCTTTTCAATAACTTTACCACATTTCTTAGAGATTGACTTATTTCCATTATTGATTGTCTAGTTACAAACTTTTCATAGGTATATCCATTTTCTCAGTGGTTCTAAACAAGGACTTGCAAATTGATAAGCCTATAAAGGTCAAACGTGTAATTGAAAAAGTTCCCTAGAAGACAGAATGATAAGGGCTATGGAAAATCTGAGAAGATATGCTCCTAAGAAGGCCAGTCACTAGTCAGCATGTTATAACTGTTCTCATGCAAATATGGGGGATTGGGGTTGCCTGAGCTTCAATTTTTCAAAAGAAGCCAAAAATATAGATTTTTATGAAAACCTCCACAATTAATATATTGATAATTTATTAAACAATTCACATACACACACACACAAATATTGCTGGCCAAACTCTATAACCATATGAAAAGACATCATTGTACCATAGTTTTTCTTAGAGCAAGAATTCACTTTGAAGGAAAATACATGATATTTTGAGTATAGATGGTGACCTGAAAGTCATAGTTTGTGAGAAGAAAGAGATAGGTATTTATCACTCTGCATTAGAAGAGAGGAATCTGGGGTGGAGGACAGCAGGAGAAAATGGGAGCAGGAAGATGGCAACAGTATCATAATCTATCTAAAGCTTATAAAGAGATATAGCCACTGATGTTGGGGTGAGGTCAAAAGACTTCTAAGAATATCTTATTTAATTTTTTTTTTCTCTTTCATCTTTTAATTTTTCTCTCCATCATCTTCCCACATCTTTAATAGAGACACCTCCACACACAGATAATCTCTGTAAATTGTACAAAGGAAAATCAAGCAAAAGGAGCTGAGTCTCATGTCTATTTCAGCATCTAGCAGAGAGTGGAAATAAGCCATGGGAATTCCGTGTGTGGAAACAAAAGTTTACAGTTTCAGCAACTGGAATCAACCCAAAGGGGATCATGAGAACCAGAGGCCCTGGGAGTGTGTAGAACTTGAGGAAGATGTCATTGAACTCCTCACAATTTGGCATAGAGACCAAAATCTTACTCACCGCACAATGCTAAGTCACCCTAGGTGCTCTGTGGGCTACAATAATACATTTTACATGACATTGTTCTTGCCTCTCTAAATAGCTTGTAAAACTTATTCCAGACAGAGTTTGGTTATCCTTATCCTCTCCTCTCTAAAATCCAGTACCTAGAACTAAATATGCACAATATGAACTTAAATTTGATGGATACTTTGTAGATGGTGAAGGCCCTCCTCTTACCATGAAATGTGCTAGAACAGCAAAAATAACAGAGGAGGGCGGAGTATAACAGAAGGCTCTTTCATTGTGACAACTCAAACCAGGTCTTTAATGGTATGATCTTAAGCTAATAATCACATTCTGGGAAAAGTATTGAGAGATAGCGATCTTAGAATAAGGTGGTAGATAAAGATGCAGCAATTTCTATTTTGTTCTCTGTAATGGAAGATTTTTAATAGAGATTGAATAAGAAAAAAGAATGTCTCGGATGTCCAAGTACTTAAAATAGCAAATGCTGTTGAAACACGGAAATGAAGTGTAAAAGACAGGAACAACCACCGCACCTGATGTTGAAGTCCAAGGATGTGAATATCTGACTTTGCTATTTACAATCTGTCAACCCTGTGGAAATTATTTAATTATTGGTAGTCTTCTCTATAAACGGTAATATTTTTTCCTATCCTCTATGATGGTTATGAAGGTAGCATGAAAAAATTTCTTTAAAGTTAATTTTGACAACTATTAGTTAACAGTTGAATGAGTTAATAAGGACCATTGTTGATGACTCTAACTTAAAAGGAGTATAAAGAACTGTTGCAACTTGATTCATCAGGAAAGGAATTACTCCAACTCCTGATACTACCTTTTAGCTTTAGAATTTTAAGCCTCTTTTCCTTTATAGAATATAAGCCAAATATATGCATTTCTTTATCACTCTTCGTTTTTGAAGTTCAGCAGTTACTATAATCTTATTCTCATGATATACTTTAAATCACTACGTAATTCATTTTTATAAGAACATATTGACACTATTGTGTCTATATGATGCAGTGGAGCAATTTTCACTTGTTTTCTTCTCTAGGAAACTCTTTTACTTCTTAATCTATTTTCTCTATGATGTATCCAAAAAGAATCAAAGATTATGTCCCTATGTCCCGATCCTTGGCAATGGTCTCATTAGAACAGCAAAACCACTTGCTAATGATCTGAATAATCTTCTGAATTACTCATTACATGCTTCTGGGATATCATTGAGTGGAATATAAGCGTGCTGTTTGGAATTCTGACATACCCAATTTGGACTCTGCCTCTGACGTGGCAAATCTCTTGAAATTATGTTGCCTACTGTCTCAGGTCACTAAGTTTAGATATAGTAAGAATTACAGCTGTGGACTTTTCCTAGGGATGAAACTTGGTTTTAGAAATATTTTAAAGGGATTTCCACTTCTATTACTGATTTCAGAGGATGATTGGTAAATGTTCTTTTCCCAAGCAGACCACCTCTCCTTGCTCTGGACTTCCTAAATATATACTTTAAGCTTAACTTAGAATGAAATCCTTGTACAATGTCAATTGAGGAGCAAGGCAATAGGTAACATCTTTCAAAACTGATAAGATAAATTACACCAATTAACAAAAGTGATTGTAAGTTATTTCTTAGGACTAATACAAATTCTTCATGCAGTATCATGATCAACTCAGTCTGATATCTGATGTAATATCACATCACCTCAGTATTTTTCTCAATAAATAAAAAAGTAAATTAAGGGAATTTTTAAGTACAAACCATCGCAAATCATGTAGAATTGCCAGTTTAGTAGGACAAAAATGATGGCCTCAGTAATCACATATGGTTCAACCTAATAAACCCCAAAACCTCAAAATACTTTTCTCTGTTCTTTTGCCTCCTTAGAGCCTAAACAGGCATCACAATTTCAACCTCTTTTTTTAGAAGCTCTAATTAAATTGACCGAGTACCTCATGCAGCTAGAATGACTTCTAAAAATTCGACTATCCATATTAAGCAATGAAAAATTCCAAACATTTCCCCATTCTGATTTCCTCTTTATTGTAAAGCTTTCATTTTTTTTCTCATTTTGTGTTTCTGATGTCACAGTTCACCAAGTTTACAGTTGACCCTAGAACAATACAAGGGGTTAGGGGCTACGATGCTCCTCAAAGTAAAAAATTTGCATATAGCTTTTAGTAAGACCTCCTTAATGGGGTTCCTCTGTATCTAAGTTTCCTCAGTGTCTGTAGTTTTGCATTCATGGATTAAACCAATTGCAGATTGCATCCTAGTAGTGTAGTATTCACCATTGAAAAAAATGCCTGTGTTAAGTGAATCTGTACAGTTCAAACCCATGTTGTTCAAGGGTCAACTGTACATCTTTTTATATTGTGTATTCATTAACAAATTATTTTATTTTTGAAGGTATTTTGTTTTTATTTATATATATATATATTTAAATTTTTGTTTTATATTGGAGCATAGTTGATTAACAATGTGTTAGTTTCCAGTATACAGCAAAGTGATTCAGTTATACATATACATGTATCTATTCTTTTTCAAATTCTTTCCCATTTAGGTTGTTACAGAATATTGGGCAGAGTTTCTTGTGCTATACAGTAGGTCCTTTTTGGTTATCTATTTTAAATATACTAGTGTGAACATGTCAAGCCCAAACTCCCAATTTATTACTCCCCTCCACCTTTCCCTTTTGGTAACCATAAGTTTGTTTTCTAAGTCTGAGTCTGAGTCTGTCTCATAAATAAGTTCATTTGTATCTTTTTTTTAAGATTCCACATATAAACAATATCATATGATATTTGTCTTTCTCTGTCTGATTTACTTCACTTAGCATGATAATCTCCAGGTCATCCATGTTACTGTAAATGGCATTATTTCATTCTTTTTAACGGTTTAGTAACATTCCATGATATATATGTACCACGTCTTCTTTATCCATTCATCTTTTGATGGACATTTATGTTGCTTTCATGTCTTGTCTATTGTAAATAGTGCTGCAATGAACTTTGGGATGCAAATATCCTTTCGAACCATGTTTTTCTCTGGATATATGCCCAGGAGTGGGATTACTGGATCATATGGTAGTTCTATTTTTAGTTTTTAAGGACCCTCCATACTGTTCTCCATAGTGGCCATGCCAATTTCCATTCCCATGAACAGTGTAGGGGGGTCCCCTTTTCTCCGCGTCCTCTCCGGCATTTGTTGTTTGTAGATTTTGTTAAGATGGCCATTCTGAATGATATGAGGTGATATGTCATTGTAGTTTTGATTTGCATTTCTCCTAATTAGTGATGTTGGCCATTTTTTCATGTGCTTCTTGGCCATCTGTATGTCTTCTTTGGAGACATGTCTATTTAGGTATTCTGTCCATTTTTTGATTGGGTTGTTTTTTGGTTGTTGGTTTTTTTCTCTTTTGATATTGAGCTGCATAAGATGTTTGTAAATTTTGGAAATTAATCATTTGTCGGACGCACTGTTTGTAAATATGTTCTCGCATTCTGTGGGTTGCCTTTTCATTTTGTTTATGATTTCCTTTGCTGTGCAAAAGCTTTTAAGTTTAATTAGGTCCCATTTGTTTATTTTTCCATTACTCTAGGAGACAGATTGAAAAAGATATTGCTGTGATTTATGTCAAAGACTGTTCTGCCTATGTGTTTCTCTAAGAGTTTTATACTATCCTGTCTTACATTTAGGTCTTCAATTCATTTTGAGTTCACTTTTGTGTATGGTGTTAAAGAATGTTCTAATTTCATTCTTTCACATGTAGCTGTCCAGATTTCGCAGCACCACTTATTGAAGAGTCTGTATTTCTCCATTATATAATCTTGCCTCCTTCCTTGTACATAAATTGACCACAGGTGCGTGGGTTTATTTCTGGGTTTTCTATCCTGTTCCATTCATCAATATTTCTGTTTTTGTGCCAGTACCATATTGTTTTTATGACTGTAGCTTTGTAGTATAGTCTGAAGTCAGGGATCCTGATTCCTCCAGCTCTGTTTTTCTTTCTCAAGATTGCTTTGGCTATTAGGGGTCTTTTGTGTTTCCATACAAATTTGAAAAAAATTTTTGATCTAGTTCTGTGAAAAATGCTATTGATAATTTGATAGGGATTATATTGAATCTTTAGACTGCCTTGGAGAGTATAGTCATTTTGACAATATTGAGTCTTCCAATTCAAGAACCAGTATATCTTTCCATCTGTTTGTGTCATCTTCGATTTCTTTCATCAGCATCTTATAGTTTTCAGAGTACAGGTCTTTTACCACCTTAGGTAGGTTTATTCCTAGGTATTTTTTTTTTTTTTGATGCAATGATAAGTGGGATTGTTTCTTTTATTTCTCTTTCTGCTCTTTTGTTGATAGTATATAGAAATGCAACAGATTTCTGTGTATTAATTTTGTATCCTGCAACGTTACCAAATTCATTGATGAACTCTAGTAGTTTCCTAATAGCATCTTAAAGATTTTCTGTGTATGATATCATGTTATCCGCAAACAGTAATAGTTTTCCTTCTTCTTTAGCAATTTGGATTTCTTTTATTTCTTTTTCTTCTCTTATTGTTGTGGCTAGGACTTCCAACACTATGTTATGTTGAATAAAAGTGGCAAGAGTGGACATCATTTTCTTATTCCTGATCTTAGAGGAAATGCTTTCAGTTTTTCACAATTGAGAGTGATGTTTGCTGTGGGTTTGTAGTATAGTAGTTTGTAGTATAGTCTGAAGTCAGGGAGTCTGATTCCTCCGTTTTTTTCCCTCAAGACTGCTTTGGCAGGCTTCCCTTGTGGTGCAGTAGTTGAGAGTCCACCTGCCGATGCAGGGACATGGGTTCGTGCCCTGGTCTGGGAAGATCCCACATGCCACAGAGTGGCTAGGCCTGTGAGTCATGGCCACTGAGCCTGTGTGTCCGGAGCCTGTGCTCTGCAATGGGAGAGACCACAACAGTGAGAGGCCCGTGTACCGCAAATACAAATAAAAATTTTAAGATTTTTTGTTCTAGTTCTGTAAAAAATGCCATTGATAATTTGATACAGATTGCATTGAATCTGTAGATTGCTTTGGGTAGAATAGTCACTTTCACAATGTTGATTCTTCCAAACCAAGAACACGGTATATCTCTCCATCTGTTTGTATCATCTTTAATTTCTTTCATCAATGTCTTATAGTTTTCTGCATACAGGTCTTTTGTCTCCTTAGGTAGGTTTATTTCTAGGTGTTTTGTTCTTTTTGTTGAAATGGTAAATGGGAGTGCTTCCTTAATTTCTGGTTCAGATTTTTCATCATTGGTGTATAGGAATACAAGAGATTTCTGTGCATTAATTTTATATCCTGCTACTTTACCAAATTCATTGATTAGCTCTAGTAGTTTTCTGGTAGCATCTTTAGGATTCTCTATGTATAGTATCATGTCATCTGAAAACAGTGACAACTTTACTTCTTTTCTGATTTGGATTCCTTTTATTTCTTTTTCTTCTCTGATTGCTGTGGCTAAAACTTCTAAAACAATGTTGAATAACAGTGAGAGTGAGCAACCTTGTCTTATTCCTGATTTTAGTGGAAATGGTTTCAGTTTTTCACCATTGAGGATGATGTTAGCTGTAGGTTTGTCATATATGGCCTTTATTATGTTGAGGTATGTTCCCTCTATGCCCTCTTTCTGGAGAGTTTTAATCCTAAATGGGTGTTGAATTTTGTCAAAAGCTTTTTCTGCATCTATTGAGATTATCAATTTAAGATATGTTTTTTTCTGCATCTGTTTAGATATGGGTTTTATTCTGTAGTTTGTTGTTGTGGTGTATCACAATGATTGATTTGTGAATATTGAAAAATCCTTGCATCCATGGGGTAAATTCCACTCGATCATGGTGTATGATCCTTTTAATGTATTGTTGAATTTGGTTTGCTAGTATTTTGTTGAGGAATTTTTTTGTCTATGTTCATCAGTGATATTGGCCTGTAATTTTCTTTTTTTATTGTACCTTTGTCTGATTTTTGTGTCAGGGTGATGGTGTTCCCTAGAATGATTTTCGAAGAGTTCCTTCCTCTGCAATTATTTTTGGAACAGTTTCAGAAGGATAGGTGTAAATCTTCTCTAAATGTTTCATAGAATTTTCCTGTGAAGCCATCTGGTCCTGGATTTTTGTATGTTGAGAGTTTTTTAATCAGTTTCAACTTCAGTACTTGTAATTGCTCTGTCCATATTTTCTAGTTCTTCCTGGTTCAGTCTTGGGAGGTTGCACCTTTCTAAGAATTTGTCCATTTCTTCTAGGTTGTCCATTTTATTGGCATAGAGTTGCTTGTAGTAGTCTCTTATGATCCTTTGTATTTCTGTGGTGTCCACTGTAACTTCTCTTTCTCATTTCTACTTTTATTGATTTAAGCCCTCTCCCTTTTTTTTTCCATGAGTCTCACTAAAGGTTTATCAATTTTGTTTCTCTTTACAGAATACCAGCTTTTAGTTTCATTGATCTTTTCTATTGTTTTCTTGGTCTCTATGACATTTATTTCTGTTCTGATCTTGATTTCCTTCCTTCTGCTAACTTTGGCTTTTGTTTGTTCTTCTTTCTTTAGTTGCTTTAGGTGTAAGGTTAGGTTGTTTATTTGTGATTTTTCTTATTTTCTGAGGTAAGATTGTATTGCTATGAACTTCCCTCTTAGAACTGGTTTGCTGTGTCCCATAAGCTGTGGATCATGAGCTTCCATTTTCATTTGTCTCTAGGTATTTTTTGATTTCCTCTTTGATTTCTTCAGTGATCCATTGGTTGTTTAGAAACATATTATTTAGCCT
The DNA here is from genome assembly GCF_937001465.1 of Orcinus orca. Lineage (NCBI taxonomy): Eukaryota > Metazoa > Chordata > Mammalia > Artiodactyla > Delphinidae > Orcinus > Orcinus orca. The sequence goes on along the minus strand of NC_064565.1, from coordinate 35,998,695 downwards.
CCACATGTTTGTGTTTTTTACAGTTTCTTTTTTCTTGTAGTTGATTTCTAATCTCATAGTGTTTTGGTTGGAAAAGATGCTTGATATGATTTCAATTTTCTTAAATTTACCAAGGCTTACTTTGTGGCCCAGCATGTGAATAATCCTGCAGAATGTTCCATGTGAACTTGAGAAGAATGTGTATTCTGCTGCTTTTGGATGGAATCCTCTATAAATATCTGTTAAGTCCACCTGGCCTAATGTGTCATTTAAGGCCTGTGTTTCCTTATTGATTTTCTGTCTGGATGATCTGTCCATTGATGAAAGTGGGGTGTTAAAGTCTCCCACTATTATTGTGTTACTGTCGATTTCTCCCTTTATGGCTGTTAGTATTTCTTATATATTGAGGTGCTCCCATGTTGAGTGCATATATATTTACAATTGTTATATCTCCTTTTTAGATTGTTCCCTTGATCATTATGTAGTGTCCTTCTTTGTCTCTTGTAACAGTTTTTATTTTAAGTCTATTTTATCTGATATGAGTATTGCCACTCCAGCTTTCTTTTGATTTCCATTTGCATGGGATACCTATTTCCATCCCCTCATTTTCAGTCTGTATGTGTCCCTAGATCTGAAGTGGGTCTCTTGTGGACAGAATATATGTATCCATTCAGCCAGTCTAAGTCTTTTGTTTGAATCATTTAATTTGTTTATGTTTAAAGTAATTATCAATATGTATGTTCTTATTGCCATTTTGTTAATTGTTTTGTATTTGTTTTTGTAGGTCTTTTTTCTTCCCATCCTCTTTTGTTCTCTTGTGATTTGATGACTAACTTTAGTGTTATGTTTGGATTCCTTTTTCTTTTTTGTGTGTGTATCTGTTGTAGCTTTTCTGTTTGTGGTTACCATGAGATTTTGATGTAGCAGTTTATATATAAACAAGATTGTTTTTAGTTGCTGGTCTTTTAAATTAAAATGCATTTCCAATATTCTGCGTTTGTACTCTCCTCGTGATTCCTGGTTTTGATACATATTTGTGTGCAGATGATTTCCTACCTTTATTGTATGCTTGCCTTTACTGGTGAGTTTTTCCATTCATAATTTTTTGTTTCTAGTTGTGGCCTTTTCTTTATTGCTTAGAAAAGTTCCTTTAGCATTTGTCACAAAGCTGGTCTGGTGTTGCTGAATTCTATTAGCTTTTGTTTGTTTGTAAATCTTTTGATTTCTCCATTGAATCTGAATGAGAGACTTGCTAGGTAGAGTGTTCTTGGTTGTAGCTTCTTCCCTTTTATCACTTTAAATACATTGTGCCACTCCCTTCTGGCCTGCAGAGTTTCTGATGAAAAATCAACTTATAACCTTATTTGTATGCCCTTGTATGTTATTTGTTGCTTTTTCCTTGTTGCTTTTAATAGTTTTTCTTTGTCTTTAATTTTTGTCAATTTGGTTACTTCCCTTGTTGCTTTTAATATTTTCCTTTGTCTTTAATTTTTGTCAGTTTGATTACTATGTGTCTCAGCATGTTCCTCCTTGGCTTTATCCTGCCTGGGACTCTCTGTGCTTCCTGAACTTGGATGACTGTTCCCTTTTCCATGTTAGGAAAATTTTCAGCCATTATGTCTTCAACTATTTTCTCAGGTTCTTTTTCTCTCTCTCCTCCTTCTGGGACCCCTATAATGTGAATGTTCATGCATTTAATGTTGTATCAGTGGTCTCTTAGACTGTTTTCATTTCTTTTCATCCTTTTTTCTTTATTCTACTCATGGCACTGATTTCCACCAGTCTGTCTGTCAGCTCACTTATCTGTTCTTCTGCCTCAGTTATTCTGCTGTTGATTCCTTCTAGTGTATTTTTCATTTCAGTTATTGTATTGTTCATCTCTGTTTGTTCTTTAGATTTTCTAGGTCTTTGTTAAACATGTCTTGTTTCTTCTCAATCTGTGCTTTCATTCTTTTTCCAAGGTCTTGGATGATCTTTGCTATCGTTACTCTGAATTCTTTCTTTTTGGGTAGATTACCTATCTCTACTTCACTTCGTTGTCCCTCTGGGGTTTTATCTTGTACAGCTTTACTTTTTTATTAATAACACAGATCCAGTTGAATATCTTATATAACATTTGAGAAGCAATACGTTATAATTTCTTGCATTTATATTCTGCTTTTTCAGAGGAGCTCATCTCATAGATATTGTCTTACTAATATTCAAAATTCTCCTGAAAATTATGTAGATTATTATGTTCAACAGTGATTGAACTGCAAAGAGGAAAGGTGCTCTCTAGCCAACTCTGCTTTTCCATTTGATCTTGACTTGAAAGAGACAGTACAAAGAAAATCTAATAGCTTAAACTAAAGCTGTTGTAATAAAGAGTATAATAGATTTCTTTCCAATATTAATATAAGATCCATGAGTCCAGAATCATGTCTATGTCCCTGGTTTTTAAGAAGAGTGACTTATATAGAGAAATGGCAGTCTATTCATTTTCAAACTTCTGTGTCATATGTAGTCTCTTGTCATAGTTGGATTATTTTACCACAGCCAAGGAAATAGATGTAGCTAAACAATTGTAGACCAATTTTTCCTGAACTTATAATTTTGCATATTTTTTAAAAAGACCTATAAATGATGTTATTATTAAACATGAGTCAATAATTTTTTTTTACAGATGAGTAAACCAAGGCTTGGGGAAAAAAAGTTGGGGTAATTTGCCCAAAGCTTCAGATATAGAAACTGACAGAGACTGGATTCAGTTCTTTGTCAGTACAGCTTCTAAGTCCATCTTTGTAGTATACTGCATTCCCGTTTTATTATTGTGATATTTTTCCTTCTTTTAAAATATGTTTTTAAATGCAAATGTACTTGGTTGAATATATTTTTTCATTCAATTGAGTTGTTCTTATCATATAGCCATCATTTCAGCACTTTTTATATTACAGCTCTTAGTAATAACTGATGTAGAGAAGAAAGAAAGGAACTCTGAAAACTTAAAACATTTAGAAAACTCTCATTAGTCTCATTGGTCAAGCCAATTCTCTGGAACTTCACAGAAATTTGCATAAAGTCCTAAAAAATAGAAAGATGGTTCCTATAATTTTTATAATTACAATTATCCTTCAACTCCCTCCCATGCAGAGCATTAACATTACCAAAGGAAACCAAAAATGGCATAATGGAATGAGACAAGTGTTCTGAATGGAAGCAGGCTTGAGACTTTCTCCAGTTGGATGAAATCATAAACATATGACATGGAAGGGTGAGGAAGTGCCTCTTTGTTCAGTGTAACAGTGGTGGAAGGGCCCTTAGAATAATGGAAAATACTTCCATTGATAATGATGTTTGCAGATAATTTACAACTTAGAACATTCAGGAAACGCAAGGGTAGGTCTGAGAGCTTGAAACAGAGTTGTGGTTGCATATACCTCTCACTGATGCATAGTTCGGTTAAATTTTTGCAGAGAGAAATCTTGTGATGTTCTGCTAGATTTTTGCTATGCATCCTGTGATCCATTTACAAATTAACAAAGTGTTATAAAAAAAGTGTATGGGTTCAGCCCTGGCTTCCTTGTATTTGAACAGAAATTAGCACTAGAGAGTAGAATCGTTAATCAGGAAACACCAAAAGTGGACTCAATGTTTCTCTTTTCCATGTTCTAATACAGTCATACCTCATTTTATTGTACTTCACTTTATTGTGCATCACAGAAAACGCAATTTTTTTTGGTTTTTTTTGGCTTTTTTACAAACTAAATTTTGTGGCATCACTGAGTTGAGCAAGTAATTCACCAGTTTTCCAACAGCATTTGTTCATTTCCTGTTTCTGTGTCACATTTTTGCAATTCTCATAATATTTTAAACTTTTTATTATTATATTTGTTATGGTGATCAGCAATCTTTGATGTTACTATTGTAATTGTTTTGGGGAACCATGAACTGCACCCATATAAGATGGTGAACTTAATAAGTGTATGTGTTCTGACTGCTCTACTGACCATTGGGTTCTCCCATATGTTTCCCTATCCTCAGGCCTCCCTATTCCCTGAGACACAACAGTATTGAAATTAGACCAGTTAATAACCCTACAGTGGCCTCTAAGTCTTCAATAAAAGGAAGAGTTGCACATCTCTCCCTTTAAATCAAAAGCTAGAAATGATTAAGCTTCATGAGGAAGGCATGTTGAAAGCCAAGATAGGCTGAAAGCTAGGCCTCTTTACTCCAAAGTTAGCCAAGCTGTGGATGCAGAGGAAAAGCTCTTGAAGGAAATTAAAAGTGTTACTCCAATGAACATATGAATGATAAGAAACAGCCTATTGTTTATAGGAAAGGAAAGTTTTAATGGTCTGGATAGAAGATCAAACCAGCCACAACATTCCCTTAAGACAAAGCCTAATCCAGATCAAGGTCCTAACTCTTCATTTCTAAGAAGGCTGAAAGAGGTGAGGAAGTTTCAGAAGTTTGTGGCTAGAAGAGGTTGGTTTATGAGGCTTAAGGGAAGAAGCCATCTCCATAACATAAAAGTGCAAGGTGAAGTGGCAAGTGCTGATGCAGAAGCTGCAACAAGTTACCCAGAAGATCTAGCTAAGATAACTAATGAAGGTGGCCACACTAAATAACAGATTTTCCATGTAGATGAAACCGCCTTATATTGGAAGAAAATACGATCTAAGACTTTCATAGCTAGGGAGAAGTCAGTGTCTGGCTTCAAAGCTTCAAAAGAGAGGCTGATTCCCTTGTTAGGGGCTAATGCAGCTGACAGTCTTAGGTTCAAGCCAGTGCTCATTTCCCATTTCAAAAATTCTAGGGCCCTTAAGAATTATGATAAATCTACTCTGCCTGTGCTCTATAAATGGAACAACAAAACCTGGTTGATAGCACACATGTTTGCAACATAGTTAACTGAATATTTTAAGCCCATTGTTAAGAGCTGTGGCTCAGGAAAAAAAAAAAAGGTTCCATTTTGAAATATTAATGCTTGTTGACAATACACCTGGTCATTTAAGAGTATAGTATAAATATGTTTAGTGATAAATATGTATAGTGAAATACATTTTGTAAGGCTACAGCTGCTATAACTGGTGATTCCCCTGATGGATCTGGGCAAAGTAAATTGAAGACACTCTGGAAAAGATTCACCATGCCAAATGCCATTATGAATATTTATGATTCATAGGAGGAGATCAAAATATCAACATTAATAAGAATTTGGAAGAAGTTGATTACAACCCTCATGGGTGACTTTGAAGGGTTCAAGATTTCAGTGAAGAAAGTAACTGCAGATGTGATGGAAATAGCAAGAGAACTAGAAGCGGAGCCTGATGATATGACTGAATTGTTGTAATCTCATGATAAACTTGATTGGATGAGGAGCTGCTTCTTAAGGATGAGGAAAGAAAAAGTGGTTTCTTGAAATGGAATCTACTCCTGGTGATGATGCTGTGAAGATTGTTGAAATTACAACAAGGAATTTAGAATATTACATAAACATGTGGATGAAACAGAGGCAGGACTTGGGAGGATTAACTCCAATTATAAAATAAGTTCTACTGTGGGTAAAATGCTATCAAACAGCATTGCATGCTACAGAGAAAATATCTGTAAAAGGAAAAGTCAATCTATGCCACAAACTTCATTGTTTTCTTAAAGAAATTTCCACACCAACCTTCAACAGCCACTACCCTGATCAGTCAGCAGCCATCAACATTGAGGCAAGACCCTCCACCACCAAAAAAAGATTATGACTTGCTGAAGGATCAGATGATAGTTAGCATTTTTAGCAACAAAGTATTTTTTAATAAGGTATATAATATTTTCAGACATAATGTTTTTGCACACTTAACAGACTACAGTATAGTGTAAAAATAACTTTTATATGCACTGGGAAACCAAAAATTCCTGTGACTCACTTTACAGAAATATTCACTTTATTGTGGTGGTCTGAAATTGAACCCGCAATATCTTTGAGGTATGACTGTAAACACAATTTCTGAGCAGAAATTAAGATACTCTTTCTCCTACAAAATAACAACTGTTCTCAGTAATTCATTTGTAACCTCCTTTGTAGTTTGAAAAAGGGAAAAAGTCATAGCGCAGACTGATGAATCCTAGTAGACATTATTTTATGACTATGTCTAATGTATAACATTAAAACGTATAGCTCATAGAAATACTGCAAAAGCATATGTAAGTAGAAAAAAAATGAGTATAACTGGATTAGAAGACAAAACATGAGAACAAGGGCTTTCAAATTCAAGTCAATGAAAACAGTGATAACTGAAGTGGTTCCCCTTATGCAAATTAGACATTTTATGGACCTGGCAACCACTATGTATTGTTAGGTAGGAAATAAATAGTATTTCCAGGCACCTTGGTCCTGAAAATGTCTGCATCTCTTTTACCTAATGTAGTAATGGTGCATAATAGGTACCCAGTACATGTTTGAGAGAGTTTGAACAGTGAATTGCAAAGTATATAATGATGCAGTTGCTGGCTTTGTGAGTTTAGTAGGTTATAGAAATGTATTCGGTCACTGGATCTGTACATTTGTGATTTTGTCAGATATAGCTGAGTAAATATTACACAGTAGTAATCCCTCATACATATTGAATCATCATGATCATCTAAAAATACCAGTGTTACCTCCACTACCCTGACATTCTGATTCAGTTGTTCTGGGATGAGACCTGGGCATTAGCACTCTTAAAATCTCCCCAAGTTATGCAACTGTGAAGCCAAGATTAAGAACCACTGGAGTTTAGACTAAGTTGTCTGTGCTACTAATTTAAAGCTCATGATTATCACCTGTAAACAGGAGATAGTCATCATCAAACATCTATTTCCAGCAATAATCCAAGTAGACCAAATCTTTTGGTCACACTGATTTTACCATGGTGGCCATACTTATTAAGATTAACTTAATAAAGATTCGCCATCTGAGTCTGCTTGTTTATCTAACAAACATATATTGAGTGCCTGCTTTGTGTAGGCACTGTCCTGGCACTGGAAACAAGGTAAAGAGAAAAGTAGATAATGTCCCTACTGTGATGGAGGAGAGACTATCCCTCTCAATACCAAAGTACCCAAGTGTAACTGACATGCACAAACATCAGTGCGCAATGAGAATATGTAATCTAGATCAGAGGCTCAGGACAAGCTTCCTGGAGGAAAGACTGTAGAGGGACAGGTGTAGAGAGAGCATTCCAGGGAGAGGGAATGTATATGAAAAGGACCAAGAGTGGCAAAGAGTTTTTGAGGTTGAGGAACTGAAAGAAGATCATTGTGGTTGGAACATAATGGGTGGTGGTGGGGTGGTGGACTGGTTTTAGCTGAAACTGGGTGAGGTGCATTTGCTCAGATCATGCGAATGGGGATTTATTATATTTAAAAGATTCAATCTCCTGAAAAATGTCAATTTTGTCCAATTTTTCTATTCTTTCCATTCAGTTCTCTCTGTCCCCTGTCACCAGCCTAGTCAAAGCCATTACATCTTTCTCCTTGTTACTCCTATTTATCCCCTTATTGAAACCAGCATAATCCTTTAAAGGCAAATACAGTTCTGATTATGTCATGCTACTGCTTAAAATTTTACAATAATTTCTCATTAACCAGGAAAATATCCCCAGCACATGCTCACACACTCTCTCTTGCACACTCTCTCTCTCCCCTCTGAGATCATGTCATAGCTTGTCATTCTCCCACCTTGCTCTAGCCATACTGAATTTATTTTAGTTGTTCCAATTTGCTGGACTCTCTCACACAGGATTGTTCCTTTGCCTGCTTGTCATGTGTGATTTAACCTGGTCATCTGAGAACTCATATATGTGTTTATTTTTTTTCCCCAGTTAAACTATAAACCCACATGTATCCTAAGCTCCTAGCATACAACCTGGTCCATATGTATTGAATTAACCTATAAGAGAAAGAATAATTGCACAGAGATCCTCTACTAAAAAAGTCCTGCACTAGTCAAACAAATGATTTTTTCTTCAAATAATTTCCCTCAGAAACCTATAGCTTTTAATAGCACCAATTGGTAATTTTTATTCCACATGTAAAAATAATTTTTATTAAAAAAATAACCTGTGATACTGTTGTGTCAAAAACGTAGGGACCTTTTCTCAGCTTAGGAAGAGATCAGAAACTGATGGGTATTGAGCAGAGCACCCTTCACACAGCCCTGTGAGCACAGAACTAGTCATTTACCACTCACAACACTTAGCCACTTCCACAACTCACTCTGACAAATCTTACCACAAAACCACATGCTCCTCCAATTGCTTGACAGAAGTTCAACTTGAAAAAGTTTCCTTCAGTGTAGATTTTCTTAATGTTTCCATCTAGTGATAGAAGTAACAGCTCTCACAGCCTATTTGGGCTTGGCCCTCAAGGTCTTTGTGTTGCAAGAATATGGGATGTGAGACGATGGTCATGTCCCAGGTCTCTGGTGAGTCCCTGGGACGGGCTGCCAAGTGAGGATCCTTGGTTTCACGCAGAAAGAATTCAAAAGTAAGACATAGTAAAGTGAAAGCAGGTTTATTTAGAGAGATACACACTCCATAGACAGAGTGTGGGTCATCTAAGAAGCTGAGAGGCAGCCCCGAAGTATGGGGTGGTTAGTTTTTATGATCTGGGTAATTTCATAGGCTAAGGAATGGAAGGAATGTTCTATCTTGGAGAAGGGGCAGGGATTTCTAGGAATTGGAGTACCACCCACTTTGGGCCTTTTATGGTCAGCCTCAGAACTGTCATGGAACCTATGGGTGTGTCATTGAGCATGTTAATGCATTACAGTGAGTGTATAATGAGGCTCAAGGTCCACTGGAAGTTGAATCTTCCTCCATCTTGGGCCTAGTAGGTTCTAACTAGTTTTTGTTGTATCCTGTTCTTCTTAATGGTTGTGTCATTCTTTTAATGGTTGTGCCCTGCCCCTTTCCTCCCTGTCTCACTTGGGGACTCAAATAAAGGACCAGGGGAAGCATGGAAGATGGGAATAAAAGAGAAAACATCAAGAGCCAGAAAATAGGACAGTAGCTGTCCCCCATGATGCAGATTCAGCTATCCTTGGAGAACCTGGATAACATCCTACATGGTCTCTGTCCCAAGGGGAATGACCTGGTAGGTGAAGCAAGACAATAATATTTGCTAAGTAACAGAAATGGTCAGAACTAGGTGTGAGGTGGACCATGTTTTGAGGTGGTTAGTTTGGAGGAAGATTGGATTCTTGGTGGCTGCTAAACTGTTGGAAGAGGTGACATAGAAGAAGGAGTCTGTGTGACTCTTTGGAAGACATCTGGACCACTTAAGTAATGAGGTGTTCAAAGCAGTGCTTCATTTCTACAGGGTTGAAGTTGCTGGAATATAGTTGGAAATCAGGCGAATGAAATCATAAAGAATTGTAATCTTAGTGGGGAAGAGTGGTGTCAGGTGAAGAGCCAGCTCCATTGGCTGACAGGTACCTGGGTTTCCCACAGATACAGCTAATATTCTTAGGGCTGAAAATTCAAGTCTACCCACATTGGCAATAGAGATGAAGCTGCAGTCAGCCACAATGCTAGTTGAGGATTTGTGGCACAGGACCTGAGGGGGCCAAAGCCTGTTGCTTAAAAGGATTTTCAATAGTTGTTAAGAACAATCATGGAAGTAATTATGGAATAGGGAAAGTTGCCTTTACCAGTTCTTTTCACTTGATTTTGCTCCCTTGATGCATCATTCGGAGAGCCCAGGTTGACTTCCCCCAAGTCAGTTCTCCACTGTAATATTTCACACTTCTCATGCATCCTTCCTCTACTGAAGTATTTCCATTCAACAGATGTCTCTGTGCCATGTTTTTAAAGTAATGACACTGAATAATGCAGTCCTTCTGTCAAGGAACAAAGAAAGTTTGGAGAAAGAGGTAGAATGATGTTAAGAGCATAGCTTCTTAACAAGATTGCCTGGGTGTGTATCCTTACTAAGGGTATGATCATGTTAACCTCTATGTGGCCTCAACTTCCTTATCTATAAAATGAGAACAATATTAGCAGTATTTACCTTGTTGGGCTGTTGTCAAGATTAAATGAGAAAATATAGGTAACATGCTGGGACGACTGCTCAGTACAAAATAGTTTTCAAGGAATCTCAATGATTACTGCTTTTTGGGATTACCCAAATCATGGCATTGCAGTGGCTCTCTATTCATCCAGATGGGGATGAAAGATCAGACCTAAAAGATGTAAACACATCTGAAATATCCAAATCCATGTAATTTTATCTTTAAACTCCTCATCATGGGATGAGTAGTTAAAACATCTGACATACTGTTGCTCAACTATATATAAATATGTGTCTTAAAGGAGGCACTTTCTCTCTTTAGATAGAGCTACGCCTCCAATAATGACCTGAAGACAACAGCATTTATTGCTAAAGCCTAGCTAAATTTAACTTGTTGTGTCTCATCTTCCCTTTGACTTTATAGTACTTGAAAAAATGTTGATCTGTTTAAAAAAAATTGTATAATTTGTTTTTTATTAATTTGGACAGCATTTCCCCCTCTCTTCTTGATACCTCAAATGAGGCTTTCTCTACGTGTGTGGTAAATGCACATTACAATTTGTTAACTAAGACCTGATCAGTAAAAGGTAAATTTATTTCATAATTAGACTTAAATAGAATAATGAATGAGTGGATGTATAAGAAAATCCTAGCCTTTTTATTGTTTTGTTTGTACAAAGTTGTATACACAGTGAAATCTGAGATCATAATTCTTTTTTTTTTTTTAACAACTTTATTGGGGTATAATTGCTTTACAATGGTGTGTTAGTTTCTGCTTTATAACAAAGTGAATCAGTTATACATATACATATGTTCCCATATCTCTTCCCTCTTGCGTCTCCCTCCCTCCCATCCTCCCTATCCCACCCCTCCAGGCTGTCACAAAGCACCAAGCCAATATCCCTGTGCCATGCGGCTGCTTCCAACTAGCTATCTACCTTACTACGTTTGTTAGTGTGTATATGTCCATGACTCTCTCTCGCCCTGTCACAGCTCACCCTTCCCCCTCCCCATAACCTCAAGTCCGTTCTCTAGGAGGTCTGCGTCTTTATTCCTGCCTTACCCCTATGTTCTTCATGACATTTTTTTTTCTTAAATTCCATATATATGTGTTAGCATACGGTATTTGTCTTTTTCTTTCTGACTTACTTCACTCTGTATGACAGACTCTAGGTCTAACCACCTCATTACAAATAGCTCAATTTCGTTTCTTTTTATGGCTGAGTAATATTCCATTGTATATATGTGCCACATCTTCTTTATCCATTCATCCGATGATGGGCACTTAGGTTGTTTCCATCTCCGGGCTATTGTAAATAGAGCTGCAATGAACATTTTGGTACATGACTCTTTTTGAATTTCGGTTTTCTCAGGGTATATGCCCAGTAGTGGGATTGCTGGGTCATATGGTAGTTCTATTTGTAGCTTTTTAAGGAACTTCCATACTGTTCTCCATAGTGGCTGAATCAATTCACATTCCCACCAGCAGTGCAAGAGTGTTCCCTTTTCTCCACACCCTCTCCAGCATTTATTGTTTCTAGATTTTTTGATGATGGCCATTCTGACTGGTGTGAGATGATATCTCATTGTAGTTTTGATTTGCATTTCTCTCATGATTAATGATGTTGAGCATTCTTTCATGTGTTTGTTGGCAGTCTGTATATCTTCTTTGGAGAAATGTCTATTTAGATCTTCTGCCCATTTTTGGATTGGGTTGTTTGTTTTTTTGTTATTGAGCTGCATGAGCTGCTTGTAAATTTTGGAGATTAATCCTTTGTCGGTTACTTCATTTGCAAATATTTTCTCCCATTCTGAGGGTTGTCTTTTGGTCTTGTTTATGGTTTCCTTTGCTGTGCAAAAGCTTTGAAGTTTCATTAGGTCCCATTTGTTTATTTTTGTTTTTATTTCCATTACTCTAGGAGGTGGGTCAGAAAGGTTCTTGCTGTGATTTATGTCATAGAGTGTTCTGCCTATGTTTTCCTCTAAGAGTTTGATAGTTTCTGGCCTTATATTTAGGTCTTTAATCCATTTTGAGCTTATTTTTGTGTATGGTGTTAGGGAGTGATCTAATCTCATACTTTTACATGTACCTGTCCAGTTTTCCCAGCACCACTTATTGAAGAGGCTGTCCTTTCTCCACTGTACATTCCTGCCACCTTTATCAAAGATAAGGTGTCCATATGTGCATGGGTTTATCTCTGGACTTTCTATCCTGTTCCATTGATCTATCTTTCTGTTTTTGTGCCAGTACCATACCGTCTTGATAACTGTAGCTTTGTAGTATAGTCTGAAGTCAGGGAGCCTGATTCCTCCAGTTCCTTTTTTCATTCTCAAGATTGCTTTGGCTATTCGGGGTCTTTTGTGTTTCCATACAAATTGCAAAATTTTTTTTTTCTAGTTCTGTGAAAAATGCCAGTGGTAGTTTGATAGGGATTGCATTGAATCTATAGATTGCTTTGGGTAGTAGAGTCATTTTCACAATGTTGATTCTTCCAATCCAAGAACATGGTATATCTCTCCATCTATTTGTATCATCTTTAATTTCTTTCATCAGTGTCTTATAATTTTCTGCATACAGGTCTTTTGTCTCCTTAGGTAGGTTTCATAATTCTTAAATAAATCATATTTTTAAACTGCACCCTGCCTTATTTTTGCATTAATATGCAAAAGACCTTCAGGTTTTTTTGAATTATTTTTTAAACTTTTTAATTGAAATATAGTTGATTTACAATATTGTGTTAGTCTCTGGTGTATAGTATAGAGATTCTGTTTTTTTTAAGATTAGGTTCAATTATAGGTTATTACAAGATATTGGGTATAATTCCCTGTGCTATACTGTAAATTATTGTTGCTTTTATCTATTTTATGTCTAGTAGTTTGTATTTGTTAATCCCCTAGCCTTAATTTGTCTTTCCCTCCCCTTTCACCTTTGGTAACCATAAGTTTGTTTTCTATATCTGTGAGTCTGTTCCTGTTTTTTAATATACATTCACTTGTATTATTTTTTAGATTCCACGTATGAGTGATATCACATAATACTTGTCTCTGACTTATTTCACTAAGCATAGTGTTCTCTAGCCCCATCCACATTGCTACAAATATTTCAATATTTGTAGCAATATTTCATTCTCTTTCATGGCTAAGTAATATTCCATTGTATATGTGTATACACACATACACAACACATGTACATGTGTGTGTGTGTGTGTGTATATATATATATATATATATATATACACACACACACACACACACCACATTTTCTTAAGCCAGTCCTCTGTTGGTGGACACCTGGGTTGCTTCCATGTCTGGTTTTTGGAAAAATGTCTATTCAGGTCTTCTGTCCATTTGTACTGGACTTTTTTTTTTGATTTTGAGTTGTATAAGCTGTTTGTATATTTTGGGTATTAACCCCTTATTATGGCATCATTTGCAAACATCATTTCCCAGTCCATAGGCTGTCTTTTCATTTTGATGATTTCCTTTGCTGTGCAAAAGCTTTGAAGTTTGATTAGGTCCCATTTGTTTATTTTTGCTTTTATTTCTTTTGCCTTGGGAGACTGATCTAAGAAAATATTGATGTGATTTATGTCAGAGCGTTTCATCTATGTTCTCTTCTAGGAATTTTGTGGTGTCATGTCTTACATTTAGGTCTTTAAACCATTTTGAATTTACTTTTATATGTGGTGTGAAGGAATGTTCTAAATTCATTATTTTATATGTAACTATCCAGGTTTCCCAGACAGAACCACTTGTTGAAGAGACTATCTTTCTCCATTGTATTTTCTTCCCTCCTTTATCATAGATTAATTGAGAGAAGGTGCATGAGTTTGTTTCTGGGCTATCTATTCTGTTTCATTTACCCATGTCTCTGTTTTTGAGCCAATACCAGGCTGTTTTGATTACTGTAGCTTTGTAGTATAGTCTGAAGTCCAGGAGGGCTATACCCCCAGCTTTCCTCTTTTTTCTCAGTATTGCTTTGGCTATCCAGGGTCTTTTGTGGTTCCATATAAATTTTAGAATTATTTGTTCTATTTCTGTGAAAAATGTTGTGATAGGGATTGTATTGAATCTATAGATGCTTTGGATAGTATGGCTATTTTAATAATATTGATTCTTCCAACTCAAGAGCACAGGATAGCTTTCGATTTCTTTGAAACATCTTCAATTTCCTGTATCAAAGTTTTATAGTTTTCAGCATATAGGTCTTTCACCTCCTTGGTTAAGTTTGTTCCTAGGTATTTTTGATGAGATTTTTTTGAAGTATAGTTGATACACAAAACTGTGCTAATTTCTGCTGTACAGCAAAGTGACTCAGTTATACATATATATACACTCTTATTGTATATTCTTTTCCATTATGGTTTATCCCAGTAGTTGAAATATAGTTCCCTATGCTATACAGTAGGACCATAATGTTTATCCATTCTAAATGTAATAGTTTGCATCTACTAACCCTAAACTCCCATTCCATCCCTCTCCCTCCCCCCTTAGCAACCAAAAGTCTATTCTCTATGTCTGTGAGTCTATTTCTGTTTTGTAGATAGGTTCATTTGTGCCAAAATTTAGATTCCATATATAAGCAATAACTTCGGTACTTGTCTTTCTCTTTCTGACTTACTTCACTTAGTATGATAATCTCCAGTTGCATCCTTGTTGCTGCAAATGGCATTATTTCATTCTCTTTTGTGGCTGAGTAGAATACCATTGTATATATGTACCACATCTTCTTTATCCATTCATCTGTTGATGGACATTTAGGTTGCTTCCATGTCTTGGATATTGCGAATAGTGCTGCTAGAACATAGGGGGTGCATGTATCTTTTTGAATTATAGTTTTATCTGTGTATATGCCCAGGGGTGGGATTGCTGTATCATATGGTAATTCTATTTTTATTTTTCTGAAGGACTTCTGTACTGTTCTTCATAGTGGCTGCACCAACTTACATTCCCATCAAAAATGTAGGAGGATTCCTTTTTCTCCACACCCTCTCCAGCATTATTAATTGTAGACTTTTTGATATGGTCATTCTGACTGGTGTAAGTTGGTATCTCATTGTAGTTTTGAGTTGTGTTTCTCTAATAATTAGTGATGTTGAGCATCTTTTCATTTGCCTACTACCCACCTGTATGTCTTCTTTGGAGAAATGTCTATTAAGATCTTCTGCCCATTTTTCTATTGGGTTGTTTGGTTTTTTTTGCTGTTGAGTTGTTTGATCTCTTTGTATATTTTGGAGATTAAGCCCTTGTTGGTTGCATCATTTGCAAACATTTTCTCCCATTCTGTAAGTTGTCTGTTTGTTTGTTTGTTTTACAGTTTCCTTTGCTGTGCAAAAGCTTGTAAGTTTGATAAGGTCCCATTTGTTTATTTTTCCTTTAATTTCTATTGCCTTGGGAAACTGACATAAAAAAACATCTGTACAATTTATGTCAGAGAATGTTTTGCCTATGTTCTTTCCTAGGAGTTTTGTGGTGTCATGTCTTATGTTTAAGTCTTTAAGCCATTTTGAGTTTATTTTTGTGCATGGTGTGAGGGTGCATTCTAACATCATTGATTTACATACAGCTGTCCAACTTTCCCAGCATCACTTGCTGAAGAGAGTGTCTATTTCCCATTTTATATTCTTGCCTCCTTTGTTGAAGATTAATTGACTGTAGATGTGTGGGTTCATATCTGGGCTCTCTGTTCTGTTCCATTGATCTGTATGTCTGTTTTTTTTTTTTTTACCAGTACCACACTGTTGTGATTACTGTAGCTTTGTAGTATTGTCTGAAGTCAGGGAGAGTTATGCCTCCTGACTTTTCCACATCCCCATTGGTTTGTCAATTCTGGATCTTTTATGGTTCCACATAAATTTTAGGATATTTTTTCTAGTTCTGTGAAAAATGTCATGGATAATTCGATAGGGATTACTTTAAAAGTGTAGATTGCTTTCTGTAGTATTGCCATTTTAACAATATTCTTCTAATCCAAGAGCATGTGATATCTTTCCATTTCTTTGAATCCTCTTTAATTTCCTTTATTGGTGTTTTATATTTTTCAGAATATAAGTCTTTCACCTCCTTTGTCAGGTTTATTCCTAGGTATTTTTTTTTGGTGCAATTTTAAAAGATATTGTTTTTTTACATGCCCTTTCAGATATTTTATTGTTAGTGTAAAGAAATGCAATCGATTTCTGAAGGTTAACCTTGTATCCTGCTACTTTGCTGAATTCATTTATTAGATCCAATAGTTCTTGTGTGGAGTCCTTAGGGTTTTTTATATGTAGTATTATCTGCATATAGTAACAATTTTACCTCTTCCTTTCCAATTTGAATACGCTTAATTTCTTTTTCTTGTCAGATTGCTGTGGCTTGGACTTCCAATACTATGTTAAATAGAAGTGGTGAGAGTAGGCATCCTTGTCTTGTTACAGATTTCAGCGGGAAGGCTTTCAGTTTTTCCACTGTTGAGTACTGTATTGGCTGTGTGTTTGGAACAAATGACTTTTATTATGTTGAGATACATTCCCTGTATACTCTTTGGTAAGAGTTTTTATCATGAATGGATGTTGAATTTTGTTAAATGCTTTTTCTGCATCTATTGAGATGATCATGTGGTGTTTGACTTTTTTGTTGTGAATGTGACATATTACATTGATTTGATTTGAGTATGTTGAACAATCCTTGTGAACTTGGGATGACTCTCACTTGGTCATGGTGTATGATCTTTTTATGTGTTGTTGGAGTTGGTTTGATATTTTGTTGAGAATTTTTCCATCAATATTTATCAAAGATGTTGGCCTGTAATTTTCTTTTTAGGTGGTATCTTTGTTTTTTTGTGATGACGACTTCATAGAATTTCTTTGGAAGTGTTCCCTCCTTTCACTCTTTTGGAAGAGTCTGAGAAGGATTGGTATAATTTCTTCTTTTATGTTTGGTAGAATTCACCTGTGAAGCCATCTTGTCCTTGACTTTTGTAGGGAGTTTGTTTGTTTTTATTACAGATTCTATTTCATTTCTAGTGATTGATTTTTTCAAATTATCTAATTCTTCTTGATTCAATTTTGTGGGCTGTATGTTTCTAGAAAGTTGTCCATCTCTTCTAGGTGGTCAAATTTGTTGACATATAATTGTTCATAGTGTTCTCGTATGGTTTTCTGTATTTCTGTGGTGTTGGTTGAGATTTCTCTTTTTTCATTTCTTACTTTGTTTATTTGGGTCCCCTCTTTTTCATTCTTGGTGAGCCTGGCCAAAGATTTGTCAAATTTGTTTACCCTTTCAAAGAACCAGATCTTGGTTTTATTGATTTTATTCTATTTTGTTTTTTAATCTTTATTTATTTAAAAAATTTTTTTGGCCATGCCACATGGTATGTGGGATCTTAGTTCCCTGACCAGGGATCAAATCCACATTCCTTGCATTGGAAGCATGGAGTCTTAACCACTGAACCACTAGGGAAGTCCAAATCTTTATTTTATTTATTTCTTTGCTGATCTGTATTATTTCCTTCCTTCTGATGATTTTAGGTTTTGTTTGTTCTTCTTTTTCTAATTCTTTTAAGTGGCAGGTTAGGTTGTTTGAGTTTTTTTTTTTTTTTAAGGAAGACCTGTATCTAAATGAACTCTCCTCTAAGAACTGCTTTTGCTGCATCCCATGGATTTTGTATGGTTGTGTTTTCATTGTCATTTGTCTCAAGGTATTTTTAAATTTCCTTTTTAATTTCCTCATTAACCCATTAGCTTGTTAGGAGCATGCTGTTTAGTCTCCATTTAACCTTTTTTTTTTCCATTTCTTTTCCTGTGGTTGATTTCTAGTTTCATGCTATTGTGGTCAAAGAAGATGCTTAAAATAATTTCTATACTCATTTTTAAATAAATGTATTTATTTATTTTTGGCTGTGTTGGGTCTTCGTTGCTGTGCATGGGCTTTCTCTGGTTGTGGCAAGCAGGGGCTACTCTTAATTGCAGTGTGCGGGCTTCTCATTGTGGTGGCTTCTCTTGTTGCAGAGCACAGGCTCTAGGCACGTGGGCTTCAGTAGTTGTGGCTCACCGGCTCCGTAATTGTGGCTCATGGGGTCTAGAGCGTAGGCTCTGTAGTTGTGGTGCATGGGCTTAGTTGCTCCATGGCATGTGGGATCTTCCCAGACCAGGGCTCAAACCCGTGTTCACTGCATTGGCAGGCGGATTCTTAACCACTGCACCACCAGGGAAGCCCAATTTCTATACTCTTAAATTTGGTGAGGTTAGCTTTGTGTCCTAGTATGTGGTCAGTCCTAGAGAATGTTATAGGTGCACTTGAAAAGAATGAGTATTCTCTGTTTTTATGGATGTAATGTCCTGAAAATATCAACTAAGTCTAACTGTTGTATCATTTAGGATTATCTGTTGCCTTACTGATCTTTTGTGTAGAAGATCTGTCCATTGATGTGAGCGGGGCATTAAAGTCTCCAACTATTATTGTATTCCCATCAGTTTCTCCCTTTGTGTCTGTTAGTATTCATTTTATGTATTTGGGAGCTCCTATATTAGGTGCATATATGCTGATGAGAGTAAAGTCCTCTTCTTGTATTGATGCTTTTATCATTATATAGTATTCTTCTTTATGGCCTTAGTTTTAAAGTCTATTTTGTCTGATATGAGTATTGCAACTCCCAATCTCTTGTCATTTCTGTTTGCATGAAGCACCTTCTTCCATCCTCTTACTTTCAATCAATATGTGTCCTTTGTCCTAAGGTGGGTCTCTTGTAGGTATCATATTGTAGGCTCTTGTTTTTCTAATCCAGTCTGCCACTCTATACCTTTTGATTGGAGCATTCAGTCCCTTGACATTTAAGGTAATAATTGATACATATATATTTATTGCCACTTTAAACCTTCTTTTCCAGTTGATTCTATGTTTCTTCTTTGTTCCTTTCTTTTTCTTTTCTTTTTGTGGTTTGATGATTTCCTTTTATTTTATGCTTATGTTCTCTTCCTTTTGGTTTTTGTGAATATATTGTATGTTTTTTATTTCTAATAGCCCTGTTTTTTAAGTATGTTAACCCCTTCCTATATCTGCTTGCCTTGGACTGATAGTCATATATGCTCAAACACATTCTAAAAAAAAAAGAATCTACATTTTCTTACTCTCCTTTCACACATTTTATGATTTTGATGTCCTTTTTTAAATCTTCATGTCTATCCTTTTGCTGTTCCTTGTGATTATCATCACTTTTCCAAACACGGTTGTTTTTTCTTTTTGATCTGTATACTGGCTAATGTAAGTGATTTACTTTGCAATTGTGATTTCCTCCTTCCTCTATCTTTTTGCTTCTTTTCTATTTAGAGAAGACCTTTCAATATTTCTTTTAGGATTGGTTTACTATTGCTATATTCTTTTTTTTTTTTTACATCTTTATTGGAGTATAATTGC
Source organism: Orcinus orca (assembly GCF_937001465.1). Classification (NCBI taxonomy): domain Eukaryota; kingdom Metazoa; phylum Chordata; class Mammalia; order Artiodactyla; family Delphinidae; genus Orcinus; species Orcinus orca. The sequence goes on along the minus strand of NC_064565.1, from coordinate 35,979,303 downwards.
TTTACAATGGTGTGTTAGTTTCTGCTTTATAACAAAGTGAATCAGTTATACATATACATATGTTCACATATCTCTTCCCTCTTGCATCTCCCTCCATCCCACCCTCCCTATCCCACTCCTCCAGGCAGTCACAAAGCACTGAGCTGATCTCCCTGTTCTGTGCGGCTGCTTCCCACTAGCTATCTACCTTACGTTTGGTAGTGTATATATGTCCATGCCTCTCTCTCACTTTGTCACAGCTTACCCTTCCCCCTCCCCATATACTCAAGTCCATTTTCTAGTAGGTCTGTGTCTTTATTCCTGTCTTACCTGACATTTTTTTCCCTTAAATTCCATATATATGTGTTATCATATGGTATTTGTCTTTCTCCTTCTGACTTACTTCACTCTGTATGACACACTCTAGATCTATCCACCTCATTACAAATAGCTCAATTTCATTTCTTTTTATGGCTGAGTAATATTCCATTGTATATATGTGCCACATCTTCTTTATCCATTCATCCGATGATGGACACTTAGGTTGTTTCCATCTCAAAGCTATTGTAAATAGAGCTGAAATGAACATTTTGGTACATGACTCTTTTTGAATTTTGGTTTTCTCAGGGTATATGCCCAGTAGTGGGATTGCTGGGTCATATGGTAGCTCTATTTGTAGTTTTTTAAGGAACCTCCATACTGTTCTCCATAGTGGCTGTACCAATTCACATTCACACCAGCAGTGCAAGAGTGTTCATTTTCTCCACCCCCTCTTCAGCATTTATTGTTTCTAGATTTTTTGATGATGGCCATTCTGACTTGGTGTGAGATGATATCTCGTTGTAGTTTTGATTTACATTTCTCTAAACACATTCTTTCATGTGTTTGTTGGCAGTCTGTATATCTTCTTTGGAGAAATGTCTATTTAGCTCTTCTGCCCATTTTTGATTGGGCTGTTTGTTTTTTTGTTATTGAGCTGCATGAGCTGCTTGTAAATTTTGGAGATTAATCCTTTGTCAGTTGCTTCATTTGAAAATATTTTCTCTCATTCTGAGGGTTGTCTTGTCATCTTGTTTATGGTTTCCTTTGCTGTGCAAAAGCTTTTAAGTTTCATTAGGTCCCATTTGTTTATTTTTGTTTTTATTTCCATTTCTCTGGGAGGTGGGTCAAAAAGGATCTTGCTGTGATTTATGTCATAGAGTGTTCTGCCTATGTCTTTCTCTAAGAGTTTGATAGTTTCTGACCTTACATTTACGTCTTTAATCCATTTTGAGCTTAGTTTTGTGTATGGTGTTAGGGAGTGATCTAATCTCATACTTTTACATGTACCTGTCCAGTTTTCCCAGCACCACTTATTGAAGAGGCTGTCCTTTCTCCACTGTACATTCCTGCCTCCTTTATCAAGATAAGGTGACCATATGTGCATGGGTTTATCTCCGGGCTTTCTATCCTGTTCTGTTGATCTATCTTTCTGTTTTTGTACCAGTACCATACTGTCTTGATTACTGTAGCTTTGTAGTATAGTCTGAAGTCAGGGAGTCTGATTCCTCCAGCTCTGTTTTTGTTCTCAAGATTGCTTTGGCTATTCGGGGTCTTTTGTGTTTCCATACAAATTGTGAAATTTTTTGTTCTAGTTCTGTGAAAAACGCCAGTGGTAGTTTGATAGGGATTGCATTGAATCTGTAGATTGCTTTGGGTAGTAGAGTCATTTTCACAATGTTGATTCTTCCAATCCAAGAACATGGTATATCTCTCCATCTATTTGTATCATCTTTAATTTCTTTCATCAGTGTCTTATAATTTTCTGCATACAGGTCTTTTGTCTCCTTAGGTAGGTTTATTCCTAGATATTTTATTCTTTTTGTTGCAATAGTAAATGGGAGTGTTTTCTTGATTTCACTTTCAGATTTTTCATCATTAGTATATAGGAATGCCAGAGATTTCTGTGCATTAATTTTGTATCCTGCTACTTTACCAAATTCATTGATTAGCTCTAGTCGTTTTCTGGTAGCATCTTTAGGATTCTCTATGTCTAAACATTCTATGTCTAAACAGTGACAGCTTTACTTCTTCTTTTCCAATTTGGATCCCTTTTATTTTCTTTTCTTCTCTGACTGCTGTGGCTAAAACTTCCAAAACTATGTTGAATAAGAGTGTTGAGAGTGGGCAACCTTGTCTTGTTCCTGATCTTAGTGGAGATGCTTTCAGTTTTTCACCATTGAGGATGATCTTGACTGTGTGTTTGTCATATATGGCCTTATTATGTTGAGGAAAGTTCCTTCTATGCCTACTTTCTGCAGGGTTTTTATCATAAATGGGTGTTGAATTTTGTCAAAAGCTTTCTCTGCATCTATTGAGATGATCATATGGATTTTCTCCTTCAGTTTGTTAATATGGTGTATCACGTTGATTGATTTGTGTATATTGAAGAATCCTTGCATTCCTGGAATAAACCCCAGTTGATCATGATGTATGACCCTTTTAACATGCTGGTGGATTCTGTTTGCTAGTATTTTGTTGAGGATTTTTGCATCTATGTTCATTAGTGTTATTGGCCTGTAGTTTTCTTTCTTTGTGACATCCTTGCCTGGTTTTGGTATCAAGGTGATGGTGGCCTCATAGAATGAGTTTGGGAGTGTTCCTCCCTCTGCTATATTTTGGAAGAGTTTGAGAAGGATAGGTGTTAGCTCTTCTCTAAATGTTTGATAGAATTCGCCTGTGAAGCCATGTGGTCCTGGGCTTTTGTTTGTTGGAAGATTTTTAATCACAGTTTCAATTTCAGTGCTTGTGATTGGTCTGTTCATATTTTCTGTGTTCCTGGTTCAGTCTTGGCAGGTTGTGCATTTCTAAGAATTTGTCCATTTCTTCCAGGTTGTCCATTTTATTGGCATATAGTTGCTTGTAGTAATCTCATGATCTTTTGTATTTCTGCAGTGTCAGTTTTTACTTCTTTTTCATTTCTAATTCTATTGATTTGAGTCTTCTCCCTTTTATTCTTGATGAGTCTGGCTAATGGTTTATCTATTTTGTTTATCTTCTCAAAGAACCAGCTTTTAATTTTATTGATCTTTGCTATCGTTTCCTTCATTTCTTTATCATTTATTTCTGATCTGATTTTTATGATTTCTTTCCTTCTGCTAACTTTGGGGTTTTTTTGTTGTTCTTTATCTAATTACTTTATTACAAGGTTAGGTTGTTTATTCGAGATGTTTCCTGTTTCTTAAGGTAGGATTGATTGTATTGCTATAAATTTCCCTCTTAGAATTGATTTTGCTGCATCCCATGTGTTTCATGTGGGTTTTGGGTCGTCATGTTTCCACTGTCATTTGTTTCTAGGTATTTTTTTATTTCCTTTTTGATTTCTTCAGTGATCACTTGGTTATTAATTAGTGTATTGTTTAGCCTCCATGTGTTTGTATTTTTTTACAGATCTTTTCCTGTAATTGATATCTAGTCTCATAGCACTGTGGTTGGAAAAGATACTTGATACAATTTCAATTTTCTTAAATTTACCAAGGCTTGATTTGTGACCCAAGATATGATCTATCCTGGAGAATGTTCCATGAGCACTTGCGAAAAGTTTGTATTCTGTTGTTTTTGGATGGAATGTCCTATAAATATCAATTAAGTCCATCTTGTTTAATGTATCATTTAAAGCTTGTGTTTCCTTATTTATTTTCATTTTGGATGATCTGTCCATTGGTGAAAGTGGGGTTTTAAAGTCCCCTACTATGAATGTGTTACTGCCGATTTCCCCTTTTATGGCTGTTGGTATTTGCCTTATGTATTGAGGTGCTCCTGTTGGGTGCATCAATATTTACAATTGTTATATCTTCTTCTTGGATCGATCCCTTGATCATTATGTAGTGTCTTTCTTTGTCTCTTTTAATAGTCTTTATTTTAAAGTCTATTTTGTCTGATATGAGAATTGCTACTCCAGCTTTCTTTTGATTTCCATTTGCATGGAATATCTTTTTCTATCCCCTTACTTTCAGTCTGTATGTGTCTCTAGGTCTGAAGTGGGTCTCTTGTACACAGCATATATATGGGTCTTGTTTTTGTATCCATTCAGCCAATCTGTGTCTTTTGGTGGGAGCATTTAGTCCATTTACAGTTAAGGTAATTGTCAATATGTATGTTCCTGTTCCCATTTTCTTAATTGTTTTGGGTTCATTATTGTAGATCTTTTCCTTCTCTTGTGTTTCTTGCCTAGAGAAGTTCCTTTAGCATTTGTTGTAAAGCTGGTTTGGTGGGGCTGAACTCTCTCAGCTTTTGCTTGTTTGTAAAGGTTTTAATTTCTCCATCGAATCTGAATGATATCCTTGCTGGGTAGAGTAATATTGGTTGTAGGTTTTTCTCCTTCATCACTTTAAATATGTCCTACCAGTCCCTTCTGGCTTGCAGAGTTTCTGCTGAAAGATCAGCTGTTAACCTTATGGGGATTCCCTTATGTGTTATTTGTTGTTTTTCCCTTGCTGCTTTTAATATGTTTTCTTTGTATTTAATTTTTGACAGTTTGATTAATATGTGTCTTGGTGTATTTCTCCTTGGATTTATCCTGTATGGGACTCTCTGTACTTCCTGGACTTGATTAACTATTTCCTTTCCCATATTACTGAAGTTTTCAACTGTAATCTCTTCAAATATTTTCTCAGTCCCTTTTTCTCTTCTTCTTATGGAACCCCTATAATTCAAATGTTGGTGTGTTTAATGTTGTCCCAGAGGTCTCTGAGACTGTCCTCAGTTCTTTTGATTTTTTTCTTTATTATGCTCTGCAGTAATTATTTCCACTATTTTATCTTCCAGATCACTTATCCGTTCTTCTGCCTCAGTTATTCTGCTATTGATCCCATCTAGAGTATTTTTCATTTCATTTATTGTGTTGTTCGTTGTTGTTTGTTTCATCTTTAGTTCTTTTAGGTTCTTGTTAAATGTTTCTTGCATTTCGTCTATTCTATTTCCAAGATTTTGGATCATCCTTACTATCATTATTCTGAATTCTTTTTCAGGTAGACTGCCTATTTCCTCTTCATTTATTAGGTCTGGTGGGTTTTTATCTTGCTCCTTCATCTGCTGTGTGTTTTTCTGTCTTTTCATTTTGCTTATATTACTGTGTTTGGGGTCTCTGTTTTGCAGCCTGCAGGTTCGTAGTTCCCGTTGTTTTTGGTGTCTGTCCCAGTGGCTAAGGTTGGTTCAGTGGGTTGTTTAGGCTTCCTGGTGGAGGGGACTAGTGCCTGTGTTCTGGTGGATGAGGCTTGATTTTGTCTTTCTTGTGGGCAGGTCCACGTCTGGTGGTGTGTTTTGGGGTGTCTGTGGACTTATGATTTTAGGCAGCCTCTGTGCTAATGGGTGGGGTTGTGTTCCTGTCTTGCTAGTTGTTTGGCATAGGGTGTCCAGCACTGTAGCTTGCTGGTCGTTGAGTGAAGCTGGGTGCTGGTGTTGAGATGGAGATCTCTGGGAGATTTTCACCAATTGATATTATGTGGAGGTGGGAGGTCTTTTGTGGACCATTGTCCTGAAGTTGTCTCTCCCACCTCAGAGGCACAGTACTGACTCCTGACTGTAGAACCAAGAGCCTTTCATCCACACGGCTCAGAATAAAAGTGAGAAAAAGTAGAAAGAAAGAATTAGTAGAAGTGGAAAGAAAGAAAGAAAGAAAGGAGGCAGAGAGTAAGGAAGGAAGGAAGGAGGGAAGGAATGAAAGAAAGAAAGCAGATAAAGTAAGATAAAATATAATAATGTTATTAAAATAAAAATAATTATTAAGAAAATAAAGCAGATGGATAGAACCCTAGGACAAATGGTGGAAACAAGCTATACAGATAAAATCTCACACAGAAGCATACACATACACACTCTCAAAAAGAGGAAAAGGGGAAAAAATCATAAACCTTGCTCTTAAAGTCCACCTCCTCAATTTGGGATGATTCATTGTCTATTCATGTATTCCACAGATGCAGGTACATCAAGTTTATTGTGGAGCTTTATTCCATTGCTTCTGAGGCTGCTGGGAGAGATTTCCCTTTCTCTTCTTTGTTCTCACAGCTCCCAGGGGCTCAGGTTTGGATTTGCCCCCGCCTCTACATTTAGGTCGCCGGAGGGCGTCTGTTTTTAGCTCAGACAGTACAGGGTTAAAGGAGCAGCTGCTTCGGGGGCTCTGGTGAGGGAGGGGCACGGAGTGCGGGGCTAGCCTGCTGCGGCAGAGGCCAGCGGGACATTGCACCAGCCTGAGGTGCATCCTGCGTTCTCCTGGGGAAGTTGTCCCTGGATCCCGTGACCCTGGCAGTGGCGGGCTGCACAGGTTCTCCGGAAGAGGGGTGTGGATAGTGACCTGTGCTCGCTCACAGGCTTCTTGGTGGCGGCAGCAGCAGCCTTAGCATCTCATACCTGTCTCTGGGGTCTGTGCTGTTAGCCTCGGCTCGTGCCCGTCTCTGGAGCTCCTTTAAGCAGCGCTCTTAATCCCCTCTCCTGGCGCACCGGGAAACAGAGTGAAGAAAAAGTCTCTTGCCTCTTCGGCAGGTCCAGACTTTTCCCCGGACTCCCTCCTGGCTAGCCGTGGTGCATTAACCCCCTGCAGGCTGTGTTCACGCCAATAACCCCAGTCCTCTCCCAGCGCTCCAGCCAAAGCCTGAGCCTGAGTTCCCAGCCCCACCCACCCTGGCAGGTGAGCACCGGTCGGCACGGATCCACTGTGCGGGAATCTCTCTGCTTTGCCCTCAGCACCCCTGTGGCTGCGCTCTCCTCCGTGGCCCCGAAACTCCCCCCTCCGCACCCACAGTCTCCGCCCGTGAAGGGACTTCCTAGTGTGTGGAAACCTTTCCTCCTTCACAGCTCCCACCCACTGGTGAAGGTTCCGTCCCTATTCTTTTGTCTCTGTTTTTTCTTTTTTCTTTTGCCCTACCCAGGTACGTGGGGAGTTTCTTGCCTTTTGGGGAGGTCTGAGGTCTTCTGCCAGCATTCAGTAGATGTTCTGTAGGAGTTGTTCCACATGTAGATGTATTTCTGGTGTACCTGTGGGGAGGAAGGTGATCTCTGCCTCTTACTCTTCCGCCATCTTCCCCTCGTCCTGCGTCCTGCTATATTCTTTTACTTTCTGCTTGTCTGAGAAATTCTTTATTTCTCCCCTTATTCTAAATTATAATCTTGCTAGGTAGAGTATTCTAGGTTGCAGATTTTTCACTTTCAAGGCTTTGAATATATTTTGCCACTCTCTTCTGGCCTGCAGCATTTCTGTAAAATCAGCTGATAGCCTCATGGGAGTTCCCTTGTAATTAACTCTTTGTTTTCCTCTTGCTGCCTTTAGAATCCTCTCTTTAACTTTTACCATTTTTATTATAATATGTCTTGGTGTAGGTCTGTTTTGGGTTCATCTTGCTTGGGACCCTCTGTGCTTCCTGTATCTGGATATCTGTTTCCTTCTTTAGGTTTGGGAAGTTTTCAGCCATAATTTCTTCAAATACATTTTCAATCCCCTTTGCTCTTTCTTCTCCTTCTGGAATCCCTATTATACATAGATTGGCACAGTTTTATTATCCCATAGGTCTCTTATATTGCTTTCATTTTTTTTTTCATTTGACTTTGTCTGCTGTTTTGATTGGGTTATTTCCATTATTCTAGTGTCCAGATCACTTATTCTTTATTCTGCATTTTTCATTCTTCTATTCATTGCCTTTAGTTCAGCTTTCATCTTGGTAAATTAATTTTCTAATTTTTCTTGGATTCTCCTTATAATTTTGAGTTCCTTTTTACAGTAGTCTGCATTTCTGTCAATAGCCTTTTTTAATTCCTTCAGTATTTTCATTGCCTCCTTTTTGCACTCAGTATCTGTTAGACTGAAGTCTGTTTCATTGTTCCTTCAGGGGAATTCTCTTGGTCTTTTAACTGGGAGTGATTCCTTTGCTTCTTCAGTTTGCTCATATTTCTCTTACTCTGTGAGCTTAGGAGAAGCAATTTTCTACTGTAGACTTGGATGGCTATTAATATGTGGGAGCATCCCTGTGTAGCTCATGTGGCTTTAATATTTTTTGGCATGAGGGCTGTTTTTGGTTTGGATGCTGTCTCTTTCCTTAGCGTGTTCTGGCCATTATCCTCTTGATAGGGGGTGTCTAGGTGCATGGCCCACATACGCTCCCAGGAAGGCAGGGGCAGCAGTTGGTGCCCAGTTGTGGGATCCTTGGAGGCAGTGCCAGTGGGCCACACACACTCCTTGGGAGGCAGGGGCAGTGGTTGGGGCCTGGTTGCCATGCTGGTGGGCCACACATGCTTCCGGGAAGGTGGGGGCAGTGACTAGCACCTGCTCGCAGGACCCTTGCTGGCAGCAGCATTCTGCACCCATCTCTGGAGTCTGACATGGCAGCCACAGTTTGTGTCCACCCACAGAGCTTGTGTAGGTAGTCACCTGCTGCCTTAGAGCATATACACAGAGAAAGAAGCTCCTATGAAGGTCCTGTCCCTCTCCTCATGCACCCCCCAACAATGGTACCTTCCCTTTCTGGTGGGCCCAGACTTCTTCCTATACTCCCTCGGTTGTGGCGCACCTCACCCTGCCCTGTCAGGCTGTCTTCACACAACCAACCACAGTCCTCTCCCCGGCTCTGACCTCTGAAGCCCAAGCCTCAGCACTCAGCCCCCACCCACCCCAATGGATGAGTGTCTTAGGCTGGGAAGTTCTGCGTGATGGCACTGACCATCTGTGTAGGTCTCTCTCCCTTTGCCCTCCGTAAACAGGTGTCTGTGCTCTTCTCTAGGGCTTTGAAGTTCCCTCTCTGTCCTGGCTTATCTCCCCACCAGTGAGGGGACTTCCCTGTGTGTGGAAACATTTTCCTCTTTCACAGCTCCCTCCCAGGGGTGCAGGTCCCATCCCAATTCATTTCTCTGTCTTTTTTTCAGTTTTCTTTTGTCCTACCCAGTTATATGGAGATTTTCTTGCCCTTTTGGAAGTCTGAGGTCGTCTGCCAGCATTCAGTAGATGTTCTATGAGAATCATTCCACAAGTAGATGTGGTTTTGATGTATTAATATTTGTGGTAGAAGGTGAGCTCTGTTTCCTACTCCTCCACCATCTTGATCTGATCCTCTTGATGCAATTTTAAATGACAATGTGTTTTTACATTTTCTTTCTGATATTTCATTTTTAGTGTATTGAAAAGCAACAGATTTCTGTGTATTAACCTTGTATCATGAAACCTTGCTGAATTCGTTTTTTAAGTTCTTTGGATGGAGACTTTAGGGTTCTCTATATAGAGCATCGTATCATCCGCAAAGAGTGTCAGTTTACCTTTTCCCTTCCAATTTGGATACATTTTATATGTTTTTCTTGTCTAATTATTGTGGCTAGGACTTCCAATACTATGTTAAATAGAAACAGTGAGAGTAGACCTCCTTGTCTTATTCCTGAATTTAATAGGAAGGCTTTCAGCTTTTCACCGTTGAGTAGTTGAGTGTTATGTTGGCTGTGGGTTTGTTATAATGGCCTTTATTATGTTGAGATATGTTCCCTCTACATCCACATTGATGAGAGTTTTTACCATTAATGGATGTTGAATTTTGTCAAATGCTTTTCTGCACCTATTGAGATGATCATGTAGGTTTTGTCTTTCTTTTTCTTGATGTGGTGTATCACACTGATTGATTTGCATTTGTTGAACCATCCTTGTGACCCTGGAATAAATCCAGCTTAATCATGGTGTGTAATCCTTTTTACATATTGTTGGATTCTGTTTGCTAATTTTTTTTGAGAATTTTTGCATCTATATTTATCAAAGATATTGGCCTGTAATTTTTTGGTTTTTGTTTTTTTTTTTTTTTTGGTAATGTCTTTTTCTGATTTTAGTATCTGGGTAATGTTGGCTTTGTAGAATGAATTTGGGAGTGTTCTCTCCTCTCCAATGTTTTGGAATAGTTTGAGAGAGATAGGTATAAGTTCTGATTTATATGTTTGGAAGAATTCCCCAGTAAACTGTCTTACCAATTCATTTCAACATTTAGTGATCTGTCTGTTCAAATTGTTTTTACTTGACTCAGTTTTGCAGGCTGTATGTTTCTAGAAATTTGTCCATTTCTTCTAGGTTGTCCAATTTGTTGGCATATAATTGTTCATAGTATTCTCTCCTTTTTTTTTTTTTTTTGGTATCACTGTTCTATTGGTTGCTATTTCTCTTCTTTCATTTTGTATTTTCATTTGGATTCTCTTTTTGATGAGCTTGGCTAAAGATTTGTCAATTTTGTTTATCTTTTTAGAAAACTAGCTCTTGGTTTCACCTTTTCTATTGTCTTTTTGATCTCTATTTTATTTATTTCCCCTCTGATATTTATTATTTCCTTCCTTCTGCTGACCTTAGACTTTTTTTGTTTTGCGGTACGTGGGCCTCTTACTGTTGCGGCCTCTCCCATTGCAGAGCACAGGCTCCGGACGTGCAGGCTTAGCGGCCATGGCTCACAGGCCCAGCCGCTCTGTGGCATGTGGGATCCTCCCGGACCGGGGCATGAACCCGTGTCCCCTGCATGAGCAGGTGGACTCTCAACCACTGCGCCACCAGGGAAGCCCTGACCTTAGCCTTTGTTTGTTCTTTTTCTGATAACTTAGGTGGTAGTTTAGGTTGTTTACTTGAGGTTTTTATTGTTTTCTTCAGGAAGACCTGTATTGCCATGAACTTCTCTCTCAGAATTGCTTGTGCTGCATCCCATAGATTTTGTAATGTTCTGTTTTTAATATCATTTGTCTCAAGGTATTTTCTGATTTCTTCTTTGATTTCTTCATTAACCCATTGGTATGGGTTAGCTGTTGTTTAGTCTCCACATTTTTGGTCTGTTCCTATTTTTCTTTCTGTAGTTGATCTTTAGTTTCATATTGCTGTAGTCAAAAAAGATGCTTGCTGTCATTTTTATCCTCTATTTTTATTGAAGTATAGTTGATGTAAAATGTGTTAATTTTAGGTGTACAGCAAAATGATTTATATATATATAAATTCAGATTATTTTCCATTATAGGTTAGTATAATGATATTGAATATAGTTCCCTGTGCTATACAGTAGGTCCTTGTTGTTTATCTATTTTATATATAGCAGTGTGTATGTTAATACAAAACTAGTAATTTATTCCTCCCTATGCCCTTCCCCTTTAGTAACCATAAGATTGTTTTCTATATCTGTGAGTCTGTTTCTGTGTTGTAAATAAGTTCATTTGTATCAGTTTTTAGATTCTACAAATAAGTGATATCATGTGTCTCTGACTTACTTCACTTAGTATGATAATATCTAGTTCCATCCATGTTGCTGAAAATGACATTATTTCATTCTTTGTTATGGCTGAGTAACATTTCATTGTGTGTGTGTGTGTATATATATGTATATATACCACATCTTCTTTATCCATTCATCTGTCGATGGACACTTAGGTTGTTTCAATATTTATCCTCTTAAATTTGTTAAGGCTTGTTTTGTGACCTAGTATGAGGTCTATCCTGGAGAATATTTTGTGAACACTTGAAAAGAATGTGTATTCTTCTCTTTTCGAATGTATTGTCCTGTATGTATCAATTAAGTCCATTTCATCTGTTATGTAGACCTGTGTTGCCTTATTGCTTTTCTGTCTGGATGATCTGTCCATTGATGTCAGTGGAGAGTTAAAGTCCCCTACTATTATTGTGTTATTGCAAATTTCTCTTTTTTTTTTTTTTTGTCTCTTAGTACTTGTTTTATATATTTAGGTGCTCCTGTATTGGGTGTGTATATGTTAACTAGTGTTATACCCACTTCTTGTATTGATCCCTTTATCATTACATAATACCCTTCTTTGTCTTTCATTATAGCCTTTGTTTTAAAGTGTATTTTTTATTATAGACTGATATAAGTATTGTTACCTCTGCTTTCTTGTCATTTCTTTTCATTCCATTTTCATGAAAGATCTTTTTTCAACCCCTCACTTTCGGATTGTGTGTGGCTTTTGCCTTGATGTCTTTTGTCTCTTGTAAGCAGCATGTTGCAGGTTCTTGGCTTTTTAATTCAATCAGCCATTCTGTAGTTTGATTGGAGCATTTAGTCCATTGACATTTAAAGTAATTATTGATAGGTATGTATTTATTGTCATTTTATTCTTTGTTTTCCATTTGTTCTTGTATTTTTTTATTCATTTCTTCTTCTTTTTGTTTCTCCTGTTATGGTTTGATTATTTTCTTTTGTAGTATGTTTAAGTTCCTTCCTTTTAGGTTTTTGTGAATTTATTGTGTTTTTGATTTATGATTACCATGGGGTTATGTATGTTTTCCCATAACTGTATCTACTTGTTTTAAACTGATAATCATTTAAATTTAAACACATTCTAAGAGATCTACAATTTTTTACTCCCCTCTGACCCATTTTGTGGTTTTGATGGTCCAGTTTATATCTTCATGTTTATCCTTTTACTGTTTATTTGTTATAGTCACTTTTACAATTCTTTTGTTGTTGTTATTGTTGTTTTTAATCTGTGTACTGGCTTAAGTGATCTTCAGTCTTTACTATAAATTTATTTGTCATTATTATTGGGATTTTCCCTTTCCTATAGTTTCCTGCTTCTTTTCCATTTAGAGAAAACCCTTTAATATTTCTTTTAGGATAGGTTTAGTGTTGCTTAATTCCTTCAGTTTTTGCTTGTCTGAGAAATTCTTCATCTCTCCTTCTATTCTAAATTATAATCTTTCTGGGTAGCATATCCTAGGTTGCAGGTTTTTCCCTTTCAGCACTTTAAATATATCACATCACTCCCTTCTGGCCTGCGAAGTTTCTGCAGAGAAATCAGTTGATAGACTTATGGGGGTTCTCTTTTAAATGACTGTCTTTCTCTTGCTGCCTTTAGAATTCTCTATCTTTAACTTTTGTCATTTTAATTATGATATCTCTTGGTGTGGGTCTGTTTGGGTTCATCTTGTTTGGAACCCTCTATCCTTCCTGTACATGTTTCCTTCTTTGGGTGGGAAAATTTTCAGCCATAATTTCTTCAAATACATCTTTGATCCCATTCCCCCTCTCTTCTCCATCTGAAACCCCTATTATGTGTAAGTTGGTGCATTTTATATCATCTCATATATCTCATATGTTGCTTTCATGTTTTTTCATTTTTCCAACTGCTGTTCTGACTGGGTGATTTCCATTATTCTATTTATCTTCCAGATCACTTATTCATTTTTCTGTGTCATTCTGTTGGCTATTCATTGCTCTACATTGTTTTTTATCTCAGAAATTGAATTATCTATTTTTTTTTTACTGGGTCATATTTATGGTTTCTAGTTCCTTGTTACAATGGTCTGCATTTATATTAATAACCTTTCTTAATTCAGTTAGAATTTTTATTACCTCCTTTTTGAACTTGATGTCTGGTAGACTGATAATCTCTGTTTAATTATTTAGTCTTTTGGGGTTTTTTGTTGTTTGTTTGTTGCAAAACATTGTATTACCAGGGCTGTGGTAGCTTGTATACAGCAGGTATTCAATACTTTCATACCAGGCACAGCCTTGTACCCCACAAATTTATCTTATAGATATTCTCAAAGGAGTAGGTGGAGAGGTGCATAAAGTTTGTGAGCTTGGTGGTGAGACAGTGGCTGAACAGCCAGAGAGATGAAAGAGTGTAGGGCTGGTTAAGTGGGGAAGCAAGAAGAGAGTAATAAGAATGTTCATTTAATGAGTTTCCCCTCCACTCCCCCAACATCCCATCCCCTCCCAAACAAGTCATTCAACAATAATCATGCATTCATTTCTTTGGGGAATAAGGTAAACCTCAGATTACAGAACCAAGGCAAATAATTTTGCAGAATTAGAATGTATTCATGCAACAAGTTACAATTCAGCTGGATTAGACTTCAACATGGAGATGACTGTGTTCCTCCAAATAACCTTCAACTTAGGAAGCTTACACTCCTCCAGTATGTGGAAGGACAATAAATACACTTCCTCTTGCTCTCAGTCCCTGAGGGAAAAGTCTTCTCTCTTGATGGACCAACACTTTCTTTTTCGCTGTTCTTTTCCCTTCTCCTTTCCTTGGTTTCCGCTTTCCACAAATCTTCTTCAGATGCAGCTGCTCATCCTGAAAGTCCTGATGCTCGTCTCTGTAGAGGTCAAGAAAATATAGTGCTCCCATGAGTGCAAAATAAGTGTTGTGACTTAGATACCAGTCATAAGTCTCCTTCCTATTGGCCAAAGGCTGCTCACTAAACAGCTTCACCACTTGCATGGATTTGGAATCAGTAGGTCTGGCAACTTCACCAAACAACTGGGCACTCAGATGACTCATGTGAAAGGCATATTCTGAAATTGAAGACATTTCTTGAGCAGCAAGGAGAAAGAGTCCCTAGTCATGGCCTTCCTCTCCTTCACACCCCTTCTTTCAGGGGTTTTGTCTTGCTCTTTTAATTTGGAAGAGCTCCTCTGCCTTTTATTTTACTTAACTTTCTCTGTCTTTATGAATTTAGGAGAAATAGTTATCTGTTGTGTTCTTGAAGGGGTATTTTTATGTGGGAGCATCCCTATGTAGACTGTGTGTATCCAGTGTCTTTGGTGCAAGGGCTGTTTTTGATGTGGATCCCAACCTTGTCTTTCTTCAGGGTGTGCTGGTCACTTTCAACTTGATAGGGGTTGTAGTTAGTACTGGAGGATCTAAAGTCTTCACAGGGTGTCAGGTGGACTTCCTCTCTGTTCTGTGTTGGTCACTGCCCTGTCACTGCTCCCCAGTTGCCTGAGCAGAAGCCCTGAGGATTGGGATTGAACAAGCTCTGTTCTCTTTGAATGCATATTTTGCCTCAGAGAAGGGGAGTGCTGAAGTGAGATTTGTGCACTCAGAGCCCTGATTTTCTACATGTATAGGTGTCCATGGCTCAGCTCAGATGCAGCCCAAGGTTGGGTCTCTTCTCCTGTTATGGGCACCCTAGATCTAGTGCAAGTTTGTGGTGTGAAGTGGGCAGGGCAAGATCATACATTAGGCTGGGGCTGGGGGTCAGTGTGTTGTGGCTGCAGGAACTGAGGTGGCTGTGTTGCTGTCAGAGATCAGTGCCAATCACATTGGCACTGATTGAGCTACCACCAAAGTTTGCTGCCAGTGCCCTGCCTGGATCATACCCCAGAGTCCCCCAAGCCTCCTCTGAATCCGTAGATTGAGTCTTGTCCCAAAATCTGTCTGTACAAGTTCCAGTGCCAAGCTGCAGCATGGAGTATGTGGGGCCAGAGCATTTGCTAACCTAGGAGTAGGACTGTGGCTTGCTGACATGGTGGTTCCCAAGGTGCTCCTTGAGTAAGCACCAACAATGGTTGTCATCATCCCACACCCTGGGCCATCCCTGTATCCCTAGATTGAGTCTTTTCCCAGGGCCTGTCTGCCCCAGATCCAGTGCCAAGCTGTGGCATGGAGTGGGTTTGGCCAGAGCATTCACTCAGTTGGGAACAAGGGACCTTGGTGTGCTGGTCACAGTGGTTACTGTGGTGCTGTTTGGATAAGTGCTGACAATGGTCGCAGCTTGCTCCACCTGGACCACACCCCAGGCCCCTGGGCTATCTCTGCATAGCTAGACCAAGTCTTTTCCCAGGACCCAGGGCCTAGATCCCACACCCCACTCAGATTGGGGAGCACCTCTAGGTGGCAGCCAGCTGCCAGTACAGAGCTCTTTTTACCGTTTGTTGACAAGCTGCATACTGTTCGTGTGCAACCGTACACTGTTTGTGAGTGGAGTCTAGGCTTTTCCAGTCCCATCTGTCTCAGTGTTTCTCCCAGCAGACAGGGGAGCTTGTATCCTCTGTGTAGAACCTTAGGACTGGGATGCCCAGTCTGTGGCTCGACCCACTCACTCTCCCAGGGTGAGGGTCTGCCTGAGTGGACCTTCTTTTCCTTACGGATCCTTCTCAGGGTGCAAGTCCCAACACTTTGCTTTTTTTCCATCCTACCCAGTTACATGGAAAACTTTTTTGCAGCTTTTGTTGTATAGGAGTTCTTTGCCAGTTTCCAGTTAGTTTTCTGTGAGAATTATTCCACATGTAGATGTAGTTTTGATGTGTTTGTAGGGGGAGGTGAGCTCCATGTCTTCCTCTTCCACCATATTGATTCAGCCTTCTCTCAGACTTTTGAACATAGATTGCAGAATCAAAATTCACTTCCACCCTGTACTGGGTAATGTTGGGAAAATCACTTAAGTTCTCTGTGATTTGGTTATACCATGAGTCATATGAAGATAATAAAATTACCTTCCTTATAGATTTTTAAAATAATGTGAATTAATATTAATAAAATGCTTAGGACAGTGGCTCACATATAGCAAGAGCTATATAAATGTTTGCTATTTTAAAATCAATTACATAGCAAGAATAAATTCCAATAAGGTATGCTTTATACCATATAAAAAGACTGATAGAATTGTGTTTGAGTTCTCATAGACTCAAAAGAGAGAGCCAGGAGATGACTGTGTGTGTGTTCGCGCATGTGCATGCGTGTATGTGTATGTTTGTCTATTTTGGCTCCTTCTTTAATATTGCAACTCTAGTTCACACTCCATTTAGCTAAATGAAAGATGTTTACACTTACTTTAAGGCTGTTGCTCTTCCAGTCCCTCTGGCAGCAGATATAAGAGAATAACATCCTGCTTTGTGTGGCCAAAGATACCTCGGCTGCAAAAATGTTGGCTGAATGCGTCTGAGGCAATAAAGGATGGGCTGCTCTAAGACTGTATCATGTTTGAAAGAAGTTTAGTCTTTACCTATCAATTTTCCATGCAGTTAGCTATTATCCTAAAACATCCCTAAACTCCCAGAATGCAGTCAGCAACTTCAGGAACTGGCAACATTTATAAGCTCCAAGTAAGTGGTTTCATTCTGTTGATCCCCAGTTCCAAAGGATACATCCGGGTTTTGGTCACAACTGGAAACATTTGAATTTATATTTTAAGTGGAAACCTCATTTGCCATTTTAATGTATATGAAGATTGTAACAATTTTATTGAAGGGATATCTAAGAGAGTTTTATAAAAGTTAGAGACTCAATAGGTGATTTATTCCAACATTTTCCCCATTCCTCAATGATTTAGCATAAAGGACAGTAAAACTTCTAGTATTTTCATTAGGTTTATAAAAGTAGAACCTCTTCCCTGTCCTGGTCCCAATTCTTTTCAAAATGTTTGGGAAAAGGACAGTTCTCTATAAATTAGTTCTTTTTATAATAATTATGTATTAAAACCATCCCAAAACTCAGTGACTTACTTCTGTCATAGTCTGCAGATCTCTAAAGTTGGGCTGATCTTGGCTAGGATAAGTTGGACTTGGCTCCAATATGTAGGTTGGGTTCAGATCTACTTCACATCTCTCTTTTCTTCTTTGGACTGGCAGTAATACATATTTAAGGCATTTCCCTTCATACTGAAATACAGGAGTGTGAGAACACAAGCTCTACAGTATAAGCATATTTCAAGGGTCACACCATACTATTCTCTAATATCCAATTTAAGTCAAGGAGTGGGAAAGTACATTCTACCCACCATAGTATTAAGCTGGGAATGGGTGTAAGAAAGGAGTATTTGTTGAAAAATAATTTTGCAAGCTACACGAACAAATCTGGATAACCAACTCAGTTTTCAGAGTAAGAAGTACCAGGATGATTGTTTCCAGGGCTTGATATTGGTTCAACTTGTCTTTAAGAAGTATAGACAGGGGACCTCCTTGGTGGTCCAGTGGTTAAGACTCCATGCTTCCATGGGATGGGGCATGGGTTCGATTCCTGCTCGGGGAACTAAGATCCCAGATGCTGCAGGTCATGGCAAAACAAAACAAAACAAAAAAAGAAAAAAGAAGTACAGACACATGTACTTTGTTAAAATATACTCTCTTCTCAAGGCCCTTGGCCCACACACTCCTTGCATCACTGTAAACACTTGGTGCCAGAAAATCATCCTTGATGATTTTTTTGATTTTTGATTCATGCCTTGGGCCATAAAAACTTAAAACAGCTTCTACTCTTCTCTAAAAACTTATTCTTCAATCTTCTGGCTTCTTCCTACCACTCTTCATACCATGAAACCATAATCCGTAATTATCAGAAATCTCTAAATTGCCAATCCAAATAGTTTTACTTTAAGTCTTCTGAATTCAAGAAAGTTTAATGAGTTATTACTTTATGAACCATAAACTGCAATAGATGGTGGAGATGCAAGACTGAACCACAGTTATGATCTCTGCTCTCATGGAAAGTAAATATAGTTGGGAATACAGACAGATAGGCTATTGTATATTACCATATGAAAACTTCTGTGATAACAGATGAGCAGGGCAGGAAAGGTAATGGAAGAGAGGTATCAGTAGAAGAAAATTGGGGTTCTGGCTTTAGGAAGTGATATCTAAATTGATACCGGAAAGATGGGTGTGATAAAAGGATGGGATGTGTATATGTGAGTGGGTTAGGGTTCTCTAGGCCAAAGAACCCCAAATGTATTGAAGTCAATAAATGTTAAATGCTTGAAAAAATGAAAAATATAGAATTCATTGGTTCAACTAATTTATCCTTTAACAAATATTTACTGGGTTCCTGGAATGTTCTAGACACAGTTCTAAGTGCTGGGATTCAAGCAGACAAAACATAAAACAAAAAATATTGTGTGTGAGATAGTAACTCTTCTGGAGAAAGTTCAAACAAGAAGGGTAATATACGTTGTCAGAGTGAAAGTCAGATTCCATTTTAAATAAGTAGGTCAAGGAAAAGCCTCACTAAGAGATTGACTAAAGAGATGAGAGAGCAGGCATATAAGAATTAGGTGCAGAGCACTCCATGCACAGAAAAGAGCAAGTGAAGTAGTGGTTGGTGCATTCCAGGTTCACTTGCAGTGAAGTAGTGGTTGGTGCATTCCAGGAACAGCTAGGAGGCCTGTGTGATTGAGTAAAGTAAGGAGCAAGAGAGTGATGCAATTTGACCTATGTTTTAATAGGTTCATTCTGACAGCTTGGTGAAAAATAGGATGTAGGAAATGTGTAAGTTAGATAGTATAAATGATGTAACAAACCCCCAAATCTCAGGGGCTTAATAAAATACGTATTTATCATTCATAACAAAACCCAAAGTGGATGTTTCCGGGTGGGCAGGTTTCTTGATCACTCTCTTCCAATTAGTGACACAGGGGTCCATATTCTTTCCATCTTGCAAGGGAAGGGTCTTCTGCAAAAAGACTCCACGGTTTCTGGAGAAGAGGAAGTGAGCATAAGAAATGAGTACTGCATAATTAATAACCTTGCCTTCCATGGGCTAGAATTATCCACATGGCTCCACCTATTTGCTAGGAGTCGGGGAAATTTAGTTCTTGGTTGGGCATTCACCTTCAAGTAAAACATACACATAAACCTAGCCATTTCTACCATATGAAATAAGAACAAAGGAAGGAAAATCAGTTTGGAGGCTATTGCAATAATATGTGTGTGAACAGATAGGGATTAGACTAGAAGCCTTACAATGGAAGTGGTTGTAATCTGGATATATTTTGAATATAGCACTAACAGGATATGCTTACTGATTTGATGTGGAGTGAAAAGAAAAGGGGAGAAATCAAGATTGACTTTAAGATATTTGGCCTAGGCAATAGGAAGAACTAAATGTCCATAATAGAGATGATGAAGAGTGTAGACGTTTTCTGGGAGACGATGAAGAATTGGATTTGGATTTGTTAAATTTGACTTGCCTACTAGATATTTAAGGACAGGTAAGCACTATGCAGTTGGATTTATCAGTATGCAATACATGGGACAGGTCTTGGATGGACATAAACATTTGGTGATATATAGCCTATTCATAATATTGGAAGCCATAAGTCTTGAGAAAGCTTAGGTGAAAACAGAGGTCCAAAAAGAAGGCTTGAAGAAGATGAAAAATCAACACAGTAAACAGAAGGAAAGCAACGATTAAGGTAGGAGAAAAACTAGCAGATGTGACACTCTGCAAGTCAAATGAAGAAAGTGTTTCAAGGAAAATATCATGACCCATAATGTCTATTGCCAATGATAGGTTCAATAAAGTGAGATCTAAAAATTAGCTGTCAGATTTGGGTCTGAAGGTCATTGATTTCCAGTTCTGGTAGAAAGGTGGGTGTAAAAGCCTGATTGGAGTGGGTTCAAAGAAAAAGAAACATTGGAGGCAGCGAATATAGACACCTTTTTGGTGAGTTTTGCTGTAAAGAAAAATAGAGAAAGGGACTAGTAGTTGTAGGGCAAAATAAAAAGAAGCATTCACTTGTTTTTAGATAAAATTGTGGGCAATTAAGTGCATGTTTGTATGTTATCAGAAATGATCCAGAATGCCGAGGAAAAGTTCATGATTAAAAAGAGGAGAGAACTGGTGGTGTGAGATCCTTCATTATACAAGAAGGTATGAGATCTAATGCATAAGTAAAGGGTCTGGTCTTAGCCAAGAGCATAGAAAGAAGAGGAAACGTTGAGTAGATGGTGGTGGGTGAATAAATATGGCAGTCGGAGTCCCAGGAGGTCTTTTCCAATTGCTTCAGTTCTTGCACTAAAATAGGAAGCAAGGTTGTTATCTAGGTGAGTGATGATGGAGGATGAGTTGCTGAAAACTGAGCAAAATAAAGTCATTTAGGAATGTGAAAGAATGAAAGCACTAGAGGAAAGTAGTGTGATTGCCTGACAACATTAAGGGCCCACTTGAGTTTAAATTAATTAAGATTGAGGCTTTGCCAATTAAGTGCCAGGAGGAGAGAAGAGGGCAAGAGAAATGAGGATATATGTAAGGAAATGATTATGATAATGGGCCATGGAATTAAGCCAGATATGATAATAAGTAAGGATTTAGGGGAGTGAGGAAAAATGAAAACATGATGGGATGTTTGAATGTGTCGAAGAAGTTGGCGTTGAGAAACTAGCTGTAAGTCTATGCCATGGTGCTGCAAGAGTGAGAGATTCTGAATTGATATTATGGAAAGAGTTGAGTTATTGGTAACAGCAAGGTCTAACATACAACGTTAGGAGTGGGTGACTGAAAAAAGGCAGAGGCCAAAATCATTGGAAGGGAGCTCAAGACATGGAGACACTAGGGTATCAGTAGGATCATCTATGACTATGTGGATACTGAAATCCTCAGAAATTACATCAGGAGTGTTATTGAAAAAAATGACAAGCTTACAAATTAAACTTTTAAGCAAGGAGGGAGAGGGACCCATTTCATCTGTTAAAACAAAAAACAAAAAAACCCTATAACATGGAGGGGTACTGGGTGAGATAGTCAGATGATCTGAGTCTCAAAGCTGGGTGTTTTCTGGAAGAAAGGAGAACCCACCACATTCTAGAAGGGAGCTGACTTAACTCTCAATTGTTTAAGGAAGCAACTGAAATCTTGTCTTCCTGATGAATCCAGGAACCACAGAGCCTGTTAGTTTCTTACCTGTAATCTTCAATATTTTCAGTTTAGAATGTAGTGTTATATATGCCTATATCAATATATTCTATCACATGAGCATAATACCACACCACAATTGAGAGAGTCACCATCCTGAATTCAAAGTCCAGTTCTATTTGTGACCGGCAATTTACTTCACTTCTCATGTCTCAGCCCCCTTTCAAGTAGAAGTGAAGTAATAATAGTACAAAGCTCAGGGGTTGTTATGAGGACTCAGTAAATTATGTAAAGCCAATGAAGCAAATGCTAAGTTAACTTACACAATATTGAGTTCGCAGACAATTTAATAGTTTAACATACATTGTGAATTTTTAAGAGAGAGCTGTATTATCTGAAATAGAAGAGATTTGAATCCACACAGATACACATTTGAATTCTATCTCAGCTTCTTACTCTCAGCTTCTTACCAGTTATGCCATATTGGGCAAGTTATTTAATCTTTTAAAAATAGATGCATCTATAATATCTATTTTACAGAGTTGATGAGAGTGAGATGGCTTAGAACACAGAGGCTAATTCTTATTTCATGTATGAACTAGATTAGTAAGTTTGTCACTTGATATGTATTATAACATGTAAAGCATATGTTTTAATTATTAGATAAAATAATATAATTAATCTAGCAGGTTACACAGAACCTTCAGTGGGGGCATATATAAGCAATGGTGGAGTGTAAAAATAGTGATTAAACATTATTGATTTGAATATTATCACAGAAGCATTCTGGCTAAAATTTTTGTCTAAATTATAGATAAGCTATCTATAAGTCATATAATTTCCTACCTGGGGTCCTACTTCACTGAAAAGAAAAAAAGTTTATTGTGGAACTCCATCTTCTTTTTTGTACTCCCTGTTCCATGTGCCTCAACAGTAAATAGCATAATTAAAAATATATTTTAATGGATGTAAACTTATCCTTTATCCAGATTAAATCCTTGTTAACTCTGGGATGAACAACTGGTTTCTTTCTTCTGACAGGGAATTATGTCCTAAAGATATCCATCAGTCTACAGCCCCTCCTCCATCTCCTGTAACTGTCCCTTTGTTCTGAGCAGTGGTTCCATTATACACTGCTGGAGTATGTATGACACCAACACCTGGAAACACTTTCTTATTCAGGAGTTGAGTGTTAAGGCTTTGAAGGCTCAAGAGTTCAGTGGATGTTTATGAGAAGAAATCTGAAGGACACACCATTGGTCCCTAGTGTGATAGAGCTGTTTAGATACTATCCTCATTTTTGGACTGAAACTTCAAGTATATACAGTTGAGGAAAACTGGGACTTCTCTGAGTTTTATTCTATGAAATAACAGGAATAATTGTTATGACAAAAACATAATGGCTAAAAAAATGACTGGAAGCTATTCTGAAGAAATAGTTTTCATGTCTCAATAAAATAATCCAGGAAGGATTAGAGGTGAATTCTTTAAGACCACAATGTCTCTCACTCTTATTAGCACTTTGTAATTTAACTATCCTGCTTGGAACTACACAAAGATGACTTGCAGTATGGATAATGTATAACTTTAGTGTTCAGTAATCACATGTATTATCAGACAATACATAATGTTATTTGTGTTTTATATTTTAAAGTGGCATAGAAAGTACTGAGTAAAAGAATTCATCAGAAGTGTTGACAAGATTTTTAATTCCTTCTGTTTCCTTTGGTATTTTTCTTAAATAGGATATATAAGCAATGTAACCCATATGTAAAACACACCTCAGTTTGTTTATTCTGCTTTTTTATTGCACATTTGAAAATTAATAATTCAATGTTCTAATATTAGCTGTCATCTTAGCTGTGATAAAATTAATAATTCATCAAAATGATATCAAACAAATGGTGCCTTTTTTGTTCTAGATGAGGAGTCCTTTCAGCTTTGAGAAACTACAACTGGTAAATCTATTTCTTTTATTTTAGGTCAAATATTTAAACATTTAAGCTATAATTTTAATGTTTTAATTTTAAATATATAAATCTGCATATATCACAAGTGATGCTAAAAAAACCACCTTTCTCTTGTTATAGTTGGTTGTTCCTGCCCTTGCTCATTTCTTGGCAGATAAGCATTCTTTAGAAAAAAAGCACAATAAAAGTGTCATGTTTTGGAAAAGTTGAATATAAATGATTTCTCCTTGGGTTCTGGTCAGTGTTGTGCTCTGCCTTTTACAGGCTAGAATTCACTGTAGTGAGTGATGGATACGTCAGAGTTTGAAACTTTTTTTCTGAGAATAATTATATATTTTCTGAGAAAAGGACTTTTTGTGAATCTATTTGAATGTACTTTAAGTTAAAATATTGTGATCGTAAAATATTTTCAGTTAAAAATGTGATTTTTAAAATACTTGCTTTCAAGATTCTTCATATTTTTCATTTTTTTTTTTTTTTCCCGTACACGGGCCTCTCACTGTTGTGGCCTCTCCTGTTGCGAAGCACAGGCTCAGCGGTCATGGCTCACAGGCCCAGCCACTCCGTGGCATGTGGGATCTTCCCGGACTGGGGCACGAACTCGTGTCCCCTGCATTGGCAGGTGGATTCTCAACCACTGCACCACCAGGTTAGCCCTTTCCTCATTTTTTTAAGGAGAGAAACTCTTTCCAATTTATAGTTATTGTTTTGGGGATCCTAGGATTGGAAGTGATAACAGTTTATTAAAATCCCACCTGGGGCTCCTTGGTGGCACAGTGGTTGAGAATCTGCCTGCCAATGCAGGGGACATGGGTTCGAGCCCTGGTCTGGGAAGATCCCACATGCTGTGGAGCAACTAGGCCCATGAGCCACAACTACCGAGCCTGTGCTCCGCAACAAAAGAGGCCATGATAGTGAGAGGGCCGTGCACCACGATAAAGAGTGGCCCCTGCTTGCCGCAACTAGAGAAAGCCCTTGCACAGAAAAGAAGACCCAACACAGCCAAAAATAAATAAATAAATAAAAATGTTACCATTCTTTAAAAAAAATCCCACCTGTTTCATTCCCACATTTTTGTGGGGGAAGGGAGAGTCACCAGGAGGCATTTGTGGTGTAGAGCAAAAGACTACACAGCCCAGAATTCACATAAGACCCTATATAATTCCAATATAAGTGGTCCACTCAG
The DNA here is from genome assembly GCF_937001465.1 of Orcinus orca. Taxonomy (NCBI): domain Eukaryota; kingdom Metazoa; phylum Chordata; class Mammalia; order Artiodactyla; family Delphinidae; genus Orcinus; species Orcinus orca. The sequence continues at coordinate 35,954,832 of NC_064565.1, read as the reverse complement.
GGTGATGATCTATCCCAACTGGACTAGATTACCCCAGCATTGTTCTTAATACTAGTAGTAAACATTAAAAGTGCCCCCTTTAACTCTTGAACGTGTTTGGGTTTGAATGATAATACGGTCACCCTACCCATAGACCACATTTTGAGAAACACACAATCCTTGTCTCAATAAAGCATAGCTCCCAAGTTTCGAAGAAGCATTTCGATGTTGTAGATTAGAACTGGCTGTCAAGTTAACAATCAACTTCTATACCTTGAAATGGTTGTCTTCTTCCTGGTCCTCCCTCCCTGCTGACACTTACCAGTGTCTTCTTTGCTGTGTTCTTTTTAAAAATACATTTAAACCCCATTAGTTTATGTTTGGATTATTCAAATAAGCATGTACTTCAAAGATACTAGCACTCACATTAAAATATAGAGTTTTTCACTTAGCTGATTTACTTTTAAGTACATAAACAAATTCTCATAGGTTTACAGGCTATGTGCAAAAGACCCTGATAAATTTGCCAATCAGAACAAAGTAAGAGGACATATTAAAAACAGAGGAATTTACGGTCTTCTATCCTTTCCTCCTACTTTTGACAAATTAAGTAGGTGTCTTCACAGCAAAGAGAAGCTGTCCAAAAAGTTTTTCCTCCTCATTTGGTACAACTTGTTTCATTATAATTAATTTATCACAATTTTCTCTTTAAGGATTCTAATTCAACAACTATTGAGTCACCGATACATAGGATCTAACACAGCTCCTTCCATTGATGCCAAGAAAAGAAAATATAGTCCATTCTCTTGAGAAGAACATAATCTAGTATAGCAAGTGGATAAACATTTCTTTAAACTGATGTATGGTATATTGGAGTCATATGTAAAATGCCATGGGAACACAAAAGTTGGTTAACTCATTTGATTTTTACCTTAAGAAATGCAGCAGTATCTATCTTTTTTCATAGACAGATAGATAGGTAATGGAACATTTTGCCAGGGAATCCATTAACAGCCAATTCTAGTTGAAGACAGTACTGATGTTTTACAAAAATGAGATTTTTCACTGAAGCTTGATTTGACCAACAACATTTGTTGAATAAGGACCGACTATGTGCAAACTATTTTCCTTGGCAATGAAGGTGATATAAAAGTCATACTCTTTGCCCTCCAAATGCTTAAAGAAATACATGTAAAGAGAAGAGCTTAGTTAAGACACTAGGTTTGAGACAAAGATAAATTTCCCGTTGGCTGGGAAAAAAACATGACAATCTGTAATAATGAAGGTCATATTCCAGCTTTGACTTTATAAGATTTTGTAGATTTGTCTGCAAGAATTTTTCTGTGATAACTTTCTAATCAAAATATTCATTGAATAAAATGTTCTGACAAAGATAATGAATGACTCATTGATCTTTTCTGTTCTCTTGGGTTTTGTTTGTTCACTTTACACATATTGGAATATAGGTCTATGCCCTACTCAGTAATTCATTTTATTTAGGGCCCCAACAGTCTCCCCTGATGTGACCATACTTCATATCCCTGGGCCTTATGCACATATTTTTGCAATTTAACAATCCCTAATTAACTACACATGCTTTCTAAATATAACTACACATGCTTTCTAAATATTCTTCAATGTCTAGTGTGCTCTACCATTTCACATTTGATGAAGCAAGAACCTGCAGGGCAGAGATCATAGGTTTTGTGAATTCTTCATTTATGTCTCCTATCCATATGTGGCCTTCCGTAGATACTGGACCACCTTTTTATTATATCAAACTGATTTGAGGGATTGAGAAGTCTCAAGAATCTGAAGTCAGGCATTATGGGGGAATAACAGATCTGCTCACTAATTAAACATTAGTGAAGATACTATAAAACTAGAGAAAAACATAGGCAGAACACTCTTTGCCGTAAACTGTAGCAATATTTTTTTGGCTCTGTCTCCTAAAGGAATAAAAGAAAAAGAAATGGGTCCTAGTTAAAGTTAAAATTACTGGCCAATATCACAGATGAACATAGATGAAAAATACTCAACAAAATACTAGCAAACCAACTCCAACAATACATTAAAAGGATCATACATCATGATCAAGTGGGATTTATCCCAGGGATGCAAGGATTCTTCAGTATCCACAAATCAATCAGTGTGAAACACCACATTAACAAACTGAAGAATAAAAATCACATAATCTCAATAGATGCAGAAAAAGCTTTTGACAAAATTCAGCATGATAAAAGCTCTCCAGAAAGTGGGAATAGAGGAAACCTACCCTCAATATAATAAAGGTCATATATAACAAACCTACAGCTAACATCATTCTCAATGGTGAAAAGCTGAAAGCATTCCCTCTAAGATCAGGAAAAAGAAAAGGATATCCATTGTCGTCACTTTTATTCAACATAGTTTTGGAAGTCCTAGCCACAGTAATCAGAGAAAAAAAAGAAATAAATCTAAAAAAGAAATAAAAGAAATCTAAATTGGAAAAGAAGTAGAACTGTTACTATTTGCAGATAACATACCATACACAGAAAATCTTTAAGATGCTACCAGAAAACTACTAGAGTTCATCAATGAATTTGATGAAGTTGCAGGATACAAAATTAATACACAGAAATCTGTTTCATTTCTACACTAACAGCAAAAGATCAGAAAGAGAAATTAAGGAAACAATCTAATCTACCACTGCATCAAAAAGCATAAAATACCTAGGAATAAACCTACCTAAGGAGACAAAAGAACTGTACTCTGACACTGATGAAAGAAATCAAAGATAACACAAACAGGTGGAAGGATACACCATGTTCTTGGAAGAATCAATATTGTTAAAATGACTACACTACCCAAGGCAATCTACAGATTCAATGCAATCCCTAACAAATTACCAATGGCGATTTTCACAGAACTAGAATAAAAAACTTTAAAATTTATATTGAAACACAAAAGACCCTGAATGGCCAAAGCAATCCTGAGAAAGTAAATGGAGAGGGAGGAATCAGACTCCCTGACTTCAGACTATACTACAAAGCTACTGTAATCAAAAAGTATGGTACTGGCACAAAAACAGAAATATAGATCAATGGAACAGGATAGAAAGCCCAGAAATAAACTCATGCACTTATGGTCAATTAATTTATGACAAAGGAGGCAAGAATATACAATGGAAAAAAGACAGTCTCTGCAATAAGTGGTGCTGGGGAAACTGGACAGCTACATGTAAAAAAATAAAATTAGAATATTCTCTAACACCATACATAAAAATAAACTAAAAATGGATCAAAGAACTAAATGTAAGGCTGGACACCATAAAACTCTTAGAGGAAAACATAGGAAGAACACTCTTTGACATAAATCACAGCAATATCTTTTCTGATGCATCTCCTAGAGTAATCAAAATAAAAACAAAAATAAACAAATGGGACCTAATAAAACTTAAAACTTCTGCACAGTGAAAGAAACCATAAAGCAAAAAGGCAATCAACAGAATGGGAAAAAATATCTGCAAGTGAAGCAACAGACAAGGGATTAATCTCCCAAATGTACAAACAGTTCATGTGGCACTATGTGAAACAACTATGTGAAACAACTATGTGAAAAAACAACCTAATCAAAAAATGGGCAGAAGACCTAAATAGACACTTCTCCAAAAGAGATATCCAGATGGCCAACAGACACATGAAAAGATGATCAAAGTCACTAATTATCAGAGAAATGCAAATCAAAACTACAATGAGGTATGTCCTCACACCAGTCAGAATGGCCATCATCAAAAAGTCTACCAACAATAAATGCTGGAGAGGGTGTGAAGAAAAGGAAACCCTCCTACACTGTTGGTGGGAATGTAAATTGATAAAACTACTATGGAGGACAGTATGGAGGTTCCTTAAAAAACTAAAAATAGAGCTACCATATGATACAGCAATCCCACTCCTGGGCATATATCTGGAGAAAACTGTAACCCAAAAAGATAACACACACCCCAATGTTCATTGTAGCACTATTTACAATAACCAAACCATGGAAGCAACCTAAATGTCTATCAACAGAGGAATGGATAAAAAAGTTGTGGTACCTATATACAATGGAATATTACTCAGCCATAAAAAAGAATGAAATAATACCATTTGCAGCAACATGGATGAACCAAGAGATTATCATATGAAGTGAAGTCAGTCAAAGATAAATATAATATCACTCATATGTGGAATCTAATTTTAAAAAATACACAAATGAACTTATTTGCAAAATAGAAACAGACTTACAGATATTGAAAACAAACTTATGGTTACCAAAGGGGAAATGTGGTGTGGGGGAAGGATAAATCAGGAACTTGGGATGAATATACACATACTACTACATGTAAGATAGATAACCAAAAGGACCTACTGGGTAGCACAGGGAACTATACTTAATATTCTGTGATAACCTATATGAGAAAAGAATCTATAAAAGAATGAATACATGTATATGTAAAACTGAGTCACTTTGCTGTACACCTGAAACTAACAACATTGTAAATCAACTATACTTCAATAAAATTAAAATATAAAAAATAGATAATAAAAATAATAAAAGCTTTTGCACAGCAAAGGAAACCATCGACAAAACTGAAAAGACAACATACCAAATGGGAGAAAATATTTCTAAATGATGCAACAAACAAGGTGTTGATACCCAAAATGTGTAAACAGCTCATAAAACTCAATATTGAAAAAATAAACCCAATTAAAAATAGAAATGAATAGACATTGTTTCCAAAGTGGAAACGCAGATGGCCGACAGGCACATAGAAAGATTGCTCAACATCACTAATCATCAAGGACATGCACATGAAATCCACAATGAGATACCAACTCACACCTGTCAGAATGACTATCATGAAAAACAACCCAAATGACAAATGTTGGCGAGTACGTGGAGAAAAGAACACTTGTACACTGTTGGTGGGAATGTAAATTGGTGCAGCCACTGTGGAACACAGTATGTAAGTTTCTCAAAAAACTAAAAATAGAACTACCACATGACCCAGCAATTCCACTCCTGGGTATATATCTGAAAAAAAACAAAAATTTGAAAAGATACATGCACCCCAATGCTCATAGCAGCATTACTTACAATTGCCAAGATATGGAAACAACCTAAGTGTCCATCAACAGATGAATGAATAAAGGAGATGTGATCTACATATATATATAAATATATTTATATTTATATAATATAAATATATATATATGTGTGTATATATATATCACACACACACACACACACAATGGAATACTACTCAGCATAAATGAAGAACGAAATTCTGCAATTTGCAGCAACATGGCTAGATTTGGAGGGCATTACGCTAAGTGAAATAATTCAGAAAGAGGACAAATACTGTATCATATCATTTATATGTGGAATCTAAAAAATACAACAAACTAGTGAATATGACAAAAAAGAAGCATATGCACAGATATAAGAAAAAACTAGTGATTACTAGTGGCAGGTGCAAGTGGGGAGTGGGAGATACAAACTCTTGGGTATAAGATAGGCTCAAGAATGTACTGTATAACACAGGGAATATAGCCAATATTTTGTAATAACTGTAAATGGAAAGTAATCTTTAAAATTGTATAAAAATAAAAAATTTAAAAACATATTTTGTGTTACAGTATGCAAGTGCTACATTCTGAATGTTTATGTTCCCCCAAAATTCGTATGTTGAAATCCTAATGCACAATGTGATGATATTAGTCAATGGGAAGCTTTGGGGGTGATTAGGTCATGAGACTGATGTCCTTATAAAGGAGACCATAGAGAGCTCCCCTGCCCACTTCCACCCTGTAAGGATTCAATGAGAAGTCTGTAAACTGGAAAAGGGCCCTCACCCAACCATGCTGGCACCCTGATCTCAGAGTTCTATCCTCCAGAACCATGAGAAATAAGTTTCTGTTCTTTATAAGCTACCCAGTCTATGATACTTTGTTACAGCAGCCTGAATGAACTAAGACAGACTGGTACCTTGGAGCACACGGGAGCTATAAAGATGAAGAAGATACTAGTAAACCAAGCAATTATAGTTCATGCTTGGGAATCACATTTCAAGTGATGTTGGGTCAAAAATTGAACAAAATTTCTCTTCAGCATCAAACATTCTCTCATTTGTTTCTTTGTCTCTGAGGCAGATAAATAAAAGCTAAAATGAAGAACTTTGATAGTGTACGATTGAAAAATGTGTCTTAGGGAGACAGGAACATTGCCATTGTCTAGTATAGAGGTTAGGTTCTCAGGACTACTATGTAGAATTATTTTCTTCCATATACCCTCACAGTATAATAAGATCCCATAATATTTAAAACTGGCAAGTCAAATTTGCTTAGGAAATTTCAAAATTACAAACTTTTTGATCAGACGTTTTTCTCTTCCTATCAACTACATACATTTACTGAGCTTCATTTTTTGTTAGTATCAAAAGCTATTGATTTGCAAGATAAATATTGAGCTGACCTTGCTTTCACCTCGGTTTATATTTACTTCTTAAGTCAAATCTAGAAACTGATCTGACAGCAGTCAATATTAGTTTAAAATTCTTAAAATAGCAGTTTGCTGTAAGGTAATAATTCAGTATTTTATAGATTCTGCCTCAAAGAAATAACAAGGCAATGTAAGTTACCAATTTGCTAGATAAAACTATTTCTGTGTCATCTGGTTTCAAACATGAGGATCTCACTCATGCCAAAGAACATCTTTAATGTATCTTCTAATCTCTGACCCAAAGTATTTCAAATACTTTATCCCACTTGCTCGTGGCAATTGAACACCAGCGTCTTGCTTTGCTTCTAATTATAATTAAGCTATATAATTATTCTCTAAATGACTGATGCTTTCTGTTGGGCCCAGTTCCCTCTGGACTGAATTTTACCTAGAGGTATAATAAATATAGTCAACAGCCATAATGGACTTTGGAAGTTAAAGGTAATAATATATTTGTTACCTCATTAATCAGCTTGTTTTTATCTTTTCAGAGTCTAGGAGATATAAAGCCACAGGTCAAAATTTGCATATATTTATACTATAGAGAAAGAATGTAAGCTTAGGGGTCTGGTCATAACCAAAGCAATATATTCTACAATTTATTACTTTTGTTAAGGCCATAGCACTCATCTGTTACTTACACTATGTCCCAGTGCTTTGGGGGATGGATGACATACTCATACTACAGAATTCCATAATGCAATCACCTAAAAGGTATTTTTTTAAAAAAACTTAAACCTTAATTTTCCACCTAAGTAACAAATAAGGAAATTTTGTTTTCAAAATAACCTATACCCAATTATGTTCTAAAGAAACAGGTTGTAATATAAAAATATATTTAATCAGACAACCATTTAGGAATTGAGTCTAAATAGCATGGAGATAGATGATGAGGTCAAAACAAAAAACATGTTATATAGTTTTCATTTCACCAGTTAAACGCATCCTACTGTAGGACATTTCAAAGTGTAATATGGGATAGAAGTTATTCATAATCTTTCAAAAGTTTAGTGCATTCTTAGTGAATGACCATCTAACTAGAGCACAATCATGCTAATTGGCCAAACCATGCAAGGAAGATAACAATTGCTTCAGGAAATACTGACACCCACTTGAAATCACATTAGAAAACCTTATGAGTGCAAAGTTAATAATCCTTCCAATACATTTTAAAGAATTTGAGGACAGCTGTGTCTTGTTTATATTCACATCATTACATGCTTAGCACGTACGTGGCTCTCAAATTCGTATGCTTACCATAACAAACTTACGCAGATGATTTTTATTCTACATTAATTAACCATCTTTGGGGTTCTTTAGTCAAGTGCTAAATCTAGATTTAGAAGGGACTAGTAAATACAGTGGCTAACTCTATCATGAAGAAAACCCCGCTGGTAAATATTAGAATGGTAAGGTTAGTATTATTCTTTCATTTATTAACTTTTAATCCCACTGTTCTTACAAGCTGCTATTTCTTTTTATCCTGAACTACTTCTTATAATCTATTCCAGCTCCATGATTGTGTGTTTATACTGAATTTAGCATTAGAAGAAATATTCATTATGATACCTAATTGAAAAGATCATGTAGACGAGGTATTTTGAAATGATCAAAATGCAACTGGTAATAAGTATGTAACTGATAAGTTTTGATAGGATTACTTTATGCTATTTTATTTAGTTTTTATGTTACTAACTCATGTCCAAAAGGATAAAAAATATTCAAGGGAAGTCTTCATCTAATTATTCAGTTCTCTCTCTCATATATCTAAGAAACTGAAAATGGTTAGAGAGAGACAGTTATTTCCAGAGAATTAGCATTTGAAATTCAACAAAATGAATTCTCTTTTTACCTAGAATTCTTTATATTTTTTGTACTTAGTTTTGGTTAACAGAATGCTGCTTACAGTATCTCTCATTTGTGTAAGTGAAAAACAACTATGTTTTTATTACTTAAAATATTACAAAAAGGGACAATATGCTAAAAATATGCAGTGAACAAATATCATCTGTACAGACTGGAAGAGAACCTTCATAAATTAACCTTATTAGTGCATTACTGTAAGCGAATGCCAAAAACGCTCCTAATTTGCATTAAGATAGATTTTTCAGGTTGGCTGCATGATTTAATTAAAGAAAAGATTAAGAATCATTAAACAAGCTGCTCTACCTTGCAATAACAGAATTCATATCTGATTCAGGTTAACGAAAACACAGATGGTGATTCAGTAACTGTTGAGTTGCTATAACAGAATGAAAATGATCCCATTAGTTCTCTGGAAATGTGAGGGAATTTGGAAATTAGTATGCAGATACATTGTATGGTGCTAGACAGCTTGGTCTGCTCGGATCATCGCTGATTATACTTTGTTTGGGTTGGCAACACTGAACTTAATAAATGAAAAAATGTTCCAGTATACCACAGTTGGAAACTGTTCAAGGTTGAAATAGGTGTGCAGGCTTTCAAAAGGAGAGAGTTAAGTAAACAAATGTCAATCAATTCAGAGCTGGAAACTTTTTTTTTCTTTAAAGAATGTGTCTGTTCTTGAGAAGCAAGTGTCATAAAAATGGAAACCCTTTACTGGATACATATGTCCGTGTGGTATTTATTATTACAAAAGTATTTTAAATGCATAGTACCAGTTTAAGGGAGATGTGCAAGTGTTTAAATAGCTTTTTTTTTTCTGGCAGAAATAGAAAAATTCAGTCACTATAAGGATTATTATATTTTTCACAAAAAAATCAATATAATTCTGATGGAAAATGTTATGACAGGATAAAAGAAAAGTGTAAGTATAATGGCTATTGAAAGTTTAAAGGTGTCAATAAGGACCACAAAGTAATCCTCAAGGAGCCTTCTGGGAAAGAACAGCTTAAACAAGTAGCATAGTCAATCACGGCAGCTGACAGAAAAAGCCATCGTTCAAGATCTCAACTGCACAAACTGCCTCCATTTTAAACACCTGGTTCACGCCATCAGTCTGAGTGCTCAGCATCTGACTCTTTGGAATGAATCTCAGTGCCTTAGCAAAAGACTCTTCTGGACAGAGGTCCTCAAAGGCAGGCAGCAAGTGACCCTGTTTGGTTAACATGTTACAATAAAGCAGATACAACAGCAGCAGAGTTAAAATTGATTTTGGTCTTATAATAATTTCCTAGCAACTAACTTAAAGGCCAGAACACTGATCATGTGGAGTGCTCAGGGGGTTACAATAAAAGTGGAGGTGAGTCATTCCGGATTAAAATGTTCCCTGTTCATTGTGTGTTACAATCTTTCCAGATATTGTACTATACCACAATTTTATCCTACATATGTAAAACATCTTAAAAATTTGACACCACATAGTCTTGGACAACCCATACTTTCTATGTGATAATACTAATCTCATGGAAGACATAAGCCCATTTTCAGTATTATTACAATAAGGCTTTAAGCAGATTGACTTTTCTCTGGCCACTATTCATTTCATTAAACTTTTTAAGAAGATTTATCATGTTTTTTTCCCAAAACTTACTAAAAATTGTAGTCTACAATGCATAATAGCTTCAACACCTGGCAACTTTTAAAAGTACATATGTTATTATAAACATGAGTGTCTTAATTACAAATGACATCCCCATGGTTCCTCTATTACAAGCCCTTTTTATGGCTTTCAAACTAATTTCTAAGGAAATCATATTATTGAGAAGAAATACTACAAAATACTTTCCATGCAGTAGAGGATACAAACTCAGTATATAATTATAAAGGCCTTGGTACACCTCCATTCCTTTTAAGCACAACTTTATATCTGTTTTGTTCCCTTAAAAAAAATCCATGCCAGTTTCCTCAAACACTGTACTATCAAGAAAGACACTTGACTTTATTGGGGAATTATACTAAACATACAAAGAGAAATTATACCTATCTTTCTCAAACTAGTCCAAAACTTTGAAAAGGAGGGGGCATTCCCAAATTCATTCTATGAGGCCAACATTACCCAGATACCAAAACAAGACAAAGACATTACAAAAAAGAAATTTTGGGCCAAAATCTTTGATAAATATTGATGCAAAAATCCTCAAAAAAAGAAACCCCAAACCAAATCCAACAATGCATAAAAAAATCATACAGCAAGATCAAGTTGGATTTATTCCAGGTTCACAAGTATGGTTCAACATATCCAGATCATTCAATGAGATACACCACACTGAGAAAAGGAAAGACAAAAACCACGATCATCTCTATAGATGCAGAAAAAGCATTTGACAAAATTCAACATCCATTCATGATAAAACTCTCATCAGAGTGGGTATAGAGGGAACATATCTCAACATAATAAAGGTCATTTACAACAAACCCACAGCCAACATAATACTCAACAGTGAAAAGCTGAAAGCTTTCCTGCTAAATTCTGGAATAAGACAAGGATGCCCACTCTCACCACTTATATTTAACATAGTATTGGAAGTCCTAGCCACAGCAATCAGACAAGAAAAAGAAAAATGTATTCAAACTGGAAGGAAAGAGGTAAAAGTCTCACTATTTGCAGATGACATGATGCTTTATATAGAGAACCCAAAAGTCTCTACCCCAAAATCTATTATAACTAATAAATAAATTCAGCAATGTTGCAGGATATAAGATTAAATATACAGAAATATTTAATTTTTAGTGTAAAGAAATGCAACATATCAGAAAGAGAAAGTAAAAACACAATCCCATTTAAAATTGCATCAAAAAATACCTAGGAATAAAGTATGCAGTGAAAACTATAGAACATTGATAAAGGAAATGAAGATGATTCAAAGAAATGAAAAGATAGCCCATACTCTTGAATTGGAAGAATCAGTATTATTAAAATGCCCCATACTACCCAAAGCAATCTACAGATTTAATGCAATTCCTATCAAAATACCCAGGACATTTTTCATGGAACTAGAAAAAATAATCCTAAAATTTACATGGAACCAGAAAAAAAACCCAAATTGCCAAAGCAATCCTGAGAAAAAAGAAAAGAGCTGGAGATAAACCCTCCCAGACTTCAGCCTATATTACAAAGCTACAGTAATCAAAACAGCATGGTATTGGCATAAATAGAGACACATAGATCAATGGAACAGAATAGGAAGCCAAGAATTAAACCCACAGATCTACGATCAGTTAATCTATGACAAAGGAGGCATGAATATACAATGGAGAAAAGACAGTCTCTTCAACAAGTGGTGCTGGGAAAGCTGGACAGCTACATGTGAAACAATGAAATGAGAACATTTCCTCATACCATATACAAAATAAACTCAATGGTTTAAAGACCTAAATGTAAGACATGACACCATAAAACTCCTAGAAGAGAACACTGGTGAAATGCTCTTTGATATAAATCATAGCAATATTTTCTTAGATCCTTTTCCTAAGGTAAAAAAATAAAAGCAAAAATAGACAAATGGGATCTTATCAAACTTAAAAGCTTTTGCACTGCAAAGGAAACCATCGATAAAAGGAAAAGATAAACTAAGGAATGGGAGAAAATATTTGCAAATAATGGGATAAACAAAGGGTTAATATGCAAAATTTACAAATAGCTTATACAACTCAATATCAAAATAACAATCCAATCAAAAAATGGGCAGAAGACTTGAATAGATATTTTTTCCAAAGAAGACATACAGATGGCTAACAGACACATGAAAAGATGTTCAACATTGCTAATTAGAGAAATGCAAATCAAAATCACAATGATATATCTCTTCATACCTGTCAGAATGGCAATCATCAAAAAGTCTACAAATAACAAATGCTGGAGAGGATGTGAAGAAAAGTGAACAATTCTATACTGTTGGTAGGAATGTAAATTGGTGTAGCCACTATGGAAAACAATATGGAGGTTCCTTAAAAAACTAAAAATAGAACTACCATTTATCCAGCAATTTCAATCCTGGGTATAGATCCCCCAAAAAACAAAAATGCTATTTCAAATAGATACATGCACCTCAACATTCATAGCAGCACTACTTACAAAACAAGTAAGACACGGAAGCAACCCAAGTTCTCATCAACAGATGACTGGCATAAGATATATATGTGTACAATGTGATATATATGTGTACAATGGAATACTACTTAGCCATAAAAGAGAATGAAATATAGCCGTTTGCAACAATGTGGATGGACCTAGAGAAGATTATGCTTAGTGAAATAGGTTGGAGACAAATACTGTGATATCACTCATAAGTGGAATCAAAAAATAATACAAATGAATGTATATACAAAATAAAAACAGACTCACAGACATAGAAAACAAACATGGTTACCAAAGGGGAGAGGGCAGGGGGAGGGAAAAATTACGGGTATGGGAATAACAGATACAAACTACTATACAAAAAATAGATAAGCAACAAGGATTTACTGTATAGCACAGGGAATTATACTCAGGGTCTTATAATAATCTATAATGGAATATAATCTGTAAAAATTATCTATGCTGCACACTGGAACAGATACAATACTGTAAATCAACTATATTTAAATTAAGAAAAAAGGAAAAAACGATCCTGATATATGAATTGCATGTAAAATATGCTTCTATTTTAAGTTGAAATGTTTAAGAAACTAGATCAAGGTATTTACCACTAACAGTATAGCACTGTCCCTGTTACAGATCGAATGGATGCCACCTTCACACTGAATGCACAATGATTGTTAGCTACATTTAAACATGATTATCTGAAGATTTTCAGGCACTTCCCTCCCCCAATGTTCAATAATGATTTTAACTAGATTTTTCTTGTACGGCATCAGTTTTATTCATTATCTCCATGTCTAAATATTCTCTTGAAAAGTTTGAAGCCAAGTGAACAGAGGTTTTGGAAAGATTTATGATACATGGCAATTTTTTAATGCTATTTAAAATTACTTAACCCATTTCCTTTAAAACAAGAGACTATTCTGTGGCAATTGGTAATTACTTTTTTATTGTTATGAAGCTGTTTATAGGTGTTGCAATATTAACTCTGCAATGACTTGGAGAAAATTTGATCCATAAAAGTAAAAAAATAAAATATAAGGAATAAATAAACAGTGGTCTTCTCTATTTTATAAAAAGCTTAATGATAGGATTCTTTATTATAAAAAGTTAATTCCTGATTGCTATAACTTACTTTACCGAATAAAGCAAATATTTACCCATATTTTAGATAAACTTTCTTATATGACATCAAGTTGGGTAAATATATAGTATAAATCAATTTCACAATGCTATATTATGTTTCAAAGGCCATCAAAATTAAAATACACTTTAAATATAAACCAAATATGGGGCTTCCCTGGTGGCGCAGTGGTTGAGAGTCCGCCTGCCGATGCAGGGGACACGGGCTTGTGCCCCAGTCCGGGAAGATCCCACAAGCCGCGGAGCGGCTGGGCCCGTGAGCCATGGCCACTGAGCCTGCGCATCTGGAGCCTGTGCTCCGCAATGGGAGAGGCCACAACAGTGAGAGGCCCGCGTACCGCAAAAAAAAAAAAAAAAAAAAAAACCAAATATGTGTAGAAGAATGAAGGTTTGGTATTACCTTTAGTTGCTCTGCACTTGTTATCTTTCCTTAAGTTACTATTTAAAAATTATCTATTATACTGCACATGATCCCAAGATTTAAATTACTTTATTTTTCAGTATTACCCTGTTACTATTTGTATTTCATAGATTATCAAGTTGAAATTTTTAACTTACCAAAATTTTCATAGCTAAACAAGATTGGAACATGGCGCTTCTGATGCCAAATTCAGTTATCTTCCCTTATATAGATATTAACTTTAACTAATGCAACTATTGCAACCCTAACTATACTTCTGATTCAAAAAAGCCATTTCGTGGTAAATAATACAGGTAAGGGGCAGTTCTGTCTTCAATTTGTACTGTACCAAATTGATTTTGACTTGCTGACATGTTGTTTCACACAGTGTTCTGTAACTTGTTTCTCACATGTGTGGTCTATGTTTCCAGCAATGTAGATTTAAGTACTGATCTCAGTCACCACTGTGCCCAGGATGGAGAATGAATGCCTCTGCCACAGCACCAAAATCCATACAAAAAAGGAATCAAAGTCTCTACTGGAGAGTCTTTGTTTACTTACCCACAACCAATAAATTAAGGAGTACATTTGTTTAGCATTCACTTATATGAACAAATTGTTTCCATAGAGTGGTGGGGAAGAGTTCCTTACCCCAAATTCCTGGAGGAAAGTCAAGACTATGTTCAAAGAAAAGAGGGCCCTGAGCTACTAATTATTCAGCAACCACATTAATCTGCCTACCTGCCCTGGAGAAATTTTGTTCTAGCTCTTGTCCAGAGCAGACCCACTATTCTCCATGCTCTGCTTAAGGCTCACCTGTTCTTAATAGAAGGAATTCTGCCTACTGCAAAGGCAAAGTTAAAAATAAGTGGGTGAGGGAGAGAATGTGTTCAAAGAACAAATTATACTGTCCATATTAGATAAATGGAAGCAGGGGAAGGAGCTCTATGGAGGAGGGACAAAGAGGGGATGGGGAGAGGGAAGGGATGGGGGAGGGAGGAGGGGGAGAGGAGGAAGAAGCAAAGGTGAAAGGAGGAAGAAAGAGGGGAGGGGGAGAGGGATAAGAAGAAGAAGAGGAAGAAGAGAAGGAAGAGAAGAAGAGAGAAATCATGATGCAAACCAAAAAAAAAAAAAAAAAAATTAAAACAAGACCAAAAAGAGGAGTGGGGGACAGATTGTGAGATGACAGGGGAAAACTCATGAGAATCCATATGCCAAAACAAAAGTGTCATGAATCCAGAGTTGTTGTTTCTTCTTCTTTTCCCCCAATTAACATTCCACCCGCTTCCCCTATCTTCTCATGGACTAAACTACGGACACTCCTTCCCTGACAGGGTTCTCATTTTCTCCCTCAGCCCACAGATCAGCCTTGGTAGACAAGGCATGAAAGCATGGTCATTAGGTCAGTGCCACTGTCCAATAGCTAACAAAAAGGGCAAAGAAAGAAATGGCGGTAATCCCCATAAGCAGGCTAGTTTAGAGTTATGCCAAGGAGGTGCCAGGGAAATCAGTAAATATGTCAACTGTCAACAAAGTTAACAAACATCTTGGTACTTTGTTATTTAGGTCACCTCATCCTTTTTAACTATAATTCCCTCAAGGGTCAAAAAAGGACATTAGTATTTAAACAGAAGGCAACTCTAGGAAATGGGAATTTTTTTCTCTATGCATGTATTTTAAGTTTCTTTTGGGTATAGCATCCCACGGGACCAACGAAAGCTTCAATTGTTCTATTCCCTGATATATTTTATGTCTTTCTACATCTTTATTGATCAATGGCGTCTGGCTGCCACAACTCCCTTCAAAATAGAGGTCCTGGTGGCGCAGTGGTTGAGAGTCCGCCTGGTGATGCAGGGGACACGGGTTCGTGCCCCGGTCCGGGAGGATCCCACATGCTGCGGAGCTGTGAGCCATGGCCGCTGAGCCTGCGCGTCTGGAGCCTGTGCTCCGCAACAGGAGAGGCCACAGCAGGGAGAGGCCCGCGTACCGCAAAATAAAAAAGTAGAGAACCCCACAGGATCTGCAGAAGTAATTCCTCAGTAAAAATAAGATGGGTTGTAGTCTCACAGCCTAATGCTGTGCTGATTGCTTTGCCATACGTACTGGTTAAGTTGTGTAAATGTGGCATCAAAATGAAAGAAAAAAAATGAAGACTAAAGAGGGTAGAATTAATAAAATTAGACATAATGTCTACCTTAAATGCTATGGTAAGAATGAAATACACATAAAATATTAAGCTTTCAATACATTAGTTATCATTAACAGTTTTTATTATTTATGAAATGTGTAGACAGATACATGATACAAGGATTTCATGTGGATCAGCGTATTAAAATTGAAATTTTAGACAGGAAAAAATTCCCTTTGTTTCTCCCCCAAAGACAGCCCATCTTTCTCTATAATCTCCCACAGTACATCTAAGTGGCAAGTCAAGATTTTTCAGATTTCATAAAATGGGAAAGTGGTATGGTCTCTTTAGCCTGCTTTGCCTCTAGAGAAAATAGAGGTGAATTTAACTGGTATACAATTGTTTTGACAGCTAAGGTATCTGAATCAGTCATATTCCTGGGATGTAATTGGAGATGGGATCCATTTTCAATGAACACTGAGTACTTCCATTCAAAGCATCAGTTTCATTATTTGGTTCTCCTTCTACGTATCATGGCAATACATACTATGGAGCACTAAGATAAAATTGTGGAAATTGGAAAAATACTTCCTAGAGATACTGTTTGAATTTGGGAATAACTGTTATAAGTTCATAGAAAGAAGTTATAAATCTAAGACACAACTAAAGAAAGAATTTGCAATTTCCAGTGACAGCTCCAGTTAATAACACAACTCTGTGTAGGACCTGAAGATTTACAGAGCCTTTTGGCAAGATGATCACTGTACTTTCATGTAAGATGATGTTTCTTACCATTACAAGGTGCTTTAAGCGCAGCTTAATTTATCCTAATACCCACTGGAAAATATTGTAGAGATTGACAGATTTTTTTAATGGAGAAAAACATTGAAAAACAGTAAATTACGCTATAAAGTGACATTCACATGCTCAGCACAGTTCTTAGTCTATGGTAAGTACTTAGTAAATATTTATTGATTGATCAAACTATTGTCCATGCTTTAAAATTCCTAAATGGGCCTAAAATTAAGAAAATGATTCTTTTCCTAATTAATAAGCAAACAAATGAAAATTAAGAAATATAAAGTCAGATTTTTTTAATACAAGTTTGTTCTGGGAATTATAGTATATAGAGGCTCAGAATTTTAAGTATTATATGAACCTAAATATCATCTGGTACAACTCAATCATTTTTCAGATGATTATATAGAGGTCCAGATAGGTTTTAGTAGACTTTTGAAAATGATGGTGAATTAGTATATTCGTACATTATTCTTATGGAGCTAAAGGTCTATATTTTAGTTTAATAATTAGGATGAAAATAAAATCTTTACTAATATAGCTAGATCAGAAGATCAAAATAACTGTTTGACATTGACACCTATATTTACTAATATCAAGCACCAAATCGAAGGTGAGACAGGCCAGTCTGAAAAAGTGGTTATCCAGGACCCAGTTACCTGATACTCAGACACTCACCTCCTATTTGGGATTCGAAACAAAACCAAGAGTTCAAAATTAAGAGATTATTTTATGTTTAGTTTTTAAAAGAGCTACTGAAATGCTGTTATGCATATTCAGGGATCTGGGTTCGATGGGCTGTCCCAAACCTAGTAAGAAATTACTTAAGTAGGGAGCTTACTTTGGAAGACCCAGAATACAGGTGCCTGTGTCTGTTTAGTAATTACATTCACTGCCAGCAGTAAAGAGGGGTAGGGCTTGGGCCTGCACTCCCAGTTTCCTAGGGCAGAGGATGTGAGTATTCCCATGTACAAGATGTGGGCCACATGGAGAAGAGGGGCCACTTGTGGCCTCTTAGGTTCCTGCTGAAGAAGGCCTGGCAGGACAAGGGACTCCAACAAGGAGAGTTTGGGATGAGTAGACATGGAAGACCACGAGGCGAGAAGCAGGGGCAATCAGAAGAATAAAGGATGCAGCATCCATGCCACAAAATATTGTCAGAGGCACCAATGCAGGGCAGGAAGAACTCATAAAAGTGCCCATGAAAGTCAGCATTAAACATCTGCTCACCAGAGGGTCTCCATGCCAGTTGACAATGGCACCCGCCACATGGGGCTAGCTATACTCTTTCCCCACGACCTCTCAACCTCCTCAGTCTGACCTTTAAGAGGTCAGAAGTAACAAAATGCTGGAGGAGGAGGAGAAATGGATGGTAGGGGAGAACCAAAGAGAAGCACAGATTTCCCTGCCCTCTCCTGCTGCCCCAAGCAGGCCCTGATCTGGGGGAGAGAAGACTTAGTGCCTGATCAAGTTAGGAGTCAGGATTATTCCAGAAGATGAGTGTTCTATTTTCTGAATTGAAACTGGGTTTGTGACTTAAAGCAACCAGAGGACTTTTATTACCAGTAAACGCCTAGAGGGGAAATAGACCTGCTAGTACTTCTCTAGTGACTGGGAAAGACTTTCTTGGATTAAATAAATTTTAAAGGGATAGTGGCAGCCTAAAATAAAGTTATATTTTGCTTATGTTCCACAAATCCTGCATGAGCTTATAGAACTCTTCACTAATGCAACTATGAAGTATATAGGAAAATACACGTCACATTTATTGATATTATAGTATTAACTAGCCATAAAATACTTCCAAAAATATTCAGTAAATTTTGCTATGAGACTAGCCACCTCTTTTCAGGTTCTTCTATCGTTTAGCTAGTAGGAATTTGGTTAGAGCAGTCATTATCAATTGGGGTGATTTTGTCCTCAGGGGATATTTAACAATGTCTGGAGACATTTTTGGTTGTCACAACTGGGGGTTGCTGCTGGCATCTAGTGGGTAGAGACCAGGGATGATGCTAAACATCCTACAATGCCCAGGACGGCCCCCACAGAAAAGAATTATCTAGACTTAAATGTCAATAGTTTCATGGTTGAGTTAGAGGCATAATTAAGTAACTATTGTAAGTTAGCCAGCAAAGCTGAGAAAAGACACCATTCAAAGCTTGCAGATTTAACAAATGAAATCTGGATAGCCTATAGACTATCTTCCCGTATTCTCACTGGCTACCTCTTGTCAGTTCCATCTCCTAGAACTTCCTTCTCTGATCTATCTATTCTTGGAGTGCCTCAGAGCTCAATGCCACCTTTCCTATTTATGTGTCTCTAGTTAGTGTCATCTCAATTTGTAAAATAAACAGGCTAGAACAAATGAGCATTTGGGTTGTTTCTACCTATGACATTGAAAGATTCATGTATTTAACAATTTTTTTCACAAATTCACAATGGGGGGAAAGAAATAATGTAAAGTAAATAGCAAATGAAGAGAAATAATGTACATGAATAATTTGATAAACAAAACAATTCATAAAAGTACGTTAGTATGGGACTTTGGTCCCAATACATTTTCCAATCAGATAGATTTAATGATATGGAAACTATGATGGTTCTGCCTTCTATTCTACATTCTGATTTAATTATGATGCAAGGGGTGAGCTTGTTGGTGCCTGATGTGGTGCCTAGAGCCAAAGGGTGTTCAGTAAATGTTTGTGACATGAAAGAATAAAATATTTCCCATTGTTATTAGGGAATCAATTTTTGTGATTCTTTCTAGATCACGCAAGTGTATTTTTTTTCCTGGGAGATGTGGAAAGTTCCCTCCCTTCACTCTGGACATATCTCTAAACTAGTAGAAGTATTTGCCTATAAGCTCAGCTCTCAAATATTAGTAATAAGGGCAGATTGGTCAGTGAAATCAATGGCTACTCTCATTTAATAATCCTGAAACAACCTATCTACTTGATAAGAGTACCTTGGTTAAATTAAGTAGATGGTCATAAATAGATAGCTATTCTTCCATTTAGGGAAGAACAGAATTTGGAAGATAAGCAGAGAGGGAAAGTCAAGGTAAATTCTAAACAAACTTTCTGATTTTACATACAATCTACTAAAAACCTCTTCTGTTTACTCCCACCCTTTGCCTGCTTTATTAGATACATAGGGAAATATATGCTTCTTCTACTTGCAACATACAATTTTATTAGGAATTTGACCACCTAAAAAGAGATCCAAACCATCTCATGTCTACAGAACCATTCCGACAAAATGGAGAAATACCTTTAATTTGAAATATTCTTGAGAGGGATCAATGTTACCCATGCCCACACTAATTCTAAAATTAAAACTTTAATGTTTGGGATGAGGGGAAGATGGCAGAAGAGTAAGACGCGGAGATCACCTTCCTCCCCACAGATACACCAGAAATACATCTACACGTGGAACAACTCCTACAGAACACCTACTGAAGGCTGGCAGAAGACCTCAGACCTCCCAAAAGGCAAGAAAGTCCCCACGTACCTGGGTAGGGCAAAAGAAAGAGGAAAAAACAGAGACAAAAGGATAGGGACGGGACTTGCACCAGTGGGAGGGAAGTGTGAAGGAGGAAAGGTTTCCACACACTAGGAAGCCCCTTTGTGGGCGGAGACTGCGGGTGGCGGACGGGGAAAGCTTCAGAGCCGAGGAGAAGAGCACAGTAACAGGGGTGCCGGGGGCAAAGTGGAGAGATTCTCGCACAGAGGATCGGTGCCGACCGGCACTCACCAGCCCGAGAGGCTTGTCTGCTCACCCGCCGGGGCGGGCGGGGCTGGGAGGTGAGGCTCGGGCTTTGGTCGGAGTGCAGGGAGAGGACTGGGGTTGGCGGCTTGAACACAGCATGCACGGGGTGAGTGCAGCTAGCCGGGAGGGAGTCCGGGAAAAGGTCTGGAGCTGCCGAAGAGACAGGAAACTTTTTCTTCCCTCTTTGTTTCCTGGTGCACAAGGAGAGGGGATTAAGAGCTCTGCTTAAAGGAGCTCCAGAGACGGGCGCGAGCCGCGGCTAAAAGTGCGGACCCTAGAGACGGGCATGAGACGCTAAGGCTGCTGCTGCCGCCACCAAAAACCTGTGTGCGAGCACAGGTCACTATCCACACCCCCCTTCCGGGGAGACTGCGCAGCCCGCCACTGCCAGGGTCCCGGGATCCAGGGACAACTTCCATGGGAGAACGCACGGCGCACCTCAGGCTGGTGCAACGTCACGCTGGCCTCTGCCGTTGCAGGCTCGCCCTGCACTCCGTGCCCCTCCCTCCCCACAGCCTGAGTGAGCCAGAGTCCCCTAATCAGTGGCTCCTTTAACCCCGTCTTGTCTGAGCAAAAAACAGACGCCCTCCAGCGACCTACACACAGAGGCGGGGCCGAATCCAAAGCTGAGCCCCTGGGAGCTGTGAGAACAAAGAAGAGAAAGGGAAATCCCTCCCAGCAGCCTCAGAAGCAGCGGATTAAAGCTCCACAATCAACTTGATGTACCCTGCATCTGTGGAATACATGAATAGACAACGAATCATCCCAAATTGAGGAGGTGGACTTTGAGAGCAAGATTTATGATTTTTTCCCCTTTTCCTCTTTTTGTGAGTGTGTATGTGTATGCTTCTGTGTGAGATTCTGTCTGTATAGCTTTGCTTCCACCATTTGTCCTAGGGTTCTATCTGTCCGGTTTTTTTTTGTTTTTAAAATTTTTTTTCTTAATAATTATTTTTTATTTTAATAACCTTATTTTATTTTATCTTCTTTCTTTCTTTCTTTCCTTCCTTCCTTCTTTCCTTCCTTCCTTCCCTCCCTCCTATAGACAATGAATCATCCCAAATTGAGGAGGTGGACTTTGAGAGCAAGATTTATGATTTTATCCACTTTTCCTCTTTTTGAGAAAGTGTATGTGTCTGCTTCTGTGTGAGATTTTGTCTGTATAGATTTGCTTCCACCATTTGTCCTAGGGTTCTATCAGTCCGTTTTTTAAAAAATATTTTTTCTTAATTATTTTTTATTTTAATAACTTTATGATATTTTATCTTACTTTATTTTATTTTATCTTTTCTTTCCTTCTTTTTTCCTTCCCTCCCTCCTTCCTTCCTCCCTCCTTTCTTTCTTTCCTTCTTTCTTTCTTTCTTTCCTTCTTTCTTTCTTCTTCTACTAATTCTTTCTTTCTACATTTTCTCCCTTTTATTCTGAGCCGTGTGGATGAAAGGCTCTTGGGGCTACAGCCAGGAGTCAGTCCTGTGCCTCTGAGGTGGCAGAGCCAACTTCAGGACAATGGTCCACAAGAGACCTTCCACCTCCACATAATATCAATCGGTGAAAATCTCCCAGAGATCTCCATCTCAACACCAGCACCCGGCTTCACTCAACGACCAGCTAGCTACAGTGCTGGACACCCTATGCCAAACAACTAGTAAGACAGGAACAGAACCCCACCCATTAGCACAGAGGCTGCCTAAAATCATAATAAGTCCACAGACACCCCAAAACACACCACCAGACGTGGACCTGCCCACCAGAAAGACAAGATCAAGCCTCATCCACCACAACACAGGCACTAGTCCCCTCCACCAGGAAGCCTACACAACCCACTGAACCAACCTTAGCCACTGGGGACAGACACCAAAAACAATGGGAACTACGAACCTGCAGCCTGCAAAAAGGAGACCCCAAACACAGTAATATAAGCAAAATGAAAAGACAGAAAACACACAGCAGATGAAGGAGCAAGATAAAAACCCACCAGATCTAATAAATGAAGAGGAAATAGGCAGTCTACCTGAAAAAGAATTCAGAATAATGATAGTAAAGATGATCCAAAATCTTGGAAATAGAATAGACAAAATGCAAGAAACATTTAACAAGGACATAGAAGAACTAATGATGAACAACACAATAAATGAAATGAAAAATACTCTAGATGGGATCAATAGCAGAATAACTGAGGCAGAAGAACGGATAAGTGATCTGGAAGATAAAATAGTGGAAATAACTACTGCAGAGCAGAATAAAGAAAAAAGAATGAAAACTGAGGACAGTCTCAGAGACCTCTGGGACAACATTAAATGCACCAACATTTGAATTATAGGGGTTCCATAAGAAGAAGAGAAAAAGAAAGGGATTGAGAAAATATTTGAAGAGATTATAGTTGAAAACTTCCCTAATATGGGAAAGGAAATAGTTAATCAAGTCCAGGAAGCACAGAGAGTCCCATACAGGATAAATCCAAGGAGAAATACACCAAGACACATATTATTCAAACTGTCAAAAATTAAATACAAAGAAAGCATATTAAAAGCAGCAAGGGAAAAACAACAAATAACACACAAGGGAATCCCCATAAGGTTAACAGCTGATCTCTCAGCAGAAACTCTGCAAGCCAGAAGGCACTGGCAGGACATATTTAAAGTGATGAAGGAGAAAAACCTACAACCGAGATTACTCTACCCAGCAAGGATCTCATTCAGATTCGATGGAGAAATTAAAACCTTTACAGACAAGCAAAAGCTGAGAGGGTTCAGCCCCACCAAACCAGCTTTACAACAAATGCTAAAGGACTTCTCTAGGCAAGAAACACAAGAGAAGGAAAAGAACTACAATAATGAACCCAAAACAATGAAGAAAATGGGAATAGGAACATACATATCGATAATTACCTTAACTGTAAATGGAC
Source organism: Orcinus orca (assembly GCF_937001465.1). Lineage (NCBI taxonomy): Eukaryota > Metazoa > Chordata > Mammalia > Artiodactyla > Delphinidae > Orcinus > Orcinus orca. The sequence continues at coordinate 35,931,185 of NC_064565.1, read as the reverse complement.
TAAATGCTCCCACCAAAAGACACAGATTGGCTGAATGGATACAAAAACAAGACCCATATATATGCTGTGTACAAGAGACCCACTTCAGACCTAGAGACACATACAGACTGAAAGTAAGGGGATGGAAAAAGATATTCCATGCAAATGGAGACCAAAAGAAAGCTGGAGTAGCAATTCTCATATCAGACAAATAGACTTTAAAACATAGACTATTAGAAGAGACAAAGAAGGATACTACATAATGATCAAGGGATTGATCCAAGAAGAAGATATAACAATTGTAAATATTGATGCACCCAACATAGGAGCACCTCAATACATAAGAAAAATACTAACAGCCATAAAAGGGGAAATCGACAGTAACACATTCATAGTAGGGGCCTTTAACACCCCACTTTCACCAATGGACAGATCATCCAAAATGAAAATAAATAAGGAAACACAAGCTTTAAATGATACATTAAACAAGATGGACTTAATTGATATTTATAGGACACTCCATCCAAAAACAACAGAATACACATTTTTCTCAAGTGCTCATGGAACATTCTCCAGGCTAGATCATATCTTGGGTCACAAATCAAGCCTTGGTAAATTTCAGCAAACTGAAATTGTATCAAGTATCTTTTCTGACCACAATGCTATGAGACTAGATATCAATTACAGGAAAAAATTACAAACACATGGAGGCTAAACAATACACTACTTAATAATGAAGTGATCACTGAAGAAATCAAAGAGGAAATAAAAAAATACCTAGAAACAAATGACAATGGAGACACGACGACCCAAAACCTACGGGATACAGCAAAAGCAGTTCTAAGAGGGAAGTTTATAGTAATACAATCCTACCTTAAGAAACAGGAAACATCTCGAATAAACAACCTAACCTTGTACCTAAAGCAATTAGAGAAAGAAGAACAAAAAACCCCCAAAGTTAGCAGAAGGAAAGAAATCATAAAAATCATATCAGAAATAAATGAAAGAGAAATGAAGGAAATGATAGCAAATATCAATAAAACTAAAAGCTGGTTCTTTGAGAAGATAAACAAAATAGATAAACCATTAGCCAGACTCATCAAGAAAAAAAGGGAGAAGACTCAAATCAATAGAATTAGAAATGAAAAAGACAAGTAACAACTGACACTGCAGAAATACAAAAGATCATGAGAGATTACTACAAGCAACTCTATGCCAATAAAATGGACAATCTGGAAGAAATGGACAAATTCTTAGAAATGCACAACCAGCCAAGACTGAATCAGGAAGAAATAGAAAATATGAACAGACCAAACACAAGCACTGAAATTGAAACTGTGATTAAAAATCTTCCAACAAACAAAAGCCCAGGACCAGATGGCTTCACAGGCGAATTCTATCAAACATTTAGAGAAGAGCTAACACCTATCCTTCTCAAACTCTTCCAAAATATAGCAGAGGGAGGACACTCCCAAACTCATTCTACGAGGCCACCATCACCCTGATACGAAAACCAGACAAGGATGTCACAAAGAAAGAAAACTATAGGCCAATATCAGTGATGAACATAGATGCAAAAATCCTCAACAAAATCCTAGCAAACAGAATCCAACAGCACATTAAAGGGTCATATACCTTGATCAAGTGGGGTTTATTCCAGGAATGCAAAGATTCTTCAATATATGCAAATCAATCAATGTGATAAACCATATTAACAAATTGAAGGAGAAAAACCATATGATCATCTCAATAGATGCAGAGAAAGCTTTCAACCAAATTCAACATTTCTCCAAATAGACATTTCTCCAAAGAAGATATACAGACTGCCAACAAACACATGAAAGAATGCTCAACACCATTAATCATTAGAGAAATGCAAATCAAAACTACAATGAGATATCATCTCACACCAGTCAGAATGGCCATCATCAAAAAATCTAGAAACAATAAATGCTGGAGAGGGTGTGGAGAAAAGGGAACCCTCTTGCACTGCTGGTGGGAATGTGAATTGGTACAGCCACTATGGAGAACAGTATGGAGGTTCCTTAAAAAACTACAAATAGAACTACCATATGACCCAGCAATCCCACTACTGGGCATATACCCTGAGAAAACCATAATTCAAAAAGAGTCATGTACCAAAATGTTCATTGCAGCTCTATTTACAATAGCCCGGAGATGGAAACAACATACGTGTCCATCATCAGATGAATGGATAAAGAAGATGTGGCACATATATACAATGGAATATTACTCAGCCATAAAAAGAAATGAAATTGAGCTATCTATAATGAGGTGGATGGACCTAGTGTCTGTCATACAGAGTGAAGTAAGTCAGAAAGAGAAAGACAAATACCATATGCTAACACATATATATGGAATTTAAGGAAAAAAATGTCATGAAGAACCTAGCGTTAAGACAGGAATAAAGACACAGACCTACTAGAGAATGGACTTGAGGATATGGGGAGGAGGAAGAGTAAGCTGTGACAAAGCGAGAGAGAGGCATGGACATATATACACTACCAAATGTAAGGTAGATAGCTAGTGGGAAGCAGCCGTATAGCACAGGGATATCAGCTTGGTGCTTTGTGACTGCCTGGAGGGGTGGGAGAGGGAGGGAAACGCAAGAGGGAAGAGATATGGGAACATATGTATATGTATAACTGATTCACTTTGTTGTAAAGCAGAAACTAACACACCATTGTAAAGCAATTATACTTTAATAAAGATGTAAAAAAAAAAAAAAGCAAAAAGAAACTTTAATGTTTGATGAATTAAGGTTCATCCAGAGATGTAACAGTGTAAGAACAATTTCTGATTCCAGAATGAGAATTTTGCATAAGTTTGTTTGCAGTCTGAAATAGACTATAATCATCTAATCAAATAAGCTTTGAAAATGCTGATCTTCCTTATCTCCTGTTTCCCCATTCCCTTTCATTCATCCCTTTTCCTCTATTACTTCTTTTATTGGGTTGGCCAAAAAGTTCGCTTTTTCCATAACATGGAAAAACTCGAATGAACTTTTTGGCCAAATCAATATATTTTGAAATGCATTATCTTTCTAACCAGTTGACTAAGAACATGAATCCACTAGGTACTTGATGTTACCTTGAATTGCTGTAATTCCATGCATATGTTAGGTCTACTGTACACAGCCCATGGGCCTTTTTTTGGCTACAAATAACAATAATTTCTTGTTTGCCCTTTCGTGTTCTGTTACTTCCCATTAGAGGTAGAGTGGCATGTTACTGACTCACACTATTTCAGTCAGATCACACATAATACAGCCCAATCCAGCAGGAGCGATCATAAAAACAGAATTATCTCTCACCCTGGGAGGTTTGCCTTTCCTGGTCAAAGGTTGAAAGAAATGTATGGAAGTTCACATTAACACCGCCCACGGCTTACCAGGCTCTGAATACAGCACAACTTTAGTAAGGGCGCTCCATGGACATTTTTGCATAGGTTGAGAGGGGTATAGTGAGGAGATATCAGTAAAAATACCTGCCAGCAAAACCCATAGTGATAGACTGCCATCTAAAAATACCAGCATTATCCAATTGCTAAAGCATTTTAAGAGAAAACAGATTTAAAATTCAGAATGCACTTTCTTGTTGCTTTTGTTTCCATGTTCCTTGGGAAGAAGACAAAATTAACAAACATTCATGTGTCTTCATAAGATTGTGCTTTTGTAAAAACCTCATTAATTCTAAAGTAACTTTAGATGGGACCTAAGGGTAAAGGAGGCAGAGTAAAAGTAAAACACAGTATCTCTTTCCTGCAATATCTCCTCACTGCTCCAGGAAAAAAAAGGAAAACCTACCACCACCATAAATGCCTCAAGGGTAACACAGAAAGGGTAAGTTCATTATGGCAGCCAAGCAGACAAAATGGAACATTCTAACGTGGCTTGTATTTTTGCTAGTCTGCTATGCCTTCCCTCTCATTACCTAAATATAGTGCTGGAGAGACAATGTGAATGAGCAGAATTTAAAGAAAACTATTCAATTTAGAAAGAAACAGATTAATGACCTGGGATGAGATGGCGGGGTGGCGGGGGGCAATTACAAAAAATCTACTGGGCAAAGTTCCTACCTACAGCGGCAGGATCTCAGGGGACAACATAGAAAGGGCCACCTGGGCTTCCCCCATTATTTATGCTCAGTTTAGTGGGGTAACCAGAGAGGTAGCTGCCAATTATCAAAATCAAATGAAGCTGAATATCTCAGGTAATAAAAATAGAATTTATGAGAACTGAATATAAAGAGAAAATAAGACAATATCTTTGGAAACAGAAAAGGTGGGAGGATAAAACAAGCCCGAGGTGCTGTGTGACCTCCTTGCCCCCAGTTGTCAGCATTGGTGCCATGGGCACCCTAATACGTTCCCTAGTTAATGCAGATTTTGATTGAGGAAATCTGGGGTGAGGCCTGAGATTCTGCATTTCTAACAGACTCCCTTGTGATGCTTGTGCTGCTGGTCCATGAATCCTTCACACAGCAAGGAATTAGAAGAAATTAACAAGTGGACCTGGCTCCATTATAGCAGCAGAGGTCTTAAGTTTAACCAGAGAGAGGAGGAGAGGGGGAGAAGGGAGAGGGAGATGAAGGGTGGAAGGGGGAAGAGAAGGTGAGGAGGCAGGGAGAGAAATTGATTAATTTAAGTCCTAGACTGTTGCTCCCATGTTCCTAAATATCGGTATGCCAAAACTTTAGAAAAGAGCAGAATCTACAAACTCCAACAAGACAGCATGTACATAATCCAACTGAGTTCTTCCCCCTCCCCCTTACTCCCCTATGCATGTTGCTACACACATACACACATACACACACACACACACACACACACACACAAAGGGAGAGGGAGAGGGAGAAGGAGAGGGGAGGGGGAGGGGGAGAGGGGGAGAGGGGGAGAGGGGGAGAGGGGGAGAGGGGGAGAGAGGGAGAGAGGGAGAGAGGGAGAGAGGGAGAGAGGGAGAGAGGGAGAGAGGGAGAGAGGGAGAGAGGGAGAGAGGGAGAGAGGGAGAGAGGGAGAAAACTACTCCCGACATCTGAAACTATAGAAAAAGCATGTTGGAGTTCTGAAGTGAAAACAACCTATCCTTAAATAAGATAGAAGAGGGTACAGGGGAATTTGTCCCTTATATATTAGAACATAAGAGCTTGAATAAAGACTCTGTTAAGTGAAAGCAATGAAAATAAAAAGTGCAAAGACAAGTATGAAAACATACTTTAAAAAAAAGAAAAGCAAAATACAAAGGAATATAGCATGCAAAAATAAAATAAAATAAAGCAGATGAAGGCCACAGTCTAGAAGAACATATAACACAAGGATCAAAATAATATTTCCTAGGACTGATTCACACTACAGAAGGCTCAAAGATGAGTGACTTAGAAAAAGAAGAGAATTAGCTGAAAATGGATGTGGTCTACCTAAGAGAGCATTACTACAAACAAAAAATGTGAAAAAATAAGTAAAAGAATGTGCACAACTGCACTGTGAGGGAGATGTCATAAAATCTTTGTGACTGCAGAGAAAAGGGAATAAAGATTTTGAATAAACAGCAGTATTAATAAAATTGGGAACATATTGTCAATACAAAAATATTTGGTGTTACCAAATTAGAGATCTGAACATATGGAAAGGAAGTGCTCAATTAATAGATGAGTTAATGCAATTTAATTATACATATGGATTTAATTTATCAAGTCAATATAAAGATAAACTGAGACAAATTAAATGCATACAATGGATAGAGCTAGATTACAGAGCAGGTGCTGTATCCATGAAACAAGAACAGCATGCTATTTAAAAACAAATATTAAAGCAAAAGCAATAAGGAAAGCCCAGAGCTTTTGAAAGTTAAGTATATTATAGCAGAAAGGAAAATTCAGTAGAATAGGAAAGTAAATGTGATTTATCTCCCAGACATGTAAGCTCTCAAATTATTGAACTACAATACACCCTTCTCAGGAAATTCCTAGAAGATGGTCAAACAAAAGAGTAATTCAAGAAAGACACAGACATATAATCTAAGAACAGAGGCAGTTGGTAAGGGCAAGACTGGGGTGATAGCTGTGTAGCAGCCATGAAGCACAAGCCTCTATTAGACCAGGTGAGCAGGCTATACAACTGATAGACCACTGATGTGTTTAGACACATTGAAATGAGGTTTCCTCTAGGTAAGGTCTGGGGGAAGATTTAGTAATTAATACAAGGAAAACTAAAGCAAACAAAAAGCAAGGTAATTATTAACTTCAGGGAAAATCATAAATTGTTCAAGATGGGAAATGTAATTATAGTCTCCTATGTGGATCTTCTGTAAATAGGATTTACATATTAAAAATAATATGAAATCTGAGATAGAATTATGTTGCGAGGATGTGTCAGGTCAAATAACAATTATGCCCATGTAACATTTTACTTGTATTAACTCATTTAAATATCCACGGTAGATACCATTATTATCCCCAACTTTTTAGGCAGGAATTTGTCTAAATTTGATAGTTTTAATAACAAAAAAAGAAATATTTTCTTGAAATACAGAAAGGCCCATTTGTGTTGCAGTAATAAGTGTATAAGGAAAGCCAGCGCCAGAATACATCCCAGTTAAGCTATTAAAATGTAAGAATTATGAAAGAATTTCTCAGGTACCTGAACAGGAATAAAATCCAGGCTAATATCAGGATTTTTTACACAATATTCTTTCATTCATTCCACGAATGCTTCTGGAGTATTCCCTACATGTAAGATGGTTTCAGGCCACAACAAGACAAAACAGACAAAACTATCTTTCCTCATAGAGTTTATCTTCTCACTAATTCAATGACAGAAGACAATGGAACAATGTGTAAAAGGTCAGAAAATATTAAATGCAGATCCAATACTGTTTAAATAAAACATGAAAGGACAAATATTCTCAAACATAAAAATGCTCAGGAAATTCAGCACCTGTGAGCTTTTTAGTTTCAAGCCAACCTAGAGTTAATTCCAAATAAATCACTCAGGACAAGAGAGACAGTGGTAAATGAACCAGGAGCAAACATTTGATATGTAAATATAAACCTACTTCAAAATAACTATGAGAATTTTATTATGAAATGTAATGAAATTATTATAAATGTTATTATACAATTATTTATAATTTAAAAATGTTAAGACTCAGAACGAATAGAAAAAGTAAATTTTCATTTTTCTTTTTATCGTGTAGCTAAAAGTTATTGAGCTTAGCCTCTTAATTTTTGTGATAATCTTTTCCTTGAGAGGAATTTTTTTTAGTAACTAGTATATCTAGGAATAATTTTAAATGTATCTGGAATTTAGGAATTTCTTCAATATTATTCAGGGATTTTTAAATTCTTGTTTTAAATTAAGTGAAATTATGAAATTTGATACGACATACATATATACAACTTTATGGTTTGGGGTATGTTTTAATTTTCTTATTCATATTTACTTTATTTCTCGAATTTAATATAGAAAATGTATATAACTATTTTTTGCAGATTTTATTTTGGCTTTTGTTTTTTCTAAATACTTTCATCACATTTAGATGACTGCTAAAGTATGTTAAATTTTATCTTTAAATTCCAATCAGGAAACTGTTCTGTCACAAAAAGGATCAAAATGTAAATAACCCTTCCTGGTACTGCAACAAAAAATAGAGTAGTAAGGATGATATGATAATCAGAAATTCCAGGTAGAGACTGCAGTTCTGAAGAAACAAATTTGTTGCTTCCAGGACAGTAAGGGATTAATAAAAATCATGTAGCAGAGCACTGAAGAGAACAAAATGCCTTGGAATTTCAGGATGGTTCTAAAAATAAACTGAGCAATTACAAAAACCTGGAAAATCTGCAAACATTGGGGAATGACCCCTTCCTGAACCAGAAAGAGAATCAGCAGTTTCTCAAAAACATACCAAGTAGAGGATTTCAGAGGGTCCAAACTAGATACTGTTCTTTTAATCTCACCCGAGGGGGAACTGGTGACACAACGGTAAGTCATCCAGTTGTGGTTGTTTACAGTTATATTTAATTTATGCCTAGGGTAATCCAGCTATTTCCACTGTGCACATTTAATTTGTCTTGGTTTATCTTTTCATTGACTTGATGTGATTCTGAATTAAAGAACCCCATCAGGTATTTTAATAGATTAATTTAGGCAACAGGTATCTAGTGAGCACTGAATATGTAGTAGGCCTTCTGCTAGGTGGTAGGGTTACATTGTTGAAGAAGACGATTCTTTCTTTGGGGAGCTTAGAATCTGGAGAAGAGAATCAAATAAACAGGCTAGTGTAACATAGGATGCTCCCTCTAACTTTTGCAATCAAAATGCTGGCACACTCTTTAGCAAAACTGGAAAAGGATACTTCTTCCAGATAGCTGGTTTTCACAGAGTCCCTTTACAGGCAGGTATTTTAAGACATTACTTACACACCTTGGGTTCTTTTCCAACAAAGCAGATGCCTCTAATCTCACCCATTAACATGGTCTCACTCAGTTCCCTTTGTGACTGTAACACATTTTCTGATGACAAATGAAGATTAAGGTTTCGCACATATTTAGAAGGCCTAAATTAAGATTCCACATTCAGCTTTAATCACATTAACAATCACCTTCAACTAGAAAAGTACAGAGAAAATAGCCATGTATCATAATGTGACATCAACCCATCTTTTAAAGCCTTTATCATGTATTTCACAAATGTTTCTTGAATCCTACTAGGCGGCAGGCACGGTCATCCTGCTTGAAACCTATGTGAGCCTTTTAGCCAAATTCGATCCCTCAGTTTTCCCACACCCTTTCAATCTCCCCTAGGTGGAAAGTTTGCTCACATCTCCTTTCCGTCTGAAATGTTCTTCTTTTTGCTTCTGAAATTTCTGATTCCTACTTGCTTTTCACAGCCCCATTTATGTTCCAGATTTTTAAAGCATCCTCTGATTGCTACAAACCATAATGATTCCCATTTTACTTTCAAATGTTTTATGGAACTAATCTTCTCAAGAACTAAATTGAAACCTTGTATGTTATGTTCTGTATTTCCAGTTACTTTCAATATGTTGGGATTCCCCAAACTGACTGAAATTCTGAAAGTTGGGGGCTTTGTCTTATACTTGGTACACTTGACATTTTCTACCCCAGGACCTTACTCCTGGTAAATATTTAATAAAGCTCAGTGAACCTTTTGCTTGCTTGTCATTTTCCCATTCCCTACGTTTTCTTCAAGTTAGTAGTGCTCCATTCTGTAATGGCAAAAGCCTCTGTGACTTCCCAGAATTCTGCATTCAGGTATAGAGAAGTTGAATAAAGCTGGTTGTGTGTTCTAGGCACACATTTCTGCCTCCACAGATGGTCCTTATAGCAGAAGGTTGAAAAAAAATGAATCAAAGTACAGGAATCACCATCATGCATCGGCACATGGCAGCAGTGATTGCAGCTCAGGAGATAACAGATTAGCAAAATAAGAGAGAGGAAAACTTGAATGGGACATTTAGACAAGAAAAGTGGAGCCCCAGCTCAAGATTTTCCACATTTTAGGTTTGATAGTTCCTAAAAACATATATCAAGTTCTGCCTGCATTTCCAAACAGAATACATCCTCCACTGGCACTCCATTTCTTAAAGTAGCTTCTTTACAACATTTAACAGGCCTCAGTTAGAAATATGTGTGTATAAAAATGTAAGTGGTCGTGCAAAGAGAATGTGACAGGTAGATTGGATGGAGAAGAAGGGGAGGGAGTGAAGATGGTACAAACAGCCATGACACAGTCATTGCATCGCAACGCACGAGAGTCCCTTTTCCACTCTCTTTAGGAGTATGTCGCCATTTCAGAACACCCAAGATCGAATCATGGCTGTCAAAGACCCATGCTGCATCATCACATTGCTGGTGGCCAGGAGCCAGAGCTGTCATCACTTGGTTTTGTGCAGCTTAGAGAAGAAAATCTGATTGTTCAGCAACATGTAATCAGCTTTACACAAATCTGGAAGATGTTACCCTAAGACTAGATGATATCCAGGCCCTGGAATTTTGTATGGACAAAGAAAATGAAGGATTTGCTTTAAGATAAAAACTGTATCTGTGGCAAGAAACTTGAGACATTGGGACAAGATTCAAGTCAATAAGTTTAATAGTAAAGCTTTAAGAAACTGGGATTACATCCCAAACAAGCCAGGCAGGTCTACAGAGCAGTGAGAGAAGCCAGGGTCCAATTTCTAGACTTTTCTGTCTTCAGTGGCCAGATATCACTTATAATACATTCTTCAGAGACGGCACACTCCCGTGAGAAATAGAATTACAGTTACTAAACACCAAGATGATAGAAGTTTTAAGAGTTAAACTGTCTTGATTTAACTGCTTGCCATGTGACCTATAAACTTGAACATGTCATTCTGTCTCCATTAACTACTCTTCCTTTATCAGAAAAAGTAGGGATGCTTTTCCACTAAACACTAGCTCTACTAATATTTTGATACAAATTTTTTTTTCTTCCTTCCTTTCTTCTACTCCCCCACCACTCCTCCTGGTGTACTAATGTAGCAGAAGTGGAGTTTCTAATATTATGTAGGATTGGGGAAGGTAACAGACTCTTTTAACATCAAAAGTTGCAGCAAATGTATTCACAGGAGGCTACTCTACAAAACGTGAAAGACTGCTTTCCCCTGAGAAAATGCATCCTGTGCCCTTTCCAATCAATGCCTCTGACCCCTTCTTTCACCATCCTCAGTGGCTGAAGTCTGGCCTCTGAATTTAATTGACTACCAGGGAAAGAAGAATGGGAGTAACATGGGGGTGAGCATGAGGTGCTGTGGGTCCTCAGAAGACAGGTACTGAATCCAAGTCAAAGTCATTCACGAAGACTATCAGAAAAACAATGGTATTAAGTGAGTCTTGAAAGGTGAGTGGAAATAGTCAGTGCCTATTATTCACTAGATACCATTTTAAGTACTTTATACATATTAGTTCATTTAATCCCCCTAGCAAACCCTTGAGGAAGGCACACTTGTAATTCCCATGCTGCAGATGAAGAAACTGGGCAGAGAGAGGTTAAGTAACTTGCCTATCACCTCCACATGGAGTAAGTGGTAAGTGGGTTTGAGGCCTGAACCCAGACACCACACTCTTTCCCATGATGCTTTACTGTGTACGTGTGGAATTGCCCAGGCAACGAAGAAGGTAGTTTGGACAGGAGTCACATAAGTAAAGGCGCAAAAGCATGAAAGAGGATTTGTGTTCAGAGATCTAAAAGTTGGGGGAAGTATATAGGAGAAATTATTGAAAAGTCACCTGTAGCCAGGTTCAGAAATGTTATGATTTGCTGATTTATAGATAACTGGATAAACTTTTAATATTAACTGATGTACTTTCCCTGGTATCTCCTCATCTAATGGTTGTTTATACAGTTGTCTCTCCCTTGTCTGCTGGGCCATGAGGCGTTGGTTGTCCCAAGAGAGGGTTTGATAAATCGGAGGGAGAAAACATCTTCAGTTTGAAAAGGGCTTTGGAATTCCAGAGAACCTCAGATTATTGTGTTTCTAAACACTAAAGTACTCATGGCATAAGATTCTTACCAGAAAAGACTTGGACTAATTCCTAGTGGGTAAGAGAAGATCTCTGGAAATACAAAATATTCTACAGGTTGAGGAAGGGGGCAGGGAGGAAAGTAGGGATGATATAAACCTTGGCTAGGGTTGGGTGTCTGAGAAAAAGGTGAATGTGCCCCCAAATCAGATCAAGTCTAGAGAGCTAGCAAGATCCAGAGTTGTCCATTACCCAGCATTGTAAGGGGCCAGTAGCACAGACATGGCTTCACAGAACATCTAGATAGAGAGAGCTTGGCTGAGCACATTTCCAGAAATCCCAGAGTAGAAGCACGTAAAGGCAGAGGCAGAGAAGAGCATGATACCTCCTCTGAGAGAGCTGGCCTGGAGAGGCTTTGAGTTTGCACTAAGAAGAAAACAGCAATAAAGAGCATGTGCTCGGGAGCAAAGGTCCCATGGGTGATCTAAGTCTCAGTAGATGTCAGTGTGAATGGATGCTGACAACCTGGACCAGATTCCTCTCTCCCCACTCATCTCATACACACTTGTTCTTAATACTAGGTACTCCTTTCTCAAGGATTGAGTTTAGGGATGGGAGACTGTTGGATGAGGATTTAATTTTCAATACATAGTGAAACAAGGCTTAAATAGGAAATAGGTTCAGTTACAGAAAAATTAAATTCCTTATACACCTCAATTTGCAATTTGCCATTCATGCCTATTACATGCCAAAGTTTTATTGTGTATATGTGAGTGTGTGTGTCTGCAAGGTATAAGCAAATTGAAGGTGTGCACTCTGAGATGCAATTTAAAAAGAGCAATTAATTAGGGGAGATTAGGTGGAGCTAGAATATGGAGGAAGCAGTAATACTGGGATGGGGAGAACCAACTTCTACCTGATGAGCAGGTTTTTCTCATAAATGGACTATACAGTAATTTTACAAATGTATACACACATTTATTTACTCACTTTCCAAACAAATGTGCTTATTTTTGTCACACTGAGTATGACTACTGAAGGGCACTATTTTCTTTCCATCTGTGGCCTCCTCATTCCATGTGTCAATTTGCTCCAGACAATGGCTCTAGGCCTTTCTTGGACTGGTCCTGCCTACCCTGTCCTTGGGGTGATTTAGATATTCAGATATTCATTCCTCAACTGACTCCTAGCAGTTCAGGAGCGAGCATTTTGGTTTTTAATTTCTTCTAAACTCTTTGCACAAGTGTACTCACCCAGTACTGTAAAACCCTGTTGCAATAATTCAATTTATAACATGCTTCTCTGAAGTTTTCAACTGTGTTTACTTCATTTTTAAGTTTTTCTAAATTTAGCAATGTTAAGCAGGTAATTTGATTTGGTTCTGAACTGCAAAATCAGTACCCTGTTTGCTAATACTGAGGATCCAATTTAATTTGAATCTTATTTCAAACAACCATAACTTTGTGCAACTCTATATTTTCCTTATCTTGCCTTTTCATTTGTTAATATATACCAAAGTATGTAAGCACTTTCCAATGACCTTAAACCCTTTTATATAATTCTTAATCCTCACCTCAACCTTCATGTACTGTATCCACATACTTTTATCAGTATTTTGAATATTTATTTTCTTTTTCTGTGATATATGTTCTAAATCTTGCCCTATGATGACCTTGCAATGAAGGGTATCTAAGCTATTTAACTTGTCTAGGCTCAACTTCCTCATCTCCAAAGTATAAATATTAAGACTAATTATTAATTAGCTAATACTAGCGTGGCACTTGCAGTGTCCCAGGTTCTGTACTAAGCACTTTGCAAATATTAATTCGGTTCATCCTCATAAGAGCTCAATGAGTAGAAACTTCTAGTATCCCCACTTTATAAAGAAGCGAAGGCACAAAGGTAAAGTAACTTGCTCAACGACACACAGCTAGTTAAGTCATGAACCACAGCTGAGCCCATGCTCTTGACCATTACACGATGCTGCCTCTCCAGTTAAAATTGCTTAGGCTCTGCCTGCATGCACAAGTTAAACAGATATGGTTTCTACTCTTAAGGTGCTGACAGTTGAAGTCAGTACTTAAAGTATTAACACTCAAAATTACTGACAATTTAGTACAGATGCTTACAATCAAATGATCAATAATATTCACTTGCTTCAATTCACCACTGATGATACTTTTTCAAAGCATCGACAATACATTTAGTAGAAATTGAGCTTTATCATATGTGGGATTATTATAAATACACACTAAAGACATTCTAAGAGGCTTGCTAACCATTTGTTGGTCCACAAGAAACTGATCACTGGTCATATCAGCCCATGGGCACACACCAGGGGTCTCAAATGGGTCTGGGCCTGGATAAAGCTAAAAGATACCAGTTTGTCTTTGCCAACTTCTCCATCTTTCAGACACCCCCCACCCCCTGCCCTGGCCAGTATCTACCCTTTTGGACACCTTAGATAAGCACAGGAATTGTCTCATGGTCAGTGCACTCTGAGTTAAATTTGCCACTTAAATTAATTATTTACATTCACACAGCACCTGACTACTCTCCAATCTGGGCTTTCAGACTTCCAAAGTGAGTATCTCTGACAGGAGGAAATACAGATACAATGTGTAATACACGTTCAGCAACAACTTTCTGAGAAGGCCTTGCAACCACAGTAGAAGTTGGGAAACGTTCCACCTCATACTAGAAGGAAAACTACAATTGTCACGTTAGAAAGCAGAAGGTAATAAGCTAGGACTGCTTCAAGAAGCTTTGCATCTCTATGTAAAGTGGCTCGGACACGCTAGCTTAATTATCTTCCTACATATTCTGTTTCTTTGTAGAGCTCTGAATTGTAATCATGATGACTCACAATGTTTGAGGATTTATATGTGTCAGGCACTGTTCTGAAAACGTCATATGTTTTCATTCTCAAAACAATCCTTGCAGGCAGAAGATACCATTACTCCATTTTTGAGACAGGACAATTGAGCATGAGAGATTAACTAGTTTTCTCCAGTTCCCACACCTGTTTAGAGCTGAATCTGTGTTCTTTCTTGAAGCAAGTTCTAGTTACCACTTCATAACAAACTTCCACCAAACTTAGTGCCTTAAAATGACCAATTTGTTTACTCACACGTTGGTGGGTCAGGAATGTTTGGAGGGCTTGGCTGGGCTCCTCTCTGATTCCCGGGGCAGCCTCTGGAGCAGCACGGGCTGGAGAAACCTCTTCCAGGGTGGTTTTTTCACTCACATACCCGCTGCTTCAGTGCTTCTTGTCTCTCTTCAACACTGCGTCTCATCATCTGGAACCTCTCAATGTGGTTCAGGTTTCTCACAGTGCAGCGGGTTGACGAGTCTCACTTCTCAATGGAAGCTGGATTTTAAGAGCCGATATTCCCAGAGAGAAGGAGCAAAAACTGGCAATCCTTTTACAAGTAGGCCTGGAACTGGCTGAACTCCACTCCTACCACATTCTAATGGTCAAAGCAGTCCAAGGTCAGCTCGGATTCTCAAAGAAGGAAAATAGGCCCCGCCTATCAATGGGAGGAGCAGCAACGTATATACAGCCGTATCTAATCAACGAAGCATTTGCAGTCAGGTGGTAGTGGGACTGGAGACATCTGAAGACTCATTTGGGATAGACAGCCAAGTTGGCTCCCTCATGTGCTTGTGAATTGATGTTGGCAATTGGCTGAAAGCTCAGATGAGGCTTTTGACCTGTGTGACCCTACACATAATCTCACTATGTTAGAGAAAGAATCCTACCAGCTATCATTCCAAGATACACAGGCAGAGCTGCAAAGCTCTACCTCAATCTATTGGTTAAACCATTCATTAAGAACAGCTGATTCATGGGGAAAAAAGACTCCACCTCTGAGTATGAGGTGGAGAATTTCCCAACTTCTAACGTGGTTGCAAGGCCCTCTCATAAGGTGGTTGCCGAACATTTATTACACTTTGTCTGTCTCTGCATTTCCTCCTATCAGGAGCATGGATTTTCTTACTAGTTATGGATTGCATGCAATAGAAGGTATGGTTGATTGTATTCAAGAATAAGTGAGGCCTCCAACTGAGGGACCCTTAGCAGAGATAGATTGAACCACATGAAGTGTCTAATATTCAACCAGCTTTTATCAAAAAAAATTGCAATTTCATGATTCAACTTAATATTTTAGGTGCTCATCAGCATTGAGAACACCAGCATTGAAGGTAGTAAAAAAGAGATTTTATATAAATAGTTAGCAGATTTAAAAAAGAAAGTTTTGCTATCTTAACTTCTAGAGAAAGAGGTCATTTTATGCTAGGTCAGGATTGCCAGACCAACATTTTTATCTTCTGGTTACTTATATCCTTTAGTTTAGATTCCTGAAGCCCTTCCTGGCATTGATTCTCTGAGCTTAAGAGGCCAACGCTTACATTTGGTGAATACTTGTAAAGGCCTGCTCACCAACCTTACCCTCATGGGAGGGAATAAGGTCAATTCACTGTGGCAATGGCAGTGAAAGTGTTCTCCTTCGTACCAAATCTTCCATTTTTCTTTGTGACTTTCCCAGTGTTGATCCCCACATGAAGGACCAATGTTACAGTTTACTTCTAACTGAAAAGGTTTTCAATAATAGATTCCCTTGTGAAGCTCCCCACAGCTCTTAAAATGAGGGAAGAGAGCCAAACCTCAAAGCTCAAAGCTGACTACTTGCTGAGGTGGTATATTTTAGGAGGGGATCATTATGTGTCAATAACTCTCTTATACTATGGTTTGTATGGTATGAAACATTCAACAGATGTAAATTAGTAATAGCAATGTGATGATGACTATAATTCTTTTGCTTTGTCTTTCCATTACTTAAGTAGTATTAATTGAAGCAAATATGTTTTCTCTCACACCTTAGAAATGTTAAATATTTAATAATATGTGGCTCAAGACACTAGTGACTTTGGTCTTTAGTGTCCAAGACACCAAGTCTCTAAGAGAACAAATCTCAGGTGTCCTTGGTGAGGTTCTAAATCTTAACATTGGGAGTGTAGGGATTTTACTTGCTATTTGAAACACAATATTCTGATGCTAACACTTCTCACTCTAGAAAACCAGGGTAGACAAAACTTGAAGTGGGTATTGGGGTGAAGGAGATTGTCTTTCTCAGTGGTATCCTACAGTGGATTACAGAAGGGTGTGAACTCATGATCTCTAAGTAGAACAGAGCGCTGCTAACATCAGTTCTGTCTTTAAGGAAGTCTGGGCTCTGCGTGGATTTTGGGCTGAGGTACAAAACAGTTTCTCTATTTTCCCAAATAGTTCACCCCTCCCTAATTATAGCTCTCAGACAAATGTTTTGTTACCATCAGAAAGCAGGCAAAGCAGGAAGGAAATAATCAGGCATTTTCACTTAGAACATTGAATTTTAATACCGTTTTCCTCTTGCTAACAGACCTTTCAATTTTACTTCTTACATGTTTTAAGTATGATCAATTTTACCTTTCAAGATATTATTCCTCATCCATAAAAATTACACAAAAATTGCCATAAACAAGCTGACTGAAAAGGAACAATCCTTGCACATTAAAAAAAAATAACCTTCATGTTTATAGAAATAATAAAGCCCATGCAGTACTTCTTTTAAAGATCTTGCTCTAAACAAACTGAATTATTCATGCATAGAATTGTACAGCATTAGAACACCTGTTTTCAATCATGCATAATGTAAAATCACTCATTACCTCACAAGAGCCTCTACATCTCCAGCAATCAAATGGCATTGAAACAGTAAAACAGGTGCCTGGCAGGTGGATCCAAGCAGATGTTTTGGGCTTGCATGCCTTTTCTTGTACAGGTGTGATGATCTTGTTTTCAACTGCATAATTGCCATTTAAATAAGTAATATTTAATTCTTATGTACTTTAATATTTAATTTTTGCTTCTTCAACTCCTCTCCCACTTTGCCACTGCCTGGGCTTGAGGTGGATTTGAAAGCTTTGGGGACCCTGTAAGGTGGAGAAATGCCAGTTGAAGGTGAAGTTCCACTGTCTTAGACCTTCATGGTGAAGGGACCCTCCATTTAAAAGTAGCTTCTGGGTGAGCATGTGGAATTTTGGCAGTGTGGCTCACTACTGAACAGGAAAGAAAAAGTGACTTTTCCTTGTTAGGTATCATCCAAAAGTCATATTTAACCATTTCTTCTCTGCATACCATGAATTTTAAATTAAGTCAATGCAAATCTATGAGTGCAAGTCAGAAAGAGAACATCTTTCTTCAGCTGCCAATACACAATTTATTGAACTTCTGCAAAGAGAGCTCAGTGTGTATTTTCCTTGCGAGGCATCAAAATGCATTTGCTTAAGCATGTTTTAGTAAAACATTTTTAAGCCTCAGCTGGAAATAAGGTTTTCACTTCGTACTAGATTTACCCAATATAAATTCATCCAAGCGTAATAAGTAATGCAGCCTTCAACAAGGGGTGTTGTAGGCACCTTATTTCCCTGTCTGTTTGTATAGTTCTTTTTTTTTTTAATAATCAACAAATTTAGCATCAGTGGAAGGTGCTATGTTGAAAGCTGAAAAGACAGGAAACTTTATTTTTGAGAACAGGTGCAGCATGAAATTCTATGGCGTCCCATCAATGCTGTCATTCTTTGTAAATCTTTGTGCCTGTTTTAGCCATGGGTTTACAGTGAGTTAGGCTAATGGAGTGGAATTACAAGTCCATTCTGCTGACATAGTTGGTGGCTTGGGCACCCATATATATCTCACAAATTAAAGCCATTGTCATGGCAGGCAAGTGAACACAAGGATCTTATCAAGAACAAAGTATATCTTTGACATGTTACATTATATCA
This sequence comes from Orcinus orca, assembly GCF_937001465.1. NCBI lineage: Eukaryota > Metazoa > Chordata > Mammalia > Artiodactyla > Delphinidae > Orcinus > Orcinus orca. The sequence continues at coordinate 35,912,853 of NC_064565.1, read as the reverse complement.
TCCATGTTTGAGATGACCTATGCAGAAATGTTCAAATATTTCTATGTAAAGAGAACAATGTTTTCAGTCATCCAAATATTGTGTTAATCCCATTCGAGTATGTAGATATTTCTAAGTATCCAGATATGTGGGATCATTCATGTACACCAAAGACCCAGAGATGGTTCCCTTTCTTTCCCCCATTCCCAAGATGGTTTGTCTCTTTGTAGACGTGGCCATGATATTAGCTACCTGTATAATGCTCTTTCAAAAGAAAATACCCTAAAATGAATGAAGAAATAATCATATTGTACCTACTCTACCACTTAAAGTGTTAGAAGTATTTAAACTAATTTAGTGGATTTTTTAACCTTTTTATTGGAATATAATTGCTTAACATTGTTGTGTTAGTCTCTGCTGTATAACAAAGTGAATCAGCTATAGGTATACATATATCCCCATATTCCCTCCCTCTTGCATCTCCCTCTCACCCTCCTTACCCCACCCCTCTACGTGGTCACAAAGCACCGAGCCGATCTCCCTGTGCTTTGCTGCTGCTTCCCACTAGCTATCTATTTTACATTTGGTAGTGTATATATGTCAGTGCCACTCTCTCACTTCATCCCAGCTTATTCTTCCCCCTCCACATGTCCTCAAGTCCATTCTCTATGTCTGCGTCTTTATTCATGTCCTGCCCCTAAGTTCTTCACAATTTTTTTTTTAGATTCCATATACATGTGTTAACTTACAGTATTTGTTTTTCTCTTTCTGACTTACTTTACTCTGTCTGACAGACTGTAGGTCCATCCACCTCATTACAGATAACTCAATTTCGTTTCGTTTTATGGCTGAGTAATATTCCATTGCATATATGTGTCACATCTTTTTTATCCATTCATCCGATGATGGACACTTAGGTTGTTTCTATCTCCGGACTATTGTAAATAGAGCTGCAATGAACATTGTGATACATGACTCTTTTTGAATTATGGTTTTCTCAGGGTATAGTCCTAGTAGTGGGATTGCTGGATCGTATGGTAGTTCTATTTGTAGTTTTTTAAGGACCCTCCATACTGCTCTCCATAGTGGTTGTATCAATTTACATTCCCACCAGTAGTGCAAGAGGGTTCCCTTTTCACCACACCCTCTCCAGCATTTATTTGTAGATTTTTTGATGATGGCCATTCTGACCGGTGTGAGGTGATACCTCATTGTAGTTTTGATTTGCATTTCTCTTAGTGATGTTGAGCATACTTTAATGTGTTTATTGGCAATCTGTATATCTTCTTTGGAGAAATTTAGATCTTCTGCCCATTTTTGGATTGAGTTTTTTGTTTTTTGATACTGAACTGCATGAGCTGCTTGTATATTTTGGAGATTAATCATTTGTCATTTGCTTCATTTACAAATATTTCTCCCATTCTGAGGGTTACCTTTTCATCTTGTTTATGGTTTCCTTTGCTGTGCAAAAGCTTTGAAGTGTCATTAGGTCCATTTGTTTATTTTTGTTTTTATTTCCATTTCTCTAGGAGGTGGGTCAAAAAGGATCTTGCTGTGATTTATATCATAGAGTGTTCTGCCTATGTTTTCCTCTAAGAGTATTATACTGTCTGGTCTTACATTTAGGTCTTTAATACATTTTGAGTTTATTTTTGTGTATGGTGTTAGGGAGTGTTCTAATTGCATTCTTTTACAGGTAGCTGTCCAGTTTTCCCAGCACCACTTATTGAAGAGGCTGTCTTTTCTCCATTGTATATTCTTGCCTCCTTTATCAAAAATAAGGTGACCATACGTGTGTGGGTTTATCTCTGGGCTTTCTATTCTGTTCCATTGATCTATATTTCTGTTTTTGTTCCAGTACCATACTGTCTTGATTACTGTAGCTTTGTAGTACAGTCTGAAGTCCGGGAGCCTGATTCCTCCAGCTCCATTTTTCTTTCTCAAGATTGCTTTGTGTATTCAGGGTCTTTTGTGTTTCCATACAAATTGTGAAATTTTTTGTTCTAGTTCTGTGAAAAATGCCAGTGGTAGTTTGATAGGGATTGCAGTGAATCTGTAGATTGCTTTGGGTAGTACAGTCATTTTCACAATATTGATTCTTCCAATCCAAAACATGGTATATCTCTCCATCTGTTTCTGTTGTCTTTAATTTCTTTCATCAGTGTCTTGTAGTTTTCTGCATACAGGTCTTCTTTCTCCTTAGATAGGTTTATTCCTAGGTATTTGATTCTTTTTGTTGCAATGGTAAATAGGAGTGTTTCCTTAATTTCTGGTTCAGATTTTTCATCATTAGTGTATAGAAATGCAAGAGATTTCTGTGCATTAATTTTGTATCCTGTTACATTACCAAATTCATGGAATAGCTCTAGTAGTTTTCTGGTAGCATCTTTAGGATTCTCTGTGTAGAGTATCATGTCATCTGCAAATAGTGACAGTTTTACTTCTTTTCAGATTTGGATTCCTTTTATTTCTTTTTTATCTTTGATTGCTGCCACTAAAACTTCCAAAACTATGTGGAATAATGGTGAGAGTGGGCACCTTGTCTTGTTCCTGATCTTAGTGGAAATGTTTTCAGTTTTTCACCATTGAGGACGATGTTGGCCGTGGGTTTGTCATATATGGCCTTTATTATGTTGAAGTAAGTTTCCTCTATGCCTACTTTCTGGAGTGTTTTTACCATAAATGGGTGTTGATTTTTGTCAGAAGCTTTTTCTGCATCTATTGAGATTATCGTATGGTTTTTATCCTTCCATTTGTTAATATGGTGTAGCACATTGATTGATTTGCATATATTGAAGAATCCTTGCATTATTGGGATAAACCCCACTTGATCATGGTGTATGATCCTTTTTATGTGCTGCTGGATTCTATTTGCTAGTATTTTGTTGAGGATGTTCGCATCTATATTCATCAGTGACATTGGCCTGTAGTTTTCTTTTTTTGTGACATCTTTGTCTGGTTTTGGTATCAGGGTTATGATGGCATCATAGAATGAGTTTGGGAGTGTTCCTGTCTCTGCTATATTTTGGAAGAGTTTGAAAAGGATAGGTGTTAGATCTTCTCTGAATATTTGATAGAATTGGCCTGTGAATCCATCTGGTCCTGGGCTTTTGTTTGTTGGAAGATTTTTAATCACAGTTTAAATTTCAGTGCTTGTGATTGGTCTGTTTGTATTTTCTATTTCTTCCTGGTTCAGTTTCAGAAGGTTGTGCTTTTCTAAGAATGTGTCCATTTCTTTCAGGTTGTCCTTTTTATTGGCATAGAGTTGCTTGTAGTAATCTCTCATGATCGTTGTATTTCTGCAGTGTCAGTTGTTCCTTCTCCTTTTTCATTTCTAATCCTATTGATTTGTATCTTCTCCCTTTTTTTCTTGATGAGTCTGGCTAATGGTTTATCTATTTTGTTTATCTTCTCAAAGATCCAGCTTTTAGTTTTATTGATCTTTGTTATTGTTTCCTTCATTTCTTTTTCATTTACTTCTGATCTGATCTTTATGATTTCTTTCCTTCTGCTAACTTTGGATATATTTTGTTCTTCTTTCTCTAATTGCTTTAGGTGTAAGGTTAGGTTGTTTATTTGCGATGTTTCCTATTTCTTGAGGTAGGGTTGTATTGCTGTAAACCTCCCTCTTAGAACTGCTTTTGCTGCATCCCTTAGGTTTTGGGCCATCGTGTTTTCATTGTCATTTGTTTCTAGGTAGTTTTTGATTTCCTCTTTGATTTCTTCAGTGATGTCTTGGTTAATAAATAGTGTACTGTTTAGCCTCCATGTGTTTCTATTTTTTACAGTTTTTTTTCCCTGTAATTGATATCTGGTCTCATAATGTTGTGGTTGGAAAAGATACTTGATATGATTTTAATTTTCTTAAATTTACCAAGGCTTGATTTATGACCCAAGGTATGATCTATCCAGGAAAATGTTCCATGAGCACTTGAGAAGAAAGTGTATTCTCTTCTTTTTCAATGGAATGTCCTATAAATATCAATTAAGCCCATCTCATTTAATGTGTCATTTAAAGCTTGTGTTTCCTTATTTATTTTCAGTTTGGAAAATCTGTCCATTGGTGAAAGTGGGGTGTTAAAGTCCCCTATTATGATTGTGTTACTGTCGATTTCCCCTTTTATGTCTGTTAGCAGTTGCCTTATGTATTGACGTGCTCTTATGTTGGGTGCATAAATATTTACTGTTGTTGTATCTTCTTCTTGGATTGATCTGTTGATCATTATGTAGTGTCCTTCTTTGTCTCTTATAATAGTCTTTATTTTATAGTCTATTTTGTCTAATATGAGAATTGCTACTCCAGCTTTCTTTTGATTTCCATTTGCACGGAATATCTTTTTCCATCCCCTCACTTTCAGTCTGTATGTGTCCCTAGGTCCGAAGTGGGTCTCTTGTAGAGAGCATATATACGGGTCTTACTCATGTATCCATTCAGCCAGTTTATGTCTTTTGGTTGGAGCATTTAATCCATTTATATTTAAGGTAATTATCACTATGTATGTTCCTATTACCACTTTTTAAATTGTTTTGGGTTTGTTATTGTAGGTCTTTTTCTTCTCTTGTGTTTGCTGACTAGAGAAGTTCCTTTAGCATTTGTTGTAAAGCTGGTTGGTGGTGTTGAATTCTCTTAACTGTTGCTTGTCTGTAAAGGTTTTAATTTCTCCATCAAATCTGAATGAGATCCTTGCTGGGTAGAGTAATCTTGGTTGTAGATTTTTCCCTTTCATCACTTTAAATATATCCTGCCACTCCCTTCTGGCTTGCAGAGTTTCTGCTGACAAATCAGCTGTTAACCTTATGGGGATTCCCTTGATTGTTATTTGTTGCTTTTGCTTTGCTGCTTTTAATAATTTTTCTTTGCATTTAATTTTTGATAGTTTGATTAATATGTGTCTTGGAGTGTTTCTCCTTGGATTTATCCTGTATGGGACTCTCTGTGCTTCCTGGACTAGATTGACTCTTTCCGATATTAGGGAAGTTTTCAACTATCATCTCTTCAAATCTTTTCTCAGTCCCTTTCTTTTTCTCTTCTTCTTCTGGGACCCCTATAATTCGAATGTTGGTTCATTTAATGTTGTCCCAGAGGTCTCTGAGACTGTCCTCAATTCTTTTCACTCTTTTTTCTTTATTCTGCTCTGTGGTAGTTATTTCCACAATTTTATCTTCCATGTCACTTATCCATTCTTCTGCCTCAGTTATTCTGTTATTGATTCCTTCTAGAGAATTTTTAGTATCATTGATTGTGTTGTTCCTCATTGTTTCTTTGCTCTTTAGTTCTTCTAGGTACTTGTTAAACGTTTCTTGTATTTTCTCCATTCTATTTCCAAAATTGTGGATCATCTTTACTATCACTCCTCTGAATTATTTTTTAGGTAGACTGTCTATTTCCTCTTCATTTGTTTGGTCTGGTGGGTTTTTACCTTGCTCCTTCATCTGCTGCGTATTTCTCTGTCGTCTCATTTTTCTTACCTTACTGTGTTTGATGTCTCCTTTTTGCAGTCTGCACGTTCATAGTTCTCGTTGTTTTTGGTGTGTGCCCCCAGTGGCTGAGTTTGGTTCAGTGGCTCAAGTAGGCTTCCTGTTGGAGGGGACTGGTGCCTGTGTTCTGGTGGATGAGGCTGGATCTTGTCTTTCTGTTGGGCAGAACCAAGTTTGGTGGTGTGTTTTGGGGTGTCTGTGAACTTAGTATTATTTTAGGCAGCCTCTCTGCTAATGAGTGGGTTTGTGTTCCTGTCTTGCTAGTTGTTTGGCATGTGGTGTCCAGTACTGTAGCTTGCTGTTCTTTGAGTGGAGTTGGGTCTTAGCATTGAGATGGAGATCTCTGGGAGATTTCTCACCAACTGATATTACATGGGTCTGGGAGGTCTCTGGTGGTCCAGTGTCCTGAACTCAGCTCTCTAACCTCCAAGGCTCAGGCCTGATACCTGGCCGGAGCATCAAGACCCTGTCAGCCACATGGCTGTCACCGGAAAGCTTCCTGGAATCTTCCTCTCTGATGCATTCAGAAGTACTACTCAATTTAATGGATTTTTGTAGTCAGATCAGAAAGTTAACCAACAGGTCTTAATTTTTCACCTAAGTATTACTGAAAACTCACTATATATATTCTTTTTCAGATTCTCTTCCCTTATAGATTACTACAAAATATTGAGTATAATTCCCTGTGCTATACAGTAGGTCCTTGTTGTTTATCTATTTTATATATAGGACTGTGTATATGTTAATCCCAAACAATTTATTCTCCCAACCCCTTCCCTTTTGGTAACCATAAGTTTGTTTTATATGTCTGTGGGTCTATTTATGTTTTGTAAATAAGTTCATTTGTATCTTTTTTTAGATTCCACATATGAGTGATATCATATGCTATTTGTCTTTCTCTGTCTGACTTACTTCACTTAGTATGATAATCTCTTGTTCCATCCATGTTGCTGCAAATGGCATTATTTCATTTTTTATGCCTGAATAATATTCCATATTCTGTGTGTGTACCACATCTTTAAGGGATGCAATATTTTAAATGGGATACTGCATTGTATTGACTGCAAACAGATAAACAAATAAAACATTTCATGAAATACTACTGAATTGTTTCATTTCCAAAGAAAGTAGTGCCTTGGAATCTATTTGAAGATTGTAAGGGTTGTGGCTAGAGTAGCTCCCACAATTTACCTAGTCTTCAAGGATTAGAAGGTAATGTTCGTTCTCCACTAATCACTCTTTTCACCAGAGCTTGAAAAAATATCTTGTGCAATAACTGCCTGCTTGCTATAATTCTTTTCCTACTGGTCTGCTTTCAGGAGACTGAAGGATACCCTTCTTCCACTGAAGTGGAGAATGACAGGACAAAGAAATACTCCAATGTATATTAAGAAGTTATGGAAAATTGATATAAACCTCACTTGCTTAGAAGGCAACCAGTGTTCAAGCAAGTCTTAGCTTAGAAAACTAGACAAATTTTTTTTCTAGAAAATACTATGCATAGGGCATTGAGGAGGATGCAATAAATAGGCACAGAATTATTCAAAGAAAACAATTTAAAACTCTAACTTAATCCCACACTCCAAAGCCAAAATATCGCAGCGTATTACATAAAAAAATCAATATTTCCTGGGATCCATCCCCCAAGAGGTCCATTCCCAAAGATCTACAATAAAAGGCCTGAAACACTTAAAGACCAAAATTCATAAGTATAGCTGTTGTTTAAAAATGATATTAAAAAGTAGTATTTTATAGTTTAGTTCATTTGGGGGAAGTTGAAATTGATGGTTAGCAACTGGATTGATATGTATGTGATCTGGTTACCTTCCCTTAAGTGCCACAAGCCATAGAGAATCTCCTGCCCTTATGACAATTGCAATGCTGGGTTGGTTTCCCACATCTTCCCCTTGTAACTCCGTGTAAGTTCCATGAGTTTTCCACAGTTGAGACCCTCCTCCCTGTGTAAGGCTTTGATGATAAACTTCCACAGGGCCTCTTGCTTCATTAATTATTTCACCTCCACATTTTTCACTTACCGTTGTCTGTCCCATGACTCAAATTTCCCCAAACCAGTGCCAGTTTTAGGTGTTTTATCTTTCTTGGCATATAATGAGTATCTACAAAGTTGCACTGCTAGAACTGAATAATTTGTGCTGCAGTTTTTCATTATATCTTACAGATACAGGGTCATGGTCTTTCCTACATGATCCACATAAAAATATCTAGAACCACTAAACAAGATCAATATTTTTTCTGCCATTTTCCTTTTATTTATTTTTGTAATCATTATTTCTCAACATCCATTTTCTTAAAACCTACTTTTAGAAATTTTAAATCCCAAGTGAGTCATTTTTCCAACTTTTGGGGGAACTTTGCTTTCTTCAGAGTCAGAGGACATGAAAAACCTTGTCCATAAACTGAAAAAAATTCCAGGTCACATATTTTCAGCATCTACTAGAAAGTCAAAGATCTAGGACAGCATATGAAGCTCAACTGAAATTATAACTACTGTCTGTAGTTAAATGCACACTAACTACAGTATTTAGCTATCTGGGCCCATTTCTTCAAGATTCTAATTCCTGTCCAGTTCACTAAATGAGTCATTCTCTTCCACTATCCCCCATTTTTATCATACCTGGATGGAAGGTGCCAGTTAATTGTTTGCATGTAATGTGATCATTCATAATGGACCATTTGAATGATAGCAAGGATAGATGATTACCAACACACAAACAAGCAGTACATGTTTGATAAGATCAGTGTAATATGAACATATCCTCTATTTTATTCATATTAGTAAGGATTCTGTCTAAAACATTTGTATTTATTCTAAAATAGAAGCTAATTTTGAGATGAAGAGAATGAAATAACATTTACTAAGATAGTAAAAATAAAGTGTAATGAGATGATTCAAATGGATTTGTAGCATTTTAAAATTTCTCAGAGTTATCATTTTGAATATCAAACCTCATTCTATTATATATGGTCATACAAAGAGGTTAAAGTGGTTTTTCACTTGGTGGAATACCATAACTATAATTTTCTGTTTTTAATATTTTAGCAAAAATAATTTAATTAATGTAATTTGTATTTTCTGTCCTCAGACTCTTTGTTGAAGAAATTGTTCAAGTTCTTACATAAAATATGGTTGTCTATGCACTTATCAGTCATTTTTACTAGAAGTACATGTGAATTTTCTGCTCATTTTGGACCATATGTGGCAACATTCAATGCAAATTAGTCAAGTGAATTAAATTTATGGGAAAAAACCTATGCTTTTCACTTAAAATCTTACTTCATGTTACACTGAATTAACTTTTATGAAATGATTCAGGCCGAAATTAAATTTTACATTTTAAGACTTTATACAGGCAATGAAGGAATTGTTATTTTGGAAAACCTTTCTTTTCTTCAAAATACCTTATAAAGTTTCATTCAAAATCAGTCATACATTATTTATCATTTTTTTCATTTTTGTTAATCTGAGTATCTACAATACTATTCAAAAATATACATGAATAATTTGTTCATAATATTATTCCTTATAAAGAGCTATATTATTTAAATATTTTAGACAATCCTATTTGCCACATAAAAAACATTAAAATACCTGTATATACAACTCAAAACTGTAAAAGCGTTAATTATCAGGCATATTCATATATTTAAGAATTAAAAGTTATTCTGTTGTTTTTTTGGAGTAAGGCAAGAAAAGGATGGGCTTCTTTTGGAAAAGTGAGACTGGTATCGAATACTACCATAATCAAATTACTTAGTTAACTATATAATTAAGTACATTTTCCTTTGCATGTAATGAACCTGAGGGAAAATATTAAATCAAAATAGTAGCTCTAGTGAGGGACCAGAGGTCAAATATCAAAATACTTTGCTTAGTAAGAACCATTATAATATCACATTCAATAGTCAACAGATACTTACTGAGTGCAACTGCTTTTGAGGCAACATTTCAGGCACTTGAGGTATACCACTGAACAAGGCGGATGGACATCTCTGCCCTCTTGGGACTTCTATACTAGCAAGAAGAGACAGAATAAAACCAACATAATAAGTAACATATATAAGTAACATAATAAGTAAGCAAATGATATAGCCTGTTAGAAGGTGGTAAGTGCTATGAAAGAAGAAAAAGTAGAGCAAGTTAGGTGGGGGGAAGGAAATAAGACTCTAAAACGTAGGGTGTACATTGCAGTAACAAGTAGGGTGCTCAGTGTGGGCAACCTCATGCAGCAGGTGACAACTGAAAGAGGTAAAGAAAATTAGGCAAGTGGACATATAGGGGAAAGGTATTCCAGAAAGAAGAAACAGCTAGTGCAAAGACTGTAAGGCAGGAACAGGAATGCCAGTGCCACAAAAGCACAGTGAGTGGAGGAGAGTAGTGTACGAGGTCATGGAAATAACTCGGGCCAGATTTTTTAGGTCAGCAAATATTTCTGTGAAAAGCCCAATGGTAAGTATTTTAGGCTTCGCTATACACAGTCTTTGTTGCCAACAACTCATTTCGACCTATGTAGTACCAAAGCAGCCATAGGTAAAATATAAGTAAATGTAAGTGTCTAGGTTCCAATTAACTTCATTTATGGACATTGAAAGTTAAATTTCACATAATTTTCACATATCCTACAGTTAAAAAAAAAAACACCCTTTTTTAACCATTGAAAAATGTAATAGTATCTCTAGCTCATGGGTTACTAAAACATGTCAGTGGGCAGATTTGGCATACGGGCCATAGCTGCCAACCCTTTATGTGACATGGTTACCATTGCAAGGATATTGGACCTTAGGTCCAGTGAAATGGAGTTTCAGTGTGGGATTTTCAGCAGAACAACAGCATGATAGGTCTTACAATTTCTAAAGATTGCTTGGGTGGCTGTGCTGAGAATAAAAGTTACAGGGCGAGGATAGAATGAGGAAGACCTCATTAAAAGGTTGATAGGGAATTCCAGGCAAGAGATGACGAAGGCTGAGACCAAGGTGTAGTAGTGGAGGTAGAGAGGAGTGGTCAGATTCCAGACCTGTTTCGAAGGGGGAGCCAGTAGCCTTCCTGGCTCTTTATGCACACACAGAGTACAAAATTACACAGAGGCACAAAAGTTGCCTCCTGAGCAACTTGCAGAAAAAATAAAGACATTACAATTAAACTAACCTTGATTCAAACCCCATCTCACCATTAATGCGACATCAGAAGAATAACTCTCCCATGCTTAGTTTCCTAAGGGTGAAATGGTGATGATATTTATCTCACAGAGCACGTCAACTGTAGAGAAAATATCAGGTATTCAATGGTAGCACTGCATTATGTGACATGAGTGTCATACACTTGTCACAATTAATTCTTCTACCACCCAACAAGGCAAGGTTGTGTCACGTCCTCATTGTGGAGAACATGAGCACACACTGCAGTCCTGCCCAGTATCATGCCGGCTGTTCATTGCAGTGCTGAGTTTGAAACTCATTCCACCTGACTCCAGAACCCATGCTGTTAACCACTATGCAGTGCTGCCTCCCTGGAAAAATTACGATTCATTTTTCATAAAATCAGAAACCCACCACCAAATGACTTAACTTTCAGAGCCTAACTTAAAGCTGGGTACAGCAGATCAAGGATTAGAAAAAGGAAGCAAAACAACAATAAATACAGCCTGATATTAAGAAAGGAGCCAAGCAAGAAGTAAAAGGATTGTAACAAGTATGCACAGGAAAGAAATTTGGGAAAAGAAAATTTTAAGGCAAATAATACCACATCACATTGGGTCTTGATTATCCATGAAGACAATTCTCTTTCATAGGAAAATAGGAAGACACAAATTCAGTCATTCACTGGCTAAGTATTTTAGAGTGCCAAGAACTATCGCTGAAACTTAGAAATATAAGCAAAGAAGCTAGATATGGCACCTGCCCTCTTGTAGAAACCATCATTTGTGATTAAAGGGGTCTATTTTTAGTGGGGTTAAGTGACCCTCAATACCTTTGCAAAAAAAAAAGAGAAAAATCAGAATGGCAGAAACATAATCCAATCTCCAAAGAGGAGGAGTACAATTATTGAAGTTGCAATAGGAGTTTTGTGTTTGCTAATTGCTTAAAGGGAGGGTTCAGGAGAGTGAAGAAGGGAACACTAAATATTAAACTGAATGGATTCTTACTAGTCGCTTGTCAACTAAAATGACCACCTGTATTAGGGTGCTGCTGTCTCCCAGGCTGTCAGAGCCACGAACATCAGCAGAGACTGAGGGTATCCAGATGCAGAGGGGAAAGGAAAAGAGACTAACAAGCATAGTTATAATAAAGAAAAGATTATGTCAGACGGCATGTACTGGTCAAGGTAAATTTGGTTAATAATGGAAAATATACATACCAATGTAAGAGAACATATGGCAAAAAACTTGAGAATGATATGAAGTATGAAGAAATACACTTGTGAATATTATATATTTTGATTGATTTATAATCAAAATATATGGATCTCTACATGAATATTGACCAAAAGAAGAAAATATCTTGAAGGAGAGAATATCATATCCTCACATCTGAGGCAGCTCTATTGTAGAGATAGCCATTGTGGCAGCTAAGTTCTCTATTTTTCCCTTAAAATCTCAAATCCCGATCCAGGCATAGCCCCTGCTTTCGGTAATGTTGGTCACCCCTGCACACCTAGCATTGCCTGCTGGCTGGTGACAGTATCTCCTTGATGAGGAGGCCGGGGCCAGTCCCAGGCAGCTCTCCTTTCAGCCTGACAGCTGCATATCCCAGGTGGTCTGACATTTGAGATGGAGGCTGTGGATAAGATTGAAGGTGTTTTAGGAAAGAAGTAGGCTGTGAATAACACCAAGACTTCATCCAGATGGAATCACTCATGAGACAACCTGAGATAGTCTATTACTGCCCATATGTCTTCTAGGTCTCCGAAGGCCAGGCTCCATTGATTTATTAGAAACCCACTATTTATGCTTTTGGCTCATCTCACAACAGACTACAGTAAAGGATTTATCAGAGACGCTGCTGTTTCTGGCAGCTGTTGGAATTTTATAAGTTCTTTAAATAAAACAGCCTCCATAAATATCCTAGTAAACATCAGACAATAAAGTAAATATTTGGGGGTGAGATTCAGTTTATTTCCTTTTAATACACACCATCTTTTTACAAGTTCCCTTCTGAGTGCAGCCCCATGGCAAAACCTTTTACAGAACATACCTATTTTAGGTAAATAAATAAATATGTGACTCCAAAGAAGTCAAACTTACTAGATATAGCTATGCTCACAGTATTGCTTAAACACTATTTTTCCCTTGCAGATAAGCCTTGGAAGAATTATTTCATCATTTTACCAGCACAAACAGTTGTTACTAGTGTATCTTATTTATAGATGGTTCTTTGAGGAACTATAGCAATATAGCAAAATATCAGTTATTTCATCACACTGGTAAATTTAATGAACCTGAAGGTGTGTGTTATTTTAGCACTTGCTGTAGCTCCTGTGAAAACCCAGTGGTGCTAAAATCTGTAAACCTGTCATTGCTTAAGTAATAACCTTGTTAAAAGCATCTTCATTTAACTTACTTTAGCTTCTGCAGGATGTAGGTTTTATTTTATCAGTGCAGAGAGTAGGTGTTTCAAACCCAAACCACTTATTGGAAATATAATTAATTGTAGTTCATTAATTTATTCACAGTGTTATTGCTTTTATTCTAACACTTAGGTTAAATTAAATATTGTCTGGAATCTAGTACCCATTTTCAATTTTTTACAAACTCTTAATTTATATTGAAGTTCTGTGGTTACAAGAATAAATTTTAGTCTGCACCAATGAAAATGTTCATTTTAATTTTTAATACTCCTTCATGTGAGGCACAATGACTCTTCCTCCCCTATACACACTGTAGATTGAAGAAAAAGCACATTTTTGTTAATCTGCTTGGAATGGATTTGAGTTTATTCTTGCCTTTTCAAATGTGGAGAAAATTGGATATTGATGGTAGGTGTTCAGAATTATCAGTTGATTTCTGCAAGAACACATCTACAATTATTGAAATGCTGGCAATAAAAGTGGGAACTCCCTCCTATTTAGAATTATTTATGAAAAGAGAGGAAGGAAGGGAGAGACAGAGAGTGTGGATGAAAGAGGACAAAAACTGTAATTTGTATAATTATAGTCTCAAAACAAAAACAAACTTTCTATAATTACCTAGATAGGCCAACAGCAAGGTGTATGATAAAAGCTATATGTTATCAGCCACTTTGAAATCCTTGGCTGATTGCAATAATGCAGTCAGTAAATACTGACACATGTTCCGTTCGTTCTATGACCACATCTAGAAGAACGTTATAAAAGGTGTTGGTGGCCAACCACTGTTTCATTGCCGAGTGACATTAGTTAAACAGCTACTAGCCTGATAGGTAGATTAAGATTTATATCAAATTTTCTTTCCCCAAAAGGTATCAAGAAAAATGCAGGATAGAAATAGTATAATAGGCCCACTTGGTAATAAATTGAATCTGTCAAGGTGGTTTTGTTTCTGAATCCATTATTTTTAATAAACTTAAAAAAATTTTTTTTATAATAATCAAGATACCTTTGTAAAATCCCTCCAAATTGTAATCCTGATATTATTTTTTTCTACTCCTCTAATTATAAATGTTGATTTTAAATTTGGGGCTAGAGAGAGTGAGGAGAGGAAACACATCAAGAACTAAGACAATTTCTTGGGTTATTTTTAACATGTAAAATTATAACTTTAAACATTGTTTTCTGTTTAATGATTTTTGTCTTTTAGATGAAGGTTCTTAGAATTATTAACATTTAGATTGGTTGAAGTGTGGGTCATTCAAATAATAGTATATTTAAATACGCAGTGAAAAAAGTTTGAAAATTGCATATATACTTTTGCTGTTATTGTTAATCTCTTTTTGTAACATACCTATTACTAAAAACTTTCTTTAGTAATTCAGTTAATGTTTATATGCCTTGAATAAATGTCATTTTTAATCAGAATATTAAGCAACCATGTTAATTTTTGTTTTGTCTGACAGTTAGTATAGTTTCTAAATAATACTCAGACAAGAGATTACACAATTGTATCTTTCAATAATATACACTTTAACTGTACATGAAAGTTAGAAAATTTTAATAAAATTCACACTTATATCAAGGATATTTTTAAATTAAATCTATTGGTTGTTGGTATCTGTGAACTCTTAAGAATAAACACCTGCAGTGTTTTATTATGTAAAAAGGTGGTTTAATTGCATCATATTTATCACAGACGAATCAAGCCCTATTCAGAAGATAATAATGACACGGTAATTGGATCAGTAATTGGTTCAGGATGATTCAATATTGTACTAATAATCATAAATACCGCTGTCTTCTGCTTTGATTCAGGGCTGACATGCTAATATAGATTGGATTTAGAGCACTAAATATTAGTGAACTGGATCTAGTATTAATGTCTAGATCCTTGGTTTGGCTATGCCAGCCAGAAACAGGTATAAAACATATACACCACTTGAAAACATATTTTAAATTACAATATGAATTCAGTCAATGTACTTTATTGGCTTTCCTTAACTATTAATTTCTGAAACCAACATCTTCAATATATGGAGGTGGAAGGGAGTAGAAATAAAGGCATTTCCTTATTTTTCTTGTAAAAACGATCATTTTGGATGAGTAATGCAGTTTTTACATTTGATCGAACAAGTTACCATGGATGATGTGACATGATGACCTGGTGGGCAAAATTATTCATGTGCCAGTTATGTAATGAAGGATATGAAAATCATTCCCATTACACACTGTGTTCAGCAGACACTTGGCGGTTAAACAGGACTATTTCTTAGCCAGTGTGGTGGCAGCCTTTCACTGAGAGCCAAAGGAGAGGGAGGCTCATTATGTAGGAAACAATGATCCTTATTCACTCAACATGGAAACTTGCCTTACAAGTGCACATTGGATGGCTCTGGGCTGGAACAAAAATGGCATATCCCCTGTTATCAGTGGAACAGAAACCCAGGATCAACATGCCTGGCTTGGAATGCTGCCTACTGGGGATAGAAATGGATATATTCAGGCATTTGTTTATTTATGATCATTTCTATGGATTGGAGGGG
Organism: Orcinus orca; assembly: GCF_937001465.1. Classification (NCBI taxonomy): domain Eukaryota; kingdom Metazoa; phylum Chordata; class Mammalia; order Artiodactyla; family Delphinidae; genus Orcinus; species Orcinus orca. The sequence continues at coordinate 35,897,271 of NC_064565.1, read as the reverse complement.
TTGGGGATGTGCTTACTGTCTACCCCTGCTGATCTAGGTCTCTTTTGTGGGAAAAGGAGAGAGGGGCAGCTCACAGGTGCCAGTAAAGGATGTAACTATGCAATTTTAACTCTGAAGTTATAAGACTGTGCTGGAGACAACTGATTAGATGTGTAATGTTTACCTGGCAATGGAATAATTCTTTTTCTATTATTTTAACTAAACATAGGATGATGGCATGTACAAAATCTATGTATAGGACCAAAAGAATGTCATAGGGTATGGAACCATTGCTTCCTGGTGAAGAACCCAAACATAATGATAACACATTTCCTAAGAATAATAGAGAGGTTGATGAGACCAATGGATCTATAGAGGATTTGGATTACCCTGTTACCTCTCTTGCTTTTGGCTTTTTGTTATTTACAAATTGGGAATTTGAAATGGAATTTACTCTCCAAAGGTCACTATAAAGAAAATGAATATAAAGCTTATCAAATCTATTATTTATACAGATGCTCCAGGATGAGTATTGAGATTCTTTCCCATCATTTATCTCTGTTCTAATTATTTAAAATAATCTTTGAAGGTAGGCATAGAGTGGCGTGATTAATTTCTCATTGCCAAAGTCAGGCAGGAAACACAAGTAGATGAACCGTGTGTTGGAAAATAAAAATGCCAGAAAGTACTACATCAGTGTCCTTTAAGAGTTTTTGATTAACCCAATGATTCCACTCAAGGGAGCAGGCTTCAACCTGTACTGGTGTTCTCAAATCTTCCCTCTTCATGCAAGGTATGGAAGACACAATTTTCTCAGCATACACTCAGCTGAATCTTTTCTAATGGCATCCATGTTGGCGCTATTTTCTAGGTAGGCATGGAGGGATGTCTTCATCATTCGCAGGAGTCTGGGTTTACTGCCAAAGGCAATGATCCAATTCCACAGGCGAGGGAAATAGATAATTTCAGTTCCCAAATCAGCATTGCATCCAGTAACACCTGAGCAATGAAAATCCTGTGGCGTCTATATTCAAGAGCCAGGAAATTCCATGTGTTGATGGAATCAAGTTCTCTCCTAGGTGGAGTGACTGTTTATTGTTTAGTATCCATGAAAGGAAATCTGCAGTCAAATAGCAGCCAGACGTCACACATTCCCCATGTATCTACGCCTCAGTGGCTCCAGTGCTGAACCAACTGCTCAGGAGTTACAGGATAACTAATTTACTTGGTCTTATTTCTCCCTGAAACTCTACGTGTAGTTGTGGTTCACTGGTTTAGTGACGTGAAATGAAGGGAATTCACTGCACTTCAAATCTCTCATTACACCTTAATTAGGACACCAGCTAGAAATATCAATGTTTTAACAACTGTAGCAGACAAGGTTTCTTTTCCTTCTTTAATCACATATTGTAAAGCAGATTGAAGTACTTTATCAATGTTTTCTTCTTTTGTTTTTTTTCTAGTGAGAATCCACGGCTAAGTATACTAACATAAAAACTAAGGCTATGATCTTTCCATTTTAATCCTCAGCTCAGTCAGCAACAGAGTGATAAATGACAACAGTAATCACAGAAAATACATTATTAAGGAGTAAAAATGCATAACTATTAAGTTTTTGTCGTGTTGAATTTTGTTTTTTGTGTTTGTGTTTTTTTTCTTAACAGAAATTTTGCCACTGAGGCAAATTATACTTTTTTTTTTTTGGTTGTTACTTAGTAAATTTCCAAGTAATTAAAATCTTTTTTCATCATCATTTTGACTTTAGAAACCTGTTTTGGGACCACCAACTACCAGTGTCCTTAACTCGGAGCACCTCAGTAACCTCTCCTGTGAGGTGCAGTTTTGTTGTAGAAAACATCTGAATGCTTGTAACATCTGGATCATAAATAATAAAAAGGTAGTTTTTAGGTGTCAGCATAACAGTCTATAGCAAAGGAGGGAGAACATTTTACCTAGTATTTATAATTATTTAAATATTTACCTTCCCCCAAAACAAGGTTACAATAAATTTCCAATTAACAACAAGATAAAATAAATATAACTTTAAAAATACGCCTTTAAATCAAAGAAAGAAGACAAACAACACTAAAATTTAATCTGTCCTTTGGGGCAGGAGACAGCTTACAGGTTCTTGTCAGCCAGCTAAATGACAGTCAGAAAAGATCATGTGACTGGGGTCTAAAAACTAATTAATCTCCATAAAGCTGTAAGTGAGGTAGGTAAGATGACTTGAAATCTGATTACATTATTGCATTTAAGGGGAGAAAATGCAGCATGTATTTTTCATGTTGATTTTAACCACCTGAGCCCTTAATGATGTTTTGTACCTTGGAAGAAAAATCATATTTCATCCATATTTTAAAAAGAACTACAAAGATGCTACTGTCAGTATATGATTTACGTATTTGCTGTAAATAATATGAAAATGAATAATGTAGGATGCCTCTGTAAAGTTTTCAAAGAATAAGTAATTCTTTGAAAGGTAGATTCACTGTGAAAAGGAAGCCATAAATCGTAAGACTAAAAGAAATTTACAAAGATATTTAAAGGAAATAATAATTTTACTATTCCCAGCCCTACTTCCATAAAAAGCAAATGATTAGGTAGTATATTTTGGCTATTGGACATTTATGTGCTACATTATTATTAGTTCTAAAGTTTAAGTCCTATTCAAAATAATTCTGAAAATTGATGAAAATATCACATTCTCTACCACTTCCATTATTCTAGTCATACACAACATATGTAAATACTTTGAATGTTAGAAGGAGTCATTCAGAATCCCATGGAACCTTCTTGTATGCTTCACAGCTAATTCTTTTTTTGATTGCTTTAACAGTTACGCAAAAGAGACTTCTAAGCAATGGTTCTTTAAATGTGTTCTCCTTTTATCTGCAGCAGAAGAACAAGGATTATAGAATAATAATTTGAAACATTATGTCTGGAATGCTGTGAAAATAATCCTCATTAGATTGGAATGAGCCCTGAAGAGAGAGAGAGAGAGAGAGAGAGAGAGAGAGAGAGAGAGAGAGAGAGAGAATATGTGTGTGTGTGTGTGTATGTGTGTGTGTGTGTGTCTTGGGGGGAGGGGAAAGTTATGTGTATTTCAGAAAGAAAAAGAGAGAGACAGAGACTTGGAGTTTTATTAATAAACACTATCAATCATAGATTATGTAAATTATATATCTGCAAAAATTTTATTTAAAAAATTGGAAGCACTATATTTGAGTTAAAATACAGTCAGGGAATTTATTGCTACCAGGTAATCCATTGTATACTGAACACAGAGAGAAGGTGACAGGCAGGATACATTCTCTAGTTTGCTTTATTAAAATTAAAATTGTAATTTTTTCATAATAATATTAATGAATGTGTGAGCAGACTGAATCACAAAAATAGAGTACCTCTCATTAAGAATCTGAAAGCATTTTACAAATGAAGGGCTTTTTCTACTCTATTTTATATGAACAAAGTTTTTGTGAGTTAAAGTACATTCAGTATTTTAGGGAAAAGTTATCATTGTTCATCTTGGCAAAAATATGCTAGTCAACTTTTTCCCAGTATGCAAACTTTAGAGGCGTCATAAAGGAGAGGTTTGGTTTAAGATTCAGAAGGCAAGAAATATCTTTTGTTCTTCGTTTTTCTTTTCTCTAATCATCTTAAGATGAGCATGCATATAGTATACGGATAGATACACACCCAAAGATATATTTGTGTGACAGAGGGCAGCTAGAATACTCTAGAGTTGTCTGAACCAGGCAGAGTGATGGAAAAGCCACAGGAAGGAAAGGAGAGCTTCAGGAAGGAGAGCTGCTCCCTCTTTTCTGACCTCTGCCTTCACATCCATCTAATCGCCTCTGTATCCCTTCCTGTTATCCACTATCTTTCCACTTTGCCCTTTGGGATACAGAATATGGAAAACATTTTCCCCGACCTGAATAGGCATTTATAAGCAGCTACTTCCTGAGTTCAGTGAATATTTTTAGACCTTAAAAAACACTGTACTTCCTATGAATGATGATATCAGTTAAAATATTATTACTATTATTTTGGATTAAGTTATCACTGCTTAAATATCCCTGGTTTATATTTCCAATCACTGAAAATTTGAAACCTTAATAGAATTCTTGCTAATGGGTAACTAGTCAATATCCATGGTTAAAACTGAAAGGAGGTAAAAATGGAAACTACGGCACTGTGGAGAATTCTAAAACTTTATGTTAAGAATTTCTAAAATGACCTATATGCAAAATAATTTACAGGAGTATCACTTGAAATTATTTTAAAGAATGTTTAGTGGGAGACCAGGGTATACCTGAGGTATAACACCCTTCTGTTGAACTCTAAATTCTAAGCAGAATTTTGTTCTATTGTGTAATGATGCACAAAGGCCAGACCATTCCCACCAACTGTACTACAGAAAAATCTTCTGAGCCTATACACCATCAATTCACTTTCCTTACATAATCGAATAGACAAAGCTTGCCACTCAAGATCAAGGAAAACAGGGATGGAAGAGAAAAGATTGAGACTGAGTATTCAAAGAAAAAGCTAATATAATTCTCTGTGCTGGTATCTTTCTCCCTCCTTGTTTGTTTACTCTTAATATTACAGAATTGATAAGCAGTTTAAAAAATTCTGAGATCCAAAAATGTGTCAACATTACAACACGTTGAATTTTTTATCTGCTTTAAAGTGGGCCCTCAAAAGCTTGCTTTTTTGAAGCAGTCATTTGCATAAATGGCTTAAATAGCCAACGCTTCTGCAGTGGTGAACCAAATTTTATTGGGGTTGTGGAATTAGGTTTCTTCTCTTTCTTTTCTTTTTTCACTTTCTTTCTGCCTGACAAGGTATTTGCTAGCATATCTGAAATTCGGATTTAAATTGAGATCTACTTTGACAATTGAGGGACAGATTTACGAAGCACCAAGACTTCTAATTGGTAGTTTGATTTGAGTGTCTGTGTGCCTGTGTTTGGTTTTTTTATGTACTTATGTACCTATTTCTACATTCATTCATCCACTTACTTATGGACAGAACATTAGATAAAAATCCACTTTCATGAGAAAGATAGTAGGCAAATTCTTGTTTAACATAAAAGCCACTTCAACTATTAATTAATTATGATTACAGAAAATCCCCATTGTGACAGAATATCATTTAACTTCTAAAAACTAGAAGCAGTGACAGCACACATTTTTATAAAACTCTACCATGTAATAATTTTGTGTAAAGAAAGATTGTCCAAACTGATCTTTGAAAGGAGCTTAAATTACCAATCAAATATACATAACCCATTTCATTTGTTAAGGTCTTGATTTTCTAAATTATTTTGGCTTTGTTTTAACAAATACGCTTGGCCATAATGAAAATAAACCTGCTGAAGTCTCCGAGGCCTGAGACAAGCTATAACACATTTCTGCACCACGGGGTGGGCTCCTGGGATGCCTACTGAGAAAATGCCTGCCCACTGAGCATGCCCAGACTATTAAAATGAATTGACATGTTAATGCTGACAGGAAAAGAGCACAAGAGAGCTTGCTAAATTACTGCTCAGTCAGGCACTAGGAATTCCTGAGTGGCTAACTCCTGAGCAAAACCCACAGCAAGCACAACAACATCAACAAAACTTTATTGTCAAATGCACCAAAACAAACAAACACTAACAGGGCTGTCACGTTAGTAATCCACCTGCCCATAAATCATATGGATTTTAATCATACCTGCCACCTTAGCCGCTTATCCCCAGAGAAATTGTTTTCTTTTTGCTCCCTCCTTCACTCGCTTTCAATTATCTGGAAGCTGGTTCACGTGTTTATTTATTTATCTAAAGTTCACATACAGTATGCATGCACAAATTTTCTCCAGGGGTTTGGACCAGGCAGATCATAGGAGGATGCAGTGGAGCGTAGCAGCTAACAGCTCAGATGAATGTACTCAGTCTCAAAAACCTGCTTTGGACCATGATGACAAGGAAAGGGGAGGACAGAAAGTAATTAGTGTGTGTACAATGATTGATTATGGCTTAATATTCAGGCATTTCACCTTTAGACCACTATAGGTAGACCTAAAGAATGATGAAACAGGAAGTCCTCGTGGTTTTTGAGAAGCAAGGAAGAAAAATCTGCTTTTCCACATTTAAGTCATTTGCTTTCGCTTCTGCAGAGGTGGAATAAAGTTTATTCACTTTTAAACACATATGTTTGATCAGTCTATTCACTGCATCTAAGAATTGTTTAAAATCTCAAATATTAAGATGAGCATAAGAAGTGACTTCTAGCCTTGGGCAGGCAGACAGGAGATGAAAGGAAGCTGCACATTTCAGATGAAATTATTAGTTTTAATAGTCTCACCATTGTGTTGTCTTACTCCCAGGAACAACTTCAGAAAATAATACCAATTTGGCTATTCAAGGAATAAGTAGTGAACTGCTCATGACCCTTTCTCAGCTCAGGAGGTGAAAGGGGAGAACAGATGCATTGTGGAGTTCATATCCTTTAGACATAAAAATCATTTTCATGAGACCACATTGGCCCCAAAATAGATATGTTAGATATGGCAAATTCAGGAGAAAGAAAACTTTCACTTTATCTGTCTAATTCAAGCGTTTTTGATACTGTGGTGTGTGTGACTGTGTATGTGTGTAAGTCATGATGGCTTTTTATGCACATTCTGATCTATACTTGCCAAACTGTGTATTAGCTCCATCTCTAGATAGAATCTGTTTAGAACACCCATAGAAATTAAAAGGAGCACATGGAGTTTGACATTTTGCAAAATGAAAGAATAATGGATGTATTATATTGTGTGTTTTTTCCTTTTAGTAAAAATGTCTGACCCTTGGGAAGCTTGGCTAGAAGTTTAGAAGTCTGAATCATTTTTCTTCCTTTTTATGCTCAAAATATATAAGAATTTAATTTCTTCAGCTTCATATTTTCCTTGATATTTCAGTAAATTTGAGATATCCTTCTTGTTCATAAATCATGAACTAAGTAATTGAAGTTTACCCTAAAATAATTTGGTGTCTTTTGACTTTGCATCTTATATCCAAATGCCCAGATAAAAAATCTCCCTGCTCTATTAACTTCTATGTCTGTCTTCTTATAACTGTGACCAAGGACATGCCACAGAACATAAGAGATATTTGACCTTTAACCTCAAGTTTGAAAGAATAAATAATCCATCTCATATCGGATGTAAAATTCTAGTCTTCCAAAATGCCAGATGATTTATATAAAATAGACACAGGTAAATATTTTTGGGTAGAAGCTAAATCATCAAGTTACATTTCATATTTTACCATTATATGTTCATATTTTACAGATTGTGATCACGGTTTTTTGTTTTCTATGATCTTCCCTAAAAATTATATTCACTAATCTATTCAACAGTTACTTATTGAGCACCTGGTATGTGTCAGGTAGTTGCCAGATCACAGTGTCTTAGGTAAAATACTCCTTGTTTGACAAATTTAATTTAGACAGATCAATCTATATCTATTTATCTATCTATATATCTATCCATCTCATTTCAAAAATATCAACTTTAAAGTCCAAAATTAAACTGAACGTGGTTTAGATGAATTAAGGTAACAAAAATCCATCAATAACTTTTCATGCACCAATAAAAAAATGGCCAAAAAGATTTTGATTACCCAAGTCTGTATTGCTCTATCTGCATCACATGGGTGAGAAGAGAAGGGAGCCCAGGGCAGAACATAGAGCATCACAGAATTGCAGGAAATTCCCAGAAAGGCTCAGAAGGAAGAGTCAGAGAGATTGAAGGAGCTGGGGAGAATGTGAAATGGGAAGAAAATATTTCAAGAAAGAGAATCCAATGCTGTCAAAATGTCAAACAACATAAGGACTGAAAAGGGTTTTCTGGTTTAGTAAGAAGATGTCGTTGATCTGCAGGGGTGGTGGAGTGAAAGCCAGATTGTGGTGGCTTTAGAAACAAATAGAATGAAGTGAAGAAACAACTAGTACAGAAAATTATTTTAAAGAGCTTTTCATTGAGAAGGAGGACAGAGAGATGAGACCATAGCTAGAGCAGGGATGACTTCAGGGATTGCACACTGCAGCTTTTTATACCATAGTCTGTGTCTGGCTCCCCCTGGAGTTGTGTGGTACACAGACAGTGCAGCCCTGTACAGTGGCACTGGTATTGTTTGTTTATTCTTCATTTTTAAAGTGGGAGAGTTTGGGGCATGCTGAGGTGTTCAGGAAAGTGGCTAATAGTGAAGAACAGGTTAGAGATATTAGGGAAAAAGAGAGAGATTCAAAACAAGTGCAATGGGGGAATTGGCCACAGAGGCAGAATGGGGTATATGTCTTTTTATTTAGACAAATGCGAACTCAGGTCAGTTTGTGTCACTTGCAGTTCTGCCATGGATGTACATACAACCAGCCTACATAAACCAGCCCTCCAGCACCCTCACCAAGTCATTTATAAATTTGATATTCGTAAATTTTATCTTTTGACACCATTAACATTTGACAGTTTTTTACTTGAATTAGAAGAAATTCTGTTTTCTCACTGTTGTAACTCTAGCTCCTAGAGTACTGCCTATAGGAGGTGTTCAATTAATATTTATGGATTTTATAATCATTTTTGTAATATGGGTATTTTTAAAATTGTTATTTTCTTGAAGAAAATACTATTGCTTGTCTAAAAAACAGACAATTCACCTTTTTCCCCATATTGGCAGATGCCAATTTTGTTCGAGTTTGCCCACCATCTCTTCCCCAGCAACTCAGGAGAACCATGATTGTTCTTAGCAGGTTGTGGTTGTCCTATCAGTCTGCTTGCCAGGGAATTGTTGTGAGGTGGGCATGTGACCCAGGACTGGCCAAGGAGATATGTGGAGAGATGATTTTATGGGATTCTGGAAAGTATCTCCTTGCTGATGAAAATAAACTTAGGGAAGAAATAGTTCCTTATCTTCTGCTCTACATCATTTTATCTCATTTTATACCTGGAACCAGGGTACCCATCTTATAAGCATTAAAAAAAGCCAACTTGCTGATATTACTAGAGAAGAAAGATTTAGGTCATTGAAAAAGATGACCCTGACTTTTGAAAATCATTCAGTTGTGTTCCACTACCACCCCACTAAATGCCAGGGCATGATAGAAATGACAGCCATAATCCCTAATTTCAAAAGTTTATAATGTCCTGGTCTTGAAGACAACATGTCCACATACAAGTGAGAGGACACAAAAAAGATTAGCAAACAAGTGTTTCTTATCTGAAGGCTTGCCTGGGGATAATCCACTTACAAGATGATTCAGGCTGTTAACAGATTTTTAGCAAGATGATTCTTATATAATGTAATATAAACTTGGGAGGGATACCCCATCCTCACCTTGTGTATATTCTATGGTTAGAGGTAACATAGAGGTTCCTCCCACAATCTAGAGGAAGGGATTATAGGGAGGTTTGAAAGTTGGGCTCTCTAGGGTCATCTTAGCTTCTGTCTACCACAGTCCACCATCTGGCCATCAATGATTCATGTCCCTCTAACATTCAAAATAAAATCACCCCTTCCAAGTTCCCAAGAGTCTCATCTCTTTATAGCACAAGCTCAAAATTCAAAATCTCATTATGTAAATCAGGTCTAGGTAAGAATGATGTTTCTGGGTAGAATCTATTAAGAACAACTAGTTCTTGAGGCACTCTCTCCATCTGTAACCCTGTAACACTACAAATGCAAGCTATCTGCCTTTAACAAACTCAATATAAAATAATGGGACAGACAAAAATAACATTTATAGACATCCAAGTTCAAAAAGGGGGAAAATGGAAGATAAAAAGGAGTCACTGCTCTATGGAAATCCTGAAGTCCAGCCAGGCAAATGTTGGGAGTTTCTTGATTCAATTTCAAGGACAGAGAACAATCCTCTGTGGCTCTAGGCTCTATCTTCTGGCTCTTGGTTCAGCTTTTTGGTCACTCTTCCTCTTTCATGAAAGGTAGCATAGGTTTACAGCTGAGGAACTTTATCAGGACTTCCTGCCAGTAGAACCTGGGGGGTGAGACACCCTCCTTTCATATTGTACTCTCGGTCTTTTTTAATTCATCTGGTAGTGACTTCTACGTTGAAACCACTAACTCAAGTATTTTCTGGGTCTCCTGTGAATTTTAATGGGGTTCATGTCATAAGACAAAATCCAGGCTCACAGATCTTTTGGGGATAATTCCTTCTCTACCTTGGTGTCCTGCTAAAATGGCTAAGGGACACCACAGTTAACTTAGTAGAATCTTTATGGTTTGATTGGGAGGATCTGTGAGGCACACTGTTGCTCTCTAGAAAGGCCCTTTTTTGTGATGGAATAGCCTAACCTTTTAATTTTCTGAGGTTTAATGAAAAGGTTATAGAATCACATCCTCGACTTTTTCTCCAGAGCAATCTTTCCTGGCAGTAAATCTCTTGATAATTTTTTTAATAGTTCTTCCCTCAATTTGCCTCTCTCTTCTCACATTTTACTACAATCAGTAAAAATCAACAAGGCAGCACCTTCACCACTTTGCTTGAAAATCAGCTATATGAACAAATTCATTATTTACAGGTTCTGCTTTCCACATATCTCTAGGAGACAATTTTGCTTATGCTGTCTTCCACTATATAACAAGGATCCCTCTTTCTCCAGCTTTCAATAAAATGCTCCCACCTTCACTGTGAGCCTTCATTGACAGTGTCTTTAATGATGTTGGCCAGACACCTGCCAATGAGCTGTTCTAGGCTATTTAGGCATTTCCTATCATGCTTATCAAAATTTCTCTCATCTCAACCCACAGCCTGGTTCCAAAGCCACTCACGGATTTTTAGGTGTTAGTTTTCTATACCATCTAACAAATTACAAACTTAGTGGCCTAAAACAAGATGTATTTATTACCTCACAGTTTCTGTGGGTCAGGAGCTGGGGAATGTCTTGGCTGAGTTTTCAGCAAGGCCACAGTCAAGGTGTTGGCAAGGGTTATGATTTTCCTTTGAAGGCCTGACTGGGGAAGGATTCAATTCCACGTTCATGCAGGTGGATAGCAGAATTTATCTTTACTGGCTATAACACTGAGGGAGGTAACTTCTTGCTGGATATTGGCTGGAGACCTTTCTCAGCTCTTTGTTGTGCAAACCTCCTAACACGGCCACTTACTAGTTCCAAGTCCAAAAGAAAGAAAGACTCTAAAGCAAGTCTTCTAGCAAGACAGGCAGGTTATTGTAAAATGTTGTGTAATCATGGAGCAACTCCCATCACCTTTGGCATATTCCACTATTTGGAATCAAGGAAAAATTCTCACCCACTCTCAAAGGAGGAGATTATAACAAAGGTATAAACAGAAGAAGGTGTCAGAGGCTGAATTGTGTTCCCCCCAAATTCATTTGTTGAAGTGTGACTCCTCAGAATGTGACTGCATTTAAAGACAGGGTCTTTAAAGATGAATGGATAAACAAGATGTGGTACAATGGAATACTACTCAGCCATAAAAAAAGAACAAAATAATGCCATTTGCAGCAACATGGATGGAACAAGAGAGTATCATACTAAGTGAAGTAAGTCAGAAAGAGAAAGACAAATACCACATGATATCACTTATATGTGGAATCTTAAATATGACACAAATGAACTTTTATGAAGCAGAAACAGACTCACAGACACAGAGAACAGACTTGTGGTTGACAAGGGGGAGGGAGGTGGCGGAGGGATGGAGTGGGAGTTTGAGATCAGCAGATGCAAACTATTATATATAGAATGGATAAACAACAAGGTCCTACTGTATAGCACAGGGAACTATATTCAATATTTTATGATAAACCATAATGGAAAAGAATATGAAAAAAAGAATGTGTACATGTATAACTGAATCATTTTGCTGTAAAGCAGAAATTAACACAACATTGTAAATCAACTATATTTCAATAAAAATTTAAAAAATAATAAAGATAGGGTCTTTAAAGAGGTAATTAAGTTAAAATGAGGTTATTAGGGTGGGCTCTAATTCAGCAAGACTGGTGTCCTTACAAGAAAAGGAGAGTAGGAGACAGACATGTACAGAGGAAAGACCAAGTGAAATTGCGAGGAGAAGATGGCCACCTACAAGTGAAGGAGAGAAATCTCAGAAAAAATCAACCCTACTGACAACTTGGTCTCAGACTTCTAACCCCCAGAAAATAAATTTCTATTGTTAAGCCACCCAGTCTGTGGTATTTTTTTATGGCAAACTAACTCAGCCGGGTCATTGGGGGTCACTTTAGGGTCTATTCTCCACAATTGGAGAAGTTATTGGAGTTTTCAAGACATGGTCCTAAGGAAAATGTGGTGTTCTTCTAAGACGCCTTTGAGTCCTCTCAGGAGGTAGGGGTAAGAGAGACAAACATATGAGGATCTAGGGCTCTCAGTTCCACCTCAGTGAGTGAATTCGACTTTAATCTGTTCTGAATATGAGAATTCCACCTAGTGAGAACTTTTCAAATTCAAAGACCCCATGTAGTCTTATTTGATGTGTCCTATTCCGGGAATATAGTCTTCCTATAGAAATTTTACTGATTGTTAAAACAGCATTGGACTAGTGTTTAAGAGAACTAAACGCTAATGTCCACTCTGATACAAGACAGTCGGGGAACTTTGAACAAGTCTCCTAAGCTCTCTACATCTTTTGTTTCTTCAACATAAAATTAGGAGTTTGGACAAAATTATTATAGATTCCTTTCCATCTCTCAGTAACATAAATTACAGAAGTTTCTATATTTTTCTGTTAATCACTTTGTTTCTATCTCTCAGTAACATAAATTACAGAAGTTTGTATATTTTGTTGTTAATCACTCTGTTTCCATTTCTACACTTACGGGGAGAGATAAGATAATTCTATATTATACAAAGTTTGTTTTGCTTGATCAATAATAAAGATTTCTGATAATTAAAAGCAAAACATATATTTGTACTGAAAAAGAACTTGACAATATTTCTCCTGCATTAGAAAGATGTATGGGTTATATTTTGAATATTGACTGCAGTTTTTATTCTCAATTATATGTCTTTGAGAAAGGAAATGAAATTAGACATAATAGATTGGGTATTTTCATAAATTCTGTCAGTGCAAAAAAGCCTCTGCAGCCAATTTTAAGAGAAAATATTTTTGTATCTTAAACCACAAATAACAGCTTTTACCTTTGTGTTTTCAGAGATGAATTTATATAGCTGAGATGTCTCTTTGGTGTCTGTGTAAAACAAGTGACAAACTAGAAATAAACTTAATGTTCTTTTAATTCTCAGTTGTCACCTATCCTGGTTCTTCTGTCTTCAGTTCTCACAATGAAGGTCCCTGAACAGAACTCTAAGAATACTTAAAAGGCCAAGTTTCTAAAGCTACACCAGGTAAGCAAGAGGTGCTACATTCAAATGAGCTCTCTGATGTAGAGGTGACAGGCAAGAACTAAATTGGCAGTATTTGCTGAATGATCCATACCCATAGGGGGCAGGATTCCACCTGGTTGGGCTCTTATATTGGAGTAAACTCAAGGACCAGCCTTCATGAAATGAAATGGGCTGTAAGGGAACAGCCAAAGTGACGGCAGATTTTGTGTTCAATGACCGTATGGTTTTCATTATCTTGTTCTCAACGAAGAATTCATCCAAAGAACAACCAAATGAAAGCAATGTGTAAACCATGTCAACCCATCCTTGGATGAACATGTCACATTTGTTCTATTATCTAGTGGTAAATGTGTAAAGGTGGGGAAAGGGGAGAGGAAGAAGTAGGAAAAATAAAAGGTAGTGCAAAAAGAAGGTATGGTAGGAGCAAGGGAAAAGAAATGTATCAGCCATTCAGCTGTTTCATTATGTAGCTTCCCACACTCACCAAAGATGTAATTCATCCTGCAGGTGCAAACATTGTTGGCTTTCTCATGGACTCTTGACGGATGGACCGGATGTACGTTTCCTTACCCCAGATGCTCTTTAAGAACACCGGCAATGAGATAGGGGATTGTATGCACCTGAATCAGCACATTCACTGAGTCTTATTTGTCTCCTTTCTTGTTTAAAGAACTAGTAGTGCTGTGCACAGAGCAAAAAAAACTAGGCAGAGGCTTTTTTCTTTAAATATAGAAAGATGCCCAATCTAAACACCTTTTGGAGTCACTTCTTTATAATTGCCCTGAGATAAACGACATTACTGCCCTGATTACTCATCACCAACAGTCACTTTAGTGGATAATTATCAGAATACATGGCAATATCGCATCCAGTAATAAAATTCATCCTTATGTTTTCTACAAGGTTTTCAAAAATTTCAGATGGATTTTTTCCCTGTAAGTTGAGAAAAACATAAAGATTTGAATAGATAATATATTAGAAATGGAAACGTTCATTCCCTCTGAATCAGTGTCGCCACCCTCCTTCATTAGCTCCCACCAACTTCGAGGATTCCAAAATTCCAAACACAACTGACTCTTTTCAGGCTGAAGTTCCATTGACTTTTGGCAAAAAGCAACTTCCTGGTTCAAAGAAAAAAGGCTTATAAAAAAGCTCACAAGGCTTCTTAGACATCAAATGGGTCTTACGAAACCACATTTTGATGAGCTAAGTGTAAATGAATCAGAAACACATGGATTAAATTTCCCTTGAAATACACATGGGTTTGAAAATCAAGGAAAAAGTGTTTAGCCAAATGTGTTTTGGGTTTCCTTGAACTGAAAACATTTGAAAAAAGTTGAGGCATTTGCTAAACCTTAATACACTGTTGTGTTTGCTAAACCCTCCTCCAAATCAATTAAATTTCCATGAGGCTTCCTTCATTCCCCTGTGGTTTGCCTTGTCAACTCTGTCTTGACACTTTATAGACCAAACTAAATTCCCATTGAAAAAAATAGACTGTTGTTCTAGATCTACTTAAATATGAAGTAACTATTAAAACTCAGCAAATCAAAGACATTAAGGGGTGGAAAAGCACCCGTTAGGTCATGTGTTCTATCCTGAGGGTTGGAGATCATGCACTCACGGCTCTCCAGTGCTTTATCCAGTGCAGTTTTAAATGTCTCGAGTGACAGGACTTCCACTACCTCCCTTGGGAGAATATTGTGCATTCTAATAGATTTTGCCATTAGGAACTGTGCCTAAGTGTATAGCAGAGGCACAGTGGGATGTCTGGTGGGAAAAATGGTATTATGGATAATTAACTCTTTCACTACTCCATATCAATCACCTGTAGCATGTCCAGCAACTTATTCTAGCATTTCAGGACTAAAGTATGTACTATGATATATGTGCACCTTACTAGTTTTCATTCAAAAAACAATATTTGGTTAATGGTATAAAATTAGGCCCATGGTAATGTAAGATAAAGTTCCACAATTAAAAGATCCATCACAATAAAACTATGGAATGTCATAAATATATTCTTTTGACTGACAATGTTATTTTAACATCCCTGGAAAATATGTAACTTGAAGTCTTAAGAATTTTTTTCTTTTTGATCATAAAATGATGTCCAAATGGCACCAACCAGAACCTAAACACATATATTATCTGTATATACATAATATACATACCCAAACTGACTTCCTTCTGCTAATATCTTTTCTTTAAACCTCTTCACAGAAAATTGAACTTATTTTTCATTTCTGCTCCTCCTAAGAAAGGCAATGCATTTGTGAGGACATATCTATCTGTCTTTCTAGATAGAAAGGAAAGCCTAGCTTTCAATATAGCTAACATGTTTTCAGAGGTCTTATGGCAGAGTTTACATTAATTTGCTCTAGTTCTCATTCCACTTACAAATGAGTTATAAGTCACATGATGACTTACATGGCCTGTCATACTGCTACTATGCTGACCTTTTCAAAATTCTGCATTGTGAACAGCTGACAGCCATACCTCTTCCATGCCAGTTACTGCAACCTATAAAACTTAACCAATGAAGTGGCGAGAAGAATCAGGTAAGGGGAATGGGAAACTGCATGATATTCTCAACTTCCCTTTTTAATCTCTCAGACATGGGGTGGCTTTTCATGTTTCACACGGTCTTTTTTTTTTCTTTTAAAATGAGCATTTTCCTCTCCCTCTACCCTGTCCCTCATATTATCTTGCCCCTTTTTATGCATTTCTGTGTCAGTCATACTAAGTGAGTCTCCTGTTAAGATATGGAGTTGAGACTTTTATGTCTACATGGCTCTCTCTCTTTTTTTTTTTTCTTTACTATCTGAGGATGTAGGTAGTAGGGAGTAGGGATTGAGTTGAATAAATATTTTTCAAAACTCCATATCCATTTGATTATTATCATACTTTATCACTTTAAACTGTCTTTCTTCAAGATATTTTAAATAATATTTAAAGCTGAGGGCTTACTTTTTGATTACTGCATTTGGCACCTACTAATACTTATCATTAGCAAATGAGCTGGGTCATTTTCCCCCCTCACTTATACCAAAATGTGAAGTGTCTCCACCCAGACTGTTTATATTACTGCTGCAGCTTTGGTCACCATGGTCTTTTCCTGCAACAAGTCTAGCTTTCCTTTTTAAAGTTTTTTCTTTAATCTTTCCTTATAAGCCAATCCTGTGGCTCATTAATAAGTATGTTACGTTTCTCTGAACTTCTTCTAATGGTTTTCCTTTCTCTCTTGCTTAAGGGAATTGCCATTAATATTTAACAATTTTGAATTTCTGTTTTTAAAAGGGGATGTTAGAGTTTTTAGTATTTAGGCTGATTTAAATTCAAAACAAGTTTTTCATGGGAAAGATTGAAAAACACATATACAATCACCATATGATAGCAATCAAGACCAAAAAGGGGGAGAACTGCTGTTTTCTTTTTTCTTTAAAAAGTATTTGATATTGAAATGATTACAAACAAAGAGTAAGAACAATATTCTGAGTCATGTTACTAAGCTCCGTATTCTAATCTGAATTTAAATTCCTGAGTAAAGGGGTAATTATGTTACTATCTAGAAATGCTTTAAATTATGTCTCATGTTCAAAAAGACTGAGAAATAAAAGGCTCAGTTCTTCATGTAGAGTTAACATTCTAGATTATGGTAAGCATATGATGCATGCTGCCATATTATGGCCACTAGTTTGTTTCTTTTCATTATAGGCAAAAGTAAAAACAGATTCACTAATGCATCCAATGCAATACCTTCAGCTTACATAAAGGTAGTGAAGTCTAAAAATCTATCAGAAGGAGCTGATGGTGAGGCTGTGCTCAACTAAATTCAAATATACATATTTACTTTCTACTTGTTATATAATGGCTACCTTTACATAAAAGTCACAGTGCACTTCATCTTAATAAGAACGTCAGTTTAGTCATTGTCGGAGAGGGAATTCAAATTCAAGATTTGTTTCTTTAAAAGTGCTTTTACCATATCTTACAAATACATGTTATTTCAGAAAGAGATATTAATAAATCTTTGAAAGTCAACATTTTCTATGCTATGATCATTCCATAGACATTGGGAAAGAGAGAAAATATTTATAAAGCATTTAGTGATGAGTAATTCACAAGGAAATAATTATAAATACAAGTCAAACAAATTGGCAATTGTTTGCATTTCAAATTAGACATCACATGGAATGAAGTATTGCTCTGTTTTGCTTCATGAGTGTCTTAGGGAAAGCTATTCCTACCTACATTTGTGAGGCTCATTTGGAGGTCTAGCTGATAGAACACTAGTCGGGGAGTCTGCATTTCGTAAGTCTCTCCTGGCTCTATCAGACCTCGCTGTGTGGCCTGGTAGAATTTACTCTGAATTTTTGGTATTTGTTTCCTCATCAGTGCAGCTGGGAATAAAAATAATTTTTTTACATGGTAAAGATATCAATGATCAAGCATGCTAACAATTTATTGGAACCAGACCATGTTTTTCACAATAAACATGTTTTCCCTGAAGTAACTGATATTCCTAATAGACTCAATTCCATCTAGACTTTTTAGATAATCACGCATGTCTACTTAAGAGATGAGGAAATTCACTTAAAGAGATGACAGGACTGACCCAGGGCCATATGGGTATCAGAAAAACTACCTAATGCCTTGTTTATAGAAATATTCAACAAATACTACTTAATATGATTCTATGATGTTCAAGCAGATTAGCCACCAACAGACTTTCATTGTTTATTAACTCCTTAAATGCTGTCAGTATATGTGCTTGTCCTTATCCTATAGGTAGCATCAAAAGGCAGAAAAGGTAAAGATATTAAGTCTCCTCTCAGTAGGCATGCTTAAAAAGCACAATATAAGCAGACTTAATTGTATCCTCTGCTAATGGAATGATGAACAGTGAGTGGCTGCGGAGGGAGCTAGGTTAGTATGGGCAAACAAAATCATTCCAGCCCTAAATTAATTTGAAATTTGGTGTTTTCTCGTGCACAAGCAACCCAGTATTAAAATGTAAGTTGTATAAAAATACGTACATGACTAATGGAATTTGTGATCGTGCTTTACTTTGATCCTTGTATAGTTCAGTTGTTCCACGCACAGACAGTAATAGCATTGACTCTTTTGTGGGGGGGGATCATATACCCAGATTTGCTTGGAGTGTCCAAAGACACATTTGTTGTCCCTGCTTCCTGTTAGCATTGTCCTAGATTTTTTAATTTGCAAGCAATGCAATATTATTCATAGTTGCATTCAAACACATGGAGATGGTTTGTTAGAACTCCACCTTTCAGTTATTCAGCCACTGAATATATATAATAATTATTATATATCATATATGTATATATTTCCTTAAAAATCTGTGGCTTTTTGCCTTTTGCAATAAATAAAAATTATTTTAAAAAATATTCTTAATGAAAAGTTAATTATTGACTTTTTATATGCCAAGAATGAGGGTGAAATTTTAACTTGCACAAAATGCTTGTTGATAGTTATTATTCACTACAGGGATTGGGATTATATCAATAAACACATGAAAAAATAAGATGCAACTCTTTTGGAAAAGCATCAGCATCTACTTCAAAATTTAGTAGTTTATAGATGTCTTGCCAAAGATGATATTTTAACAAATGTAGTTAAAGAAGGTAGGTTTTTATATTAGTCTTAAAACTAGGCTTTTCATTTAGATCAAATAAATGTTCTTCATTAATTTTGCTCATGCTTAAGTCCAAAGTTCCTTGTGCACATAAAAAAAGTAAAGTGAGGAACTTCCCTGGTGGTCCAGTGCATAGGACTCCATGCTCCCAATGCAGGGGGCCTGGGTTCAATCCCTGGTCAGGGAATTAGATCCCACATGCATGCCACAGCTAAGAGTTTGCATGCACAACTAGGAAGTCTGCATGCTGCAACTAAAGATCCCGCATGCCGCAACTAAGACCCAGCACAGCCAAAATTAATCGATCAATAAATAAATATTTTTAAAAAAGTAAAGTGATAGCTGTTTATGTACTGGCTCTAATAGAAGAACTTTGCAAAAGGTTAAATTGTGTTAATTTTATATCCTTGTTATCAGATGTTTCATATCAACATACTAATTCCAACAGCAGTTCAGTATTTTGATCCCATTTATAAAATCAAAGTAAAGATTAGGGTAATTCATTTTGCTGAAATGAAACATTTGACAAATTGTAAATTTAGTTTAAAAAGTTTTAAAATAAATAAATAAAATTACTTGGTTTTGTAATGATAACGTAAGTATAAATATTGGTGAAAAAAAGTCATGTTAAAAATATTCTTGCCAAATTAGGAAGCTTATGGAACAGAAACATTCTTAGAGTTGGCTGTCAAATTAGGAAGCTTATGGAACACAAACATTCTTAGAGTTGGCTGTGGTGAACACATACTTTACCCTTTTGTTTACAAACAAACTGTGAAAAACTCCAATTAAAATAGAAGTAAGTATGGTCAGGATTTACAGGTGTTTTGTTTTTAATTTCTGCAAAGTAGGACTGGCTAAAATATAGAATTTTTGTGATGCAGTTAATGATGAATAATTTTAAAAGTAATATGGTAGTTCATGCTTTCTCTTTTCATTGTCAATAAACAGATTTTAGAAATGTTTTATCCTTTGAAGAACTGCTTTATAAGTAAACCAAAGTATTCTAAAAAAGGTATTAAAACCCTTTTATATTTTTGTATCACTGTGTTAAAAATCAGAACAGATATAGAAAATCAATTCTAAAATTTGTATGGAGCCAAAAAAGACCCCTAATAGCTAAAGCAATCTTAAAGAAGAATAAAGGTGAAGGTGTCACAATTTCTGATTTAAAACTATATTATAGGGCTTCCCTGGTGGCGCAGTGGTTGAGAGTCCGCCTGCCGATGCAGGGGACACGGGTTCGTGCCCCGGTCCGGGAAGATCCCACATGCCGCGGAGCGGCTGGGCCCGTGAGCCATGGCCGCTGAGCCTGCGCGTCCAGAGCCTGTGCTCCGCAACGGGAGAGGCCACAACAGTGAGAGGCCCGCGTATCGCAAAAAAAAAAAAAAAACAAAAAAACTATATTATAAAGCTTCAGTAATCAAAACACTCTGGTACTGGCATAAAAACATACATATAGATCAATGTAACAGAATAGAGAAACCCAAAATAAAGCCACAATATACTGTCAATTAATTTAAGATAAAGGAGCCAAGAATATAAAATGTGAAAAAAATATACAGTGTGGAAAATATAGTCTCTTCAAAAAATGATGTTGGGAAAACTGGACAGCCACATGCAAGAAGAATGAAACTGGATCCCATTTTATGCCATAAGCAAAAATCAACTCAAAATGAATGAAAAACTTGAACAGAAGACCTGAAACAGTAAAACTACTAGAAGAAAATGTCAAGTAAGCTGTGTGACATTGGTCTTGGCAATGAGTTTTTGGATTTTTTACCAAAGTAAAGGCAATAAAAGCAAAAATAAACCAGTGGGACCATATCAAACTAAATAGTTCTGCACAGCAAAGGTAACCATTAACAAAATGTAAAGGCTACTTACCCCATGGGATAAAACATTTATAAGTCATATTTATGATAAGAGGTTAATACACAAAATATATAAAGAACTCATACACTCAATAGCAATAAAACAAACAATCCCATTAAAAATGAGCAGAAGATCTAAATAAATATTTTTCCAAAGAAAACATAAAATGCTCAACAAGTACGTGAAAAGGTGATCATCACTAATGATTTCGGGAATGCAGATCAAAACCACAAGGAGATATTACCTCACACCTGTTAAAATGGCTATCATCGAAGACAAGAGATAAGTTTTGGGAAAGTGGAGGAAAGAGAACATTTGTGCCCTGTTGGTGGAAATGTAAATTGGTGCAGCCACCTTGAAAAACAATAGGGAACTTTCCACAAACAGAAAGAAATTACAATTTATCCTTGTAATAACAATGCAAAAATTGAGAAATTTAAATGGTGAATACTCAAACAGCATGCACTATTTAATTTTTAAATCTGACGATTGTGCTGCAAAATATCTTAACTTGTGGGAAAAAAAATTTGGAGTTCCTAGTTTTAACTGAAAAAATGTATGCTGTATACTAAAATGGAAAAGAAAATTAGAAAGCCTACAGTTTTACAGGATTTAAATATGGCAAAACATTCAAAATAGTCAGGAATAGCTAATTTATTTGAAATGTATAGTCTTATAAAAAGAGTTGTTAGATATAGGTGAAAGGTAATGTGAACGAAACAAAAAGACAGTACCTGTAAAAATAATTAGACAGTACTATGTACATATTTTTACATTAAAAAAATTAGAATTGAATATATTTTCTTTTTAGAAATTTAGAACTTACCATGAGTTATCAGATACTTCAGTATATGTTAACACATCATTTTCTCATTTAAATTTATTATGGTCCACGGAGAAGAGTAAATTGAAGGCATTAACTATTTCAAATTGATTAACCTGAAAAAAAAGAAACTTGGAAGAATATTACAGGTAATTTTATGAAGAAGTTAAAAATAGAAAGCCTTTGTGATGATATTCACAGAACTTTGAAATTTATTTAAAAACACTGAATTATACACTTAAAATAAATGGATTTTTATGGCATGTAAATACCTCAATAAAGCTGTTAAAAATGTTTCTAAAAAACCACATTGAAAAACAAAGTATGTTCTAGGGAACAAAACCAGTAACACAATAATGAAAACAAACTAAGAAAACTGATTGTGTTCATGAAAATGTACCAAAAATATTTTTTCTACTTATGTTCCTTCATAATATCCAATAAATAAGTACTTTTGTTTTAATTTATATAAATAAATTATTTCATCTTTAAGAAAAAGGTTTATTTTTGAAAATTATTTTTGGTTTACAATAAAACTGTGGTTTCTTTGACCAATAAATAAACATTTCAAAATAATGTATAAACTTTAATGCTTTTAGCACCCCCTTTCACTCTTAAAAATGTCCTTTTGGGGATAATACAGTACACACTCACACTCCTTCTGTGACACCACATGCTGAGTGCTACGATTTTCACAAATTGTAATTCTTTTAACCCTCATCACAACTTTATGAAGCAGGTTCTGAGGGGACAATTGGGCCTAGAGAAGTGAAGTCACTGTCCCAGGTTGCACAGGTAACTAGTGGCACCAGGAGCCATGCCCAGGCAGTTTGGCTCTAAAGCTGTGACTTGTGTTGGTAACCACTGAACAAACATTCTTTTGAGTTCTTTGCTCCAGAGGCCATGCCTGTGACCTATATTTCTGTACTCAGATCACCAGGCCCTGCCTTTCTCTTCTGGTGGATAGTTTTGCTCTCAGGGATTTGTTTTCAAATTATTTCTGCATTGCTGTTTTGGTTTATTGTGCCCCAGAAAGCCTCATAATTACAGCCACATTACTCTTCTGTCCCTGCTCCCTGCCTCCATATAAACATTTGGAGAAAATTAAGAGCTAGTGAAATGAAGTAAGTGCTTGTAGGAATAGCAACCTGCACTATTTCAGTTGCTACTGAGATCTGTGTAATACACATGTAATAACATAGTATATGCAGTTCCGACTTAGACATCTCTACTTTAAAATTACATCTCTTATCATAACTTCATTACTCCAAGTCTGTCATAATGATGTGAAATATCATAAAGATGATATCTAAACAGGAAGCACTTTTTAAAAACATCTTTATTGGACTATAATTGCTTTACAATGTTGTGTTAGTTTCTGCTGTATAACAAAGTGAATCAACTATATGTGTACATATATCCCCATATCCCTTCCCTCTTGTGTCTCCTTCCCACCCTCCCTATCCCACCCCTCTAGGTGGTCACAAAGCACCAAGCTGATCTCCTTTAAACAGGAAGCACTTTTAAACGTGCATGCAGTTCTTCTTCTTGATCAGCAGAACATTACTTTGCCTTCCTATACTAAGTAGACAGGAAAACAGAGTAGGATTTATCCCCTAGTTCGGGCGAAGGAATAGAGGGTAGGCAGGACTACGAGTTTCAGCATCCATCTTTACCCCTTCTAAGCTCATCAGCATAAATCTCCCTTCTGCCCTCCCTACCCAATATAGTCCCAAAGGTAATCTTGGCCAGGTGTATGCACCATCCTTTCTCAAAAAGGCAAATGGCTGTATTTTGTACTGTATTGGTTTTCTCCTGATAGAAATGTCCAGTCATCTTCCTCCTATAACTCGTCCTCGTATTCAAATTCTACTCCTCTCCAAAGATCTGGTTACAGGCCTACCTCCTCAATGGAACTATTTCAATACTCATAATTTAATTCTGTTGAATACTAATAATACTTATTGACTATATTACACAATATAGCATTGAATTTATATGCATGTACTATACATACATAGATATATACATCTATATATGCTGTTTTTATTCTTTTCTCCCCAGTAAATTGTAAATTTTCTGGAAAGGCATTGTGTCTTAGATCTGGCTACCTTTCTAACTATGCTCATTATTTGGTCGATAGACAATTGTATTCACTAGATTATAGGTTTTGTTTCTTTTGATTGGTTTTTAAGGCATTCAATTATAACAAAAATGGCTCAGCATTATGATATCCTTTATCCCTAGCTACTTGCCATGTAGAACGTAGAATAGGTTCTTCTTATATTCCAAATCACATTATAAGTTCATGAGTCTTAAATTCCACCTGGCCTAACATCTATCCTTATCTCCTGCAGTGACACTGGAACTTAGCTGTTAACACTTCTGTTCCTTGAAGACATAGTAGTCTTTGTCCAATGCATTGATTTGATAGGCAACAACCCGGATCAGATTTCTCCATGGAATGTCAAAACAACAGACATGCTGCAACATCTATTCCATAGCTAACCTGATTAATACAGTCATTCAGTGCTTCTTAAATTTCCTTTAAGTTGGCATCACATTTGTTGCCATTTTGAATGGTTGAGGGAATGCATACCACCATCAGCAGAGAGGAAAGCACATGAAACAACAATACACTGACAAGTGCATGAGAAGTACTCTGAAGCAGAATTGTAGGCTTCGTTTTCTTTTTATCTTTCTCCTCTCTTCTTCCTTCCTCAAAATCAAGTTTAGTAAAAACTCTTATCGATATATAATACCGTCTTTCTTCTTTCTGTCTATTGACAAATGACTTGAAAAAAGATAGTATATAAATTCTGTTCTAAGAGTGGGACTCAGGACATAAAAACAGTAGCCATATATTTGTGTACTGCTTTGAATGAAATCAGGATACAACGGATTAAACTGTCTTAAGAATCATTGCCACTCAGCAGTTTTATTAAATAATAAAATATAATCGTCAAATACCTGCATAAGACATGCATAGAAATGGAAATAAAATTCTCATTTTTTTCACTCAAGACCTAATTCCCAGTGGTGAAACTTGCATATTATGAAGATGTGGCCTTTTGAAGGTTTCTATGAACATTTTTTAAAGACTTATATTTTTAGAACTATTAACCATTTTTAACATAAAAAATTAGGTTTAAAGACCCACAATTTTATTAAGAATCAAAAAGATAAAATTTTTACCTTATTTCATGTTATTTTATTCTAACAATGTTTTTAAATTTCCCTAACTTTTATAGCTTGTTATATAAATACATATACATATGTATCATATTGAATAATTTATACATATACATATCTTTAGCACACTCATTTTACATAAGTGAAAACATGACCTAATAAAATGATACTTTGTTACTTAAGTGATGCAAATATTTGAACTATCTTATTTGAATTAGGTTTCTGCTCTTTTGCTTTCACCAGTAAGTCTTTTGTTTTATGTTACACTCATTGCACCACAGGAATTTCTTTAAGAAATGAAAGAAGGAGAGAAGGATTTCCTTCTTGAAGTAAGTTTATATGGTGATTCTATTACTGCCGTTTGCAGTAGTAAGTCAAATATGATATTTTACTGGGAAGACCGATTCTATTTTGAATATAAAAACTGTGCTATGGGGGTTTGGTTCCTTTGCATTTTATTAATTGGGCATTATTATTAAGGCAAGTAATAGCTTTATTTGAATCTTCATTCTTTGAGGAAAAACATACATCAATGATGTCTTTATGGATGGCTTTATGATAATCTTTGTGGTGATTCTTGTATAGCCACTCTTTGCATTTTATTTCTAATACAAACACCACTTGGGCTCTTTCAGGAATGACTACTGGGGAAATGAGAATAATGTCACAGCCTTCTCTGGACAATGTATACACTCTCCATAAGAGGTGTAGTTCAACTTGGTCCACAAGAGATAAGTAACATGCAGCTATATGCAAAGGTGGTGGAAGAACTTACTTAGAGTTATACTGTGTGACACAGAAGATTTATGTATTTGGATAGTTAATTAGAGTCATGAGTAGAAAGGTGGCTTGGGATCAGTTTACAGAAGATATCTACCACCAAAATGATTAATTAAATTAATCAGCAACTTTTTAGTGGAAAAGTAAATGTAGTAACTATAATGCTAAGCAGATTCATTGCACAAGTATAGAATGGAAATGGAGACCAGAAAAAAAGGGGTGTGAGAGTCCCCATAATACTGTACTCCTGAGGGATCCTGTAGTACCATCACAAGTGAGAGACATGTTAGTTGGTTTCTATTAGGACAGATCCAGGAACACTGCTCACCAGTATAAGAAGACTTGTTGCCAAGACTGAAAGTTAGCAAAAGGCAGAAAGAGAACCTGAGGTTTACATAAAATGAAGAAAAGGAGACAGGAGTAAATATTCATAGTGATGAAAGTACTACAGTGTTCATTGCTCTGGTTTGACCCCTCATGTTCAAAGCTTCTTTCATTGACATAGCATGAAAGGTAACTGGACAGCTTTGCAAAGGCGAGGTCACCTAGCCCAAGGGTCTCTCAGTACCAATCTTTGGACCCTGTTAGCCTAACTTCAAAACAGTTATTCTGGGGGGCAGGATGGGAAAGACTAATTAATAATCCAGATTTCTGGTACCTGATCCCATAGATTCTGTCTCTGTAGGAATATCTGGGATGGGGCATAGGAATCTGTTATACTTCTGCTGTGTTTGTTTCTCTTGTTGCTGTTCTAAGGTATGCCTTAACTGAGAGAGTTACCAGGTAATGCCTTCCTAATATCAATAGTTGTTCTTAAACTTTAGAGGGTATTATAATCACCTGTAGTAACTTGGTAACCCATAGGTTACCTGAGCATTTACATTTTTAACAAGGTCCCAGGTAATACTGGTATTTCTGATTCAAGGACCAAAAAATTGAAAAACACTTGGTA
Organism: Orcinus orca; assembly: GCF_937001465.1. Lineage (NCBI taxonomy): Eukaryota > Metazoa > Chordata > Mammalia > Artiodactyla > Delphinidae > Orcinus > Orcinus orca. Next base: position 35,870,640 of record NC_064565.1, on the reverse strand, counting down.
GAGTGGTTATGTATTCAAGTGTCTGCAAAGTCTAAATAAAAAATACGTTTGCAAGAATCAGAATAAGTAATAAGAAATGAAGAGTCTATATGAATTACAGAGAGCATGCTCAACCTAAATATATTTATAATACAGTTTATTTTAAGATACTTTATTGGCTAGTTGAAAATTTTCTGAAGGAAAATCTGCCCTATGCTCTTAAATGTGTGATTACTAGCTCTGTGAACTCAGATTAAGCATGGATTTCTAAGAATGGTGGAAATATTATTCATTCATTCATTCACTTATTCATTCATTCCCTCATTCGGTCAGTTATTCAACAAATATTTATTGAGAAACTGCTTTTGGCCAGGTAGTATTTTTGGCAGATGGAATATATCAGTAAACAAAATAGGAAAAAATAAACTGGCCCTCATGAAGAATTTTGAATAGAACCAATGCACTTCAACATATTTAGTTTAAAATTAAAATACAAATAATCTTAAGGTCTGCTTTAATTATTAGTTAAAACTCTCAAAATGCAATCACTGAATAGCAATCCAAACATAAATGTCTGTTTCATAATTTTTTTTAACAGCTTTATTGGAGTATAATTGCTTTACGGTGGTGAGTTAGTTTCTGCTTTATAACAAAGTGAATCAGGTATACATATACATATATCCCCATATCCCCTCCCTCTTGCATCTCCCTCCCACTCTCCCTATCACACCCCTCTAGGTGGTCACAAGGCACCGAGGTGATCTCCCTGTGCTATGTGGCTGCTTCCCACTAGCTATCTATTTTACATTTGGTAGTGTATATAAGTCCATACCACTCTCTCACTTCATCCCAGCTTATGCTTCCCCCTCCCCTAGTCCTCAAGTCCATTCTCTACATCTGCGTCTTTATTCCTGTCCTGCCCCTAGGTTCTTCAGAAACATTGTTTTTTTTTAGATTCCATACATACGTGTTAGCATACAGTATTTGTTTTTCTCTTTCTGACTTACTTCACTCTGCATGACAGACTTTAGGTCCATCCACCTCATTACAAATAACTCAATTTCATTTCTTTTTATGGCTAATATTCCATTCTATATATGTACCACATCTTTATCCATTCATCTGTCGATGGCCACCTAGGTTGCTTCCATGTCCTGGCTATTGTAAATAGAGCTGCAATAAACATTGTAGTACATGACCCTTTTTGAATTATAGTTTTCTCAGGGTATATGCCCAATAGTGGGATTGATGGGTCATATGGCAGTTCTATTCTTAGGTTTTTTTTTTTTTTTTTTTTTTGCGGTATGCGGGCCTCTCACTGTTGTGGTCTCTCCCGTTGCGGAGCACAGGCTCCGGACGCGCAGGCTCAGTGGCCATGGCTCACGGGCCCAGCCGCTCCGCGGCATGTGGGATCCTCCCGGACCGGGGCACAAACCCGTGTCCCCTGCATCGGCAAGCAGACTCTCAACCACTGCGCCACCAGGGAAGCCCTATTTTTAGTTATTTAATAAACCTCCATACTGTTATCCATAGTCACTGTATCAATTTACATTCTCACCAACAGTGCAAGAAGGTTCCCTTTTCTCCACACCCTCACCAGCATTTATTGTTTGTACATGTTTTGATGATGGCCATTCTGACTGGAGTGATGCGATACCTCATTGTGGTTTTGATTTGCTTTTCCCTAATTAGTAATGTTGAGCATTCTTTCATGTGTTTGTTGGCAATCTGTATATCTTCTTTGGAGAAATGTCTATTTAGGTCTTCTGCCCATTTTTGGATTAGGTTGTTTTTTTGATATTGAGGTACATGCGCTGCTTGTAAATTTTGGAGATTAAACCTTTGTCAATTGCTTCATTTGCAAATATTTTCTCCTTTTATGAGGGTTGTCTTTTGGTCTTGTTTATGGTTTCCTTTGCTGTGCAAAAGCTTTTAAGTTTCATTAAGTCCCATGTGTTTATTTTTGTTTTTATTTCCATTACTCTAGGAGGTGGGTCAAAAAGGATCTTGCTGTGATTTATGTCATAGAGTGTTCTGCTTATGTTTTCCTCAAGAGTTTTATTGTGTCTGGCCTAACATTTAGGTCTTTAATCCATTACGAGTTTATTTTTGTGTATGGTGTTAGAGAGTGTTCTAATTTCATTCCTTTACAAGTAGCTGTCCAGTTTTCCCTGCACCACTTATTGAAGAGGCTGTCTTTTTTCCATTGCATATTGTTGCCTCCTTTATCAAAAATAAGGTGACCATATGTGTGTGGGGTTATCTCTGAGCTTTCTCTCCTGTTCCATTGATCTATATTTCTGTTTCTGTGCCAGTACCATACTGTCTTCATTAATGTAGCTTTGTAGTATAGTCTGAGAAAGGGAACATGCTTCCTCCAGATCCGTTTTTCCTTCTCAAGATTGTTTTGGCTATTAGGGGTCTTTTGTGTTTCCATACAAATTGTGAAAATTTTTGTTCTAGTTCTGTGAAAGATGCCATTGGTAGTTTGATAGGGATTGCATTGAATCTGTAGATTGCTTTGGGTAGTATAGTCATTTTCACAATGTTGATTCTTCCAAACAAAGAACATGGTATATCTCTCCATCTGTTTGTATCATCTTTAATTTCTTTTATCACTGACTTACAGTTTTCTGCAAACAGGTCTTTTGTCTCATTAGGTAGGTTTATTCCTAGGTATTTGATTCTTTTTGTTGCATTGGTAAATGGGAGTGTTTCCTTAATTTCTTTCAGATTTTTCATCGTTAGTGTATAGGAATGCAAGAGATTTCTGTGCATTAATTTTGTACCCTGCTACTTTACCAAATTCACTTATTAGCTCTAGTAGTTTTCTGGTAGCATCTTTAGGATTCTCTATGTATAGTATCATGTCATCTGCAAATAGTGACAGCTGGACTTCTTTTCCATTTTGGATTAGTTTTATTTGTTTTTCTTCTCTGATTGCTGTGGCTAAAACTTCCAATACTATGTTGAATAATAGTGGTAAGAGTGGGCAAACTTGTCTTGTTCTTGATCTTAGAGGAAATGGTTTCAGTTTCTCACCACTGAGAACAATGTTGGCTGTGGGTTAGTCATATATGTCCTTTATCATGTTGAGATAAGTTCCCTTTATGCCTACTTTCTGGAGGGTTTTTATCATAAATCGGTGTTGAATTTTGTTGAAAGCTTTTTCTGCATCTATTGAGATGATCATATGGTATTTATCCATCAATTCGTTAATATGGTGTATCACATTGATTGATTTGCATATACTGAAGAATCTTTGCATTCCTGGGATAAACCCCACTTGATCATTGTGTATGGTCATTTTAATGTGCTGTTGGATCCTGTGTGCTAGTACTTTGTTGAGGATTTTTGCATTTGTTCATAAGTGATATTGGCCTGTAGTTTTCTTTCTTCGTGACATCTTTGTCTGGTTTTGGTATCACAGTGATGGTGGCCTCGTAGAATGAGTTTGGGAGTGTTCCTGCCTCTGCTATATTTTGGCAGAGGTTGAGAAGTATAGGTGTTAGCTCTTCTCTAAATGTTTGATAGAATTTGCCTGTCAATCCATGTAGTCTGGGGCTTTTGTTTGTTGGAAGATTTTTAATCACAGTCTCAATTTCAGTGCTTGTGATTGGTCTGTTTATATTTTCTATTTCTTCCTGGTTTAGTCTCGGAAGGTTGTGCTTTTTGAAGAATTTGTCCATTTCTTCCAGGTTGTCCATTGTATCGGCATATGGTTGCTTGCAGTAATCTCATGATCCTTTGTATTTCTGCAGTGTCAGTTGTCACTTCTCCTTTTTCATTTCTAATTCTATTGATTTGAGTCTTCTCCCTTTTTTTCTTGATGAGTCTGGCTAATGGTTTATCAATTTTGTTTATCTTCTCAAAGAACCAGCTTTTAGTTTTATTGATCTTTGCTATTGTTTCCTTCTTTTCTTTTTCATTTATTTCGGATATGATCTTTATGATTTCTTTCCTTCTGCTAACGTTGGGGGTTTTTGTACTTCTTTCTCTAATTGCTTTAGGTGTAAGGTTAGGTTGTTTATTTGAGATGTTTCTTGAGGTAGGAATTTATTGCTATAAACTTCCCTCTTAGAACTGGTTTTGCTGCATACCATAGGTTTTGGGTCGTCATGTTTTCATTGTCATTTGTGTCTAGGTAGTTTTTGATATCCTCTTTGATTTCTTCAGTGAGCTCTTGGTTATTTAGTAGTGTATTGTTTAGCCTCCATGTGTTTGAATTTTTTACAGTATTTTCCTGTAAGTGATATGTAGCCTTATAGCATTGTGGTCAGAAAAGATACTTGATACGATTTCAATTTTCTTAAATTTACCAATGCTTGATTTATGACCCAAGATATGGTCTATCCTGGAGAATGTCCATAAGCACTTGAGAAGAAAGTATATTCTGTTGTTTTTGGATGCCTATAAATATCATGTAAGTCCATCTTATTTAATGTGTCATTTAATGCTTATTTCCTTATTTACTTTCATTCTGGATGATCTGTCCCTTGGTGAAAGTGGGGTGTGAATGTTCTCTACTATTATTGTGTTACCTTCGATTTCCCCTTTTATGGCTGTTAATATTTGCCTTATGTATTGACATGTTACTGTGTTGGGTGCATACACATTTACAATTGTTATATCTTCTTCTTGGATTGATCCCTTGATCATTATGTAGTGTCCTTCTTTGTCTCTTGTAATAGTCTTTGTTTTAAAGGCTATTTTGTCTGACATGAGAATTGCTACTCCAGCTTTTTTTTGATTTCTATTTACATGGAAAACCTTTTTCCATCCCCACACTTTCAGTCTGTATGTGTCCCTAGGTCTAAAGTGGGTCTCTTGTAGACAGCATATGTACAGCTGTTGTTTTTGTATCCATTCAGCCAGTCTATGTCTTTTGGTTGGAGCATTTAATGCATTTACATTTAAGGTAATTATCGATATGTATGTTCCTATTACCATTTTCTTAATTGTTTTGGGTTTGTTATTGTAGGTCTATTCCTTCTCTTGTGCTTCCTGCCTAGAGAAGTTTCTTTAGCATTAGTTGTGAAGCTGGTTTGGTGGTGCTGAATTCTCTTAGCTTTTGCTTGTCTATAAAGGTTTTAATTTCTCCATCGAATCTGAATGAGATCCTTGCTAGTTAGAGTAATCTTGGTTGTATGTTTTTCCCTTTCATCACTTTAAATATGTCCTGCCACTCCCTTCTGGCTTGCAGAGTTTCTGCTGAAAGATCAGCTGTTAACCTTTTAGGGTTCCCTTGCATGTTATTTTTCCTTTGCTGCTTTTAATATTTTTTCTTTGTATTTAATTTTTGATAGTTTGATTAATATGTGTCTTGGCATGTTTCTCCTTGGATTTACCCTGTATGGGACTCTCTGTGCTTCCTGGACTGGATTAACCATTTCCTTTCCCATATTAGGGAAGTTTTCAACTATAATCTCTTCAAATATTTTCTCAGTCCCTTTGTTTTTCTCTTCTTCTTCTTGGACCCCTATAATTTGAATGTTGGTGCATTTAATATTGCCCCAGAGGTCTCTGAGCTTGTCCTCAATTCTTTCCATTCTTTTTCTTTATTCTGCTCTGTGGTAGTTATTTCCACTATTTTATCTTCCAGGTGACTTATCCATTCTTCTGCCTCAGTTATTCTGCTATTGATTCTTTCTAGAGAATTTTTAACTTCATTGATAGTACTGTTCATTATTGATTGTTTGCTCTTTAGTTCTTCTAGGTCCTTGTTAAATGTTTCTTGTATTTTCTCCATTCTATTTCCAAGATTTTGGATCATCTTTTCTATCATTACTCTGAATTCTTTTTCAGGTAGACTGCCTATTTCTTCTTCATTTGTTTGGTCTGGTGGGTTTTTACCTTGATCCTTCATCTGCTGTGTGTTTCTCTGTCTTCTCATTTTTCTTTACTTACTATGTTTGGGGTCTCCTTTTCTCAGGCTGCAGGTTCACAGTTCTCGTTGTTTATTGTGTCTGCCCCCAGTGGCTAAGTTTGGTTCAGTGGGTTGTGTAGGCTTCCTGGTGGAGGGGACTAGTGCCTGTGTTCTGGTGGATGAGGCTGGATCTTGTCTTTCTGGTTGGCGCGACCATGTCTGGTGGTGTGTTTTGGAGTGTCTGTGGCCTTATTAGAATTTAGGCTGCCTCTCTGCTAATGGCTGGGGCTGTGTTCCTGTCTTGCTAGTTGTTTGGCATAGGGTGTCCAGTAGTGGAGCCTGCTGGTCCTTGAGTGGTGCTGGGTGCTAGCATTGAGATGGAAGTCTCTGGGAGAGCTTTCGCTGTTTGATATTATGTGGAGCCAGGAGGTCTCTGGTGGACCAATGTCCTATACTCAGCTCTCCCATCTCAGAGTCACAGGCCTGACCCCCAGCTGGAGCACCAAGACCCTGTCAGCCACATGGGTCAAAATAAAAGTGAGAAAACAAGAAAGAACAAAAGAAAAAAATAAAGTAAAATAAAGTTATTAAAACAAAAAATAATTATTAAAAATAAAAAAATTTCAAGTAATTAAAAAAAGAGAGAAAGAAGAGAGCAACCAAACCAAAAAACAAATCCACCAATGATAACAAGCGCTAAAAACTATACTAAAAAAAAAAAAAAAAACCCAAAAAAAGGACAGAGAGACAGAGAGAACCCTAGGAAAAATGGTAAAAGCAAAGCTATACAGACAAATCACAAAAAGACGCATACCTATACACAGTCAGAAAAAGAGAAAATGAAAAAAATATATATATATCATTGCTCCCAAAGGCCACCACCTGAATTTTGGGATGATTCGTTGTCTATTCAGGTATTCCTCAGATACAGGGTACATCAAGTTGATTGTGGAGATTTAATCCGTTGCTCCTGAGGCTGCTGGGAGAGATTTCCCTTTCTCTTCTTTGTTCGCACAGCTCCTGGGTTTTTTTTTTTTTTCTTTTTTTTTGTGGTATGCGGTCCTCTCACTGCCGCGGCCTCTCCCGTTGCGGAGCACAGGCTCCGGAAGCGCAGGCCCAGCAGCCATGGCTCACGGGCCCAGCAGTTCCACGGCATGTGGGATCTTCCCAGACCGGGGCACAAACTCATGTCCCCTGCATCGGCAGGCGGACTCCCAACCACTGCACCACCAGGGAAGCCTGCTCCTGGGGTTTAACTTTGGATTTGGCCCCGCCTCTACGTGTGGGTCGCCTGTGGGCATCTGTTCTTCTCTGACAGGACAGGGTTAAAGGAGCAGCTGATTAGGGGGCTCTGACTCACTCAGGCCAGGGGGACTGACGTGTACGGAAGGCAGGAAGAGCCTGAGGTGGCAGAGGCCAGCGTGACATTGTACCAGCCTGAGGCGCACCGTGTGTTCTCCTGGGGAAGCTGTCCCTGGATCACGGGACCCTGGCAGTAGCAGCCTGCACAGGCTCCCATGAGGGGAGGTGTGGACAGTGACCTGTGCTTGCACACAGGCTTCTTGGTAACAGCAGCAGAATTAGCATTTCATGTCCGTCTCTGGTGTCCGCGCTGGTAGCCGTGGCTCACACCCGTCTCTGGAGCTCATTTAGGTGGTGCTCTGAATCCCCTCTCCTCACGCACCCCGAAACAATTGTCTCTTGCCTCTTAGGCAGGTCCAGATATTTTTCTGGACTCCCTCCCGGCTAGCTGTGGTGCACTAGCCCCCTTCAGGCTGTGTTCATGCAGCCAACCCCAGTCCTCTCCCTGGCATCTGACCTCCGAAGCCTGAGCCTCCACTCCCAGCCTCCACCCGCCCCAGCGGGTGATCAGACAAGCCTCTCGGGCTGGTGAGTGCTGGTCGGCACTGATCCTCTGTGCGGGTGTCTCTCTGTTTTGCCCTCTGCACTCGTTTTTATGCCGTCCTCTGTGGCTCCGAAGCTTCACCCCCACCACCCCCTGTCTCTGCCAGTGAAGGGGCTTCCTAGTGTGTGGAAACGTTTCCTCCTTCACAGCTCCCTCCCAGTAGTGCAGTATCTGTCCCTATCCTTTTGTCTCTGTTTTTGCTTTTTTCTTTTGCCCTACCCAGGTACGAGGAGAGTTTCTTGCATTTGGGGAAGTCTGAGGTCTTCTGCCAGCATTCAGTAGGAATTGCTCTACATGTAGATGTATTTCTTATGTATTTGTGGGGAGGAAGGTGATCTCCACTTCTTACTCTTCCACCATCTGGAAGGTCTCTCTCTGTTTCATGATTTTTAAACAGAATACTTGTATTGTTTAGTTCATCTAACTGCCAGAAAAAAAAAAAAAGACAAAAAAAGCTCGCCTGAAAGTTCTGAGGTATAAATGTAAAGGCTATGATTTTGGGAATACCAAATCTTAGCACCCTTTATCAAATGTATGGAAAAGTGGTTTATGAGACCTTGAGGGAGATATTAGATTTCGGAAATACAAACAGGATCATTTAATACAGCTATTTTCAATCCTGCCTTCAAGTAAGAATTGACAAGAAGCTTTTGAAAAATACCAATACCTGGTCACACCCCCAGAATTTCTGTTTTCCCTTGTTCTGGGTAGGCTCAGGCATCACCGGTTTCAAAGGCTTCCCAAGTAATTCTAATGTGTAACTGACTGAAAATCACTGATAAAGGAAGTGCTATCAGTCCGTTTGTTAACAAATATTTATTGTAACCTACTATGAGCATGTGTTAGAATATACACACTCATGAACAAAACAGATGCAAAATATATCCTCCTGAGTATATACATAGTTCCTTAGTATTTTAAAGAACCACAGAGATGGACAGCACTTTACTAGGTATTGGTTTGAAGTTTTGAGCACCTACTGGATTACTTGACTGCCACACTGTGGAAAGTCATTTGCGGACTCTGGATTTTGTCCCTGAGCAGCTGTGGGTTTTGGTGGACAAGTTTTTCTTGAGGTAACATCAGAATGGCAACAAGCTCACTGAGAATTTTTAAATGCCACAAACAGATTTTGAACATAATCTAAAAGACTATACCTGAAGCACAGTTTATCTCAGATCCATAACAGTTTCTTCTTAATCAGAAAGAAAGGAAGTAGACACCAAAGGGGCAAGTCCTATTACAAGTCAACTGACTTAAGGCTACATGAAAGAAAACAATGCACACAATGTTCTCAGTAGGATGTGAAGAATTCTATCCTCAGAGTATTGAAAAAAGCAGAATTTTAACTGGATGAGAAGGGCTGATTTTGATCTAAGAAATAAATTACCAGTCAAAGAATTTAGGGGGACCTTCAAGATGGTGGAGGATTAAGACATGCAGATCACCCTTCTCCCCACAAATACATGGAAAATACATCTACATGTGGAACAACTCCTATAGAACACCTACTGAATACTGGCAGAAGAACTCAGACTTCCCAAAAGGCAAGAAAATACCCACGTACCTGCGTAGGGCAAAAGAAAAAAGAAAAATACATAGACAAAAGAATAGGGATGGGACTTGCACCTCTGGGAGGGAGCTGTGAAGGAGGGAAAGTTTCCACATACTAGGAAGCCCCTTCACTGGCAGAGACTGTGGGCGGGCAGGGGGAAGTTTTGGAGACACAGAGGAGAGCACAGCAACATAGGTGCAGAGGGCAAAGCGGAGAGATTCCTGCACAGAAGATCGGTGCAGACCAGCACTCACCAGCCCGAGAGGCTTGTCTGCTCACCCGCTGGGGTGGATGGGGGCTGGGAGCTGGGGCTCAGGCTTCGGAGGTCAAATCCCAGGGCGAGGACTGGGGTTGGCTGCGTGAACACAGCCTGAAGGGGGCTAGTGCGCCACAGCTAGCTAGGAGGGAGCTCGGGAAAAAGTCTGGACCTGCCTAAGAGGCAAGAGACCATTGTTTCAGTGTGTGCAAGGAGAGGGGATTCAGAGCACCACCTAAACAAGCTTCAGAGAGAGGCACGAGCCATGGCTATCAGATTGGACCCCAGAGACAGACAGGCATGAAATGCTAATGCTGCTGCTGCGGCCACCAAGAAGCCTGTGTGCAAGCAGAGGTCACTATCCACACGCCCTCTGGGAGCCTGTGCAGCCTGCCACTGCCAGGGTCCCATGATCCAGGGACAACTTCCCCAGGAGAATACACAGCGCACCCCAGGCTGTTGCAGTGTCATGCTGGCCTCTGCTGCTGCAGGCTCACCCTGCATTCCAATTATAACTACCATACCCATCCCTACCCTGGCCTGAGTGAGCAAAAGCCCCCTAATCAGCTGCTGCTTTAACCCCTTCCTGTCCGGGTGGGGAATAGATGCCTGAGGGTGACCTACACGTGGAGGTGGGGCCAAAACCAAAGCTGAACCCCAGGAGCTGTGCGAACAAAGGAGAGAAAGGGAATTTTTCCATGCAGTCTCAGGAGCAGTGGATTAAATCTCCACAATCAACTTGATGTACCCTGCATTTGTGGAATACCTAAACAGACAATGAATCATTCCAAAATTGTGGCTGTGAACTTCGGGAGCAACTGTAGACTTGGGGTTTGCTGTCTGCCACTGATTTGTTTCTGATGTTTATGTTTATCTTAGTGTTTAGCACTTGTTATCATTGGTGGATTTGTTTATTGGTTTTGGTGCTCTCTTTTTATTTTATTTTAATTTTTTATTTAACTTATTCCTTTTCTTTTTAAATTTATTATTATTTTAAAAAATTTTTTTCTTTTTTTCTCCCTTTTCTTCTGAGCTGTGTGGCTGACAGGGCCTTGGTGCCCCAGCCTGGTGTCAGGCCTGAGTCTCTGAGGTGGGAGAACGGATTTCAGAACACTGGACCACCAGAGACCTCCCTGGCCCATGTAATATCCATCATCAAGATCTCCATTTCAATGCTAATACCAGCTCCACCCAACAGCCACCAAATTCCAGTGCAGGATGCCCCATGGCAAACAACCACCAACACAGGAACACCATACCACTCATTAGCAGAGAGGCTGCCTAAAATCATACTTAGTTCACAGACACCCCAAAACACACCACTGGATGTGGACCTGTGCACCAGAAAGACAAGATCCAGCCCCAGACACCAGAACACAGGCAACAGTCCCCTCCACCAGGAAGCCTACACAAGCCACTGAACCAACCTCACCCACTGTGGGCAGACACCAAAAACAAGGGGAACTATGAACGTGCAGCCTGCGAAAATGAGACCCCAAACCCAGTAGGTTAAACAAAATGAAAAGACAGAGAAATATGCAGCTGATGAAGAAGCAAGGTAGAAACTCACCAGACCAAACAAATGAAGAGGAAATAGGCAGTTTACCTGAAAAAGAATTCAGAATAATGATAGAAAAGATGATCCAAAATCTTGGAAATAGAATGGAGAATATATAAGAAATGTTTAACAAGGACCTAGAAGAACTAAAGAGCAAACAAATAATGATGAACAATGCAATCAATGAAATAATCTTGACTGAGAAGAGAAAGAGAAGGTTCTTTCTCTAGAAAGAGTCAATAGCAGAATAACTGAGGCAGAAGAACAGACAAGTGACCTGGAAGATAAAATAGTGGAAAGAACTACTGCAGAGCAGAATAAAGAAAAAAGAATGAAAAGAATTGAGGACAGTCTCAGAGACCACTGGGACAACGTTAAATGCACCAACACTCAAATTACAGGGGTCCCAGAAGAAGAAGAGAAAAGAAAGGGTCTGACAAAATACTTGAAGAGATTATAGTTGAAAACATCTCTAACATGGGAAAGGAAAGAGTCAATCTAGTCCAGGAAAAGCAGAGAGTACCATACAGGATAAATCCAAGGAACATGCCAAGACACATATTAATCAAACTATCAAAAATTAAAAACAAAGAAAAAATATTAAAAGCAGCAAGGGAAAAGCAACAAATAGCATACAAGGGAATCCCCATAAGGTTAAAAGCTGATTTGTCAGCAGAAACTCTGCAAGCCAGAAGGGAGTGGCAGGACATATGTAAAGTGATGAAGGAGAAAAACCTACAACCAAGATTACTCTACCCAGTAAGGGTCTCATTCAGATTTGATGGAGAAATTAAAAACTTTAGAGACAAGCAAAAGTTAAGAGAGTTCATCACCACCAAACCAACTTTACAACGAATGCTAAAGGAACTTCTCTAGGCAGGAAACACAAGAGAAAGAAAAGACCTACAATAACAACCCAAAACAATTAACAAAATGGTAATAGGAACATACATATCAATAATTACTTTAAATGTAAATGGATTATATGTTCCAACAAAAAGACATAGACTGGCTGAATGGCTACAGAAACAACACCCATATGTGTGCTGTCTACAAGAGACCCACTTCAGACCTAGGGACACATGCAGATTGAAAGTGAGGGGATGGAAAAAGATATTCCATGCAAATTGAAATCAAAAGAAAGATAGAGTAACAATTCTCATATCAGACAAAATACACTTTAAAATAAAGATAATTATAAGAGACAAAGAACGACACTACATAATGATCAAGAGATAAATCCATGAAGAAGATATAAAAACTGTAAATATTTAGGCACCCAACATAGGAGCACGTCAATACGTAAGGCACACATTAACATCCATAAAAGAGGAAATCGACAGTAACAGAAAAACAGTAGAGGACTTTAACACCCCACTTTCACCAATGGACAGATCAACCAAAATGAAAATAAATATGGAAACACAAGCATTAAATGACACATTAAACAAGATGGACTTAATTGATATTTATAGGACATTCTGTCCAAAAAAACAGAATATACTTTCTTCTCAAGTGCTCATGGAACATTCTCCAGGATAGACCATATCTTGCATCACAAATCAAGCCTTCCTAAATTTCAGAAAAATTAAAATCATATCAAGTATCTTTTCCAACCACAACACTATGAGACTAGATACCAGTTACAGGAAAAAAGAATTGTAAAAAATACAAACACATGGAGGCTAAACAATGAACTACTAAATAACCAAGACATCACTGAAGAAATTAAAGAGGCAAACAAAAGCTACCTAAAAACAAATGACAATGAAAATACGATGACACAAAACCTATGGTATGCAGCAAAAGCAGTTCTAAGAGGGAAGCTTACATCAATACAATCCTACTTCAAGAAACAAGAAACATCTCAAAGAAACAACCTACCCTTACACCTAGAGAAATTAGAGAAAGAAAAAAAAAAACCCAAAGTTAGCCAAAGGAAAGAAATCATAATGATCAATATTGAAATAAATGAAAAAGAAATGAAAGAAACAATAGCAAAGATCAATAAAACTAAAAGCTGATTCTTTGAGAAGATAAACAAAACTGATAAACCATTAGCCAGACTCATCAAGAAAAAAAGGGAGAAGACTCAAATCAATAGAATTAGAAATGAAAAACGAGAAGTAACAACTGACACTGCAGAAATACAAAGCATCATGAGAGATTACTATAAGCAATTATATACCAATAAAATGGACAATCTGGAAGAAATGGACACATTCTTAGAAAAGTACAACCTTCCAAGACTGAACCAGGAAGAAATAGAAAATATAAACAACCCAATCACAAGCACTGAAACTGAAATTGTGATTAAAAATCTTCCAACAAACATAAGCCCAGGACCAGATGGATTCACAGGTGAATTCTATCAAACATTTAGAGAAGAGCTAACACCTATCCTTCTCAAACTCTTCCAAAACATAGCAGAGGCAGGAACACTCCCAAACTCATTCTACAAGGCCACCACTACTCTGATACCAAAGCCAGACAAAGATGTCACAAAGAAAGAAAACTACAGGCCAATATCACTGATGAAAATAGATGAGAACATCCTCAAGAAAATACTAGTAGGCAGAATCCAGCAGCACATTAAAAGGATAATACACCATGATCAAGTGGGGTTTATCCCAGGAATGCAAGGATTCTTCAATGCAAATCAATCAATGTGATACACCATGTTAACAAATTGAAGGATAAAAACAATATGGTAACCTTAATAGATGCAAAAAAAGCTTTTGACAGAATTCAACACCCATTTATGGTAAAAACCCTCCAGAAAGTATGCATAGAGGGAATTTACCTCAACACAATAAAGGCCATATATGACAAACCCACAGCCAACATCGTACTCAATGGTGAAAAACCGAAACCATTTCCTCTAAGATCAGGGACAAGACAAGGTAGCCCACTCTACCACTATTATTCAACAGAGTTTTGGAAGTTTTAGCCACAGTAATCAGAGAAGTAAAAGAAAAAAAAATCCAAATCGGAAAAGAAGAAGCAAAACCGAAACTATTTGCACATGACATGATACTATACATAGAGAATCCTAAAGATGCTACCAGAAAACTACTAGAGCTAATAAGTGAATTTGGTAAAGTAGCAGGGTACAAAATTAATGCACAGAAATCTCTTGCATTCCTATACACTAATAATGAAAAATCTGAAAGAGAAATTAAGGAAACACTCCCATTTACCACTGCAACAAACAGAATCAAATACCTAGGAATAAACCAACCTAAGGACACAAAAGACCTGTATGCAGAAAACTATAAGACACTGATGAAAGAAATTAAAGACAACAGAAACAGATGGAGAGATATACCATGTTCTTGGTTTGGAAGAATCAACATTGTGATAATGACTATACTACCCAAAGCAATCTACAGATTCAATTCAATCCCTATCAAACTACCATTGGCACTTTCCACAGAACAGAACAAAAAATTTCACGATTTGTATGGAAACACAAAAGACTCTGAATAGCCAAAGCAATCTTGAAAAAGAAAAACAGAGCTGGAGGAATCAGGCTCCTTGACTTCAGACTATACTACAAAGCTACAGTAAGCAAGACAGTATAGTACTGGCACCAAAACGGAAATACAGATCAATGAACAGGATAGAAAGCCCAGAGATAAACCCACACACATATGGTCAACTTATCTTTTTTTGTGTGTGTGTGGTACGCGGGCCTCTCACTGCTGCGGCCTCTCCCGCTGCGGAGCACAGGCTCCAAACGCGCAGACTCAGCGGCCATGGGTCACAGGCCCAGCCGCTCCGTGGCATATGGGATCTTCCCGGACCGGGACACGAACCCATGTACCCTGCATTGGCAGACGGACTCTCAACCACTGCACCACCAGGGAAGCCCTGGTCAACTTATCTTTGATAAAGGAGGCAAGAATATACAATGGATAAAAGACAGCATCTTTAATTATTCCTGCTGGGAAAACTGGACAGCTACATGAAAAAGAATGCAATTGGAACGCTCCCTAACACCATACACAAAAATAAACTCAAAATGGATTAAAGACCTAAATGTAAGGCCAGAAACTATCAAACTCTTAGAGGAAAACATAGGCAGAACACTCTATGACATATATCACAGCAAGATCCTTTTTGATCCACCTCCTAAAAAAATGGAAATAAAACCAAAAATAAACAAATGGGACCTAATGAAACGTAAAAGCCTTTGCCCAGCAAAGGAAACCATAAACAAGATGAAAAGACAACCCTCAGAATGGGAGAAAATATTTGCAAATGAAGCAAGTGACAAAGGATTAATCTCCAAAATAACACAAGAAGCTCATGCAGCTCAATATCAAAAAACAAACAACCCAAACCAAAAATGGGCAGAAGACCTAAATAGACATTTCTCCAAAGAAGATATACAGATTGCCCACAAACATGAAAGGATTCTCAACATCACTAATTATTAGAGGAATGCAAATTAAAACTACATGAGGTATCCCCTCACACTGGTCAGAATAGCCATCATCAAAAAATCTACAAACAGTAAATGCTGGAGAGGGTGTGGTGAAAAGGGAACCTTCTTGCACTGTTGGTGGGAATGTAAATTGATACAGCCACTATGGAGAACATTATGGAGCTTCCTTAAAAAACTAAAAATAGAACTACCAAATAATACAGCAATCCCACTACTGGGCATGTAACCTGAGAAAACCGTAGTTCAAATCGAGTCATGTATCGCAACTGCAGCACTATTTACAATAGCCAGGACATGGAAGTAACCTAAGTGACCATCGACAGATGAATGGATAAAGAAGATGTGGCACATATATACAATGGAATATTCCTCAGCCATAAAATGAAAAGAAATTGAATTATTTGTAGTCAGGTGGATGGACCTAAAGACTGTCATACAGAGTGAAGTTGAGTCAGAAAAAGAAAAACAAAAACCGTATGCTAACACATATGTATGGAATCTAAAAAAAAAAAAATGGTTCTAATGAACCTAGGGGCAGGACAGGAATAAAGACACAGATGTAGAGAATGGACTTGAGAACACGGGGAGGGGGAAGGGTAAGCAGGGACGAAGTGAGAGAGTAGCATTGACGTATATATATACGACCAAATGTAAAATAGATAGCTAGTGGGAAGCAGGCACATAGCACAGGGAGATCAGCTCAGTGCTTCACGACCACTTAGAGGGGTGGGATAGGGAGGGTGGGAGGGAGACGCAAGAAGGAGGAGACTTGGGTATATATATATATATATATATATATATATATATATATATATACACACACACACACACACACACACACACACACACACACACACACACACACACACATAGCTGATTCCCTTTGTTATACAGCAGAAACTAACACAGCATCGTAAAGCCATCATACTCCAATAAAGATGTTTAAAAAAATTTAGAAAAACGTTCTGTAACATTCATGATAATTTTAACCCATTTCAGCTCTGTTCCCTACTAAATAATGCTTTTACTATCTCCTAAAATCCTTTATGAAGTATCTGATTTTTAAAGGAAAAGATCTTCTTCTTCCCAAATATTTATATAAGACTAAAAATTGCATAGGTTTCCTCTTCAATCACTGCTCTTTATTTTAGTTTTATTTTTAATGTGTTATTTTTCTGTATATACCACTATATTATAAGATGTTTATCATAGCTCTCATGATCCAGAGAGACCCTATACCTCATTTGATTAATCACCTATCCACACCCAATTCTACACTTCCTTTGGTCCATCAGTCTCACCACCATTTCTAATGAGAGTCATTTCATTCATTTCTTCCCAATTTGTCAGCTGTACTGTAGATACCTTTCTGATCACTGCTGTTATAGATTCTGAGTACATGTGATGGCAAGCTCTATGCTAGGTATTCTGAATGCATTATTTCTAGTTCTCATATCAAATCTATGAGGTAGGTATTATCTTCATATTATTGATCTCGGGTGGCCTCATCCTGCAGCAGCTTGAAGCAGGGTTTTGGTTCCTGGCCAGAGACTGAGGTTGGGCCGCAGCAGTGAGAACACTGAATCCTAGCCACTAGACCAGTGGCCAGGGACAAGGCTCTGGCCCTCTGGCTTTGCAGAAAAGAATTCCCACAAAGATAGAAAGTAGTGAAACAAGTAAAGTGTTTATTAGGAGGAAAAAGAGTATAGTACGTGTGGATAGACACACAGGTGTACTCAGAGAGAGAGTTGTACCCTCGTGGTAGTTTAAATCACTTATATGGGGCGTTTCTTCCCAGTTTCCTTTGGCCAATCATTTTGATTTGCTTGGCTCTGAGTATGTATTTGGTATATCTCAGGATCCTCCCATGTGTGTGCGCACATTTCTTAGCCAAGATGGATTCCAGTGCAGAGGCCTATGGGTAGCTTGTCATCACTCCCCTTTTGACCTCCAAGGAGCGAAGGTCTACTTGACTTCAAGAATGAGAAATATGTGGTCTCTTATCTCTTATCTGGGCGGGGCTCAGACTCTCCAATTATCCTGCTGTTATGGAGTTTCTGTCCACAGGGGACGAACTCCATCTGCTCAGCCTGGGGCCCATCTATCTCCTGCCTCATTATGAGTATGAAAATAGAGGTTAAAAAAGACAGAAAAAAAACCTTGTTCAAGCTAATAGAGTAGCCCTATAAGCCAGAAGCCCATGCCAGAGTTGTCTGCCTGCAATGCCCATACTATTTTTCTAACTTCTCTCTCCAAGATTTCTACAAAGTGGTTCTCTTTCTTCTTCTTGATCATGTAGAATAACTCTAATTTTTTTGACAAGTCCATTACTCATAGCATCACGTACTTCTTAATACTTTCCTAGAGGTAAGCCTCATTTCCCACAACTGTTCCTTACATGCAGTAATTCCTATTGCCTTTACTTGCCTTGTCATAGGTCCTTGCAAACGGGTCCACGAGGGCCCACAGGGTTGCCTGTACTCTCCAGGAGTTGTGTGTGCAGCTTCCAGTGGAGCTGCACCATTATTTCCCTTATTCTAGCACAATGCGATGCTGCCATTAATACAGCCTCAGGGCCCATCAGCCTTTTTGGCAGCCACATTACTGTTGACTCCTACTGAGCTTATTGTCAACTAAATGCCTAAGCCTCTTGCACACATGCTGTTGCTAAATCATATCTCCTCCACTCCTACCTTTGTGCACTTTGTTTCTGAATCCCAGTGTAGGGCCTTACAATTATTCCTATCAAATTTAATCATATTAGAGTTCCAGACTTTGAGCATTTCTCCACATCTTTCAGCATCTGTCGGCGGGGTAGAGAAGAATGGAGGTGGGAGGGGGAGACTGTGAATCTACCATTTGATATATTCATTTGCCCTCATGACCTAAAGCTTTTGTTTTTGCAAAACTAGCCCCATAAATTTTAATGTATATAGAATTTATTGATAAATCTCTTAACTGAGTAAGTCTTGCTGCAGACCACTGGAAACTCCTGTTCAGGATAAGCACACAGGCCCCAAGGCAGATGGAGCTTCTAGGCTGTAGCCTGAGCTGTCCCTCTCAATATCCTGCACTTAGTACATCCTCAACTACTATGTGGATCTTGTGTTCATATATAGGTCTAGAATAGCTGTAGAGAATTTAAGAGTTGATGCTCAAGTGAGCTCAGGTAAGCAAAAAAAGCTATGAACAGCTTAAAGCAATCAAGCTGTTGCTAGGTTCTCCACACAAACTAAATTGTCCACATGCACTAAAGCCCAAGGAAAATAAAAAGCTACCAAACCATGAGAGGGTAAGAGGGGATTAACACTGTATAATAATTTTGTCACCAAAAGAATCACTACCTGTTTAAAATTATGTAAATATTATGACTGGATGCACTGCAAAGTTTTATGTGAGGTCAGAGATGAAAAATATATTTGAAGAGAAACAAAACTTTCTGTCTCTCTTTATCCCTTGGCCTTATTCTCTCCTTTGTCTCTTTTTCTCAACTCTTAGACAAATATTCAGCGACCTAAAAAAAAGCAAGAATGTTCATGCCAGATAGTTTTTAATCTTCTTTCCTCTAACAGCTTCCAAGAAACTAAAAAGGGAAAAGTGGAGAGAGGAGGAAGATAATCAGGGTTGATTGTGAATCTGGGAAAAGTCTCAACTATGTATTGAGATTCACAAAAATGAAATCTGAAAGATCACAAGAGAGGAAATGAATAACCATTTTGCCCATCGCCAGTGTTCTGCTCCCTATTCTCCCAGCTGCGGCCGACGCTTCAGCTTCGTCCTTCAGATCTGAGTTAGAGGCACATGCAAGCATCTCAGCTGCTGCACTTTCTGGTACTGTCATTTGCCTTTCTTTAGAATGCCCTAAAGATAGCATTCTCAGTAAACATACTGTCAGGCGGAGGAAATTTCATCAGGGGGGATGTAACCATCCTCTCTGGTAGGGAAGGCTTTTCCACCTGCAGGGCACAAACTATTGGAAATTTTAAAAGTTTTTGTGGTAGCATCAGCAGCTAAAAAAAAAAAAAAAGAGTGCCTGATTCAGCTCTACAAATAATTTTCTCATTTCTGCAGAGGATTTGATGTAATGGACCTATGACCATCATCTTCAAAGTACATCCTCTGCTTAGCACAGTGTTTAGTCCATACCAAGTGTTCAACAAATATTTGTTGACTATATAGAGGAACTTTTCTGAGCCATCTAGGATGAATTTGTTCTTATGGCCTAAATAAGTGTGAGCAGACATTCGACGTGCAAATATTTGCGTCGTACAGTGGGCAGTGGATATAGCCAGGTAAAACATTCTGTCTGCTTTTGTAGTCATTTTGTGGGTGGTGATTTCACCATGTTTTCCAGACATTTGCTTGAACTGCTCATTTCAATTCTGATAGAACATTCCATACCTAAGTATACAGAAGTTCAACCTCCTTCAACCCTGAGAGTTCTCATTTAGTTAATTTGATATGGGACCCAAAAGTGTGCATTTATAACAAGTTCCCAGGTGGTGCTGATGATTTTAGTCCAGAGACCACACTTTGAAAACCACTGCACTAATCGGACCCCTGCATGACAATTGAGAACATGAGAAGGAGAGTATGTGTAGGGTAACATATCAGCACAGTTGCTCGAATGACACACATGCCCTCCTCCCAGGGGAGTAGGCAAATTTCTATTCTCTCCTGTGGCCTCTCCAAGCGAAGGCAGCATAATGCAGAACAAGGGTTGGGGGACTTAACTGAACGAAAACCAGTACCAGTAAACGAGGATAGACCTTATGTGAAATTTGCGGATTGAATAAAAAGTTCTTACTTGTTTTAAAGTCCTCCAGGGGGATGAAAGAGGTTCTATAATCTCCCTTGCTAACTTCTTCCACATCGAAAAACATTATTCAGAACATTCCTGCTAGGAACTTAAGCCCATTTTCCATTGCTAATGAGGCATTCTATATTATACTACTAAGGAGCTGATGTTGGAAAATAAATGTGTCTATGAAGTAACCACATTTTAAAAAAACAAAATTGAAATAAAAATAATTAAATGCAGCCAGTGCTTTAAGCAGCCATTTCATCACATGGTAAGAAAAGTATTCAAAAGCTCTCCAAAATCTGTTCTCCTCTGTTACTTCTTGCCTTATTGCCTCACCACAAGGAGCCGTATCAGTTATTGAAACCATTGTCTCAGTGCATTTCCTTATTCTGTGGCCAGTCCTGAGCCCTTTCAATTAACTGGACTGTCTTCATTTATTCCTTTGCATTTATCTAGCTTTGCCCTGTTCATATCAAACTATAAAAAAACAAATAAATCCTATACACAGTCACAAAGAAAGGTAAATTTCTCTTCTCAGTAGTCTCGTTGAAGACTTAAAGGAAATAAGGGAGCTGTGTACAGATTCTCAGGATGGGAAGAAGATTTGTACTGTTTCAAAGAACTAAATGCATCACTTTTCTCAACCCTTGAATTGATTAACACGTGATCCAAGCTTCTCACAAATATACTTATTTATTCTTAAAAAGATGGTGTGGAGTAGCGCAAAAGAAACACACACATCTTCATGTTTATGAAAACAATGCTGAGTTGCACTTGTCCAGACAACCAGACAACAATGCATGGCAGCTATTAGGAGAGGAACCTTTTGGAGAATTCACAGAATTATGAATGGGGAAGACCCATGCATCATTTTGGTTACTGCCCTAATATTTTGGTTTGTTTTTAATTTAACTTTTCTAAGTATTTTGGTAAATGATTCTAACAGATGTATAACTGTCCTTATACTTGGTAAGTGCACAAATTTGAAATATTAAACAAAGAATTGTCCCATACTCCAAAACACCAGTCTGCTGACATGATATGCAAGAGCATAGCCAATTGTACTAAACTTATCCGCTGCAACTTTTAGCATATAAGGACGCTTTTGCTGGAATAAACAGTAGAGAAAAGAATTTAGTTAAATGCGTATACACATGTATATAGTTTTTAAAATGACAAATGTTAATGCTAAATATTTCTGCCCTCAAATCACTATACCTTATAGACAACTGACATATTCTGGGCATTTTTCTAGATGTTACTAAAAACATGAACTTTGCTATATGTCAATATTACTATTCTGTATATACCTGATTATATGTGCTACATATATTCTTAAGACAATACATTGGAATAGTAAGAATTTTGGAAATTCAAATTAAATTAAAACATTCTACAAGAACAGTTGTTCAAACTGCTCTTAAACAGAGGGAAAAAAGACACATTTTACCCAGCACATACACACATACACATGCAGACATACAAACACACACAGCTAACACAAAATTTCACACAGCAATTGAACTGTGCTCAATGAAATACGTTCTGACATCTCCTATTCTATTCTGTTTTGTTCTTTAAAAAGTATTGGTCAAGCCCCACTAAATTAATTTCAGTATTCAGTAAATTTCACAAAAATCTTATTTGAAAACCACTGCTGTTTTTAAGAAATTCTATAACCACGGTCAAGTAATTCTTCAGAATGTTGATTAACTATCTTCTGATTAATCTCTGTAACAATTTAAGGTTTTGATGTAATGAGAGTTTGGACTCTATACTCACTTCTACTTGACTAATGACCCTCTGAAGGTAACTACAAAATGTTATGTTATACATTTGAGGACAGCGTAATATTTTATTATGTTATCGTTGCTTAAGATGTAATTTTTAATGAACGCTTTGCAATCTGGTGGGCAGAGTGTGCAGTCTTGTGTCTCCAGGCCTGGTACCTTTGTGTTTCAATTCCCTTGGGCTTATCTATACTTGACTTTCTATACATTAGATCACTCCTAGAAGAAGTCTAAAGAAGCATCTCCAGTAATCTTTAATTCATATGATTAAAAATTCAAAAGAAGCCCTTGTACCAGCTGTTAAACTATGTTCGTAAGCTGTAATTCAGAGTTCAGACACCAGCAAATTGAAGGTTAGGTTAATAGGATCACTCAGTGGAACTGCATTAAACCATGGCAACTAGAACAGTAGGTGGACTATTTTGCACATGCTCATTTGCAGAAGATAAACTAAGAATGGGCAAACTTATCTCACTGGAAATCTTGCTATCTAATTTGATTTTTTTTACCTCTTTTCTGGAGTATGGCTTAAAAAGGAAAGTGTATGAAGCTAACCATTGTTTTTGCTTACTATACACAGATAAAAAAGAAGAAAATCTACGTAGATCGTTACATTGAATCTTATTTGAAAATTAACAAATGAATGTCTCTTTTCAGACTTTAACTTTCTCAAATAAGTCTGAAGTTTCACGGGCAATTATTTTCCCTGTCCCAAACTGAAATGTGCTAACGTGCTCATTTGGGGAAACATCATAAATTAAAATAAGCCCGTAGTAATAATATTGATGCCCCACACTTCCGTGGACAGTGGACAGGATAATAAAAAGTCATTTTCATAGCATCAATTCCCTACTTTCAAAAAATAAGAAAACCTAAGCCATAAAATAGAATACTTGAGACTTAAGAATTGGTAATCCTACAAACTGGTCCTGGTTCAGTTACTTCCTAGTGGCATGTCCTTAAGGAAACCATTTAAGCTCACTGGGCTTCACTTTGAGCAAAATGGTCAAGACGACTTCTTCTGTGGACAAAAGGTCCTTTCTTTTATGAGTTTTTATGTGTCTAAGTTTATGCATAAAGTGATAGTGGGGCTGGATCTCCTTCTTGTTGGCTGATAGGAGATTGTAAACAGAAGAAGTGAAGAAACAAAAAATATCTTTTTTCTTAAGTAAATTTGAAATTTTTCCTTCCTCAAGGAGTACTTATTGCGTTGGAAAGGAAAATAAGACTTCTCCAGGAGAGAGTGAAGGAAATGACACAAATTAGTAATCTGAGTTTAGAAGATGTAACATAAAATCATTGGAGAGAAATTTAAACAGATGCTTCTGCCTCCTAATGCAGTTGACACATATAAAGAAAGGAGTGAAAGCAACTTTTAAAAACATATATTTTAGCTTCAACAGAATGGGAAAGGTATCACCAAAAAAAAAGGCAGTATTTTGCTTAAAAACAGAATACAAGAATAAAATGTTCTTGCGGAAACTCACACCAAAGTTTTGAACAAACCTCAAAAAAGTATCTAAATCAAAAGTAAAATATTTCAAAGATCATTTTCAGTTACCAAACATCATGAGATGCTACTTTAAATGGCTTTTTGTAAAAAATTGGTAAAACTGTACCCTACCGTTATTATAGGGTACCATTCATATATCTTTGCAATAATTAGTAAGTTAACTTACTAATTGGCTCTTTCTATAGGGATGCTTAATTCTCATAATACTGTTTATCCATAATGAAGTCTTTTCTACTTCTGTAGAGCTGTTCCATGTGGAATGGCCTAAAAGCAAGATAAGTATATGATAAAGTTCCCTTCATAAAGATAAATATTTTATTAAAAAGAACTTATCTTTTCCTTGTTAGTTTCAGAGATATTTGTGCATTTTTAATGTTCCTCATATCTACATAATAGATATTGATTTATTAAATCAAGATGGCCAATCCATAATAAGAGCCATGGAGTCAGAAAAATCTAGGTTCCAACTCCAGATCACCCCAATTACTGTGTGAATATTGGCAAATTACTTAACTTCTCTGATCTCCAGTTTTCAAATCAAGTAGAGAAGACACTCACTCATAGTTTATTTTTAAATGAAATAATACATATAATGCTTATCATATTGGAGTTACTCATATGTTATTTATTAATGTTTTTCCTAATATGGATCTAGCAGTATTAATTTGACCAGAAAGGAAAGGAATCTTTCAAAGTATAAATTAAGTAACAATTCTTTATTTCATATCATATTCTACTTTCCAAAGGAGAAAATGCTTAAAGAGTATAGAAATTATATCCAATATTCTTTAAATAATAAAAAGTATTGTATACTATGGATTGAAGGGACTGTTTGTGTTAATGTAGTAAGACACATTTCAGAAGAAAGAAGAAAGCATGAATTCTCTCATTCTTTCTTTATTGAACATCTACATGTGCTGAGCCCTTTTTTGGTAAACAGAACACACAATGACAGCTGCCCACACGGAGCTATATCCTAGTGGAAGTGGGAAGAGATAAACATTACATAAAATTAGTAAATAATATGCCGAGTTATAAGACAGTAAGGGGTATGGAAAAATAAGTAGGGCAGAATCATTTTGAAAAAGAAGTGAGCACAGGCGGAGGAGTGCAGGTTACAGCATTAAATAGGGTAGTCAGTATAGACCTCTCAGAGGAAGATTAATTTTTAGCACAGATTTAAAGAATGTAAGGATATTATCCAGAAAAATGTCTGTGGGGGTGTTGGCAAAGGTAATAGGCCAAACAAAGGCCCAAGCTGGGAATGTGAAGCTACATCTATTGAACAAGGAACCCAATAGGACTGGAATAACATAATCAAGAGGGAAATAACTAAATAAGTGAGTTCAAAGGTGACAGAGTTGAGATTATGAGGGCTTCCTAGAACTTGTGGGGACTTGGGCTTTTAATATGGATGAAATGGGGCCGGGGGACTGCAGTGCCCTGAAGAGGAGCAATACACTATAACTAACTCAAACAGGATTAAATTTGCTGCTATTTGGAGAAGAGACACTTGGGGTTCTCAAAAGGAAGCCGCAACGTGTTTAGAGACTATTGCAATAATCTAGGCAGGATACCAACATGGTATTAGTAGAGAAGGTAAAAATAAGTCATATGCTAAATACATTTTCAAAGCTGAGACAACAGATTTGATGATGAAGTAGATGTGTGGTTTGAGAGAGAGGGAGAAATGAAAGAGGACACAGTGTTTTGGGGCCTGAATGATTAGTAGGAGGGAGTTTCCATTAACTGAGCTGGGGAATACTATGGGGGGAACACATAATTTCAGGAGAAAATATAAAGAACTGAGTTTGTACATGTTACTCATGGGATACCCATTATATATCCAAGTGGATTTGTGTAAATGCACAATGAAGTAAATGGAATAGAGCTTATCTGGAAACCTAAAGTTAGGATTCTTCAACCTAAATTTGGAGTTCCCCAGTGAACCGCCTGTATTAAAGCTATGAGGAACTGAAGATCACCTAAAGAACTGAGTGTAGACGGGAAGGGAAGAGTCCAAGGTCTGAGGCCTAGGACCCGACCATATTTAGAGATAGATACGAGAGCTCTGTGTCTCAGGCACTTGGTACCTTTAAATATTCCAGGCACACCAGGTCCATTTAGAACTCTATGCTTTGATTTATATTCACCCCTTCAGTCTGACCCCTAAGCTCACCTATCAGAAACTGTTTTGTGTTCCAAGAACCATTTATTTGTTCCACCTCCTTGAAAGATATTTCTCTAATTGTCCTCATCCTCTGTAATCACAGAACACTTTTATTTTTCCCTGCATTACAGTGTATTTATCCGTCCCCTTTAGAAGATTGCTAGGACTTTGATGGCAGCAATCCTAGCATTCCGATCAACACCATCATGAAAATGACATGTAATGAGTGCTTAATACATGCCAGGTATACCCTTACGTGCTTTTCAAACATAATCTCATTAAATCCCTTAACTCCACTACTCTTATTTTACAGATGAGGAAATTCAGAGAATGAAGATAAATTGCTTGGGGTCTCCTAGCTAGAAAGCAGCAGAGTTGAATTTCAGTATCAAGTCTTAACTACTCTAAAAACCTTGACCACTGCCTCGGCCACCTTAATGTTTTTCATTTTATAATTCCCTGGTACATGGTAAATATTTTATAAAATGTATTGGTTAAGTAGAGGAATGAGTTCTAGAGTTAATGACTCTGTTTTCTTCTGGTAGCCATGATCAAAGCTTGACCAACAAAAATTAATTTGTACATCCTTTGATTAATTGGGATTTTTATAATGTTCTTGTTATAGTCCACTTTTGATAGAATGTAGCAAATCCCAACACATTTTTAAAATTTACAATCAGAATAAACTGCTGAAATATTTTTTGAGGTTGGTGCAAAATCATCTTTGTTCCCCAGACCTTAGACAACTTGGGTGTTACTCTTCCTTGAGAAATAATGATTAAGACCACAAAATTATGTGATCTTGAACTTTCAGAGAAAAATATATATCATATTCCCCAGGCAATTTACTTGGGAACGTTTTATAAAATAATACTTTAATTTTTAGCAACGTGAAAAAGTACACATTTTTATTAAACCTTTAGCTAACTGGAAATGCAAAAACATAGAATATCTTCTTTCCCAAGTGCAACAATACGCTATCCGTATCTCATCTTCATTCTGCAGACTTTGCAGTGTGATCTGGCTGATTTCCACCTACCATCATTTGCATCTGTGTGCTCGGGGCTTTGTTCCTGGACCTAGAAATGCTATTCTATGCAGTCAGGAAGGACAGTCCAGAAATACCAGGAGTTAACAAGCCACCACACTGCCTCCATTCTTCCCCTATCCCCACCCCCAGCCAATAACTCTTTTACCCATTGATTCTCAGGAGGTGGCATATATATCCCAGCTCCCTCACCTCTAGGATGGGATCCTCCTGAGGTGTGTGTTTTCCACTATATTCTAGAGGTCCTCTGCAGAACTAAGCAGCAGCCACACACTATGATAGCTGCCTTAAAATAAAGCACTCCTTCATGGATGACTTCACTTCCCTTGATCTTTCCCCAGCCACCCCCAACTAGTGTTTCCTGAGCCTTCCAAATAAACTGCTTGCCCTCACATCCTACCTCAGAGTCTGCTTCTGTGGAAACCCAGACTAAGACACTGAGCATTCTGGTTATCTGAGCTTTTACTGTACTAATAGAGCCTCCTGGACAGAAAGAAGCATGCATTTTCTCCTTTGGAGATTTTGAGCCAAAAAGGTATCATATTTAAATGCTCTTATATATGATTTCAACAGAGAACTTGAAGGAGTTAATCAATATTTCATGTAAGTTCTATATTTTGGGATCTCGATGCAACACCTGACTATTGTATGGGTTGGCTCTATTCTAGCCCTTGATTCATGTGAGCAGTAAGCCATTTGAGTACATGGGGCAGAATCTCACAGAAATAAACAGCACTGTGCACACACCTATGGAAAATAAGTCAGTACATGAGGACATTTCAGACTCTGGGTAGGGACAACAGTGTGACATTACAAAATATCCAAATCTATAAAGCCATAAGTTAATGTCCAAAGTACATTTGGACATTTCTTTCTAAACTATAAACTACTAGACAAAGGTAAAATAGCGTTATGATTATAATGTTGACCGACATATACATACTATTATATGAAATAACTATCTATTTATCTATTTCTTTCCCAAGTTTTAAAAAAAATTTCCTCATCACATACTCTAATTTCTGGACCATTAAATCTGATCAGGGCTAC
This sequence comes from Orcinus orca, assembly GCF_937001465.1. Classification (NCBI taxonomy): domain Eukaryota; kingdom Metazoa; phylum Chordata; class Mammalia; order Artiodactyla; family Delphinidae; genus Orcinus; species Orcinus orca. The sequence continues at coordinate 35,842,695 of NC_064565.1, read as the reverse complement.
TTATATCTATGAAACTACACCAACATTTAATTACCTTGAAGTGGATCTATAAAAAACTATCTTTAACTTTTACTTTCAACAAAATATTTAGCTTTCATTTACAAAGTCAATCAAAAACTGCCTAGTGACATCTTTAGTGTGAGGTTATATCACTTCTTGGTGCTAAATGTCTTAAAATAATTGTCCTCTTAAGGGTCCTTTCATAAACAAAATGAAGACAACCTACAGAATGGTAGAAAATATTTGCAGATGATGCAACAGACAAGGGATTAATTTCCAAAGTACACAAACAGCTCATACACCCAATATCAAAAAAACAGACAACCCAATCAAAAAATGGGCAGAAGACCTAAACAGACATTCCTCCAAAGATGACATACAGATGGCCAAAAGGCACATGAAAAGATACTCAACATAGCTAACTATTGGAGAAATGCAAATCAAAACTACAATGAGGTATCACCTCATACTGGTCAGAATGGCCATCATCAAAAAGTCTACAAATAATAAATGCTGGAGAGGGTGTGGAGAAAAGAGAACCCTCCTACACTGTTGGTGGGAATGTATATTGGTGCAGCCACTATGGAGAACAGCAGGGAGCTACCATGTGATCCTGCAATGCTACTCCTGGGCACATATCCAGAGAAGATCATAATTCAAAAAGATATCATGCACCCCAGTGTTCATTGCAGCACTATTTACAATAGTCAAGATGTGGAAGCAACCTAAATGTCCATTGACAGATGAATGGATAAAGAAGATGTGGTATACACACACACACACACACACACACACATACACAATGGAATATTATTCAGCCATAAAAAAGAATGAAATAATGTCATTTGCAGCAACGTGGATGCAACTAGAGATTATCATACTAAGTGAAGTAAGCCAGACAAAGACAAATATCATATGGTATCGCTCATATGTAGAATCTACAAAAAAATGATACAAATGAACTTATATACAAAACAAAAAAAGATTCACAGACATAGAAAATAAACTAATGGCTACCAAAGGAGAAAGGGTGGGGGAGGGATAAATTAGAAGTTTGGGATGAACATACACACACTACTATATGTAAAATAGATAATCAACAAGGACCTACCGTATGGCACATGGAACTATCCTAAATATTTTCTAATAACCTACAAGGGAAAACAGTCTGAAAAAAATAAATATATAGTATGTATAACTGAACCACTTTGCTGTACACCTAAAACTAACACAACATTATAAATCAACTATACTTCAATAAAAATAAACAAATAAAAATAAAGACAAAAAATGTCTATTCAGCTCCTCCTAAAAATAGATTTAAAGTGTGAGTTTTTCCAATAGCAGAGAATGTGTCCTTCACAAATGTACTAGAAGCATCCTTCGATTTTAAATAAATTCTCAGTGAAATCTAGTAGCTCTAAAATTTAGCACATTCTGAAAAAGTAAATCCATTTTTATATGATGTAATTTAGTTTCCACATTTATTTTAAGGACTAGAAATTCCCCACTTCTAATTGGTGCATTGGACATAATATGTGTTTTTAGATACAGGGTAAACAATTTACTTTAGTATCAAGGAAACATCAGTTAAGATTTTATTAGAATTCTAAAAATGAATAATAAGTCCAGGCCCGTACTTGTTATAATAGCTAAAATAAACTTGCAGCTCACACTACCGTGATTTAGCTGAGCGCCTCTTTCATTCCATCAAACGGCATGGGGCAGCAGCTGGCTTTTTTTTTTTTTCTGGCCTCCCTTCTATGTTTACTGCAGGCATGTAACTGAGTAACTTTGTCTCAGGCCCGGACTGTTGCTAGGGCATGGACCACACCTTCCTCCTGCTTACCTAAAGCCCATTGGTCATGGTTTTGTAATCAGGCAGTTTCACAGTGTCAACATGGGGGATCAGCAAAAATATCGTCTGTGTTTCTACAGGTGTTACATTTTTTGCTCCCCTAGTGACTAGTAATCATTCAATTGGACTAAAATGATATCTTTTAAAAAACAATGTCCTGGCATTGCTGAGAACATGCATATAAGGCCATGAAGGTCTACACAGCAAGATTGCACAATAACCCATTAAAATAAACATTTGCAACCACAGATAGCTGGACTGAAATCCTGCTCTGATACAAATAACATCTGGACAACTTTCGTTTGCATCTTCCAGCCTAAAACACCCTTGAGAAAAAATAGAAGGCGAGCTAAAAGACAAAGGACCACTAAAGGTTTTATTATGCTATGGGTGTGGTGCCCCAAATTTGAGGGGGTTTGTGCTGGAGTTGCCAAAGCTGAATTTAAACAGCATGTTGTTTTTAAAAGTTGTGACACTGATGAGGAACAATTCGGTTTTCTTACATAATTAATCCAGTGTGAAATAGAGTGACTGGAAAACATCCAGTGGTTTAAAAATAACTCAATTATTTATAAGTTTCACAGTGCTATAGGATTCCACACTAAGGAGAAGAAAGTGAAGGCATCTTGGTACCCACCATGTCATTCTTAATCAGCAAGGGCTCTAGGATGTCTGCATAAAAAATCTAACTGTAAAAGTTAGATGCTGAGGCCAAGAAACTGAGGTTTCCTTGGATTATGTATCAGGCTGACAGGCAGGAAAAGGTTTCCTTCCCTGACATTTATATATTGCTAAGAGGTATATTAATATATATTACTAACACCAAAAGAACTCAATAACACAAAGTGGGGTTAGACAGGTGTGGAGGACAGAAGGAAGAGGGGAGGAGATCTGGAAAAGAAAAAATGTTCTTCTTTTAGAAGATCGGCAACATAGGCTATGAATCATACACGACACTGAATGGACTTTAATTTCTAATGTTGTTCTTTGATGTGAAGAAAAATAATTATAAGCCGAAAGATACTGGCAAGTATTATATTCAATATAAAGATAAAGAAATTAGCCATAAATAAATCTTTATATAAAAATCTCACTTTCAGGGCGGGCTAGCAGCTAGCAACTATACATTTGTGTCAGCTACAGCTGGCCGCTAAACAAAGGAAATGGAAGTTTGCTAGTAATGTTAAAATCTTGCAAAATATTTCACAGTTGTCTCATGCATTTTTTTTACTCTTTCCTCTACTTAAAGGGGGCATGTGAGAGGTGGCAGTAGTCTCACAGGGCCAGGCCAGAAGTAAGAAAGATTAGACTTTAAGATCTGTTCTTAAAATATTAGACAGGCTTTACTGAATAATTTGATTTACCTTAATTTCATCCTTTAGTTAAGCTAGAGTGCAGAGATAAGAAAAAAATGAAAGCAGACTTTTATTCATTCAGCCAGTCCATAAGCTTTAACTAGTAGCTTTCAGACATACAGTATTTATTTATTCTTCTAGCCTTAGAAACAAACAAAATAAGAAACATAATTGTATCACTTATTTACTAGCCTGAACAAACACAATTTTGATACACTAATACCCATGGCAAGGAAAGTAGGTGTCATTTATTTAAACAAAGCATCAAGTTGAGAACAGAAACAATTTTTTAAAAATTCATTTGTTGCTTATTTATAGATATTACCTGATAGATACATTTCAGTAATCCCACTATAAAAGGGTGTTTTTTCTTGAGGAGCTGTAAGTGACAGACAGTGGAAATACTGAAGGAGAATAGCGAAGGGATTACAATTCCAGGCGGCTGCAGTTATGACATCTAACTGCTGTTAACTTTTTTTTACTTGTAGTCACTGCACTAATAACTGGGAGATTACTACTAGAACAAGTTTATAAACTCTTTGACTAAGGGTCAAGCCAATAAATAGGCTCATGACAATCCTGTTCCCTGACATGAAGTTTCTGTTGCTTTGCCATTTTTTATTTTTCTGCTCATAGTATCAATTCAGTGTCACAATTCAGTGACAGCTGAGCATCAGCAATCTCAACTTCTATGGTTTTTGCTTCACTCTGTCATCCAAGCTGTAAAGACACAAGCAAACCAAGGCTTCTTTACTAGCACTAACTACCCAATGCAACAAAATCCTTCCCAAATGAGCTAGAACAATTTCTACTGAGGAGGTCAGTGTTTTGTTTATGCATTTTAAATGAAAAGACTGAACACGGTTATCTCTGAGTGACACCTCTATGTGTGAAACTATCTATTTATCCATTCATTTAAATTAACTCATTCATATATTCATTTACTTAAGGCCTACCTTGTGCCAATTATGTTAATAGCAGGATGGGGACAGAATATGTTGTTTCTGGAGGAAATAGTGGTGTGTGTTAGACCTTAATATAAAGGTATATTAAGATGGTCAACAGGCACATGAAAAGATGGTCAACATCACAAATCATGAGGGAAATGCAAATTAAAGCCACAAGGACGTTATCACCTCACACCTGTCAGAATGGCCATCATCAAAAAGACAACAATAAGTGTTGGCGAGGTTGTGGAGAAAAGGGGAGCCTCCTACATGGTTGCAGCCACTATGGAAAACAGTACAGAGGTTCCAAAAAAATTAAAAATAGAACTACCATATGATCTAGCAATTCCACTCCTGGATATACATCCGAAGAAAATAGAGAAAATAAAAATAAAAATACTAATATGAAAAGATATATGCACCCCAATGTTCATAGCAGCATTATTTACAATAGCCAGGATATAGAAGCAACCCAAAGCATCCATCATGAATGGATAAAGAAGATGTGGCATATATATATATTCTATTATATATATACATATATATTCTATTATATATATATAATAGAATATTACTTAGTTGTCAAAAAAGAATGAAATTTTGCCATTTGTAACAACATGGATGGCTGCAGAGTGTATTTTGTGTAGTGAAATAAGTCAGACAGAGAAAGACAAATACTATGCATTTCCATAGTATGGAAATTTCCACTTATATGTGGAATCTAAAAATAAAACAAATGAAGGAATACAACCAAAAAATAATAATAAAGTTATATGAATAGGCAAAGATGTGAGTCTTCCTAAGGGCTTTTAGAATGGCTTCAGTGAGGTTAAGACATTTGATGTGGATCTTGAAGGAGGAACAAAAGTACACTTGTGAGGAAGAAGAAAAAATGTCTGAGTAGAAAAAAGATCCTAAGAGGGAAGAGGCATAAAACTGCATAATGTTTGGGGGAAATGTCACTGTTTGGTGCAGCTGAAGAACAAGGAGCAAGGAGTGATGTGACATGAGATGCAAATGGAGACGCAAGTTGGAACTAGGTTGTAAAAGAGATCATTCTATGCCAAGGAGTTTTTTCTTTAGGCAACAAGGAGCAATGGAAGATTTATATAGAGTGTGAAATAATTGACTTTAAGTGGGTAAATAAAACTTGCTCATTAGTCTTGAAGAGAACAGGCTGTTTGAGTTTTGGTAGGATTTGCTACATTATATTGTAGCAATGTACAGCATTGTAGCAATGTACACTATATTGTAGGGTGAGTTTATAACCTTACAGGTCCATCTTGACATATGAAGAAAAGATAGCAGTTCATGGAGGCCAATATTTTATCCTGCTCATCATTCCTAACCACCTACCCCTATTCTTTTTCCTGTTCATGATTTACCAACATAGATTTCCTTCTCTGCCAAAGAAAAAAAGAACTTGAATGCTTTTCTCCTTCCACAAATAAAAATTAGAAACACCTTGAATTAAACTAAAGTTTCATACTGTAGAGACAAGAGCTATATCCACATGAGGAAAGTTAAATGGTGAATTAGGCATGGATCCAGATAATTCAACCCTTCTTTACCCATCATCTCCCTGCAAACTTTCTTACCTTATTTATCTCTATAGTTTGTACAAAGGAACATTTCTCCATCAGATCATTTCTTCACTTTTCATTTTGTGTTATATAGCTACAGACTTAATGAGCCTATATCAACAAACTTTGTAGCACTTTACAGGAGAAGCACTAGTTTGAAAAAATGTATTGGAAAGAACAAAGATTATTCCAAGATGAAATGCTAGCATTATGACCCATGCAGACCACCTGGAATTCTTTAAATCATAATACTTAGTAATAATTCTTCTCCTGCAATGTAACTTGTATTTCCTAATTTCTCAAGAGATATTTACTTGGACACTAGCTCTTTGTTTTCAACAGTTTTTCCTGCCTTTGCAAATTAATCCCCACCTGTAGTCAAATGCTTCCACTTATGAAATCACACCAGTTGTTTAAGTCATTGGATTAAAATAATGGAAAACTTTATGTAATTTTGGAGTGTGGGAAGAGGAAAAGAATATTCTAAGTGAGCAAGATAATTTTCTTATTTAGCTATATCTTTAAAGATAAAATAATAGAGAAAAATAAGTAGATGTTCCTGGAGATAGGAGAGTAAAGTTGTAGCTACATTTTGTTTTTTTAAAGCAAATGGCAAGATGTCCAGTACAGATAGACCTTCAGTAGCCTTTATAATCATCTAATTCATTATTCATTCTATAGATGGTATACTGGAGTAACCCCAAAGGGAAGGCTAAAATTACTGAGCTAATTACTGAATTTGCTTCTGCTAAGCTTACTGTGGGATGATTGGAATCACATCAACTTATCCATTGATAAAAAGAGCATTGTCACATGAAAATCCATCACTGAATTCAAACTAGAATTACTTTAGTCAAACTTAATTATTCTGAAGCCTAAATCATTTTTACTACAAATTATGGATCTTATTTATAGTTAGTCAGTCAACCTAATAATTGCCAGTACTCCCAGGTCTTCATCTTGTGAAAATTCAGATGGATCACAGCAAGACAGGACTATTAACTGCTCTTTTGAATGCCCTGTTTGACATACAAGTGAGAAGGCCACAGCACAATAAATAATGACTCAGTGATGAACCTAAGACTTCTACCTCTGACCCAGAGGAAGTAAAAAGGACCAACTTTGACCTTGTGATTGAAGCAAACAAAACAATCAACAAATATATGAAACAATGACTTTCAAGACACTGAACATAAGATAATTAAAGACAGTCATCCCTGAAAGATGGGGAAAAATTGAGGTGAGCCCTACAATTGCCCTAGATTACTGCCTTGGAAGTGTTTCCAGGGTATTGCCCAGGGAAGGGGAACCCAGGCCAACCTAGCAAACTCCTTAAGTCGAGGGGACCAATGTAAGAGTCTGGAGAGACTAAGGTATGATACTGCATGATAGAGTATCAAAGAGGAGAGAGCTACATACAGAGAGAACCCCAGACACCCATAGAGGGTTCTCCTCTAATATTCAGCTGAGTACTGATTATCAAAGAAACTACCTAAGGCTGAGAGGAAAAGAACCTAAAAGGATTAGAAGTAACAAATTTTGGTGGTAACTCAGAGCTAGGAATAGTGCCTTCCCCTTCCAGTCAGACTGGAAAAACCTCATAATAAATATGTCATTGAATAGAATACTCAGAAGGGTCTTGCTTGAATAATTAGTCCTAGACTGAGCACTGCTCTATTTCCAAGTGATGAATCTTAAAAGAAAAAGACAAAATAATCAAACTATTTTCATATCATTTAATTGTGTTCAGAATAAAGCTCTAAAATATTTATAAGAACACACAAATATTGACCACTCAGTAAGATAAAACTGATAATGTCTGACATCCAATCAACTATTTCCAGACATGAAAAGAAGCAAGAAACTATGGCCCATGATTGGGAGAAAAATTGAACTCATTAACCCAGAACTTCCACTGATATTAGAATTAGCAGGTAAAAATGTTAAGATAGTTTGTATAACCATAATGTAAAAGTTAAGGAAAGAGATGAAATATGTGTGTGTGTGTATATATATATATACACACACACACACACACACACACATATGTATATATATATACATATATATAAATTTGATAAAATTTATCCTATAGATAAATTGTAACCTATAGATCCAAGAAGCTCAATAAAATTTAAACAAAAGAAACATAAAGAAAAACACACCAGGTCATGTTATAATCACATTACTCAAAACCAGGGATAAAGAGAAAAGTCTTAAAAACATCCAGGAAAAAAAAAATGATATATTACATACAGAGAAATAAAGATAAGGATGTGGCAGTTTTCTTAACAAAACCAATGATAGCAGGAAGACAGCAGAGTGTCATCCTTAAAGTACTGAATGAATAAATCTGTCAAATTAAATTCTACATTGAGTAAAAATATCTTTCAAAAGCAAAACTAAACAAAAAACTTTTGCATGCCTACAAAACATGAAAGAATCCATTATTAACAGGCCTGTGCTATAGGAAATGTTAAAGGAATTCATTCAAGCTTAATATTAACAAATGAAAATATGGATGTGCACAAAGAAATGAAGAACACTGGGAAAGATAACTATGTGGGTAAATAAAGTTGTTCTTAGTGTTAAATCTATTTAAAATGTAATGGACTGTTTAAACAAAAACAATAAAAATATATTGTGGGGTTTATAGCATATATGTAGGTAAAATTTAAAGCAATAATAGCTTGTGTCTAGGAGAAGAGGGTTAGACGTATACAATGGTAAGGTTCTTATACAGAAAGGTAGACTGTGATAAGTTAAAGAAATATGTTCTAAACCACAAGGCAATCATTAAAATAATAAAGTCATAGTTAATAACCTAACATAAGGACATAAAATGAAATCACAAAAGCTACTCAATCAAAAAGGAGACAAAAAATAGAAAAAAAGGGAACAAATAATATATAGGACAAATGGAAAACAAATAACAGGTGGTGGACTTGAGCCTAATTATTCAATATATTAATAATTACATTAAATAGATATACTTTAAAAATCCCAATTAAAAGCCAGAGGTAATCAGATTAGATAAAACATCAAGATCTAACTATAACTGCCTACAAGAAATGTACATTAAATATAAGGACACAAATAAGTTAAAGTTAAAAGAATGAAAGATTTACCATACTAACATTAATCAAAGGAAATATGAAATCACTATATTAATTTTAGAGTAAGTTGATTTCTGAACAAAAATATAATGTAAGTTCATAACGATAATCACACCAATTCAATAAGAGGACATGACACTATTAAATTTGGATGTGCCTAATAATAAAGTTTCAAAATAAGCAAAGCAAAAACTGATAGAATCACAAATAAAAATAAATAAACCCATCATGATCGTCAGAGATTTCAATACCTCTTTCAATAACTGATAGACTAAATAGAAATCAGTACAAATATAGAGGAACTAAAAAATATCATCAATCAAGTTGATGTAATTGATGTACATAGAACAATCCACTCAACAACAGTATACATTCTTTTCAAGTACATGGAAATATTTATGAAGATATCCTAAATTTTGGTCCAGAAAACAAGCCTCAATATATTTAAAAGTCAAAATAACCACGTTCTCTGGCTATAATAAAATAAAATTAAAAATCAATTACATAGGGCTTCCCTGGTGGCGCAGTGGTTGAGAGTCCGCCTGCCGATGCAGGGGACACGGGTTCGTGCCCTGGTCCGGGAGGATCCCACATGCCACAGAGCATCTAGGCCCGTGAGCCATGGCCTCTGAGCCTGCACATCCGGAGCCTGTGCTCCACAACGGGAGAGGCCACAACAGTGAGAGGCCCACGTACCGCAAAAAAAAAAAAAAAAAATTACGTAAAATTTCTGTAAATACTACAAATATTTGGAAATTATATAACACACTCCTAAGGAATTATTTGCCCCCCCCCAAAAAAAAAGAGAGAGAGAGAGAAACGAAAACAGAAGCAAGAAAGTAATTTGAACTGAATGAAAAGACAACATGTCAAAATGTGTGGGATGCTGCTAAAGCAGTATAAGCAGGGAAATTTATAACACTAAATGGACATATTAAAGAATAAAAAAGGTCTCAAATCAATGGTTTGATGTTTCATCTTAAGAAACTAGTAGGAGAAGCACAGATTTAATCCAAGGTAATGAAAAAAAGGAAATAATAAACATCAGTGCAGACATTAATAAAATAAAAATCAGAAAAAAAAAATAGAATAATGAACCTAAAACTTTTTCTTTGTGAAAAATCAGTAAAATTAGAGAACATTTAGCTAGACTTCTCAGATAAGAAAAGATATAATATCAACATCAGGAATGAGAATAGTAGTTCACTAAAGAGTCTACAAATATTAAAAGGATAACAAGATGATGTTATGAGAAACTTTATGCCAAAAATTGCAACAAGTTCAACAAAATGGAGAAATTCCTTGAAAGACAAAAACCATGTAAGCTCACTTATATTGCAAAAGATTATATGACTAATCCTCTATCTTTCAAATAAATTGAATTTGGGTGTAAAAATCTTCCAAAAATTTTTCTATCCAAGATGGCTTAACTAGTGTATTCCCTCAAACATTTAATGAAGAAATAGCACCATTTCTACACAAATTTATTTACAAATTTTAAGAAGAGAGACTACTTCTCCACCCATTCTGAGGCCAGCATTAACCTGCTATTAAAACCACACAAAATAATTACAAGAAAAGAAATCGACAGATCCATGTCCCTAATGGCATGCATTCAAAAATTCTCACTGAAATATAACTCAAATGCAAGAATATAGAAGCACTATAATACCATATTATGACCAAGTGAGTTCATCTGAGTAATGCATGGCTGGCTGATTTGACTTTCAAAAAATTAATCCATGTAATTCATCATTACATGTTAATAAACTATAAAAGGAAAACCATATGATCATCTTAATAGACACACACACACACACACACACAAACACACAAGCATCTGGCAAAATTCAACATTCATTCCTAATTAAAAAAAAAACCCTCAGCAAACTAGAAATAGAAGGGGATTCTCAAAGCCTGATAAGGGGCATCTAGGGAAAACATTACAACTAATATCATACTTGGAGTAAAAGAGTACTTTCTCCCTTAGATCAGAAACAAGACAAGAATATTTGCTTTCACCACTACTATTCTACAAATGAAGGTTCTAGACATTGCAATAAACTTTGAAAAAAAATCACTCAAATTAGAAACAAAGGACTAAAACTGTCTTTTTCCTCAGATGACATGATCATCTATACAGAAAATTCCATGTAATCTACAACAAAATTCCTAAACCTAATAAGTTAGTTGAGCAAGACTGCAGGATACAATTCTAATATTAAAAAAAACTAATCATATACTAGCAACAAACAATATGAAATTGAAATTTTAAAAATATCATTTACAACTGCATAGAAAATGCTTAAAAATAAATCTGACAAGGATTCCTAACACCTATATACTGGAAACTATAAAATACTGTTGAAATAGATTAAAGAAGATTTAAATAAAAGGAGAAATATACTGTGTTCACTGACTGGGAGGCAATATTATTAAGGTACCAATTCTCCCCAACTTATCTATAGATTTAACATGATCCCAAGCAAACTCCCAGCAGGGTTTCTGGAGACATTGATAGGTTAATTCTAAAGATCACATGAAAATATAAAAGACCTACATAGCCAAAATAACATAGAACAAACTTGAGGCTGAACACTACCTAATTTCAAGACTACTATAATGTGGCAGCAATCAAGATAGAATGGTATTGGCGCAAAGACTGAAAAATAGATCACTGGAACAGAATAGTTAGGTCAGATTGACCCACACACATGGACAACTTATCTTTGACACGAGTGCAAAATTCAGTGGAGAATGTTTAATCGATTCAACAAATGGTGTTGAAACAATTGAGTATTGATATGCACAAAAAATTGAACTTTAATCCTTACCTTGCAAAGTATATAAAAATTAAATCCAAATGGATAATACACCTCAATACAAAATATAAAATTATGAACTTCTAGAAGAAAATCTTTTTGATGTTTGATTAGGCAAATACTTTTTAAATATAAAACCAATAGCATGATGCCCAAAGGGGAAAGAAAAAACTGATCAATTGGCTGTCATTAAAAGTGAACATTTTCCCTCTTCAGTAGGCACTGTTAAGAAAATAAAAAGATCAAACTCAGAGAAAATATGTGCAAGTGTATATCTGATAAAGGGCTTTTATTTATTTATTTATTTTTATACAGCAGGTTTTCATTAATCATCAGTTTTATACACATCAGTGTATACATGTCAATCCCAATCGCCCAATTCATCACACCACCACCCCCAGGCCCCCTCGCAGCTTTCCCCCTTTGGTGCCCATACCTTTGTTCTGTACATCTGTGTCTCAATTTTGCTCTGCAAACCAGTTCATCTGTACCATTTTTCTAGGTTCCACATATATTCATTAATATGCGATATTTGCTCTTCTCTTTCTGACTTACTTCACTCTGTATGACAATCTCTAGATCCATACAAGTCTCAACAAATGACCCAATTTAATTCTTTTTTATGGCTGAGTAACATTCCACTGTATATATGTATCATATCTTCTTTATCCATTCATCTGTCGATGGGCATTTAGGTTGCTTCCATGACCTGGCTATTGTAAATACTGCTGCAATGAACACTGGGGTGCATGTGTCTTTTTTTTTTTTTTTTTTTTGCAGTACGCAGGTCTCTCACTGCTGCGTCCCCCCAACCCCCTGCCGCAGAGCACGGACTCCGGATGTGCAGGTCGAGCAGCCATGGCCCATGGGCCCAGCTGCTCCACGGCACGTGGGATCCCACTGGCACGGGCCACGAACCCACACCCCCTGCATCAGTACGCAGACCCTCAACCACTACACCACCAGGGAAGCCCTGCATATGTCTTTTTGAATTATGGTTTTCTCTGGGAATATGCCCAGTACTGGGATTGCTGGATCATATGGTAATTCTATTTTTAGTATTTTAAGGAACCTCCATACTGTTCTCCATAGTGGCTGTATCAACTTACATTCCCACAAACAGTGCAAGAGGGTTCCCTTTTCTCCACACTCTCTCCAGCATTTGTTTGTATATTTTCTGATGATGCCCATACTAACTGGTGTGAGGTGACACCTCACTGTAGTTTTGATTTGCATTTCTCTAATAATTAGTGATGTTGAGCAGCTTTTCATGTGCTTCCTGGCCATCTGTATGTCTTCTTTGGAGAAATGTCTATTTATGTCTTCTGCCCATTTTTGGATTGGGTTGTTTGTTTTTATAATATTGAGCTGCATGAGCTGTTTATATATTTTGGAGATTAATCCTTTGTTGATTCATTTGCAAATATTTTCTCCCATTCTGAGGTTTGGCTTTTTGTCTTGTTTATGATTTCCTTTGCTGTGCAAAAGCTTTTAAGTTTCATTAGGTCCCATTAGTTTTTTTTGTTTGTTTTTATTTCCATTACTCTGGAAGGTGGATCAAAAAAGATCTTGCTGTGATTTATGACAAAGAGTGTTCTTCCTATGTTTTCCCCTAAGAGTTTTAGAGTGTCCGGCCTTACGTTTAGGTCTCTAATCCATTTTGAGTTTATTTTTGTGTATGGTGTTAGGGAGTGTTCCAATTTCATTCTTCTACAGTTTTCCCAGCACCACTTACTGAGGAGACTGTCTTTTCTCCATTGTGTATCCTTGCCTCCTTTGTCAGGGATGAGTTGACCATAGGTGGGTGGGTTTATCTCTGGGCTCTCTATCTTGTTCCATTGATCTATGTATCTGTTTTTGTGCTAGTACCATATTGTCTTGATTACTGTAGCTTTGTAGTATAGTCTGAAGTCAGGGAGTCTGATTCCTCTGGCTCCGTTTTTTCCCCTCAAGACTGCTTTGGCTATTCAGGGTATTTTGTGTCCCATACAAATTTTAAGATTCTTTGTTCTAGTTCTGTAAAAAATGCCATTGATAATTTGATAGGGATTGCATTGAATCTGTAGATTACTTTCGGTAGTATAGTCATTTTCACAATATTGAGTCTTCCAATCCAAGAACATGGTATATCTCTCCATCTGTTGGTATCATCTTTAATTTCTTTCATCAGTGTCTTATAGTTTTCTGCATACAGGTCTTTTGTCTCCTTAGGTAGGTTTATTCCTAGGTATTTTATTCTTTTTCTTGCAGTGGTAAATGGGAGTGTTTCCTTAATTTCACTTTCAGATTTTTCACCATTAGTGTATAGGAATGCAAGAGATTTCTGTGCATTAATTTTGTATCCTGCAACTTTATGAAATTCATTGATTAGCTCTAGTAGTTTTCTGGTGGTATCTTTAGGATTCGCTATGTATAGTATCATGTCATCTGCAAACAGTGACAGCTTTACTTCTTGTTTTCCAATTTGTATTCCTTTTATTTCTTTTTCTTCTCTGATTGTCGTGGCTAGGACTTCCAAAAGTGTGTTGAATAACAGTGGTGAGAGTGGACATCCTTGTCTTTTTCCTGATCTTAGAGGAAATGCTTTCAGTTTTTCACCATTGAGAATGATGTTGGCTGTGGGTTTGTCGTATATGGCCTTTACTATGTTGAGGTAGGTTCCCTCTATGCCCACTTTCTGGAGAGTTTTTATCATAAATGGGTGTTGAATTTGGTCAAAAGCTTTTTCTGCATCTATTGAGAGGATCATATGGTTTTTATCCATCAATTTGTTAATATGGTGTATCACATTGATTGATTTGCATATATTGAAGAATCCTTGCATCCCTGGGATAAATCCCACTTGATCAGGGGGTATGATCCTCTTAATGTGTTGTTGGATTCTGTTTGCCAGTGTTGAGGGTTTTTGCATATATAATCATCAGTGATATTGGTCTGTAATTTTCTTTTTTTGTAGTATCTTTGGTTTTGGTATCAGGGTGATGGTGGCCTCATAGAATGAGTTTGGGAGTGTTCCTTCCTCCACAATATTTTGGAAGAGTTTGAGAAGAATGGATGTTAGCTCCTCTCTATAGGTTTTATAGAATTCACCTGTGAAGCCATCTGGTCGTGGACTTTTGTTTGTTGGAAGATTTTTAATCACAGTTTCAATTTCATTACTTGTGATTGGTCTGCTCATATTTTCTATTTCTTACTGGTTCAGTCTTGGAAGGTTATACCTTTCTGAGAATTTGTCCATTTCTTCCAGGTTGTCCATTTTATTGGCATAGTGTTGCTTGTAGTAGTCTCTTGGGATGCTTTGTATTTCTGCGGTGTCTGTTGTAACTTCTCCTTTTTCATTTCTAATTTTATTGATTTGAGTCCTCTCCCTTTTTCCTGATGAGTCTGGCTAATGGTTTATCAATTTTGTTTTTCTTCTCAAAGAATCAGATTTTTGTTTTATTGATCTTGGCTACTGTTTTCTTTGTTTCTATTTCATTTATTTCTGCTCTGATCTTTATGATTTCTTTCCTTCTGCTACCTTTGGGTTTTGTTTGTTCTTCTTTCTCTAGTTCCTTTAGGTGTAAGGTTAGATTGTTTGAGATTTTTCTTTTTCTTGAGGTAGGCCTGTATAGCTATAAACTTCCCTCTTAGAACTGCTTTTGCTGCATCCCATAGGTTTTGGATCATCGTGTTTTCATTGTCATTTGTCTGTTGGTATTTTTTGATTTCCTCTTTGATTTATTAAGTGATCTCTTGGTTATTTAGTAATGTATGGTTTAGCCTCCATGTATTTGTGTGTTTTACATTTTTTTCCCTGTAATTCATTTCTAATCTCATAGTGTTGTGGTCAGAAAAGATGCTTGATACAATTTCAATTTTCTTACATTTACCAAGGCTTAATTTGTGGCCCAAGATGTGATCCATCCTGGAGAATGTTCCGTGCACACTTGAGAAGGAAGTGTAATCTGCTTTTTTTGGATGGAATGTCCTATAAATATCAATTAAATCTATCTGGTCTATTGTGTCATTTAAAGCTGTGTTTCCTATTTATTTTCACTTTAGATGATCTGTCCACTGGTGTAAGTGAGGTGTTAAAGTCCCTATTATTGTGTTACTATTTCCTCTTTTATAGCTGTTAGCAGTTGCTTTATGTATTGAGGTGCTCCTATATTGGGTGCATATATATTTATAATTGTTATGTCTTCTTGGATTGATTTGCTGATCATTACGTAGTGTCCTTCCTTGTCTCTTGTAACATTCTTTATTTTAAAGTCTATTTTATCTGATACGAGTATGGCTACTCCAGCTTTCTTCTGATTTCCATTTGCACGGAATATCTTTTTCCATCCCCTCACTTCCAATCTTCCCTTGGTCTGAAGTGGTTCTCTTGTGGACAGCATATATATGGGTCTTGTTTTTGTATCCATTCAGCCAGCCTGTGTCTTTTGGTTGGAGCATTTAATCCATTCACGTTTAAGGTAATTATCAATATGTATGTTCCTATTACCATTTTCTTAATTGTTTTGGGTTTGTTTTCGTAGGTTCTTTTCTTCTCTTGTGTTTCCCACTTAGAGAAGTTCCTTTAGCATTAGTTGTCAAGCTGGTTTGGTGGTGCTGAATTTTCTTAGCTTTTGCTTGTCTGTAAAGCTTTTGATTTCTCCATTGAATCTGAATGAGATCCTTGCCAGGTACAGTAATCTTGGTTATAGGTTCATCCCTTTCATCACTTTAAGTATATCATGTCACTCCCTTCTGGCTTGTAGAGTTTCTGCTGAGAAATCAGCTGTTATCCTTATGGGAGTTCTCTTGTATGTTGTCATTTTTCCCTTGCTGCTTTCAATACTTTTTCTGTGTCTTTAATTTTTGCCAATTTGATTTCTATGTGTCTTGGCATGTTTCTCCTTGGGTTTATCCTGTATGGGACTCTCTGCACCTCCTGGACTTGAGTGGCTATTTCCTTTCCCATGTTAGGGAAGTTTTTGACTATAATCTCTTCAAATATTTTCTCTGGTCCTATCTCTCTCTCTCTTCTCCTTCTGGGACCCCTATAATGTGAATGTTATTGTGTTTAATGTTGTTGCAGAGGTCTCTTATGCTGTCTTCATTTCTTTTCATTCTTTTTCCTTTATTCTGTTCCACAGCAGTGAATTCCACCATTCTGTCTTCCAGGTCACTTACCCATTCTTCTGCCTCAGTTATTCTGCTACTGATTCCTTCTAGTGTAGTTTTCATTTCAATTATTTTATTGTTCATCTCTGTTTATTCTTTAATTCTTCTAGGTCTTTGCTAAACATTTCTTGCATCTTCTCAATCTTTGTCTCCATTCTTTTTCCGAGGTCCTGGATCATCTTCACTATCATTATTCTGAATTCTTTTTCTGGAAGGTTGCCTAGCTCCACTTCATTTAGTTGTTTTTCTGGGGTTTTACCTTGTTCCTTCATCTGTTATATATCCCTCTGCCTTTTCATCTTGTCTTTCTATGAATGTGATTTTTGTTCCACAGGCTGCAGGATTGTAGTTCTTCTTACTTCTGCTGCCTGCCCTCTGGTAGATGAGGCTATGTAAGAGGCATGTGCAAGTTTCCTGATGGGAGGGACTGGTGGTGGGTAGAGCTGACTGTTTCTCTGGTGGGCAGAGCTCAGTAAAACTTTAATCCACTTGGCTGCTGATGGGTGGGGCTGGGTTCCCTCCCTGTTGGTTGTTTGGCCTGAGGCAACCCAACACTGGAGCCTACCTGGGCTCTTTGCTGGAACTAATGGCAGACTCTGGGAGGGCTCATGCCAAGGAGTACTTCCCAGAACTTCTGCTACCAGTGTCCTTGTCCCCACGGTGAGACACAGCCACCCCTGCTTCTGCAGGAGACCCTCCAACACTAGCAGGTAGGTCTGGTTCAGTCTCCCCTGGGGTCACTTCTCCTTCCCCTGGGTCCTGATGTGCACACTACTTTGTGTGTGCCATGCAAGAGTGGGGTCTGTTTCCCCCAGTCCTGTCAAAGTCCTGCAATCAAATCCCACTAGCCTTCAAAGTCTGATTCTTTAGGAATTCCTCCTCCCATTGCCGGATTCTCAGGTTGGGAAGCCTGACGTGGGGCTCAGAACCTTCACTGCAGTGGGTGGACTTCTGTGGTATAAGTGTTCTCCAGTTTGTGAGTCACCCACCCAGCAGTTGTGGGATTTGATTTTATTGTGATTCCAACCCTCCTACCATCTCATTGTGGCTTATCCTTTGTCTTTCAATGTGGGGTATCTGTTTTGGTGAGTTCCAGTGTCTTCCTGTCAATGATTGTCCAGCATCTAGCTGTGATTCTGGTGTTCTCACAAGAGGGAGTGAGAGCATGTCCTTCTACTCCACCATCTTAGTACATAGTCAGGGCCTTTATTTATAATATGTAAATAACTCTTTCAAATCATCAATAAGAAAACAGACAACCCATTTAAAAATGGGCAAAAGATTTGAACACTTTACCAGAGAAGATAAACAGATGGCAAGTATGCACATGAAAAGATGCTTGACATAGTCATTAAAAAATGCAAAATAAATGAATAGATTGTACTGTACACTTATGAGAATGGCTAAAAATTAAAAAGACTGACTATACCAAATACTGCTAAGGATTTAGAGGAAGTGGAACACTGATACACTACTAGAAGGAATGTAAAATGGCACATCACTTTGGAAAGCAGTGTAGCAGTTTCTTAAGAAGTTAAACATACATATACCACATTATCTAGCCATTCTACTCCTACTTATTTTCTCAGGGTGGGGGAAAGATGTCCACATAAAGATTGGTACACAAATGTTCATAGGAACTTTACTTATAAAAGCCCCCAAATGGAAACACTCTGAATGCCTACCGACAGAGTACTGTGTAAACAAATTATATCCATAGAGTGGACTACTATTCTGAGATAAAGAGAAATTACTTACTGATAGAAACAATAACATGGCTGGATCCCAATATATTTCTGCTGAATGACAAAAGCCAGACAAAAGAATATTTATTTTTTGATTATTTAAAGCTCTAGAAAATATAAACTAATTTCTAATAACAGAGAACCCTTCAGTGGTTGCCTGGACAGTGATGTGGGAGTTGTTTAGAGACATGAGGAAACTTTTGGGGGTGATAAATATGTTTAGCATCTTAATTGTAATGATGGTTTCACAGGTGTATACATTTGTCAAAACCTATCAAATTGTACATTTTACATATGTAGTTTATTTTATTGTCAATTATACCTCAATAAATCCGTTACGAAACAAAAATGGTGAACGTAATTCTTTTTAGAATGTTTAATGAATATTTAAATATGAATTGTCAATTTCCATACACTTCCCTTCTACAGATTTGCTGATAATCTCGCATATTGTGGATACCTATAAAATTATGCAAGAAGTTTAAGTTCGCCTGCCTAAGGCAATTACACTTAGATACATTTGGAACATAGGCATCATTATACTTCTTGAGTTTAGTCCCACTTATTCATGCATGTAATGTTTATACTACGATGTTAACATACTGTGTTCATTTTGATCTATGTTCCTTGAAGACAGAAGAGATCCCTCTGCTCAGAACAGAGATAACCCAAATTTGATTGGGAGCCAAATGGTATTGTGTGACCTAATTAAGTGGTGGGTATTTCATGAGCTTAGTCTTTCACATCTGGCTGTTATTAGATAGCCCTACTTGGCTACCCCACAAAGCAGCATTTGATCTAAGGGCCAACTCTGCCCCACAATTTGCTAATGTCTCTCACACTGACTAAATCCCCAGGGAGAGGTCAGGCCCAAGAAACAAAGTAGGAGATATCTCTGCAGAGGGACTTCTATTTCTATTTCTGTTTGGTTTTTAAGTGCATTTTGCCTTGACTAACTTCAAATATTGATTGTTAGAGTGGACTGGAAATGCAATGATTGACTGATCACAATGTATTACATACAATGAATTTTGAATACCACAGGACTAATTGAATAAATGAACGGAAATATTAATATTGAATTAATAGGAATGATCAGAGTGAATTAAGCACAGCGGGCCAAATTCTGCCCCTGGATATGCATGCACAATTTCCATTGACTTCAATGGGGGTTTTGTTGTGTGTATCCAAGGGCAGAATCCAGCTTAATGAATTTTTTAATTGTTTTTAAATGGTGAATGAATTGGTTAAAGTGCAAAGCACCAGAGACGATTCCTTACATACTGCATATATTTCTGTATTTTTTTTTCATATGCTTGAACTCTTACATCTATGATCCATCTCAAAAGTCTGATTTTAAAGTTGGAGAAAATAATATAAGAAATAAAATCAATGCTGCTACGTTTTCTTTGTAAACAGCTAAAACATACACATCACTGCAGGTTTCTATTTCTGTATATTAAAATTATAATACTTTCATTTATTAATGAACCACTAAAAGAAATCTGAAACTTTGGTGACCAGGAATTCATCCATGTCCTCTCAAGTGTCCCTCATTTGAATGCCAATAGACCAAGGTGCATCCTCCACCATACCATTCATCACCTTATTTGAGTTAGAAAATCTTTTGCCAATGATTATCGATACCTGTGCTTATTATTTGATCTTGAGCAATTGTCATATCAGTTTAGTTTTTCAGATTTAGATATGAAATTTTACTACTAAAACCCTTTTAGATTAAGAATCTATGATGAAATCTTAAATATGTTTGAGCCCTTGATAGATTCAGTCATTTAGATAGACCAATTCTACTTTACATCATCACACCACCAGCCTGAGGCAAAGAAATTCAATGCCTTAGACCTGAAATTTATAATAATTCATTATAAGACATTTTCCTTAATATATTTTCTCCCAGGTAATGAAAAATAATCTTTGTGTGAGATAAGCTCTAAACATGCATAGGAAAATTGTGCTTGTGTGTGTGTGTGTGTGTGCACATTTTGGGGATAAGGCTTAGAAGAACTCACCTGTATAAGAAAAATAAAATGAAACACAAACGAGAATATTATACATTCCTTGACTGAATGTATAATGTGAAGTTAAATTAATCAAATTAGTCTTGTTTTGTTTTTTAAATTAATAGGTTTAAATTTTTAGAGCAGTTTTAGGATCACAGCAAAATTTAATGGAAAGTTCAAAGAATTCCTACATACACAAACACCCCCATCATAAACATCCAAAATCAATGTGGTACTTTGTTACAACTGATGAACCAACACTGACATGTCATAATCAACCAATGTCCATAGTTTACATTAGGGTTTATTATTTGTGTTATACATTCTATGGATAACAAACATATACGGGCATGTATCCACCATTGTAGTATATACAGAATAGTTATCCTGCCCTAAAAATTTTCTGTGCTTCAACTATTCATACTCCGTTCACCTTAAATCCCTGACAACCACTGATCTTTTCTACTGTGTCCATAGTTTTGCCTTTTTTAGGCAAAATTTATATGTCATATAATTCGAATCATACAGTGTGTAACATTTGCAGACTGGCTTCTCTCACTGAGCAATATTCATTTAAGATTCCTCCATCTCTTTTCATAGTTTGACAGTTCATTTCTTTTTAGCATCAAATAATCTTTCACTGTCTGGATGTACCACAGTTTATCCATACACATACTGAAGGACTTCTTGGTTACTTCTAAATTTTGGCAATTATGAATAAAGCTGCTATAAAAAAATCCATGTGCAGGTTTTTGTGTGGACATGAACTTGTGGTTATGAACTTGCATATTACAAAACCTGGGGGGGCTGGGGTGGGCAGGGGAAAAAAACTTGGCTGAATTCGACTATATCAATAAATTTTTATAGTAGCTTATGAGACAAAAAACACTATTAAAATAACTGCTGAAATTTTTTCATATATTATAATTTTAGGCATGTAAAATATGGATGAAAATTAATGAATTAAAACTTCTTTCAGTTAAGGGGAGAAAAAAAACTGTTCAATTTATTTGGATAAATACTAAAGAGTGTAATTGATGGATCACATGGAAGGAGCATGTTTAGCTTTTTAAGAAACTGCCAAACTGTCTTTCAAAGTGGTTGTACCATTTTGCATTCCCACCAAAAATAAATGAGAGTTCCTGTTGCTTCACATCATTCCCAGCATTCTGTGTTATCAGCAGATTAGATTTTAGCCATTTTAATAGTGGCTAAATAGTGGGTAGTAGTATCTCATTGTTATTTTTATATGCAATTCCCTAAATGTGGATGATTTTGAGCATCTTTTTACACACTTATTTGCCATCTGTATATCATCATTGGTGAAGTATCTGTTCAGATCTTTTGTTCATTTTTTGAGTTTTTTATTTCTGTTTTACTGAGATTTAAGAGATTTTGGTGTGTTTTGAGTAACAGTACTTCATCAGATATGTGTTTTGTAAACATTTTCTTCCAGTCTGTGGTTTGTCTTCTTGTTCACTTGATAGTGTATTTCACAGAAGAGAAAAGAAGTTTTAAATTTTAATGAAGTCCAGTTTGTCAATCCTTTCTTTCACTGATTGTGCTTTGATACTTAATCTAAAATGTGCATATCAAAAACAAGATTTTATCTAGATTTTCTCCTGTGTTATCTTCTAGGAGTTTCACAGTTTTGCATTTTACATTTAGGCGTGTGAACAATTTTGAGTTAATTTTGTTCTCCAGGTGAATATTTAATGGTTAAGATCTGCCCTGCCTTCTGAACAAAGGTGTTTTGAGGGTCTCAAATGAGAAAAAATAACATAACTGAAATTACATTAAAAGCTGTGAGGGGCTTCCCTGGTGGTGCAGTGGTTGAGAATCTGCCTGCCAATGCAGGGGACACGGGTTCGAGCCCTGGTCTGGGAAGATCCCACATGCCGTGGAGCAACTAGGCCCATGAGCCACAACTACTGAG
This sequence comes from Orcinus orca, assembly GCF_937001465.1. NCBI lineage: Eukaryota > Metazoa > Chordata > Mammalia > Artiodactyla > Delphinidae > Orcinus > Orcinus orca. The sequence goes on along the minus strand of NC_064565.1, from coordinate 35,820,161 downwards.
CCTGCGCGTCTGGAGCCTGTGCTCTGCAACAAGAGAGCCCGCGATAGTGAGAGGCCCACGCACCGAGATGAAGTGTGGCCCCCGCTTGCCGCAACTAGAGAAAGCCCTCGCACAGAAACAAAGACCCAACACAGCCAAAAATAAAAATAAATAAATTTAAAAAATAAACCCAAAAAACTGTGAAATACACGGAGGAAATCCTTTCAATATTCAGTATCTATATTATGACAAGTCTAATTAAAACTATACTGGTGATAGCTGGTTGAATTATAGAACTTTAATTTGGGGGTGTTTGCTTTTGTTTTATTGCTTTGTAGTTATTTATTTTGAATTTTTAAATTTGCTTTATAAGAAATGTGAAACAGTTCCACTAAAACTTAAATCAACAGGCTGGAGATATTTTTGAGTGCTACCTTAGAGCAATGAAAATACTGTTAGTGGGTGATTTGATAGTAACTGTGGAAACAAACTATGGACTAAGGAGAAATATTACCTTACATCAACCTTGCATTATGATACTGTTTAATTCTGAAAATATATCATTAACTCACAAAGGGTCGCATCTGCAATTATTCATTCTAACAAAATATTACACTTGATTGGAAAATACAAATCGTGATGGGAATCAATTTCATACAAAGTAGTTTAGAGTTCTTTAAATAATAGGCAATGAAACTCAAAAGAAATTGCTGCAAACAAGTCTGCAAATAACTTGTAACAAAAGGTACATCAGTAATCCTGAAAACCTCACAATAAAGTCACTCTGTGTCTTATCCACTACACTTCACCCTTGCTACTCAAAGTGTGGTGTGGGGACCCACAGAGTTGTCATCATTATATCTCAGGTCCATCCCAGACCACCTACTTCATAGTATTCATTAAAAACAAAAACAAAAACACAAAAATAAAAAACCAGGCGATGCAAGCATTTAATCAAAAAGCACTGCTCTACAGTCTTAATAATATACTTAAAAATAAATTATCTGGAGTTAGAGCAGCTCTGTAATTAAGTGTCTGTTTAACCCTGGATAAATTGTTCAGTCTGCCTATACTCAGTCTCCTCATCTGTCATGTGGGTATAATATCTACTTTGGAAATTGTTTTGAGGATAAATATCACTCATGAAGTACATTCATTTTTTTTTTTTTTTTTTTTTTTTTTTTTTTTTTTGCGCGGTACGCGGGCCTCTCACTGTTGTGGCCTCTCCCGTTGCTGAGCACAGGCTCCGGACGCACAGGCTCAGCGGCCATGGCTCACGGGCCCAGCCGCTCCGCGGCATGTGGGATCTTCCCCGACCGGGGCACGAACCTGTGTCCCCTGCATCGGCAGGCGGACTCTCAACCACTGCGCCACCACGGAAGCCCAGGTACATTCATTTTTACATCCATGCAATTGTTCATGAACTACCTCAAGTAACAAGTTTTATGGGACACTTCTGAATAACATTTTTCTCATTTTCTTTCCCTGTAAGACAATAACTTTTGTCATAAAGATTACAGAGAAAAAACATAACATAGAAAGTGCACATTAGCATTAAAGAAATACACTGTTCTTTTACCCCAGGCATTTCTGGGTGTCCTCAGTATGCAAAACCTCTGTCATCCCCAGCCTCTTCCAGTCTGTTCTCAACTGTGCATGTGCTAAGCTACCATACACTTATGGCGGCATTCAGCCTTCACATTTACCAGTACATGTCACTACTTAGGATTGGTCAGAAATTCTGTCTCACATGTGTCTGAGATAGTTGTCTGTCTTCTCTGCCAGTGCCAATCCCTGACTGTAGCCATTTCCCTTCCCACCTGCAAAGACGATATGAGTTTTCCACAGTAGCAATCACCCAGGCATTGCTGAGCTTCTCCACTGTACGTGCAGAAATGGAAATCATTGCACCCTATCAGTACCTGTCTTATTTCTCTTCTCCCCTAACTGTTCATTTATCTCAAGAGATTATCTTCTCATTACCATGTTTTTCCATGAGGCCCTCTGATCACCATGTTAACATACCTGTATTTACAGTCTTCTTGCATAATTATAATGCCTATCTTCTGCCTGACACATCACTGTCCCTTAATATGTGATATTTCCTTTTTTCAATCCAGGCTGCTATTGGAAGCATCTCAGAATAATACTATCATTATAAATATAAGTTAGGTGTTTTTATCATTAGCTGTTTATCACAATCTTGTTACTGAGACCAACTTGGCACATTTAAACTTATAAATGCTAATTACTAGCACATGGTCAGTAAAGCTTTTAGACTAAAAAATTTCTGTATATTTGCCTTCTCTAAGGTCTTGTTCTGGAATTGGAATTGAAGACCCTTTACACTACAGCTTGGATTTTATGCATTTATTCATATTAGGAGTACAGGGACATTCATTGCACATAATTTAAAAAGTGTTTCTGCCTAAAAATCTGTCCCTCAAGACTCAGGAGTTTATTCCCATTCAACTTATCTTAACAAATTGGCTATTGACATGGTGGTCAAATAGGGACTTTTAAGAATACAGGTGGATGCTGGTAGTAATTACCTGGGGACAACAAGCATAAACAGAATTGCCTCAGTAAGCCTGGATGCGTGGTCACCTTAGGTTTTGGTAATTTCACCATTGGTATGCTTACGGGTCATCCTTGATTCACAGGTATTTCAATGATGGAAGCATCCTTTATCCAGGCAAAAGTGTAGTGCAGCACTAGATACAGTCTAAAAAATCCTCTTAGGACATATACAACTAAAAAACTGAATATGAGACTATGAAGATGAGAACCCAGTCTAAAAGGAGAGCCAGGAAACAATGGAAGAGGATGAAGACTAGGGAGAATTGATAGGAGAGAAAGATTGACAGGGATGGTAATAGGTGTTGTCAAAAGCAACTGATGAGAGAAAAATGACTGTAGTGCCTAGAAGGTATGAGTAGCTTTTGGAAGAATCAGAAAGAGAGACTTTAAGAGTGTCCATCTACACAGACAAATGCCATCTTTGTATTAATTCTAAATGTATTTTCCATTTATTTATTTTTTTAATAGATCTTTGTTGGAGTATAATTGCTTCACAATGCTGTATTAGTGTCTGTTGCACAACAAAGTGACTCAGCCATATGCATACACATGTCCCCATATCCCCTCCCTCTTAAGCCTCTCTCTCAGCCTCCCTATCCCTCTCCCCTCTAGGTCACTGCAAGAAAAGCTATGTGTTTTTCTTATTGCTAATTAATAACTTGTATTATGAATAGATTTATGACATTAAAAAAAGTATAATGTCAAGGAAAACTCTAGAATATGAAGGAATTTGGATATCTATTTAATATGTATAATATTGTATATAATATATGCATATATACTTCCTGACAATGATGGTTAGAAGTAAGCTTTAAATGGATACAATTTGATATTTAATAGTAAAGAGAAATTGGGTCTGGTTGGTAATATTATTGAATCCTCTTTTGGAAATAAATATAATGTGTTAAACAGTAATGACATACACTACTTTTTAAAGTGATGTTACATATTTTATAGATGCCCCGGTAGGATTCTTTATGTGCCTGGCTTTTGGATTGAACAGGAGACGAGCAGACAGATGAACAGGATGGCTGATCAGGGAACACCTTTCTTGGCTGCCCTGCAGTTTTTTTCAGGCTGGCAGATACCCTAAGGAGGGTACATAAAGTTAGGTAAGAAACATTTGTAAGTTTAAAGTTTAGTAAGGAAGAAAGAGAGAATTTATTTTGCCTGTTTAAAAGTGCACGTTCTAGTGTTTTGGGGGCATCAAGCATGCAAAAAGCAAATGTAATTGTTCTGTGAATTTGGCCCTTGGGTTTTTCATTCAAACCTAAGCATTGCAACCAGATCAGAAATTTCAACAATGTGGCATCTCTATGACTTTCTCTGTGAAATCTAATGCTCTGTCTCGTAGACATAATATAAAACACTCTGTAGGTCTGCGTTATGTAACCTCCAACCATATAATTCCATACTTGGCTCAAAATCTGAAATTTTCCCTGGAAAAATATAAAGAAATAATAATAGAATTAAATTTGAAGTCACTCACATTAAAATATATGAGAACTTTACCTTTTAAAAGCTGAATATGACTATCTGCTTTAAATAATAACTAATCTGGACCAGCTTAATACAGTTTTTGATAATGTTTCACTTCATATTCAATTTTGGAAGTCTCTTGGTTTGCATATTCTTTGAATTTCATTCTTTTGATATTAAATAAAATTTAGAGAAACGAATTTACCCAACTTAGCAAGGCAAATATTGATTTTGTTATAAAATCGATGCCATTTGTCAGGCTTCCTCACATTAAACATGCTAGAGTACACATGATTTTATTAAGCCACCACTAAATCCATGCGTTACATAATCTAACCCTTTTCTGACTTTTGAGTTCTCTCAAGGATTCAGAACAATATTTAATATGAAGAATTAATAAAAATGCCTCTAATTTTGAAATTTAACTTCCTCTTGGAATAGAATAATGGTTGTGCTGATTATCTATATGTATGCCTAACTTATTAGCTCTCTGAAGACAAGGATTTCTTAGAACTGTTCCCATTTCAATGGGAGACAAAACGATCTCTTTTTGAAAGTTCATGTACTCTAAAAACCTTGGCTCCATTTTTATTTTAAAATAAAATAAATTTAAATATGATATTAATGAGAATTATTTTATACAAACTGGTGGTCCCTTATGATTTGTACGCTTAGTCAGATGTCATTAGAAGCAAATATGAAGTTCTTTTATGAGTCAGTAGTGTTAATCTCAGCTTCACAGAAATAACACATTAGACTAGAGGTCTAATGAGATCTTCAGAGTTTCAACTGGCCTAGTCTATCCTCTCTAGCAGGAGGAACACATTTCTTGTATGAAAGCATTAACTATTTTCAGAGGGATGAAAACCTAAGGTTTTACGTTAAACAAACAAACAAGAATAACAACATCAACAAGATCTGCTGTTCCCTCTCTGGTAACTTTTCATTAAGATCTTTCAAAGTGTATCAGTGTGTCATCTTCACTTTTTCTCCTCTGTCCTCTATTCACTTTTATAATTCCTACAAAATTTTACATTATGAAGTTAATATATACAGCAATGTATGCATTCTGAAGTTAATAGATATTTCACCAATGAGAAAATTCGATTCTATATTCTTTTTTAAAAAACCATTTTGGCAACGAATATTTTAGTTAGGAAGTCCTTTAACAATTCCAGGAGTTAAATGTGTTAATTTATTAACAACTGAAAGGCAAATACACTCTACCATAGGCATGTTAATTCACTGGTTTAACTGGTTTAGACTTTGGAGTTATCTGGACTTGGGTTAGAATCCCAGGTTTATCACATAAGATCTCTGAGACCATGACACTGAGTCCTCAATTTAAAGGGAGGGTCAGAAACAAATGCCAAGAAGATAAAGACCTGGGGATTTAATAGGTAGAAAGTCTGACAAGGATAGTGACAGGTGTTGCTAGGAGTAATTGATGAGAGGAAAGTTACCGTATTATTTACAAGGTGTAAGTACAAGTTACTTATTCTCTTTGCATCTTATTGCCTATCTATGAAATAAGAACAGTAATACCAAACTCACAGAGTACATAATGTTCTAAGCTCAGTGCTTAAACAGAGCCCCCAATAAAGAAGCTTTCTTCTTCCTCTCCTCTTCCTCTTCCTTCTTCATCATTTTGTGTATATACATATATATGTGTGTGCGTGTGTGCATGTGTGTGTGTGTGTTTTGCTTTTAGATACTTAACCTATTATAGAAAACCCCAAAGTGTCATTGTGTTGTTTCCAATTTTGCATATTATCAATACAGTGTTTACATCATTTGCAACATTCTTAAATATTACTACTTTGTCCTGAATCAAACATTTCTCTAGGGTTTTCAGATCAACTTTATACTAACAATTCACAAATACAACCCATGACCATAGTGAGGAGCAAGTTTGTTAGGCCTAATATTTGGAACCCAGTACCAGTGGGGTCAAGATCATGGACAATCCAGTACCAATGGGATCAAGGACATGGATCTTCCCATTGCACTTCAGGTAGGCAACAACTTTCTCTAAGATGACACACATAACCTCCTGGTGGACACTGTGTGTGTAACTAAGCAAGAAAGTGTATATAGTTTGTGTATGTTCATCACTATCTCATATAGCAATTCTAAGGGCTTACCCAGTCAAGAGTGGACAAGAAGCATCCCATAAGGATCAACATGGACCATCAGGCCACATACCATTTCCTTCATTTATCTTCTATTTGTCTTTTTAATATAAAAAAATTTTGGAGGGGATAATTTTAGATTTACAGAAAAGTTGCAAAGACTGTGCAGAGAACTCCCAGGTACCTCACACCCAGTTTCTCCTATTGTTAATATCTTACATTACTATGGTACATTCATCAGAATTAATGAGCCAACATTGGTACATTACTGTTAACTAAAATCCACACTTTATTTGAATTTTACTAGTTTTTCTATGTCATTCTTCTGTTTTGAGATCCCATGGAAAATACTACATTACATAGTATGTCCTCATAGCTTTATAGTCTCCTTTGGCCTGTGAATATAACAAACTTTCCTTGTTTTTTGATGACCTTGACAAATCTTGAGGAGTACCAATCAGATAATTCATAGGAAGTCTCTTAATTGTGCTTTTTTTCTAATATTTTTATCATAGTGAGACTAGGGTTATCGGTTTAGGGGAGGTCTTCTCTTTTTTTTTTTTTTTTTTCATGTGCTGATTATATTTTGTCTAGCTGAGAGTTCAGAAAAAGCTTTTCCATGTGAGGCAACGCTTGGGCTCATCCTGCTTTATTTAGCTCTCCTTGTTCAATCTCACTTAGTGACTGAGATGAAAGCTATTCCAATAACTACCAGAGGGGATGAGATGATGCTAGCAAATAACCATGAAAAACAGAAGAAAATATTTTAGCCTATTTCTCTGAATATGTAAAATTCCTCCCCAAGTATATTTTCCTGACTCTTCTTTCACACCAAATACAACCGCTCACCACATATTACTCTTCAGTATATTTCTTTCATTTTGTATACAAAAAGGTCAATCTGAAAATATACATCAAACCTGAACGAAAACATCCTCTATTCCTATGCAACATACCAGTGCTTGAAGTTTTCTCTTCCAGCATTATTTGTTTAATAGAAATATTTTCCATACCACCTGGTTCTGGCAGAAAGTCAAAATTTGCATTTATATGAGGTAGTTTATCAAATATAACATACAGAAGTCTGTTAAGTACACATTGCATTTTGTTTGTGAGAAAATCTGTTTGTATTTAATGTAGTTTTTAAATTAACCTTAATGAAAGCTTCTGAAAATTGTTGTTCTAAGCATTTGAAATATGCAACAAGAACGGGTGGAAGACATAAACATGTTTTCCATTATATGTTATCAGATAGCCCAAAATTACTACAAAGAATAATGTGGGACTATGTTAAATTAGAAAGATAAGCAAGCATTTAGTTAAAAGCAAAGGTCTTTAGAAGAGGAAAGCATCTAACACAGTTAACCCCAAACATCTTACAACAATCTTCAGTCAGAGGCATTTTAACATTTTTCGGTTAGAATGTTATCTACTATATACAGAAACAGATTATTTGCACCAAAATTTAAGATTTCATTTCTCTTAATCTAAGATCTGCCAAATACTCAAAGACTCACCCAAGGTTTTCTGAAGTGCTAAAAAACAGGTAATTGGAACATGAACCTATCTGGCCGTGTCTCTTAATAGTCCATTCTATTATTGTTTTTCTACTGTCTTTTCACTACTTACAATATTGCCCTTAGTAACTTTTTGAATTTTAACATATCCCAGTGATTTTCACCTAGAGGACTCCCCAACAGTGAATACAAGATTAATATTTATTTCTAGTAGGCCTGTTTTTTATCAGTTCTGGAAAACTCAAGTGTCTTTACATCTTGAGACACTTGAATCTCTACTTGTTTCCCTCCTATCTTTGCTATATAAAAGGAAATACTCAGTACTTTCAGATGGTGAATTTTTTCAATTAAAGCTAGATATCCAGATATTGTACACAATCACACAACTTTTAAATGCTAGAAACTAGCTTAAAATATTTTATGTATTGTGTAAGTCAAACAAATATGGCTGGTGCCAGTTTGCAAGCTGTGATATAAAGTACAATAAGTAACGAAAGTTAAGGATCTCCTATTTCAAGCAAAAGCTGGGAAAATGACTTTTTCCTTCAGCAAATATTATATTCCTTTGCATGGAAAGCCATGGGATATTTAGAAATAAATCAGATGTTATTCAGAGGTTTGCTCTTCAATGCTTACAGCATTTGACAAAGTCTGGGTTATGGTCCTTAATCATAGAATTTGCTACACCTTTGATCACAAATATCTTTGAAGCCATTGAAGCACTGTTCTGACAATTAAAAAAAAATCTTACAACAAAGTTTTTATGCAATAAATTCCATCTTTGAGTAAACTATTCAACAGTTCTAGTTTCCGAAGCTTTTCACCTCCTAACCTTAAAAGTATTTATTTATAATTTTTATCATATGGAAGCCTGATCTAAAATATTTGATTTAGTAGAACTATACACAGAGGGTTTGATGCTTCATATATTTCTCTCTGATTTGTCATCTGTTCAAAGTGCATTTTGCTCTTAACCATCATATGTAGCAGTGACTTCTTGGATTAGTGTTCAGGTAGCTTTGGTTGGGAGAGAGAGACCTATGTGAAGCTGTGTATTTCTATGCTAAGATCTGTCAAAAAAAAAAAAAAAAAAAAAAAAAAAAGCAGTGTGCCCCACACTCTTTCCTTACAGGCACAAAGGTGGAAAAAGTTCCTAAAATTTTACTTCTCCCTCCATCTTCATCAGGCACCTCTATCAACAAAGAAATTGATAGAACTGGATATGAATCCTAGACCTCTTCCCTCCTGGACCCCAGCTTAACACAGTCCTACGAGGGATAGGCTTTGAGTTCTTTGCCACATCTACTCTGTCCTTTGCAAATCGTTCCATATAACAAATTCAACATCTTTAATGTAAGAATGATTTCATACACTGATTATTATTATTTGTAGAATGCATTTGAAGAGTGATTTAACCTGTTTGAGGGAGATGTTAAAGGATAATAGAGTTGTTTAGTAGAGTTTTAGGAGTCAGATATTTTTAAGTGTAAATAAGTTTTCTTGTAAATCTTTTCACCCTAAATTATATGAGAATTCAATCTTAAAATATAATGTAGAACCATCCCAGCAGGTCTGGGAGGAATTATACCTTTGTACACATGCAAATGTGTGGTTTTGTCTATTAAAACTGGTAAGAAGGCACATGGAACACATGTTCATGTATTAGTACAGAACTTAAAGTATCATAAAAACTCATATAAATAACTTCAGAAACTTCGGCACAGTTTTTATAATAATCTCAGGGATAGAAAACGCTTGACCTGTGTCTATAGTTATGATCTTTAAAAAACAGCCATGTTTAGTAGATAAAATGAATAAACTTAAATTGGATCATACACTGGGCTAGAACATAAAAGATTAAAATCCAATTTCTCCATATTACAAACATCAAATGCCATTATTATAGTATGCAAACAGTGTAAAATGGCAATTGTACCAGAAAAGGTATATACATTCACAGTTTTAAAGAGGACAATACTAGTTTGAGGTGTATATTTTTGCATACCTTAATTAATATAATTTATTTTATTGTTTTTTGTCATTCTAATATAACACATAAAATGTTACTAATACTTCCATGCCTATTTTCTAGATAGATTAGTAGCACCTTGGCTAGTAAAGAATTTTATGAATTGAAATGTATTTTAAAGTCTGATAAAGTTTAAAGTCAGATAAAACTGAGTTTCTTATTAATCTTATCAGTGTTGAAGGTTTGTGGTCCATGAACCATATGCATTTGAATCACCTAACAATACTTGTTAAAAACATAAACCCTTGGGCACCATGCTGGAATTCACATTCTTGCCATCACCAGGTGGTTTTCTTGCACAGAAGGAATTAAGAACTACTGGTTTACATATCAAGAAATCATTATGATGAGTTCATTACTTCTCCAATGGGTGTCAGAAATCCTTCATAGCAAGGTAGCATTTCATCATTAGCATGTTTGCTGCATTGAGATGTTTCTCTTTGCTAACCATTACATTAGAGCCACTAGATTTTCTCAAAGAAACTCATTTGATATTTTTCCATTTTCTGTGAAGTACCTATTTACATCAGTTAGAGAATTCTGATTTTTTAAAATGTATGTTTATAATATATCTTTCATACCCCATATCTTTCCAAAAAGAATGTCAGGTGACTTGATATAGTATAAATGGTTACAAAATTAAATTTTGGCAGTTCATTTCTTCTCTCTGAATGTTTAAGAAAAAATATATCCTATTATGCTTTACCTTTCTGGTTTTTGGTCCTTTTCTGATTTTTGATCCTTTTTTTGTACCTAGTGTGACAGGAACTTAAAGAATGTCTCTAACTTGCACATCACTCTGGTTACAACAAAGACAAAACCAGTAATTTTCCACTTCAGATATGTTCTTAAAGTGTATTTTATCTTCATACAAAAAAATCTTTTCTAAAATGAAGACATTAATATTTCCACACTTGACCTTTTCTTCTTACAAAGAGAAATGCAAATAATTTAATAATATTATTCCTTATACCCCTTAAGGTTCAAATAACTAGTTATTATATAAAACAGCTAGGTCTAATCTGCTTCAGAAGGAACATATTCTGTTAGTGTACAATAGCTAATATCAGATCACTAATAGATTTAACCTTGTAAGTTCACAGATATTTAAAAGTGTTATGGTTTGAAGGTCAACTTGTTTGTCTTACTGTAAAAGAAAGGCAACAAAATGAATAAAAACTAGAAAGAATTAATTCTTCAAAAAGTTTTTACAAATCAAAACCCTGCAGTTTCACACTGAGAACAAAAGAAGCATATTAAACACCAAAGTTTATCAAGACAAATTAGGTCCCAGTTTCAAATTTTCTTTAATCTTTTGCATCTGAACGTTTTTTTTTGCCTCATGCTGTTTTCCCCAGTTAAATGTTAAAATGAATTCTAGCCAATACCATTGACTTCCTCCCTTAAAAATATTGAGACACATAATAAAAAATTAATTACTTCCCCTAATTTCCGTGTGATTCTTTAAAAAGATGTAAAATTCATTTAAAGTAAGTGGTGACTTTGTCTTTGAAGATCACGACAATTAACATGGATCAAAGCTTAGGTTCTGTAACGATGATAGCTTATTAGCATAATGAAATTAACTTAGAGACAAGAATCTTTAATAGGTACAACAAAAACGCTTTAATAATACTTGCAGAAAATTATGTATTTGCTAGAAGTACAACAGTTTCAGATTTTCTATCCAATTAATAAGTTGTTAATTAACTCCTTTTCCAAACAATGTGCACTTTAAGTTAACATCTGCCCATTGGAATATTCTGTCTATTGTGCTTCATTTTTTGGAAGGATATTGCAGTTTTGCCAATGGTACTTTGTATTTTTTTATTATTAAGAAAATTCAAGTTTACCCTTCCATACTGTAGATCCAGTATTTTCATCATTAAAATAAAAGAAGGCTTAATTTCATACTTTGGGAAGGGAATGAAGATGTCAATATATGATTGCATCATGCAGGAGGTTTACCTTCAGGTCCTCTGCATTTCGAGGACAGATTTTTTTTGAAAATCTTTGAGGTGTCTATAAAATTTGACCTCCTGTTTCAAGCCAAGAATTAAAAACTCATTTATTAAAAATAATATAAATAATTTTGGTCTCAGTGTACATGTTGGAAACCACCTGGATTTACAGATAACTAAAAGAATGCTTTATTTCCAGCCTCTCGTCTTAAAAATTATGCTTTATTCAAGTGCTGTTTAAAAATGTACTTTGTCATTTATTTTGCCATTCATTCATTAAGCCAATTTATTGAGCACTAATATTTACTGAGTGTGCCATGCACTATGAGTCTCCCTATACTAAAAGGAAGAGAAGTTGTGTTGTTATAGGTGGTTTTTCACTACTGCTGGTGTTACTGTCATTGCTTCTCTCTTTGTCCATGTAGCAGAAATAAGTACTGTCTCCAGGTCCTCTTCCTCTATTATACCTGATTTATCTTTCTGACACAAGTGAGCATAATCCAAAACCAAAATCAATACTCAACAGATGGACGATATTTTTCATATTAAAATTTAAGGAGGAATTTCTCGCTATTATACCCCCACCCTCCACCTCCAAAAAGCCCTTCCTCTTCCACATCCATATAGGAAATCTGTGTGTTTTCCAGTTTGTATATGTTGGTAGTACTCTTTCTAAGTATTTTCTGCTCTGGATTCAGAAATTTGTGAATAGGCTCTGATCCCAAAATTTTTATGCTGCTTCCAATCCACATCATCAGTTCTGGTATCCCTGGTAAATACCAGGTCCCCTGGCTGCCTCTACCTTTTCTATCAGATATGTGCCCAAACTGGAAATATAGAAATAGGGCTCAGAGCAGACATACAGAGAGAAATACCAGGAGACTAGGAATCTTATGAAGGTTAATGATGCAATGGAGACAAAACTTTGCGATGCTTTCAACTCTAGCCCTCAGAATTGATTGAATTATGGTTTGAGTGAATTAAAACAAAACAGCCTATGAAACCCATCTTTTGGGGGGGATCAGCTGATAGCTCTCACTCCCTACCTGAGCTCTAAGAATACTTTGTACCTTTGTTTTGAAACTTACCAAATTCTATCTCATATGTACAGCTATTTTTGGAGGTATCTTATCACACTGCTCAACTATTCTTGGGGCCCTGTTAAAAACAACAACAACAAAAAGTACGTTGGGTCCTAAACTATAGTACAATGAAATGTTTGGAGAAATACCCTGACTTCTCTCTTCTCATCCTCCAATCTCCCACCAATAACTCCAATTGGCCAAAGTTTACTAGAAGCTCAGTGGACAGAAGAGCCTGGGAAATGTACTTTGCAGAGATCAGCCACTTTTTGATGGAGCAGAGCAGGATAAAGGCACTAAATGGATATGAGAATGACTGGCACAATTTCATAAATGATAACTTCTTATTAACTGCAGATATTAGATACAAGAGAACATTACTAAAATAGAATCTTCACTGCTTTTCTTACCAATTCTGGGGTACTCTAAAGCCCACCACCATTCAGCTTGAATGGACTTCTTTCTGAAACATGTGACAGATCATATCAGTCCCCTCAATTCTACATCCTTCAATTCATTCTCATGCTTTATAATATAAATCTTAGTTTATATAGTTTATCACACAGACCCTTTGTGCTTTATGTCCCTTTCACCCCTAGCTAAAATATACCCTTTGGCCCAACCTAAGTCATTTAAATTTTAGAAGGCTTCAAGCTTTTGCAGACCACTATATCTCAGAATGGGTTCTTGGGTTCTTCTGCTTGGAACGTCAGTAACCTCTCACCACCTACCACCACCATAGCCATCACCATCTTTTTTTTTTCAGTAGAATAACTCTTATATCCTTCAAAATTTAACCTCCATGTGCCTTGTATGACTAGGGACCTCTTTGTGCTCTGCTTGAGCTCTAGGAATACCTCTGTTGATACATTTCCCTGTAATAATTGTTTATAGTTCATAACCAGTATCCCAGGCAGGATTTTAAGTACACGAAAATTGAGGACTATACCTCCTTAATTTTGAACTAATGTCTATCACATAGCAGGGAAACAATAAAACATTGTTGAATTGGTGACTGAATGAATGAGTAATCCCTTCTTTGACCACATTAGGTAACAGCATATTCATTTTATACATCCTATAAAGACACTCAACAAAATGAAGCAAAATTTCATTTTGTCATCTATAATGTAAGTGGAAGCTGCTCCTTAAAGATATTTTTAAACAGTAATTAAACTAGTTTGAAATGGTCTCCTCTAAATAAAAATAGATTTAGTCTATTTCTTTTTCATCAAGCATTCTCTTTTACTATAATCCTTTCCCTCTTTACATGAGTGTTGCCACTCCTCACTTTCTAAGGTTTTATACAGCTGTGTCCTGGATTTGAATTTCCCTTGATGACCCTGTTCTTTTAATGTTGCTTTTCTTGTTTGTTTTCAGAATAATTTATGTTTCACACTTAATTTGCATGTTTTTTTCTAATTTCGTGGTTTGAACAAGAATATAGTTTTCTGGTCTCATATGACAAGACAGCAGGATAATGTACTGTACTTATTGGAGGCTGGGAAACAGTGATTTAAAAAATTCTTTCTTTTCTTGTGGCATTCCCTCTTATGCTAAAATTCTTTGTTTCTTTGAAACGTATACTGCCGTAAAATGGAATGAACCTGGTGGGCATTCATGTTGGGCTTAATGAAAATATTTAATCATATTTTTCTTTATGTTATATACCTGTGATAAGAACAAATTCCAAATATTAAGGGATGTATTAAATATGAATTTTTAGAGATTTCATGTTCCCTTTACTCAGTTTTCCCCGGTGGTATCATCTTGCAAAACCATAGTACAATATCACAACCAAGATATTGACACCGATACAGCCAAGATACAGAACATTTCTATCACTGCTAAAATTACTCACATTTCTCTTTATAGTCTTCATGCCCTCCCTCACTCTTAAACTGTGGCAACCACTAATCTGTACCCTATTTGTATAATTTTGTCATTTCAAGAAGGTTATGTAAAGGAAATCATTCAGTATGTAACTTTTTGGGATTGGCTTTTTTTCATTGTGTAATACTCCGGAGATTTACCCAAGTTGTTCTGTGTGTCAACAGTTCATTCCTTTTATAATTTCTGAATAGTATTCCATGCACCTAACACTGTTTAGCCATTCATCCACTGAAGAACATCCTGGATATTTCCAATATTTGGTTATTATGAATAACAACGCTATGAACATTTGTATAGAAGTTACTGTGTAAACATGGGTTTTTTTGGTTTGTTTTTTCGGGTTTTTTTTAGCATTTTACTCTATTTGCTTTATTGTTTGCTGTTTCTCTTCCATATACATCAAGATCGACATGTATTCACACATACACACACAAATTATATATATATACATAACATTTTTCTGAACGATTCAAGAGTAAGTTACTTGTGTAAAGCCCTTCACCCCCAAATATTTCAGTGAGCATTTCCTCTAAATAATAATATTTTCTTACACTTACACAGTAGAGTTTTCAACTTCAGGAAATTTAATATTGATACGATATTTTTATCCAAGCAAACAACCATATGCCAATTTTTTAGCTGACCTAATAATTTCCTATGTAGCATTCTTTAATTTTTGAATTGTATTTTATTTTTTTATACAGCAGGTTATTAGTTATCCATTTTACACATATTAGTGTATATATGTCAATCCCAATCTCCCAATTCATCACACCACCACCACCCAACCCCCCCACGCCCACCCCCCACTCGGCCGCTTTACTCCCTTGGTGTCCATACGTTTGTTCTCTACATCTGTGTCTCAACTTCTGCCCTGCAAACCAGTTCATCTGTACCATTTTTCTAGGTTCCACATATAGGCGTTAACATACGATATTTGTTTTTCTCTTTCTGACTTACTTCACTCTGTATGACAGTTTCTAGATTCATCCACGTCTCTACAAATGACCCAATTTCATTCCTTTTTATGGCTGAATAATATTCCATTGTATATATGTACCACAACTTCTTTATCCATTCGTCTGTCAATGGGCATTTAGGTTGCTTCCATGACCTGGCTATTGTGAACAGTGCTGCCGTGAACATTGGGGTGCATGTGTCTTTTTGAATTATGGTTTTCTCTGGGTATATGCCCAGTACTGGGATTGCTGGATCATATGGTAATTCTATTTTTAGATTTTAAGGAACCTCCATACTGTTCTCCATAGTGGCTGTATCAATTTACATTCCCACAAACAGTGCAAGAGGGTTCCCTTTTCTCCACACCCTCTCCAGCACTTGTTGTTTCTAGATTTTCTGATGATGTCCATTCTAACTGGTGTGAGGTGATACCTCACAGTAGTTTTGATTTGCGTTTCTCTAATAATTAGTGATGTTGAGCAGTTCATGTGCTTCCCGGCCATCTGTATGTCTTCTTTGGAGAAATGTCTATTTAGGTTTTCTGCCCATTTTTGGATTGGGTTGTTTGTTTTTTTAATATTGAGCTGCATAAGCTGTTTTTAATATTGAGCTGCATAAGCTGTTTATATATTTTAGAGATTAATCCTTTCTCCATTGATTCATTTGCAAATATTTTCTCCCATTCTGAGGGTTGGCTTTTCGTCTTGTTTACGATTTCCTTTGCTGTGCAAAAGCTTTTAAGTTTCATTAGGTCCCATTAGTTTTTTTTGTTTTTATTTCCATTACTCTGGGAGGTGGATCAAAAAAGATCCTGCTGTGGTATATGACAAAGAGTGTGCTTCCTATGTTTTCCTCTAAGGGTTTTAGAGTGTCCGGCCTTACGTTTAGGTCTCTAATCCATTTTGAGTTTATTTTTGTGTATGGTGTTAGGGAGTGTTCCAATTTCATTCTTCTACATGTAGCTGTCCAGTTTTCCCAGCACCACTTATTGAAGACACTGTCTTTCCTCCATTGTATATCCTTGCATCCTTTGTCATAGATTAGTTGACCATAGGTACGTAGGTTTACCTCTGGGTTTTCTATCCTGTTCCATTGTTCTATATTTCTGTTTTTGTGCCAGTACCATATTGTCTTGATTACTGTATCTTTGTTGTATAGTCTGAAGTCTGGGAGCCTGATTCCTCCAGCTCCATTTTTTTCCCTCAAGACTGCTATGGCTATTCAGGGTCTTTTGTGTCTCCATACAAAGTTTAAGATTTTTTGTTCTAGTTCTGTAAAAAACGCCATTGATAATTTGATAGGGATTGCATTGAATCTGTAGATTGCTTGGGTAGTATAGTCATTTTCACAATATTGAGTCTTCCAATCCAAGAACATGGTATATCTCTCCATCTGTTGGTATCATCTTTAATTTCTTTCATCAGTGTCTTATAGTTTTCTGCATACAGGTCTTTTGTCTCCTTAGGTAGGTTTATTCCTAGGTATTTTATTCTTTTTCTTGCAGTGGTAAATGGGAGTGTTTCCTTAATTTCTCTTTCAGATTTTTCACCATTAGTGTATAGGAATGCAAGAGATTTCTGTGCATTAATTTTGTATCCTGCAACTGTACGAAATTCATTGATTAGCTCTAGTAGTTTTCTGGTGGCATCTTTAGGATTCTCTATGTATAGTATCATGTCATCTGCAAACAGTGACAGTTTTACTTCTTGTTTTCCAATTTGTATTCCTTTTATTTCTTTTTCTTCTCTGAGGTGTTAAAAGTGAGGTGTTAAAGTCCCCCACTATTATTGTGTTACTGTCTATTTCCTCTTTTATAGTTGTTAGCAGTTGGCTTATGTATTGAGGTGCTCCTGTGTTGGGTCTATATATATTTATAATTGTTATATCTTCTTCTGGGATTGATCCCTTGATCATTATGTAGTGTCCTTCCTTGTCTCTTGTAACATTCTTTATTTTAAAGTCAATTTTATCTGATATGAGTATTGCTACTCCAGCTTTCTTTTGATCTCCATTTGCATGGAATATCTTTTTCCATCTTCTCACTTTCAGTCTGTATGTGTCCCTAGGTCTGAAGTGGGTCTCTTGTAGACAACATATATATGGGTCTTGTTTTTGTTTCCATTTAGCCAGCCTGTGTCTTTTGGTTGGAGTGTTTAATCCATTCATGTTTAAGGTAATTATCGATATGTATGTTCTTATTACCATTTTCTTAATTGTTTGGGGGGTTTTTTGTAGGTCCTTTTCCTCTCTCATGTTTCCCACTTAGAGAAGTTCCTTTAGCATTTGTTGTAGAGCTGGTTTGGTGGGGCTGAATTCTCTTAGCTTTTGCTTGTCTGTAAAGCTTTTGATTTCTCCATTGAATCTGAATGAGATCCTTGCCCAGTAGAGTATTCTTTGCTGTAGGTTCTTCCCTTTCATCACTTTAAGTACATCATGCCACTCCCTTCTGGCTTGTAGAGTTTCTGCTGAGAAATCAGCTGTTAACCTTATGGGAGTGCCCTTGTATGTTATTTGTCATTGTTCCCTTGCTGTGTTCAATAATTTTTCTTTGTCTTTAATTTTTGCCAATTTGATTACTATGTGTCTCTGCGTGTTTCTCCTTGGGTTTATCCTGTATGGGGCTCACTGTACTTTCTGGACTTGGGTGACTAGTTCCTTTCCCATGTTAGGGAAGTTTTCGACTATAATCTCTTCAAATATTTTCTTGGGTCCTTTCTCTCTTCTTCTTCTGGGACCCCTATAATGCATACGTTGTTGTGTTTAATGTTGTCCCAGAGGTCTCTCAGTCTGTCTTCATTTCTTTTCATTCTTTCTTCTTTTTTCTGTTCCGCAGCAGTGCATTCCACCATTCTGTCTTCCAGATCACTTATCAGTTCATCTGCCTCAGTTATTCTGCTATTGATTCCTTCTAATGTAGTTTTCATTTCCGTTATTGTATTGTTCATCTCTGTTTGTTTGTTCTTTAATTCTTCTAGGTCTTTTCTAAACATTTCTTGCATCTTCTTGATCTTTGCCTCCATTGTTTTTCCGAAGTCCTGGATCATCTTCACTATCATTATTCTGAATTCCTTTTCTGGAAAGTTGCCTATCTCCACTTCATTTAGTTTTTTCTGGGGTTTTCTCTTGTCCTTTCATCTGGTACATAGCCCTCTGCCTTTTCATATTGTCTGTTTTTCTGTGAATGTGGCTTTTGTTTCACAGGCTGCAGGATTTTGGTTCTTCTTCCTTCTGCTGTCTGCCCTCTGGTGGATGAGGCTATCTAAGAGGCTTGTGCAAGTTTCCTGATGGAAGGGACTGGTGGTGGGTAGAGCTGACTGTTGCTCTGGTGGGCAGAGCTCAGTAAAACTAATCTGCTTGTCTGCTGAGGAGTGGCGCTGGGTTCCCTCCCTGTTGGTTGTTTGGCCTGAGGCAACCCAACACTGGAGCCTACCCAGCCTCTTTGGTGGGGCTAATGGTGGACTCTGGGAGGGCTCACGTCCAGGATCACTTCCCAGAACTTCTGCTGCCAGTGTCCTTGTCCTCATGGTGAGACACAGCCACTCCCTACCTCTGCAGGAGACCCTCCAACACTAGCAGGTAGGTCTGGTTCAGTCTCCTGTGGGGTCACTGCTCCTTCCCCTGGGTCCCGATGTGCACACTACTTTGTGTGTGCCCTCCAAGAGTGGAGCCTCTGTTTCCCCCAATTCTGTCAAAGTGCTGTAATCAAATCTCGCTAGCCTTCAATGTCTGATTCTCTAGGATTTCCTCCTCCCGTTGCTGGACCCCCAGGTTGGGAAGCCTGACATGGGGCTCAGAACCTTCACTGCAGTGGGTGGACTTCTGTGGTATAAGTGTTCTCCAGTTTGTGAGTCACCCACCCAGCAGTTGTGGGATTTGATTTTGTTGTGATTGCTCCCCTCCTACTGTCTCATTGTGGCTTCCCCTTTGTCTTTGGATGTGGGGTATCTTTTTTGGTGAGTTCCAGTGTCTTCCTGTTGATGATCGTTCAGCAGTTAGCTGTGATTCCAGTGTTCTTGCAAGAGGGACTGAGAGCACATCCTTCTACTCCGCCATCTTGAACCAATCTCGTCTTAATTTTTTAAACATGAGTTTTTATTTCTCAGGGATAAATGCCCAGAAGTGAAATTACTGGGTTGTATGGTTTTTCCATGTTTAATTTCCTTAAATTGCAAAACTTTTTATAGAGTTGCTGAACCATTTTACTTTTCCACCAGCAACATATGAGTAATCCAATTTTTCATCATCTTCACGAGCATTTAGTTTTACCACTGTTTTTAAATTTCAGTCATTCTGTAGGTATGTGATGATATCTTGTATTTTTATTTTGCATTTCCCTAATGACTAATTATGTTGAACATTACTGAATGAACCTATTTGCCGTGTGTATATCCTCTTCAGTGAAATGTCTGATTACGTCTTTTGCCTATTTTCTAATTAGATTGCTTGGGTTTTTACTGTTAAATTTTAAGAGTTCTTTACATGTTCTAGAGAGTATTCTTTGGTAAGATATATGGTTTGCAAATATTTTCTCCAAGTCTGTGGCGTGTTTGTTTTTTCATCCTCTTAAAAGCATCTTTGGCAGAACAAAAGTTTTTAATTTTGATGAAATACAATTAATTCAGTTTTCCTTCTAGGGATCATGCTTTTAGATCCCAAATATTTTCTTCTATAATTTTTCCAAAAGTTTCATAATTTTATGTTTACATTTAAGTCAATGATGCATTTTGAGATAATTTTTATTTTAGATATAAAGTCTTGGTCAAGGTTATATTTTTGCCTATTGTCATTCAATTGCTCCAGCACCTTTTGTTGAAAAGGCCATCCTTCCTCCATTAAATTGTTTTTGCATCTTTTAAAAATTCAGTTGAGCATACTTGTGTGGATATAATTCTGGGTTCTTTATTGTATTCCATTGACCTATATGTATGTTCACCAATGCCACAGTCTTGAGTGCTTTAGCTATATAATAATTTTTGAAATTCTGTAGACTGATTTCTCCCTTTTCATTCTCTTTTTACAAAAATTGTGTTAACTATTCTAGTTCCTTTGCCTTTCCATATAAATTTCACAATAATCTTCTCTATATCTACAAAATAATTTTGTTGGCATTTTAATAACAATAGCATTAAACCTATATACCAATTTGAACACAATTGAAATCTTTATTATGTTGAGTCTTCCAATCCATGAGCACAGTTTATCTGTCTATTTATTTAGATCTTTGGTATCTTTCAGCAGCATGTTGTATTTTTCAGCACATAAGTCCTGTACATGTTGTTTTAGGTTCACACCTAAGTATTTCTCTCTTTTTTTGAGCAGTTGTGTCATTGTGTTTTTACTTTTGGTGTCCAATATGTTCATTGTTAGCACATAGAAAGACAGTTCCTTTTTGGACATTTATCTTGTATCCATCAGACTTGCTGAACTCACTTATTTTCTATGAGTTTTTAAGAAGAATCTTAGGAATTTTCTATGTAGACAATCATGTCATCTGCAAAGAGGAAGAGTTTTATTTCTTCCTTTCCAACCTGTATGGCATTTATTTCCTTTGCCAACCTTATTGCACTGGCTAGGACTTAGCACTATGTTGAATAACAATAGTGAAAGCAGATATGCTTGCCTTGCTCCTGACTGTAAGGGAAAAGCAGTCTAATTCTTTATCATTAAGTATTGGCTGTAGGTTTTTTATAGGTGCTCTTTATCATATTGAAGAAATTTCCCTCTATTCCTATTTTTCTAAGAGTTTTTGTCATGAATGGCTATTGAATTTTGTCAAATGCTTTTTTCTTTATCAATTGATATGTTCATATGCTTTTTCTACTTTAGGCTGTTAATATAGATTATATTAATAGTTTTTTAATATTGAAGCAATCTTACATCACTGTAATAAACCCCACTTAGTCATGGCATACAATTATTTTTATATACTGCCTAATTCTGTTTGCTAACCTTATGTTAAAAATTTTCGTGTCTGACTCATGAGGGATATCAGACCATAGTTTTCTTTTTCTTTACTGTCTTTATCTAGTTTTGGTATTAGTGTAATGTCAGCTTAATAAAATGAATTAGCATATATTCCGCGTCTTCTCTTTTCTGGAAGAGATTGTGTATAATTTCTGTTACTTCTTTTTTAAAATTCAGTGGAATTCTCCAGTGAAATGATTTGGGCCTGGCAATTTCTCTTTCATGGGTTTTAAAATTATGAATTCAATTTTCTTAATAGTTACAGGACTACTCAAATTATCTATTTTATATTTGGTAATTTGTGGTAGTTTATGCTGTTCAAGAAATTGGTCCATTTCATCTAAGTTGCCGAATTTATCTGAGAAGATTTGTTCATAGCATTCTGTTATTTTTCTTTTGATGTCTGCAGGGTCCATAGTTAAATACCCTATTTATTAATGTTATTGGTAAATTTTGCCTTCTCTCTTTTTTCTTTGTCAGTTGGTAAATTTTATTGATCTTTGCAAAAAAAAAAAAGCAGGTTTTTGCTTCATTGTTTTACTCATTTCTGTTTCATTTATTTCTGCTCTTATTTTCATTATTTCCTTCTATCTGGTTGCTATAAGTATATTTGATCTTCTCTTTCTAGATTCTTAAGTAGGAGTAAAAAATATTGATTTGAGATTTCCTCTTTTCTCATGTAAGTATTTAGTGCTACAAATTTCCCTCTCATTGCTGGTTTAGCTGTGTCACATAAATGTTTGGTATATTGAATTTTCATTTTTATTCAGTTTGATAAATATCTTTTTGAGACTTTCTTTTTGACCCATAAATTATTTAGAAGTCTGCTGTTTCTAAGTATTTGGAGAATTTCCTGTTATTTTTCTGGTTTTGATTTCTAGTTTGATTTTATTTGGGTCAGAGAACAAATTTTGTATAATTTCAATTCTTTTAACATTACCAGGATTGTTATATGGCCCAAGATATGGTATATTTTCCTGTCCTATTCCCCCTGTCCTTCCAGGACTCCATAATATAACAGATCTTTAGCTATTGTCCTAGAGGCCTTAAGTCTCTGTTGATTTTTTTTCTCCAGTCTATTTTCTCTTCATTATTCAAATTGGGAAATTTTTATTGTCTATATTCAACTTCACTGATTTGTTATTCCCTCCTTTCTGCTGTTGAGCCCATTTACTTTTACTGTTTTTAATTTAATTTTTCAATTCTAAATTGCTATTTCGTTTTTCTTTTGTGTTCTATTTATATGCTGAAATTTTCTATCTCTTTACTAAGAATTTAAAAATTTGTTTCAACTGTGTATTTAATTGGTCATTGAAGCATTTTTATGATGACTGTTTTTAAAATCTTTTGTCAAATAACTCTAAAGTTTCTGCAGATATTCTTGGTATTGGCATTTAATAATTGTCTTTTTTCATTCTAGCTGAGATTTGCCTGAACCTTGGTAGGACTAGTTATTTTTTATTGAACTTGGACTTCGGGTTATCATGTTATGAAACTCTGGATATTATTTAAATCTTTGATTTCTGCTGCCTTCCTCTCTCAGGACGCTCCAACAAGGGAGTATGGGGCACACTACATCACTACTAGTTTGGGATAGCAGTTCCAATTCCCCACTCAGCCTCTGTTCACACTCAAGGGGGTTTGAAATCACACGGTGCCCAGGTGGTATCAGTAGAGTCCCAGCAGATAGCCAGAACTCCCACCCCTGCCCAGGAGCACTAGGGAGCACTTCTATAACTTTTTATAACACATCTGTACCTAAAATGATACAAGCACATCCAAGTCTAGACACTTCAATGATAATATCTTCAAATAATTAATAGTCATCACTAGTAAAAAAAAAATCAGAAACAGGTGTTACAACTTTAAAATCAATGTTTAAAACCGTTCAAAAATTAAAACAGTTAAAAATTAGAGTTAGTGAATCTGAAAGGTCTTCCATTTATTGACACATGTAATGCTGAAATTTCTTTTAATACTTTTGAATCCAACAGAATTTTTCCCATCAAGATCCAATTTATGAACATACATATTATTAGTGCAGTTACCGTACAGCTAGCATGACAAAAATTAAAAGAGCAGAACTAGTCCACAATAAGGCAGATGAATTCAATATACATAAAACAATGGTAGGGCCACTCCCCTCAGCTCTGACTCCAACTCACTGCCAATCAACCAACCGAGTTCCCACCCCAGGCACAACTGGGGCTACATAATTTCCTCCCTGGAAATCTGAAATAAATTCCAAAAGATCTTTATTCAAAATGGACACAGTGAGCTCTGCAACTGGACACTGAAGTAGTTGTCTCCCACCTTCACTGCTGAGCCTGGAGCACCACAGCAAAGGAGCAGATACCAGATGTTACTCTCCTGCTGACCATCTGTGGGTTTTCACTGTAAGACCCAGCCTGGCAGGGTGTTTAAGGCCAAATATATACAGCCTACAGGCAACAGGCCAAGAAGTCTAGTTATTCTGGTCCTGACCAGACAGGGGCTCACCAGCCTGTGCTGTACTGAGCACATAGGGTTCCACTAGATTATGTAACTTCATGTGCCAAAAACCATACACAATCTGAAAGCATGCCATTTTTTCTTCTAGCATGACAAAATGCTCATCTCATATGACAGAAGACAAGCAAACATTCGCAGCAAGGTAAATGTTTTTAAAAACAAATCCCATTTTCCTACAGATATTATGATAAGTCATGGGGCATAAAATCCTCAAAATGTTCATGGTGATGGAATACTTACAAGCCTTTCAAGATTTGATAAGAAAAAGACAGAGCTATTGGCCAGACCCATGAACACTAGGTTAGCCAATATCAAGGGAAGCACTGACATTTCTAAGAGCTTTAGTCACTGAGCAGATCATTTTTTCCCAGGTACCCTGAAGTACTGCTTAGCTAGTTACAAAATCACCACTTCATCGTGCCTATCATGTGACCTTCTCCTAAACTGAGCAGATAATTGACCCTCTCTCTCTCTCTCTCTCTCTCTCTCTCTCTCTCTAAAACAGGGGTTCTTGGCATTTCTAGGTTCTCAACAAAGTTTTCAAGGGTACATCTTGAACAAAAATCACTGGACATTGTATTTTTCATAAAGTCTATTTTAAAAACGTGTTACATTATACTTTTTATACTTATTTTTCAAAAATGTTTACTGTTGATAAATGAGAGAATTATAATAAGAGATATTATATTTTCATTGTTCTTTTCATTAAATAGAAAATTGCTAATTCTACATCAGTCCTTATTTTTATTTAATTTTACTGGTCTATAATGTGCAAGTCAGGGAGACATGTTACAGAATAACTATTATCATTTCTTTTGCCTTGCACACAATTCAGACACTATTTCAAAATTAATTTTCCAAATTCAAGATTAAAAAGAATGGGCTAAAAGATGTAACAACTAAAAGAATGGAAGTCAAATAATATCCTTTGCAGGTTGTTTTCATATTTAAGAGTAGCAAAGCTGTTGTGTGAAAATTGTCTATAAAAATATATCCGAAACAAAAATAATAAAACAAAAACATCAAGAGGCCCAACCTATGGGATGGCCTGAAATATCATTACGTGCCAAATGACTGGTGTTTTCTGGAGGTGCACAAACTGATGCAATCCCTGTTAGCACAACACAGCAACTGGAGTTACATCTTGGCATTCCTTCAGAGGGGTCCCCATTGACAGCTATAGAAACAAATTAGTTCTCACTTTGTTTTTAATTTTAGTTGTCACTAACAATGCCTCCACCTTCTGGCTTAGCATCTCAATATTAACTTACAAGCATGAACAGGAAATTAATCAAGGAATGTGTGGGGATTTATTTTCCAGCAGCTGAGATATTGAAGGTGAGGTCAGAGAAAATACTTGTTGGTATGGGACAGTAATTAGGTTCAGAGAGAAGGCACAGAACTGCAATCTTAGCTACAACTGTTCATAGCTGGTGTCTCATCTCAATTAATGAAATTATATATATATATATATATATATATATATATATATATATATATATATATATATATGGAACCACAAGAGTATATTGAGTTGAAGATTCTTAACAGTCCAGACTGGGGCTGTCTTGTCAGCACTGCTGATACCTTCAAAGATGACAAGTATCCTGTTCCAGAAAATGCTATTTGTTTTGTGCTTTGCTGCTGCTTCTTCGGCTTCCCCTTCTCCTTCCCCTGCTCCTTCTCCTTTTCCTTCTTCTTCTTCTTCCTCAACTATTATCTGTCTCTGCTACAAAGCTATGTTCAAGGGGCATGTTTGACCCAAGCAAAACAGAATACTCCTTCTAAATACCATGAATGATAACGGACTGTAAAGGGGATATTGTTCACTTATAAAAGCTGTGAAGTATAAACAAAAGAAAATAGGACTCTGAGTTGAGAGACAAGATTAGTCCTAACTCTCCTGCTATCCAGCTGGATAACTTTGGACGTCCAATGCTTTTATTTCCATTTCTGGACCCTGATGCCAACATTCATTCTATATTTTCTCACAAGGTGTTTGTGAGAAATATATTTCTCTTTTATTATTTAGTTATTAATATAAATTAAACTTTTATTAACATTTTAAAGAATGTAACTTCTAAACAGAAATCTCTTTCCCTTTCAACAGTAGAAATTGTTGTCTCCTTTTACTTTTGGGGGCTATAATCAATATGCCTAATTGGATCTCTGCATTATAATTTTGAGGACAACTGAGGTCTAGACCAGTGAATTTTCAAGGATGAGCACATTAGGTTTACTGGGAATGCAAATGCATGCCTCCCACCCCAGACCTGCTGAGTCAGAATCTCTTAAGTTAGATCTACTCAGGAATCTGTAGTTTTAACAAGCTTGACCAGTGATCCCAACAGTCACTTAAGTCTGAGCAGCGTGGGTCTAGACTGCCTACCGGCAGAGGATAGAGACAGAGCCTAGACTAAACCCATAACCCCAGATTTCTAAATCAGATCTCTTTAAACTACACAAATGTAAACATTTCTATTATCTAAACCACAATTTGACTTTTATGTTGGCTCTTTGGTTTTGTAAAGTGTTGCTATTAGGGAGACCACAACGAAAAAGATTGTGTTGTTTGTTGTCTATAGCTTTTACATATATTATCTGTATGAGTCCTCAAATAAAAGAAACACTTTTACATTCTTGCAGGCATAACCCTCAACCGTAACTTTCTATGTTTAGTGCATTCGTATACGAAGTCAGAGGTCCTAGATGCTATATTTGTATCTTGACAAAATGTTAAATGAAGGCAAGAAGAGACTCAAGTTTCAAGCCTTCTGTAAACTAGATTCTCAACTATTGAGGTATATGGTGTAGCTATCCTTAAAAGGAAGATTCTTAACTGGAATAATTCCATATGAACAAACTTCTCCTTATCTCAGCAAACAGTTTGCAATACTAAAATGATCTCTCTCGCTCTTTATTGAAATGTTTTGAAATTGAATTGAGTGGGAAAATAAGCAAGAGTTCTGTTCCTCTTGGAGCCATTTGGTCACTGAAAAGTGACCAAACTTCAGAATAATTAGCTTTGGTGATGGTTTTAAGTTCAATGTAAGCCCAGAATATTGCTTCCTTCTGCCCTAAGACTAGTCAGATAAGACTAGAGGAGCTGAAACTTCAGCCAGTCCCCTAATTGCCAGCAATCTTGTCTTTTAACTTTAGTATTCAGAATAAGTACTATTGTTTTCTATACATGTATTACTATTTAAAAAAAGACCTAAATAGACATTTCTCCCAAGAAGATATACAGATTGCCAACAAACACATGAAAGGATGTTCAGCATCATTAATCATTAGAGAAATGCAAATCAAAACTACAATGAGCTATCACCTCACACCAGTCAGAATGGTCATCATCAAAAAATCTACAAACAATAAATGCTGGAGAGGGTGTGGAGAAAAAGGAACCCTCTTGCACTATTGGTGGGAATGTAATTGATACAGCCACTATGGAGAACAGTACGGAGATTCCTTAGAAAACGAAAAATAGAACTACCATATGATCCAGCAATCCCACTACTGGGCATATACCCTGAGAAAACCATAATTCAAAAAGAGTCACGTACCACAATGTTCACTGCAGCACTATTTACAATAAGCCAGGACATGGAAGCAACCTAAGTGTCCATCAACAGATGAATGGATAAAGAAGATGTGATACACACACACACACACACACACACACACAAACACACACACACACACACAATGGAATACTATGCAGCCACAAAAAATGAATGAAATAATGACATTTGCAGCAACATGGATGACCCAGAGATTATCATACCAAGTGAAATAAGTGAAAAAGAGAAAGACACATATCATATGATATCACTTATATGTGTGATATAAAATATGAATATGAACTTACTTATGAACTTATGAAACAGTAACAGACTCACAGACATAGAGAACAGACTTGTGGTTACCAAGGGGGAGGGGGCTGGGCGGGGGATGGATTAGGAGTTTGGGATTAGCAGATGCAAACTATTAAATATAGAATGAATAAATGACAAAGTCCTACTGTATAGCACAAGGAATAATAAACCATAATGGAAAAGAATATGAAAAAGAATATATATATACATATATATGTATAAAACTGCACCACTTTGCTGTACACCAGAAACTAACACAATACTATAAATCAACTATACTTCAATTAAAAAATTTTTTCTAAAAAGTGAGAAATTGAGAAACCCATAGCATTTACCTACCTCAAGATGCTGACATCCTAAATTCTAATTTTCTTACTTCCTTAACTTCCTCATCATGCTGTCTTCTGTCACCGCAAGACACACTCTATGAGAAATAAAACAGAAAAACAACTGCTTAAGGATTCATTATGTACTAGAAATTGTGTCTAATCAAATTGTATTAAATTCCTTTGCAAATAAAAACAATATTTCCCAGGGACCTGACCAAAGTATTTTAAGGAGAATTTAAAAATTACAAATACAATATCAAAATAGATATAAAATGTTTATATAAATACTATATCCTTCTAAGCATTCATAAAAATCCCCTCTTTCTAGAGTATTCAAATGAAACACAAATACATAACTCAATAATAACAATAATAAATAACTCAATACAAGAATAAAGAAATGGAGAATGGTGGAATACAGTAAGACAATAACAGGTAAACATTTTCAATCAATTTAATTATCAACTTCTTTCATCCACAAAATTACATCTGTGTATTTGGGCCTGTAAAAAGTAAGATGGTCTGAAATCTAGAATAAAGGAAATCAGATGTGATTAGTTTGGAAAAGGTATAAGTAAACTAAATTATTTAGCAGAGGTAGAGAAAAAAAATAAGATTTAATCAATGATGTGAAGAGAGAATCTGGTTAGATCAATAGTGTATGATATTCAGGGCCAGCTCCTAGGCAAAACCATGAGGAGACCAAATTTTCCATTGTTTTTCTCCTGGCCCTTGGTGACTGGTGACTGTCCAGGGACTTGACACTAATGCTTCTCACTGGACATCTATGTGGTAATCAGAACACTTTGGTAGCATGTGACAGAAAACCAACTCACATAACCTTAAGAATAGTTATTTAAGGGGAAGAGGACTCAAAGAATAAATATAATAGAGTTAGTTTTAACATGGCTGCTTTCGAGAGCTTACATGTATTTTTACTCCTTTTTACTTTGCCCCCATCTCAGCTCTGCTTTACCCTCAGCTGACTTTATCTTCACTTAGGCTCTTCCGTCATGAGGACAAGATGGCTTCCAGAAGCACTAGGCTTTTGTTGTAACCTCTCAACTGTAGCACAGACTCGTCATTTAACTCTACTGGCTGGTTATGAATCACACACTCATGGCTCAACCAATCACTGTGGCCATGGATGTCATGATTTTATTCAGCAAACCCATGTCAAGATTTCCCCTAGAACTGGAGGATGTGAACCTCAACTAAATTATGTAAGAATAAGGGAGAGTTGAGTTTTTTCTGAAAATCAGGGTGACTTTTGTCTAAAAAAGAGAGTGGGAATGAAAGCTAGACCAAAACAAGTATCCACTGAAGCCTATAGCTCTGGAGAGTGATCCATGGTTCAACCATTCCTTACCTCCCACTTCTTAATGGAAGAATATCTTTATATTTCATTCTTCATGATGCTCCTAAGTGAATTAACTTTCCCAAGTATAAACTTACCATCATAGCTTCAATATCATAGCCTGGGAAATTCAGAAATGATGGCAGGGAGTCCTTTCATCTCTGTTTGAAAATTCTCATGATGCTGATCATTACTACTGTTTAGTATATGTAGTTAAAATGTACTTTCTTATCTTGAGCTGGTATCTGCCCCTCTATGGGTTACCCATTTTTTCTAATTTTTCCATCTAGAGCTATCCAAATTATGCCCATTTTGTGTTCTACATAGTAGCTCTTCATATGTCTAAAGGCAGGTTTATTCAACTGCTGCGCATATAGCATGCTTTCCAGAAATTTGACACCCAATGATTTCTTTATTTATGTTCATTTTGCCTCCAATTATTATGCTACTCTTTTTCTCCTGAATGTCATTTTGGCTGAACCTTAGATTGGAAGATTTTTATTGTTGCTGTTGTTTATTTTGTTTGTTTCACTTACAAAGTCTCTGAAAGTCAAGGAAGTAAAAGTTTAACCAGTGTGAAGCAACAAATTATCTCTTTACATCACTACCCACACCTAGCGGTTTGTATTGTTAGATAGCAATAGAAATATACAATTTTAGCTGTGGAACAAAAGTATTCTGTATTCCTGTATATTTTTCTCTCTCGTTTAATCTATCAGTTTGTTTTATTCCAACATAAACAAACAAGCAATTTGAGTCTTATAGAGAGTGTATATTTTATAATCTCAGAGTCCACAAGAAACGTATTTATTGCAGCAAATGGTTAGATTCCTGCTTGTGTGTCATGGGAACTGAATTTCTGCCCTAATGTTTTGGCACATCTTCAGTATACTTACCTCTGTAGGAGTGGTGTGTATCCACAATTATGTTCTTTGAAAAGAATCTTTGTACTGGAAAATCCCATTGAGACGTAGCATCGCGTTTCCAAGGGTGTCTTGGGACAAGAAAGAATGGGGCAGTAATATACAACCACTTGGTTACATCATTCATACCAGAGAAATTATCATCCAACTGCCGACGGGGAACACTTGTACTTCTCTATTATCAAAGATTTTGCAAAACTGCTCAGCCCCCTCTATTCATTTCACTCCAGCTGTTCTAACACCAGGAATGAAACAGATTGTTTCATTCTAGAAGTTTATGTTAAAAAGAACAATACCATCATTTGGGGGGCTTTTGAAGGGTTTTTTGCTCAATTTGGACTGTGTGTGGAGCAAGCTCACTGCCTTATAACAAAGGTATAAAACTCAGTGGTGACAGGCAAGTCAAAGGCTAAAGAATTCCATTAAAGGAAGAAGCCTTAAATGATCAGCCATAAACAACAAGCGACTTCAGAAAGGAAGCAGGGAAAAGGTAAAGGAGACCGTGAGAAGGAATGTACACTGGCTCAACACTGCATCCTTTTATAATCCTTTGGGAAAACTCCCTCGTAGGGCTCCAACGGCTCTTTCCTGAATTTGTCCTACATCAAAGAGCCACAAGCTCGTTCCTGCTGGAGCTTGTTTTTAGTACCTTTTAAGGGTGAATAGATTTGAGGGGTTTTGACACCAAAATATTAAAATTGTTTTATATCAATTACCTGGTACTTTCTTGTCATGTGATCTTGAAGCATAAACCTTGCCCTCTCCTTGGGAATCTTCCATTTCTTCATATGATATTCCTCCCATATCTCACTTTCTGCATACAACACAAATATTCACCGGCCTTTCTTATTCTCCTTCATTCTTTTCACTTCTTACTCCCATTCTTCTTGAATGTCAAATACATGAATATACACTTCCACTCCTTTTTTCCACACCAATGGCAGACATGGCAAATTAGTCATGGAGATTTTATGGTATAGGAATTATTTTCAATATGTATTCCAGGAAGTTACCACTAAAAGAACAGAATTGAAAAGTGAGATAAAAAGGATTTTTGCATCGTTGGTCAGGAATGTGAAAACTTAAGAATCCAGAAAGCTCCCAAAATACTTCTCTGAATTTTGTGAAGAATATATTTCTATATTTGGTCGAATAATGATAGTAAAACTGATTGTCAAATCAAGATTATTATAGAAGGTAACAGTGTATCTTCACCTTGGCTCATCTTTTACTCCTAAAATATATAGATTTAGTACTTGAGGATTCCCATTGATTTTTTTTTTTTTTTTTTTTTTTTTTTTTTTTGCGGTACGCGGGCCTCTCACTGTTGTGGCCTCTCCCGTTGCGGAGCACAGGCTCCGGATGCGCAGGCTCAGCGGCCATGGCTCACGGGCCCAGCCGCTCCTTGGCATGTGGGATCTTCCCGGACCAGGGCACGAACCCGCGTCCCCTGCATCGGCAGGCGGACTCTCAAACACTGCGCCATCAGGGAAGCCCTCCCATTGATTTTTGAAAGTGGTAATTTTCATACAAATAAAAAAAAATAAACTACTGTAAATTATAGAAAGCGATATAGTCTATGCCCCCTTTTCCCCTGCTCTCATTCCATCCTCAAGACCTGTACTGGTGTTAGCAGGGGGATTTGGTTTCACCTGTGAGAGAAGTGAGACAGTGTTAGAAGCTGTTACTTCCATATAGAAAGTTCTCTTTGGGGTGGCTTGTCTATCGGACCACATCTCATCTCGCTTTCCCCTCTCACAACACTAATGGGGTCTGGGGTCTTCTTCCTTCTAATTAATGACAAAAAAAAAGGAATCCTTGAGGCTCACACATAGGTCAAGTTCGGTTCACAGCAAATAGACTACATACAGCATTGGTTTCCATCTGAAATGACTAATAAGGGTATATATTTCTAGCATATTCTCTTTCCTACATATATTCCTACAATTCACATAGTGGAGATAAATGGCTACAGGCAAGGATTTAGTCATCCTGATCTTGGCCACACAGTCACAACAAATAAGACAATGTTTGTCACATTAAGGTGAGTGCACACAAGGTACGTGTGGGAGGACATAAGGAGAAGGATTTGAATGTCTTGATCCTGGCCATAAAGTAAGATAAGTATCAGGCAGTAAATTAGGCAGTTCATTATTCAGAGAGGACATTCAGTCCAAAAATAGATACCAAGGGAAGGCTCTTGATCTTCTGACTTGGGTTTCATGATTATAAATACAGTATTGTGTGGATACCCTCTCTGTGATAGGTTAAATTCCTGGCCTAAAGAATCTGAGAGCTCAGGCTGAGGTGCCTGGCTCTTATTTCTAGATCAACCTGACTTACTTCTTCTGTTGTTTTCCCTCCAACAAAACCACCTTCTTCATATTTCTGCTCTTGCTGCACATACATACACACACACGAAAACATCATTTAACAGAAACAAATATTAATCTAAAACCTACCCGAGGTTTCTTCACATGATTATGAGTCATATCTGGCTCCAATTCCTGGTGTTTCCTGAATTCTTCTTCACTGGATTGCTATTTAAAGCTCTACCTTTAAACCTGCCTTAGGTTTCTCAAAGCCCTTTCCCCTTAACACCCTGCCACCTTTCCAAAGCACCTACAAGCATAGGGCTAATTTTGCATCGTTTTGTTTTGTTTTGCTTCTGGAACTGTGGGTTTGAGTTATGGGGAAAGGGGTAACATGTCAGCCAAATACATTTAAGGTGCTTTTGAGACATTCCTGTCCTTACAGGCCATGGTGACCACTAGACGAAGCTGCCCTGGATTCTCAAGGAACCTGGTGAGAAAGCATCAGGATGGGAGAAAACTTATTTTGCACTATTACTAAGTAGAGGATCCAGCATATTCACATACATATTAACCATTGAAAACAGCAGCCTTTACATGTCTATCTGGATCACTGCTGCTTGAAGATACAGTGAGCAGACCTATCTTTCCTTTCCCACTACAAACTCTAACTCCTTTTAACCTTAATCTGAGCTAGGTACTTCCACAGCGAAGTGAACAGGGCAGACCAATGGGTTGTGCAAAGAAAATATTAGCTATTCTAGTGGCGTGCTTTTAGACTTTAAATTCTATTGTCTGTGTCTTATTAATTGTATATTTATCAAAGTTATAAAAATAAACACCCAAACAAATATACATTGTGAGAGTATAACCCCAATTTTTTATGGCTTCAAAATAGTGGGAAGTCTCTGTTCCTGAACCACTTTCTGATGACATGTATTCAGGGAATGTTCTCAGGGGAGTGGCAGCCTCTCCTCCACTTTATTGAGACACCCGTGCAGGCTTTCTATGGGGCCGGCTGACTTCTGAGGGAGTTTTTCACCTGATCTTTGTGGTATCACCATTTCTTCTGCCTTTTTGTGGCCTCTCCCCTTCTTCTGCCATCCCTCCTCCAATGTATCTTTGCTCAAGGAGCAGAGCAGAACAAAAAGTATTTCCCTCTCTCCTGAAAGACGTCTTGTGACTGAACAGATATTGTGTTCCCTCTCCCTCTCCTGCTCATATTAAGAGAAGTTGACTGCTCTGAGGTATGTTCCGGATCCATGATGCTGATAGGAAAGAAACGCATCCTGTCAAGAACCTATTCTTGGGCATGTGGGATAAGTCTCCAATGTTACAGAACAGGGAAATACTTGGATTCTGAAGTAAAGCATTTGCCAGTTCTAACTTGAATGAGCTGGATTTTAAACCTAGTGCTTGCATTCCGTGGCACAGTCCTTTCCCCTTCCCTATTTCTGTTTCCAGACTGTGAAACATCAGAACCAGGAATCACGAGATCTGCTTTATATTTGAATTCTCTACTCAGTGTGCCCAGTACCTTACCTTTAGTAGCCTTTCAATGAATATTTGTGGATTTGGCAGGATTTACTTTAAGATAGTACTTTACACTAATCTAAGGCATTGGTTCTCCAACCTTAGCATGAGTCAGAACCAACTGGAAAGCTTTTTAAAACACAGATAACTGGACCTCAACCCAAGAGATTCTGATTCAGTAGGTCTGGGGAGAGACCCTAGAATCTGTATCTGTTCTTTCAGATTCCCAGGTGGTGCCGATTCTGCTGATTAGGGACCACACTTTAAGAACCACTGATCAAAGAAGTGTGCTATCTATTCTCTGTAAGGATAGAAAAAAGGAAAGATCTAGGAATAGAAAGATCAGATTCATTTTTAAATGTTTATTTCCTTCTAATAATAAGACGATGTTATATTTCTAATTACGCAGAACAAACTGTATAAAAACTAAAAGTGAATAAATTTGGAATTACTTAAATTATGTTTTCTCTGTTATATGACAAATAAGGATAATTAAAGACTAGGCTTAACAGTCACAATAATATAGGTGATGTATATAAAGTATACAATTTAAAAATTATTTTCCAAGAGAAAATCTTATTTCTTTTGGACAACAGCCTTTCAAGTTATATGTAATCATTCACATTTTACAAGTGAAGAGAAAGTTCAGAGTTGTTGAGTAAGTTTGGCCCAAAGCCAAACAACTCCTAAGTAGTGAAGTTCACATTGGCACTGGAGCAAGCTGTTTTCATCCTATTTTCCATCTTCTATCCCACTTCTCCAAAGTCTGATATTTCTGTTTTGTGATGTCCCCAAGACTAACTAGAGTGTAAAACAGAATATTAAGCAGGCCATCATCAAGGGAGTAAAGTGTGAACTGGAATTAGAGGACCTAGGTTCCAGACTCTTCTTGTCACTAATTAACTGGGAAAGCATGGGCAAGTGTGTTAACCTCTATGTGTCTCAGATTCATCATCTATAAATGAAAATAATAAAATCTGCTTTATCTTCTTCATAAGACTGTGTGAAAATCAAATTTTATAATGTAGTTTTAATTTAATCTATTTATTCATACCACCCTTATTGCATAAAGGATCTAGAGAGGTTTTTCTATATAGAAAATAGCTTAGAAATGTATAAAGTATATTAGAAATTTAAGGTCTGATGATTAGGCAGAATGAGCTTATAACTTGTATTAATATAGTTTAGCTGTCTCTGAATGGAATACAAAGATAGATTAGATTAATCATTAATATTTAAGGCACTTAGAGCAAGTTATAAAATAAACAAAGAATATGGAATGACCTAGTGAGGGTTATAATCTACTCGCTGGAACTATTAAGAGTAGGGAAAAAATGCTACAAGTGGTTCCATACTCTGAAATAAGAACACAATTCTGGTACAAGGAAGGGAACATCAGTAGTGCAGCTGTTTCCCCAAAGGGGGGAAAATTTGAATCAACCTTTCTCCTACCGACTTCCCTGCTTTCTTCCCTTCAAATGCTTTCCAAAAAGTTTTGAAATATGTCTTCTGAAATTCATATTTGTTCAATATTCTCATATAATTTATTTTGCATCTACCAACATGATATTCTAAATGGAATTTTAATTTGAAGTATTTCTTTTAATGACCCTAACAACATTGACTTGCTAGTGAGTACTCTAATGTATTATTTCTAGAAGCCCAGCCCTTGTCTAGTTATGTTCACTTCCATTTAACTTAACTGAAACACAGAATACTGAATCCAAAAGCTACCTTAAAACAACATTGAGTCCCCAGCCCCTCATTTCACAGATGAGGAAGAAAGAAGCCTAGACTAGTGGTTAAAAGCAGGTAGCTAGTTAATGACAAAGCTTCTACTAGAACCAAAGGATCCATCGTTCCCACAACAGCTTTCTCTTCACCATATCATGCTACACCTGCTGGAGTTTCCACCTTTATCTAGGAAGCTAAGAAACAAATCATAGGCCCTTCCTGAGAGGCAGAAAGTCCAGAAAAAAGTGCACAAAGTACAAAAAATATTTAGATGGGGCCGCACAATATGCATTGGAATCTTGGAATCTAAGTTTTTACTTAGCACTGACATGAGTCATGTGGCTTTACTTCAGTGAGCCTCAACTTATTCTTTTATGAAATGGGGACCCAAAATATCCACATTAGAGGATCTGTGGTGTGATAGAACATGGCCAACTTTGCTCAGAGTACATTAGGTAAATAATAAATTTATCTTCTCTCTGTTCCTCATTTCTCACGCTGCTTCATCTTTCTGCAGGTAATACTTTCTGGTGATCATTATTTCTCTCCCTTGCATCTGTAGGATTAAATTCCTGGATCTTCCCTTCTCCTCTATGACTGTTCCTTTTTCACCTCCTATGCGGGTTCCCCTTCCCCTTCAGTCCTTACCCTTTCACCATGAGCAAGCCCAGATCCCCTTCCCTTTTCCCCTCTGAATCTTCTTTTACAAACTTCTTTCAGGGCATTCACAATGAGTGGGAGTTGCTTATAGTGAAAAGGTGATGCCAGCAGTATCCCTCTTCCCCCTGTAGTCTGAGGACCCTTTCAACAGACTCTAAACATGCTCTTCGTAACCATTATCCAGGCATTTGGAAAACTGGTAATGACATATTCCCAACCTGGCTAATAAATGCCTCAACAGTGTGAATATTAAATTTCAGTTTTTATTCAATTCTTGTTTCATGCATAATATTTTCAGTTTTAGGAAGTCTTCCTTATATACCTGTTGCCACAGCAAGATGTGTGACACTTGTCTGAGTTCCACTTTGACCTTTCACCTGTGTTGAAATATAAAGTTTGAAAGAATAAGTAGAAATAAAGGATATTTGTAAGAAAGCCAGAGAATCATTCACTTGAAAATATCTCCATTATTTTGAAACTCTGAGAAGTCGCCAACATCATTGCAAGATTTGGCTTGTGTACACCTGGAAAATATGAGGCTTTAATATTTCATGTTGACAGTCCAGCTTCACTTCCCCCGGGGGTTGGGGGGAGGCTAAACTACATGTGTTAAACCTCTTGCTAAACTATAACTCAGCCTATGCCACAGGGGCTTCTTGGTGGCCTCTTAGTCTTTCAATATTCACCCCCTTCCTTTTCAACCAATATGAATTTATTTAGCCATTCCTAAATTGGAACAAAGTACCATTCAGGGTCAGCTTTAGCCCCAGGTACAGAAGGCAGATATTTATAGGGTATGATTTTTAAAAGTCCAAAAGCATCCTACAGAAAATACTTTCTCTAATAGCCTTATTGAAATTCCCATATTAGTCACTTCCTTGGAATGAAGCAGTGAGAAAAAAATTATCTGTTAATATATACAAGCTATCTTAAAGTCATGGCACATAAAGCCCCTTTCATTTACTGGTCAAACTAGATAATTAGTCACTTAGAAGGACTGAAGAGAGGAAAACTATGATAGGAAAGTGGAGGAAAAACAAGGCTCAGGGCACGTCCAAGCTTGGAAAGGAAACACGACCTGAACAGATGAAGGAAATGATAGAAAGGAGATATCACTAGAGACACCCCTCATGACCTTAAAATTATGGCTTGGGACCAACCCCAATGCTAGATATCTATACTTCCATCTGTCCATCCATTCATCCATGTGACAAGTGTTTAATGAGTAACTTTGTACAAGGCACTGTGATACTACACTAAGGACACAACGATGAAAAGAACTCAAGTCTTTATCCTTAAAGAGTTTACAAAGGAATAAAAGCATACAAATAAAATTTACAAGTCAGAGTCTTAGATGCTGTAATAGATATCAGCTCATGGTGCTAAGAAATGGCATTTATGTATTACCTTGTGACAGACACGGTTCTATAGATGTATTATTCATTTAATTCTTCCAACAATGTTCTAAGATAGATACTATTATCGAGCCCATTTTACAAGTGAGAAAATGGTGATAGACCTTAAGTAACTTGGCAAAGTCTTACAGATAAAAAGAAACAGGATTAGGATTTGAGCCTAGGTTACCTTGCTCCAAAATCCATATTCTTAATGCTATGTTGCATAGCTCTCAAGAGCCCATAGGAGTTAGAGCCAAACTAAAATAAAATCCTTCAGAACTAAATATGAGAAATATTACACAGATTCTAATGATCATTCCTATTGGAATTTTCAGCTAGTCACGAAAGAAACGTAGGGTTATTACAGTCATTGCTTCACTCTCTAGAGCCTCCGTATAATCAACACGACTGGCTGCAAGCTTTAACATCAAGCCTATTCATTGATGATCTGTATCCTCAAGGGTTAAGAAGGGTTAGTAGGACACCGTTGAGTTATTACGATTTGACCATTTTCCTTGTGAGTAGAGACAGGCTGGGGCATTTCTTGGGCTCACCAAGGAAACAGATGATGAAAAAAAGTATAGGGAGGCCGGTGAAGATTTGTGAGCAAGACAAATTTTGTCAGGGTACAGGGAGGAGACCTAGGAGACTGTAGCATCTAATTTGATACACTTATAAGCCACAAACATGTCTGAATGACCAAGAGCCAGCTACCGCCACAAAATAACCAGGATAGGTTTGGAGTCAGCAGGGAAGAGCTGGGAAGAAGGCCAGGCCGATAATGAAAGGGGGCATTAAGGTACACATTAAACTCTCCAAAGGGAAAAAAATAAGCAAAATTTCCAAGACACCCCTAACAAAAAGTTGAAGTATTAACATTTTTGCTAAAGCAGCAAAAATGGCAAATTTGATGGTTCCACTAAGTACATTATATTGCTTTTTTTCTTGACGTGGGGAGGTGGGAAAGCTTCACTGAGTAATAGTAAGTGAGAATGTAAGAGACTTTTCCAAAGTGGTACATCAACCAATTACTTGAAGTTTGAAGGGAGCAGTTTATTTTTCTGGCATTAAGAACTCAGCATATTTGGGGCTGGCATCCAATGGCTGAGTCCAGTTCCCTGAGCGACGTGGGATTCCAGATGGGAGAGAAGCTGTCTTATTTCGAGGAGTAAAGCTGCCATCAGAACCCAGGGAGCTTGAGTGAAATTTCAGACATCTGATTTTGTCAGAGTTCGGATTCCTCTCCTTTGAAATGCCCTGCCTTAATAAGCACTTTAACCCATTGTCAATCTTTCCAGCGAACATGTCTCCCTGTGATTGGGAAAATTAATGAACAGGCAGTAGCTAATATAATTAAACCCAAACACTCCTGATTTCAGCATTAAGAAAAAGCCACTGCCCTGATTTTCTCTTGACAACACAAAAGTCTGGCCATCCCCAAACTGTTTAATTATTGAAACAAATGGTAACAGTACACTGGATAGGGGCAGAGGTCGCTGAACAGTACTGCAAGTCAGAAGGCATGCAGGGCTGACAGAGGGCCTGCCGACGCCTTGGGCTGCAGCTCCAGACCCACACACTTTTTCTCAGGCAGCCAGCCTCTGATAGGTAGCTTGATAGCGGGACTAATTTGCTCGTATTCCAAAGGTCCAACGGTGCTTGCTTGTTTTAAGACAAGCCAAAGTATGCTCTGGTGAGCACCACGACATTGCAATTCCCATGCCCTACCACATTCCTCTTTCCGATCCCAGGCGTTTTTTTTTTTTTTTTTGTCTCCCTACGTGCTGTCCAGGATGCAGACAAAATGAATTCCAAGTGACCTATGTAGGGGTGGCTTTTTTTAGAAACAAACAGCAAATTAAGAAGGGGAAACAAAATCCTGTTCTCACTTTTTTTTTGGAGGGGGTGTATATGTTTATTTTCTCAGAAACATTTTCTGGCAGTGACAACAGAACTCAGTTCTACGAAAGTATCTTTCCCTCCCCTACCCACCCCCCAAATTTCAAAATACTAAATATTAACCCTCTATTTTGCTTAACTTCTTCTCTGCCTCTCAGATCTAATAGAACCTATATCTTTCTTTAAACAGTGATGTCCAATGTTCTATGATTCTAGAATAATCCCATCTCCTGGAAAGGAGGGATTTATTTTTTCTCTAGTATGTCATTAATAATATTTAGGCTCTTACCAAAGATGATGGGGGGAATAAAGCTGGAAAATGTTACTAGATATATTAATATGAGATAAATCAGAGTAAAAGTGAGATTTTCAAATGTTATTATTTAATATTCAATATTATTATTTAATAATCAAGAAAAATTATAAAAACAAGTACATTCAATGGTTTGATAAAAAGAAAATTTCTAAACATTTTGTGTGCTCTGGATTACGAAAGTATTTTTTTTTAAAGAAAAAATAACTCTCAGAAGTAATGGAGTCTTTGGTAGAATCAGACAAAAACTTGTTCCCAAACTTACGATTTAACACGGTTCTCTTGGATGCTGCCCCTACCCCACTCCACTAGTAACAATGGACCCGTTATTTCTCTTACCTTACTAAAACTTGCTCTAAGCCTATGTAATGATAAAACTTTAAAGGGGCTTGGTAATCTTTTAATAATAGAATTTGAATATGTGGCCTCCTTTTAAGACTAGCAACGGTAATGGGAGGATTAGATATTGTCATATATGCATACCATTTTTATCCAAACTGAACACCTTTGAGAGTGAAAACGGAACAATTAATGATTGAAATGGGACAAGAGGCCTAAGCCAGAACTATTCCAGGTAAAATGGGACACGTTATGTATTTATCTAAATATTTGATAGTAAAGAAATTCATGTTTAGACATAAGGTACTGTCCCCTTCTTCCAAGACCCCCATTGGATGCCTGAAACTGCTGATAGTACCAAATCTTATTTATACTATGTTTTTTCCTATACATACATCCTTATGATAAAGTTAATTTATAAATTTGGCAGAGTAAGAGATTAACAATAACTAATAATAAAATAGAACGATTATAAAAATATACTGTAACAAAAGTTATGTGAATGTGGTCTCCCTCTCTCAAAATAGCTTATTGTACAAATTTAATGCCTTTTCCATTTTAACTAAGCACTTAGCCCACACTGTGGCCATAACTTTTGCAGTTTGGGGTGCAACAGCAAAACTAGTTCAAATTTATTTTTCTCTCTTCATAAGTTCGTGGATAGACGATCTGTTCATTCCACAGATCTTAGCAACCTCAGCACACCATTCTTTTTCTTTCTTTGTTAGGTCAAGAACTTTCACCTTTTTGCTTAAAGGAAACACTTTACGGCTCCTCTTTGGCATATACTAGTTGCCAGCATCACTGCTTTGCACTCTGAGACCAATACTGACTAAAATAAGGGTGACTTGAAAACAAGCACTGTGATACCAAAAAGGCTGACCTGACAACGAAGACGGCTACCAAGTGACTAATGGGGAATATGCTGGACCAAGGGCTGATTCACCTCCTGAGTGGACAGAGCAGGAGGGCTCCAGATTTCACCACGCTACTCAGAAAATGCCACAGTTTAACACTATGAATGGTTTCTTTCTGGAATTTTCCATTTAATATTTTCAAACTGGGTAACTAAAATGACAGAAAGCAAAACCTTGCATAAGGAGGGACTACTATACATTAGATGACTGGATCTGCCATTTTCTTAGCCAGACTACTCCCTTTGCCTTTTTCAGTTACAGCTCCCATCCCTTAAGCTGAACTCCTGGATAAACACTGCCAGCCTCCTAGGTTCTCAGCTCAAGCTTTGCCAGCACCAAATAGTCTCCAGTCTTCCCAGACAGACTTGCTGGGACCCAGTGAAATTTTAGTATCTGCGGGCCAGAGTGAGAGCTCTCTACCATCGCTCAGCAGCCCCTCTATCCTAGTCTAGCTGCCCAGGAGCCAAGAATCCCCATGTGAGAAAACTTCGTGGATTATGCTTGGGGGAAACAATAAGGACGTGTGAAAATGTAGTAAGAATCTATTATAAACTGACTTAGTAGTACAAGAATTTAGTATCATGGGAAAAAATCCTAAACTCCACAATATTATAGCACAGAAACTTGGCACTGCCATGACGAATTTGGTTGTAGCTGCCTCCAGATACAGCTGTGATAGCGAAGGTTCCTGGCGGTCCCTTTGGATACATTTTGTGAAAATGTAAAGAATGGCTAGCAGTGGGTTTCAAACTTTAGTATTTATTATAAGAACCACCTGGGGTCCTTAGTTAAAATGGTTCCTGGGTTCCCTCCC
Source organism: Orcinus orca (assembly GCF_937001465.1). Taxonomy (NCBI): domain Eukaryota; kingdom Metazoa; phylum Chordata; class Mammalia; order Artiodactyla; family Delphinidae; genus Orcinus; species Orcinus orca. The sequence goes on along the minus strand of NC_064565.1, from coordinate 35,777,672 downwards.
CCTCAGCAGGTTTGATTAGATGCCTAAGAATCAACATTTTTAATAAGCCCATCAGGTGGTTTAGATATAAGGGGTCCATGCAAACAAAAGCACTGGTAAAGGCTTCATCTTTCTCAGTCATTCTCTTACCAATACACAAGATGCCAGGAGCCTGTAAGTAGCCTCTTCTGGTTGCCTAGAAGGCCTCATGTACTGGGAGGGATGTACAGACCTACCTAAGACTGGGAAAGAGACTCCCTCATTCCTATAAAAGTGGCATGATGTGTGTCCTGAGAAAATAGACCAATTTGGGCATAGACTTAAAATTAAGAACTAAGCTCAGTCTCCAGAGAAATAGTGTTAAGTATAGACTAAACCCCATTCAAGAAGAAGCTGGGATTCCCTTTCTGATCTAGCCTTGGCAAAGAAAAGTTAAAATGTGGCTCAGCCACATCAGCGATGTACAGGAACAGACTGCAGGGAATACAAATGGAAATTACTGTTAGGGAAACAACTGAATTTTTCAAATAAGGTGAGTTTTCCTTGTTGGTTGTCTAATTTAACATTCCAATAGGAGAAGAAATCCAGCGTCTGAAAAGTGTACTTACTCCATTCTTTAAATAGCATCACAGCTTTTTTCATTTCTCTCCACACTGCGTTTTGTTGTTTTTGTCTCGGAGACTTGAAGGCAGGGCCAGGACTTGCACTGGGAGGCCTGTGGATTACAGGAAATAATGACCTGTATATATTTAGTTGTTCAAAGGAAATTAGAGTAGCCTGATTTTTATTATTCCCCATTGCCCCATGTTCTCTGGTGTAATAACTTGCCCTATTCTCTAATTTACTTTTACATCATCCAAAATGTATACCATTTAGCCCAGATTCTCCCATGACCAATCAGGACCTGCTGCTAGCTAGGTTAACAAAACCTTCCAGGGAATGGGAAGCCATCCTAATGCAGGCCAGCCAAAGACACCAAAGAGCTGATCTTTCTGGAGAGTATGTGAACTGGAGAAAGTAATTTACCAACTTCTCCCCTTAGGTAGCCAGTGACCACTGGATGCCCCTGCTACTGAATGTGACAGCTAACCTTTTCAGGACCGGTATCATTTTAGATTAACCTTCTTCTGTAAAAGTGTGTAGGCAATTTCCTTACATTAAGTTTTTAATTGTTAGTCTATCAGTGTATTTACAGTGGCACTGCATCTCTGTCCTGACTTTTGTTCTTTTTTCCCCAACTCTTACCACCAAGTTTGTATATTCTCTTTAATGTTAATATCCAAAATCTGAAATTCATCTGCTTGTATTTTTAATTTAGAGGAAGAAACTTTTCTGATTCGGATTTTTTTTAAGAATTATGATTAGATATTTAAATTATGTTTTTATTGAGATTTTCTAGCACCTATCATCTGTATTTGCTAGAATACTGGGGGGAGGGAGGGCCATGGTGGGAAATAGTTTCTTATTGGAGAGGAATATCATAATATCTTCAGAACATTTACAACTTATCAGCTTTTCTTTTCATTATAACTCTATATAGTTTACAGCCATTTCAAGATGAAAGTAACATTTGAAAGGTAGGCAAAATTGATTTTTGTAGATTCAGTGTGTTTTTTGGGGACATTTAATGAAGTTTTGTGGATTCTCTCAATTCTGTTACAATAGTTTAACTTGTATACTCTTTAACTGCTAGGATTTGGCAGGGTAAAAATGAAGAGAAATAGTAAGTAGTTTTAATAATCATAACTTCTGAAAATCACTCCAACAGGATCATATTTTAAGAGCTCAATAAATGTGGCCTTTATAAACTTTTCTTCATCCCTCCCAAAACATTTCTTTTCAGTCTGGGCAGTTGCCTCATTATTAAATAGGGTCTCTATTCCAAAACAAACTCAAGTCACTCGTATTCATTTTACTTTAATTTTCTTCAGTCTCATATATTGTAAGATTAATTATTCGTTTTGTTTTGTCCCCTCCCTGCCCCTTCTGAAGCAGCAGAAATCCACCTCATTTTCCTACTTACAATTTCTTAAAAAGAACATTTTTCCTTTTTTAATACTTTCTCAAAGTTGATACCTCAGAATGTCCCTCACTTCTTCTTAAAATACTCCCAACTCTCCTAAAATATTAATCTCTGGTTCTGGTTCAAGACACAATTTTTATAACACTTGCTACTTTATAGTAACTTTAATGACTGAACCATACTTTATTATCAGAGTTTAGGTAGTTTCTTTCACCAAATCACCTGCCATGATCTAAAATCTAATCTTAGGTAACATGATGACTTGACTGGGTCTGTATTCAGAGGTTGCAGAAATTCTTTCTGGATTCTCTGGCTCATTAAACCTCCAAGGACTTTTGAGCTTCAGGCAAATCTGGGATATGAATAGTTTATACCTCAGTGTGTATTTAAATCAGCCAATGCTCATCCTTTCCAGAAAGTTCACCAGGTAGGTGGCTGATGGTGGGGTCAGGGGTGAGGGAGGTGAATAGGGAATAATGTAGTGAAGCGGAGAAGAGAAATACTGATTGTTTTCTCTGCAGCAACAAAATTATTCAGTTGCCAAATGTCAAGTGGAAAATATTTATTCTCATTGATTATATTCATTCCAAAATGATTCCATAGGGAATCATGAAAAAATCATGGCATGACAGATAATATATAGAATTATTTCTTTCAAGATAGAAATTTGTGTTTTTCCCTCCCCCTTTTTCCTGTAGGTTTATATACAGAATTTCAATTCTGTTCCATTTAGCTTTATGTTTGTCCTTATGCCAGTACCAAATGGTCTTGATTAATGTAGCTTTGTAGTAAGTTTTTTTTTTTCACATCTTTATTGGAGTATAATTGCTTTACAATGTTGTGTTAGTTTTTGCTGTAAAACAAATTGAATCAGCTATTATATATACATATATCCCCATATCCCCTCCCTCTTGAGCCTCCCTCCCACACTCCCTATCCCACCCCTCATCACAAAGCATCGAGCTGATCTCCCTGTGCTATGCAGCAGCTTCCCATTAGCCATCTATTTTACATTTGGTAGTGTATGTCTGTCAATGCTACTCTCTCACTTCGTCCCAGCTTCCCCTTCCCTCCCTGTATCCTCAAGTCTGTTCTCTACATCTGCATCTTTATTCCTGCCCTGCCACTCGCTTCATCAATATCGTTTTTTTTAGATTCCATATATATGTGTTAGCATACGGTATTTGTTTTTCTCTTTCTGACTTACTTCAGTCTGTATGACAGACTCTAGGTCCATCCACCTCATGTAGTAAGTTTTTAAAACAGGATGTGTGAGTCCTTCAACTTTGTTCTTCTTTTCCAAGATTGGTTTGACTATTCTGGGTCCCTTGAATGAATTTTAGCACCAGTTTGTAAAAAAAAAAAACAAAACAATTGGGATTCTGAGAAAGATTGTGTTGAATCTGTAGATCAATTTGGGGAGTATTGCCATCTTAACGATATGACATTTTCTGATCCATGAACATCAGATGTCTTCCCACTTATTTAAACGATTCTTAATTTCTTTCAAAAATATTTGTTTAGTTTCAAGAGTATAAATTTTGTACTTCATTTGCTAAATTTATTTCTAAGTATTTTATTTTTTCTTGGATTTTTTTCTTAATTTGGTTTTCAGATTGTTCATTGCTATTGTATAAAATACAGCAGAATTTTGTATTTTGGTCTTGTACCCTGAACCCTAGCTTAACTCATTTATTTGCTCTGAATATTTCAGTGGATTCTTTAGGATTTTCTATATTGAAGATAATTACTTCTGCAAATACAGATAGTTTTAATTTTTCTTTTCCAATCAGGATGTCTTTTATTTCTTTTTCTTGCCTAATTACCCTTGCTAGAACTTCCAGTAAAATGTTAAATATAAGTGTCAAGAGTAACATCTTTGTCTTGTTCTTGATCTTAGGGAGAAAGCATTTAGCCTTTCACCCTTAAGAATGATGTAGCGAGGCATTTTTCATCAATGTCCTTCATCAAGTTAGGGAAGATCCCTTGGATGTCTAGTTTATTAAGTGCTTTTATCATGACAAAGTGTTGGACTTTGTCAAATGCTTTGTCTGCATCTATTGAGATGATCACGTAGTTTTTGTCCTTTATTCGATTGACATTGTGTATTCTATTATTGATTTTCAGATGTTAAGCCAACTTTGTATTCCTGGTATAAATCCCACTTGTTCCTGGTGTACTATCCTTTTTATATGTTACTGAATATGGTTTGCTAGTATTTTATTGATGAGTTTTTCATCTATATTGTTCTGTAGTTTACTTGTGATATCTTTGTCTAGTTTTTGTGTCAGAGTAATACTGGCCTCTTAGAATGAATTGGGAAGTGTTCTCTCCTATTCTAATTTATTGAAAGGTTCATGAAGAATTGGTACTACATCTTATTAAATGTTTGGTAGAATTTATTAGTGAAGCCACTTGGGTTTGGGATTTTCTTTGTAGGAAGGCTTTAAATTATTGATTCAATCTTTTACTTGTTATATGTTGCTCCTAACTGTATTTCTGCAGCTCTAAAATGGAGGCATTATTGTCTTATTTGCAAAACCCAAAATTCATTGAAAAATTGTCTTTGGTGGGTGTCATGTTGAGGGAGGATAAGGAGAAGAATTCCTCCAAATGAAGCAGCAAATAAGGAAGAGAAGAGACTTCCCTGGACTGAGGCAAGATGAGGAGTATCAGGCACTGTAGCATAGTACTGTGGATGGGTAACATGTTATGGAAGGGATGTGATGCAAGGAAAGACACTGGCCATGATGTTTGGTCTCCCAGAAACTCCAACTGCCTCTAGGGGCCCTGGGAGCTGCAGAGACACTAGACCTGAGGGTGCGTGTGTAGGCTGATACACATGGAGCCTCAACAGTACATACTGTATATAGCCTCAGCAACATATAATATAATGACTAATGGTTGGAGGAGTCCCCCCAAATTTTGGCTTTACCTAAAACCCATGGTAGAATAGGGGCTTTGTTGGATTTGAATTTATTTAAGGAAAATAAAAATAAGCATCTTAGTTTGTTGACTAAAATTTGTATCTGTTTCAGTGGGAAGCCATTGGCATGCTTTATCTTCATAGTTCTCCAAAACAGACCAGCCAGGTCTGACCAGTCCTTCAGCAAAGCTGAGTTATCTAGAAATTCTTCTAGGATTTCAATCCCCTTTGGTGTAACATAGAGATTATGTTCCCTAATTCTGGAGCCAGAGTGCCTGGGATTAATGCTTGATTCAGATACTTAGCTGTTGTAGGACCTCAGATAATTAGTCTGTCTGTACCTCAGTTTTTTAGTTTTTTAAATAGGGGTAATCTATAATACCTAATGTAGTATCAATACCTACCATGAAGAGTTATATGGCAATTAAGTGTTATTTATTCCTTAGCTGCTATTACATTGGATATTATTCCAGAAATAACTAGTTGAAGAACTAAATTCTATGTCATGTGTGATTCTTACTAGAGTTATTAAATAGCCTCCCTTCTTCATCACTTTGACTTCTGATGTGGCACCATCCTTGCAATCACCAATTGTCAACATATCAGTCATCTTTTATTTTTCCTTTTCCACATTTTTGAAAGATCTAGAGGTTCTTCTTTTACATTACTTTCATGGTCCTTTCCTTTTCTTCATTTCCTCTCCTTTATTCTCATGTTTTTTAACTCAAACTGTTAAGAAACCCCCTTCAGGGTTGCCTTTTTTCCTGTGAGCACTTTCTGAGTGCCTATATTCATCAAGCTTGGTACTGGTATTTTAAATCTATTATCTCCAATCTATTATGTCAGAGCCCTGCAGGATAAGTATCACCATACTCATTTTAGAAATGAGGAAACTAGTGAAGAAAGGTTTGCGGACCTACTCCAGTTCACTCAGCTGATACATGGCATGTAGAGCACACAGATTTAGTCTTCTGAGTCTTAAGTCCATGTTGCCTCTTATCCTTCAAGCTACTGCCAAAGTAATTTAGCTATAGTGCAGCTTTGATTATAACACACCCATAAAATAAAGCCTAAACCCTTAGCCTTAAAATGCAAAGCCTGCTATAATCAGGCCCAAATATACATTTCCAGCCCCTCTACTCATTGATCCTTCTCACACCCAGTACACTCCAATCAAAACCCAAGCATGTCACATACTTCCCTGCAAGGATGCCTTTGTCCATGCCTGTCCCTTCTGCTAGATCATTCTTCTACCCAGTATCACCTCCACCGTAAGTGCTTTAAATCTCAGATAATTGTAAAATCTCCCCTTCTGTACTCCCATAGTAGTTCAGATATAGCCACCTTATAACTCCCATCACTCTGCTTAATGTGGGAAAAATACCAGAGCGTCTGGGTTGGTGAACACATAGAGGTGCTGGGAGGCTTGACACAGCCTTCTGCATTCCCCACAGAGGAGGCAGCCCTAACATAGAACAAAGGGGTATCTTGCTACTTTTCTGCACAATCATCTATCATTTCAGTAAATCTGAATGACAGTGCCTGGCCTGAAGCTACCATTGGTGCAGTGCTTTGGGGTCCTAGTTCCATCTTGCCCATTTCATGGGCTTAGATTAAGATGATGGGAGGCAAGAGCCTTAAAGAGACCATGGAAATTGCTATATTAAATGCCAACTGCATGGCGAAGTAACTAGAAAAACGTTACAGATTTTTTTCAGGGTTTCAAGAGGTTATACAGCTCATGAATTTATTTGGCCCCAAGACCCTTCAAAAAGTCTGCAAATATTGAGGCTGTAAGATATGGCCAAGAGGTTCCAGGATTATGCTTCTGGAACCTGACAGTAGAACACCTTTCTCCTAACTCAGTCTTCTGGCTGGAGGCTGGGTGATGAACAATTCGGGATAAGACTTCCCTCCTCTGATGCCCTGTCTACATCATTCATCTGACTGTAGCAGCATTTGCAGGAGGGAGAGGAGGTGCTGTGAAGGTGGTGGTGATTAAAGTTACTACACAATACTTCCAAGTCATATTTTATCTCCAACCTTGACATCATTTTAATGTTTTATAGAGTGATTTCCTCACTTGCCCAAAGTTCATAATTGTCCAGATGCCTGACACACAATAGGCACTCAGCACATATGTGTTTAATAAATGAGAGAATGAACAGCTAGTAGAAAACAACAATGCAAATGACAACACAAATTCTGCGTCCTAACCACACCTACTGAATCAGAATTTCCAGGGGAGAGGTCTAGTGATCTGTACACTTAACAAGCACACCCTGGATGAGTGTTATCATGCAAGTTTGGGGCATATCACCTTAGGACAGACGTTTCCAAACTTAACTACTTATCATAATTACCTGGTGAGTATTTAAGAATCATAGATTTCTGGGCCCTACTTTGGGCTTCCTGAATCAGGGTCTAAATATAGGAATCTATGTTTCTAAAACAGCTCCTCAAATGGTTCCAGCTGTATGAGTCACTACAGCAGAATATGTTGTGCTGAATTAACTCAAAAATGGAACTGAGGTCAGGCTTAATGAATAATGAGATCAGCTTTGCTCTTTAAAGAAGAAACTCTCTTGTTTGCGTGACACAGGTGTATGCATTTGTCAGAACTCATCAAATGGTACACTTAAGATGTGTGCCTTTCACTGTATGTAAATTTTATCACCAAAATATGTGAAAAGATATACTAGATATAAATTCTAGTAATGCCATGTGTGCTGTAGTGTTTAAGGATGAAGTATACTGATGGCTGGAATGTTCCTTGAAGTGCATCAAAAATCAAGGTGGATAGCTGAACAGATCAAGCAAACAGAGCATCATTATAGTATCTAGGTGGTGGGTGTTCACGCTATAGTCCTTTAAACTTATCTTTATAAGTTTGAAAAATTTTATAGTTAAATGTTGAGGGGCCAAAAATAATAAAGAAAAATAAATAAATACCAGAGAGAGGTGGGATTGAAAGGATATCAGGGGAAGAGAGTTTGAGGGAAAAGCTGAGATCTGACTGAGAAGAAGCCTTTCTGGATTCAGCTAAAGTAGACAAGTAAAGGAAAAACCAAGGATGATGAGGAAGACAACAGTAATAGAGAATAAAATTACATTGTTCTGAGAAAGGAACCAACTTGTCTCATTCTCCCACTCCTTTGAACATATGCATCACGAGGCGAAGCGAAGGACATCGACATCGCCAGGTAAGAATTTTGGTAGCATAAGGTGCTTGGCTTCCATATGAAATTACTGGATTGGTGTGTTTTATACATTATATCTGGATATTAATTCAGAATATTTTGTGTGAGAGTGCCTATCCAGAATTGAAGATATTCCTAGGAACTAAGAGGGAAGGAAGAGGCTAGCAGTAGCCATATTCCATGTACTTAATTACTTGGACAGATTCATGGTGGAATACACTGATATGGATGTTACATGGTCATCTGTGAACACACTCTATTTTCCATCTCGGCCTAAAAGTACTGGAGTATGGAGAATGTGTCTGATCCACAATAACTAGCTTAGCACCTTTTCTATATTGGTGCAGGGTTCAGGATTATTTGGCAGTTGATAGAGGATTTAGAGCCTGGTATTATAAGGACCCACTAATGTTGAGTTAGGCAGGTGGAGGGGTGTTGAGTGTCTCTCCAAAATCATAAAGGGAGGCTCAGCATGCCTTGCGCCGGAGTTGGGTGTGGCATTGTATGTTTATAAGACTTTATGTGGACAGCTTAAGGTAGGGTTTTTCAAACTTGGCACTATTTACTTTCCAGGCCAGTTCATTCTTTGTTGTGTGGGCCAGTGCCCTGCCTTGTAGGATGTTTAACAGCATCTCTGGCCTCTACTCACCACATTCCAGTAGCATTCCTCCAGTTAGGACAATCAAAAATATCTCCAGATATTGCCAAATATCCCCAGTGGGGCAAAATTATGCCCAGTTGAGAACAACTGGCTTAAGGCAATGGGCTGAGACAAGCATCTCAGGAGATTTGAATCCCAAAACTCATATAAACTACCTGGATGAAATGTCACTTTGAAGGAGCTTCCCGAAGAAGGAAAATTCAGGTATCAAAGAAACCACTTGGGAGTAAAGTTTAGAAGAGAATGGTAGGAAGTGAAGCCTAGAGCAATTCCTTCCCCCAGCTAGCTCAGCTACTGTAGCCACAACAAGTCTGTTTCTGTAGGACTTAGGAGCTGGATGATTTCAGAAGGCCTGGCTGAGGTTAACACCTAGGAAAAAGAATTGTCCCTATGGAATACAGCCACACATATTTATGATGCATTCTTAGGACCAGGGTTTAAGACACAGTGAACTTGCTAAGAGATAGTCATAATGTAGCATCAAGGAAGCAAGGAGGGACAGGGTGGGATCTAAGCTAGTGGTACTCAGATGTCAAGGCAAAGCAGCACTCCTCTCTAGGTTCTAGGAGGACAGGTGTACAGAAAAGAGATGTAGAGAGGCATTATACCTGGCAAGAGCAAAACCTGGTTCTCATTACCGTATAAAGACAGAAGCCTGAGTGATGTCTGAGGAAAAAGCCAAGTTCTAGGAACGAGTAAGATTGAACCTGAGATTTCATGTGACCGGAGGCACTGCAGGGTTTGAGGGACGAGCTAGATTCTGGACTCAACCCTCAAGCCCAGAGGTAAGCAGGAGACACCATGTCAAGGGTGAGATAAGCAGTGATGGTGATTCAGAATGGGTGGACTCACCCCTACGCAGTCCTATTAGCCTGGTAGAGTGAGTCAGGAGAGGCTAACACTCCCTCTCTGCCCCAAGAATCACACCTTGGAAGGTTTTGCAATGACCTAGCTGAAACATTCAAGATATAACATTGTGTGAGGAGAAAAGGACACAAAACTGCATGTGTGTGTGTGTGTGTGTGTATGTGTGTATATGGCACCTAGGAAACACCTTGGAAGGAAAGAATGCAGATACTCTAAGATGTAGGATAAGAGGGGGTCGTGTCTGATTGTTCTTTCTTCATACTTTTCTCTATCTTCTATGTTTTGGGTAATGAGTATGAAATATTTTTATAGTCACTTTAGATATTCTAAAAAAAATGAACTTCCTATCTCAAACCAGGATTGGCCTAGGAATCAGGAACAGTTGATTTGCTAAGTAGGACAAATATTAGGCCTTGTGAAAAAGCTTGAGGAAGACATGGCCTGAGGAAAGTGTGGGAAATGTGGAAAATGTGGTTTGCTCAATGGAAATGAACACACTCTTACATAAACTTAACAAAAATGTAGCATGCGTCATCAGAGTACTTTCTTCCTAACACACAAGTATTTTGTAGTTTTGTAATAGAAGGCAATGTGTTCTCTTTTCCCCTACCCTACCACCAACTGCTCTCTGGGAAAAAAATAAATCCTCAACTCTTTGGCCACAAGTAACTATATATTGGACTATGGAGTACAGGGTTTGTTTGGAATGATGGATTGTTCGACAATAGAGCACAATCAGACAAGACCAGCCATCAATCACTTTAAATCAATGATAGACCTGGAGTGTGTTTTGTGCCATTTTCATTCATTCTAGTGCCCAGAGAGTTGCACGGAGAAACCTCATGACCTCACATGAGCAAAGAAAATGGCTTTTAAAGCTGTTTCTAGGCTCTATTCATCACTCATTCCTGGGTGAGATGCCAGGAAATAACTTTCATGTGTTTTTTTTTTTTTCAACTCATCTTTCTCACCTCAAAGTTTGGAGGAAGGGTATGCATATAGACAAAAAAGGGAAAGAATCCACCTGAGTGGGCTAGATTTTCTGTCATGTGAATCATATTTAGCCCTCAACTTCTGAAGAAAAGTGTTCTTACTCATCAAACATTCTGCTCGGAATTCCCTCCTGTTTTTCTGGAAGGAAGTTGTGATTTAGTCATGATTTTCTCTGGGGTCATTTGGAGCAGGCCACTCTGGTCATCAGTGCATAATGAACATGGCTGTTATGTTCACTGGAGGACATCAGGAGCCTTCTCTGTCGGGCACAGGTACTTTCCCTTGTGACCCTCATGGCCCTAGTTATTCATGTGTAGAGCCTACCTTCAGAAGCCCTAAACCTCCTCTTTAGGGATACTGGCATCTCTCAGGGTTCGGAGTACTGATCACTGGAGGGGCTGAGGAGAAGTCTACTTCCTAGCCTTGAGAAGGCTTCAAATACCCTGAAAACACCTCTTTTCTCCAGGCTGCCTTGTCACACAGCCTCATCAACTCAAAGAATTTGCTGAGCTCTGGTGCTCTCATGAATCCCCTCCAATGGTCCTGAAATGCAAGTCTTTTATCTCCTCATGGTCCCCTTTCCTTGTCCCAGAGGTGAATGGGAAAGTAATGGCGACTTAGCCCTTCAGAAACACTGGTGTTAACTCCACCAACTTAGGGTAAAGCTAGGGAAAGGACTGACAAAGCTAGCTTTTGTCTTATCTTATTACACGTATTTTCAATACAGAGGCTGGCTGGAATGAGTAACATTCTATTTCTTCCCATAACAAATGTACCCACTAAAAAACAGATTCTTTAGATTTCCCATCTCCCAGGGGAATACTCTACTATCTATGTTGTAATACTGTCTTATGAATGCATACTACACACAGACCTCTAGCATGATGTTGGTACGATTCTATTCAACAATGCAGACAATTCTGCACATTTTTTAGAGTGTCAGGGTTCTATTAGTATATACACAATACTCAGTAAAAAGGTCAGTGGGATTGAAAGCTAGGGAAATAAAACACCAATAACACCTGGAATCTAAACACCTCAGGTTACAAGCAACCTGGAATAAGGGGAACTCACGGGCCTAAGAATCAAATCTCTGGTTTGACTCCAGATCACTTACTAGATAAAGAAGTACTGGCAAGGCACCAAGCCTCTCTTTTGAGCTTTAGATTCCCAGCATTTTGATGGAATGATTTTTGCTTTGGGGACTCTGTGTAGATTAAAAGCTATTTCTCTTACAACTGTATCAAATTCCCCTTTCCTCACTTATCTATGACAAAAATCTTGTCTTCAATGACAGTGATAGAATAAGAACACTGTTTTCATTATTTCTGTTGCTACGTTTATAGAGGCCAAGACAAACATGAATATTCCCAGTTAAATTATATACACATATGTATATATTCATATATAAGTTGCATGTATGTGTACATATATTTATGTGTATATACATATGTATTGTTAGTGGTATTGATAAAACAAGGACTCATCAATCTTTTTATTGCATTATAGACTGAATTAGGAAGAGCTGTCCACTCTGTCACTAAGCAAGTTGTAGTCAATCAAGGATGTGAGGAACTCTGATAACTTCAATAGTGAGGTAACTGTGTTCCTTGTGTTAAAGTAATTAAACCAAAAGGCCATCAAATTGAGGCGACTAATGCCTTGGCAGCCTTTATAAGCAAACTGAAATCTAAGCCAGAGGCAGGACACCCTAATCCACAGAAATGACAGTTAAGAACAACCAATCACAAACAGCCAAGTAGGCTTTCCTAAATAAGGCAAGTGCTTAAACTATAGCCAATCAAATAATCTCCTTCCTTTGCTTCTCACCTTCTCTATGAAAACCTATCCCCTCGCTCCTGTGCGTGAAGTGCTCCTAACCATCTTTGATATGGAGCCACCAAATTCAAATCTATATATGCTCAAATAAACTCTTGAATATTCTAAGATGTTTTTTTGTTTTGTTTTGTTTTTTTTGTGGTACGCGGGCCTCTCACTGTGGTGGCCTCTCCCGTTGTGGAGCACAGGCTCCGGACGCGCAGGCTCAGCGGCCATGGCTCACCGGCCCAGCCGCTCCGCGGCATGTGGGATCTTCCCAGAACAGGGCACGAACCCGTGTCCCCTGCATCGGCAGGCAGACTCTCAACCACTGCGTCACCAGGGAAGCCCCATCTAATATGTTTAATTTAACTTTTATAACTTGTTTAAAGAAAAAAAAAAAAAAAAAGCCTAAAACGGTTCAACCCTAAAACGCACTTAGGAGAAAATGTGTATACCAGTAGAGGAAGACCACAGATGTAACAGAGACACAAACCATATACCCTCCATCTCAGTCCTCGGAGTGGAAGCAAACATTGAACTCCCCATGTGCACAAGCTTCTTTAGTTGGAACCTAATGACAGACAAGAACATTGTTCTGGAAATGAGAAAATCAAGAATTCTCACTCCTCCAGGGTAGACCAGTCAAGAGACCAAAGTAGTTGCATTTTTATTTTTCCTGCTACAGCACAGATCTGTTGTTTGGCTACCAAATTACAGGTTGGGTATGGTTCTCACATACTTCTGCTTTTCATGTGCTGAACGGGAAGAGTAATAACAGGCTGCTTCTTTTACTTGTGGGATTTAGGTATTCTTCATTTTAGAATGGGTCATTTTTCTGAGAAAACCTGCCAGTTTAAAAGCTGGAGGTGTATGCCATTCATGTTGGGGGTTGGGGGAAGCCATAAAAATGAGAGGTTTTTGGCTAGAGAGAGTGGCTCTAGTTACTTGTTCCCATGTTTAAACGACATGTTTATGAGTCATACCCTTTATTATTTAATCCTAACAGCTTCATCCAAAGATCACTATCATCTAAATGACTACTTCAGAGAAGGGTATCTGGGAAATTTTACCAAGGAGAAAATTATACACATCCATCCAGTTATGGAGTACACTCTGCAAACACTTTTCATTCATTTTTTAAAATGCTCTATTGATAATCTATAAAAGATAATTAAACAAAGTATAACAGATATTGTCCTAATGCATAATGTCTGATATCCTGGACAGGAGACTAGTTAAGTATAATATAACTTATATTGAGGGAAACAACCGCACTCAGATATTACCCATTAGTAGTTGAATCAATCAACATTCATACAAATATCGTTTTCTTCATTGTCTAGTTTATGGATCTGCTCAGGCATCAGTGGGAAATGAAAAATGACTCCTTGGCATAAGATTCTGGAGAAATTCTGGATTCACAGAATCAAGTGACAACTGAGAGGATTATAGGAACACTTTAGTGAGAGACGCTTTATCCCTCTGACTTAAAGCAATATTAGGGAATGGCACAAGCCAACACGGGAAAGAACGTTGGAAATTTGACTCATCAGAGAATTTCTAAAGAACTCTGTTGGCAGCCAGGACCTATCTTGAGGACATATGTGTTACTTCAAACGAAATGTATTCATTCTTTTTTTCTTAAAAGAAAAGCAAGAAGGAAAGAAGGGAAAAGCAGGCGTTTCCTTGCCCTCAAGTCATTTATCTTGTCCAGAGATTAAAAAATAAAACATTATCATTTATATCACCCTTCATATTTGTGGAAGAAGATGCCATTATTCTATTTTATTAAAAGAGGAAATGGAAGAACACAGGGTCCAAGTGATTTCTACTTAGGGAAGAAAAGAAATTCAGCAGTTCCAATTATTCTTCTCAGAACCGATAGCTACATCAAGAGGAGTCGACAGCGCTGAAGAGAACTCTAACTTTCCTAAGAGAATGCGTATTCTACAATCCCATTTACAACTCTTCTGTATGAGTATGTTTCCTCCATCACCTAAAATAACAAGCTCTTTTATGGACCTATCATTTCCATTGCCCAAATAGTCAAGGTCTGTTGATTAAAAGGAGAAAGTCCAGGGCTTCCCTGGTGGCGCAGTGGTTGAGAGTCCTCCTGCCGATGCAGGGGACACGGGTTCGTGCCCCGGTCCAGGAAGATCCCACATGCCGCAGAGCGGCTGGGCCCGTGAGCCATGGCCATTGAGCCTGCGCGTCCGGAGCCTGTGCTCCGCAACGGGAGAGGCCACAACAGTGAGAGGCCCGCGTACCGCAAAAAAAAAAAAAAAAAAAACAACAAAAAAAGGAGGAAGTCCAAGTTCATCCTAAGAGAAAAACAACCCGAATTGCTTGCCTTACTAGGTGCATAAATTAGTCCACCCTGGACATTGTATGGTTTATATAAAATTGGGATTTCTTTATATAAGGGAAAAGCCAATAAAATATGAGTAATGGGTTAACAAGATCTTTATTAATAAAATATTATTAGAAGTAAAGGTTTCAGATTATAATCTATATGTAATGATTTGAGTGGACATAAATAATATCTGAAAAAAATCAAAGCTCAAGGTGAGATGGAATTATCGCCAATATCCTCAATAATTATTGGACTTTCAATATTTAAGAAGAATGTTCTAACTATGCATATTTCACCAGTTATAAAGTTCCTCTCAGCACTTAAGCAGCAAAACAGGGAAATTTAAAAAAATGACAAAAACACTTTTGATCTAAGCTGTGTTCAGTGCTTTGTTTATCTATGGTTTTGGATTATTCTCATAAATAATCTAAATCCCAAGGCTTCCATCCTTTTCTTTGACAATTTGTTGACTTAATAAAGTCATTTTTCTTCATCTCTCTTCAAATGTCTTACGTCCACGATCTTTCTTAAAGCTGAAAGCTTATTGGGAGCACAGAGAAAGGTTACATTTTAACTCACAAGCTTTCAAATACTCCCTACCTGTTCTTATATTTTCTGAGTCTTTATTTTCACAAATAACAAGGAGTGATTGCTTCAAGCTCACTTTAAAGCAAGCAGAGCATGTTAAACACCAGGTGGGGTTTAGTGTCCTCTTATAGGAAGATGCCATTCCTCAGTGCTCTGTGCTTTGCAATGAGGTGATTAGATGATCTTGTTGACCCAGAGTTCCTCTACCGCAGCAGACGTCAAAGCTGCAGCAGGAGCAGTGCACAGCAGCAAGAGCTGCAGGTGTGCACTCTAAGTCAATACATCTTTCCTTTCTCAGGACAACCTCCAGAGCGGATTCTCGCTCGCTGCACATCTGGCTTATATTAATTGGTTGCTGAAAGAACATATGAAGATGCTGCATGTATAATCACGTATTTACCAGAATGTCACAGTGTTCGATAGGAGACTCTCCCTGTGGCCATTTCTGTGATAGGGGGAAATGTGAAGAGTCACGTGGAGAGCTTCCAGTGACTTCTCATTTTTTTTTTTTTTTTTTTTTTTGCGGTACGGGGGCCTCTCACTGCTGTGGCCTGTCCGGTTGCTGAGCACAGGCTCTGGACGTGCAGGCTCAGCGGCCATGGCTCACGGGCCCAGCCGCTCCGCGGCATGTGGGATCTTCCCGGACCGGGGCACGAACCCGTGTCCCCTGCATCGGCAGGCGGACTCCCAACCACTGCGCCACCAGGGAAGCCCACTTCTCAATTTTTGACCACAGTTTTCTCTATGAGGGTAGTGAACTGAAGTTCTCAACAGTGATAACTGAAGAAACATTAGAGACAACGGATGAGATTCTCTCTTTGTGTCTGGACCCTTGCACGAGCCTCATAAATGATCCCCGCCCCTCCCCGAGCTTTGCCTTCCATCTATTCACCGCTCAGCAGAGTGTTCCTGGTAGATCCTAAGTGAGATCCTGCCTTTCCCCTGCTTAGCACCCTCCTTCCCATCTTATGCAGAGTAAAATGCACAGTCTCTCTGCGACCTTAGAAGCCCTCTGAGGTCCACCCCACTTCTTATCACTCTAACCTAACTTCCTGTGTCCCTTCCATAGCTCAGTCCTCTCACACTCCAGTGGCCTTGATCTTCCAGGAAGACACCAGCAATCGCAGTGCCTTTATCGGCCGTGCTTTCCCCCACGTATCCCCATGGCTCACTTCCTCACTTTCTTCAAATTTTTGTTCAAATATCACCTTTGCAGTGATGCCATCTCCGGCGTTTCTACTTAAAATTGCGCTTCTCCTACACCTATCTGCACCCCTACTCCTCCTGTTTCAATTTTCCCCAGAGCATGTACTGCCTTCTAATATTCCACTTAATTTACTTATTCATCTTATCTATAATCTGTCTTCTTGCACAAGAATCTGTGCCCCCTGGGGACAGCGCTTTTTGCCTGTTTTGTTCACTGTTGCAAACAGTGCCTGGTGTGTAGTAGGTGCTCAGAACATTTGCACCCTGCGAGCAGTCCAGGAGAATTTGATTAAGGCTCTGAGGTGTTTAATTTAGCTGACTGCTTCCTAGAATGGGAACAAGCCTAACTACCTATTCAATCTTTGACACAATTAGCTCTACCGAAAGAAAGTCTCTGTTCTACAGCCAAAGACAACACCCTATTGGTATGCCTCCACCTAAGCACTGTATATAGTAAGTTACAACAATAAGAAAATGTGGATGACACAGTGCCGTTCATGGTGTGATCTGGAAAGGGAAAAATCCTTATAGCATGTACCCACCAATAGGTGGTATCAGTAAAAGCATTTTTACATGTGGCATGTTTATTTGGTTGCTATAGTGTATTTGTCCAGAAAGTTAGGATCGTTATAAGAAAAGGAGATATGAAATATATTTTAAAGCCAAACTGAACCAGGTATGTTTATGTTTTGTTAAACACATTAACAGTGATCCTCTTGCCAAAAACAAGGCATTTTATTTTACTAATATCATTAGTAAATATGTGTTTTTCTGGTTTTAAAAATATGTACTTTATTGTAAAAAAAATCAAAGCTAATATAGTTCTGTACAACTAGGTAGGTTTGGGGATTTTTAAAAAATGTAACCATTATACTCTTGTCATTAGCAATCAAGTAACCTTGAATTTTTCCAAAAAAGCAATTAGCTAGCCTTTAAAAAAAACAAATGCTAATTAAAAATGACAACTTCATTATCTAAGCAAACAACAGCTCAGAGTCAGTCTGTACTACCTACTATAAACTGATAATGCAGTAAACTATGGTTTAAAATGACCTCTTTTCAATTACTTTTTTTAAAATGTCCTCACAGCTGCAGAGAACTCACATGCTCTTTCCTGCCATGCTCAGTTGATTTATACTCTGAAGCTGGTTAAACTTTTGTGTATGTAAAGCTACATCCATACAAACCCTTATTTAGAAACTCATTAGTGCTTAAGTTAATGAATCTTCAGTTTTCCATGCTTTGAAACCTTAAAGATTCAAAAACCTCAAAAATAAAACAAAGACATTTGTAGGAAGAATGTTATATCAGGCTATCAGCAAGCATTAGGTCTTATGAAGCATTAATTTAGCAACTAGATGGATGTGAAATCTATAGTGAACCAGCATAATGAATGGGAAAACAGAGTAATTAAAAAAAAAATCATCCCATTGAGTTCTGTCCTGTAAAATTGAAGAAATTCTGTAAAACACTCAAATACTCTTTAGAAGTCAAAAAAGAAAGAGTAGCTTGAAACTGAGCATACACGTCTTCCTAATTCCCTCCTATTTACCCATTCTGAGTCTCATATTTTTTCTCTTCCTCATCTTTTCTGTTCTTTGCTCCTGTGTATTTTGCAACTAACTCTACATGTTTATTTTTCTGCTCTCTTTTTTACTTTGTTCATTGTTTGTATCCCTCATTTTGCACAAAAAGAAGTTGCAGGTGCAGTTGGAGGGTGCAGTCTCAAAATCTGCTTGATTTCACTTAGATAAGGCTGCTCAGACCTAGACTCCTAGGGAAAGTAAAGAGCGAGGTCTGAAGCATAGGGGACTACTTTCCGTCTTAGAGCCAAGCCGACGAGCTCTATGCTCCTAGCATGTCTGCATTAAGTGACAGAGCTGGCTACTGGGGAGTTAAGGCTCTGAACAGAACTCCTGGTATGTCAGGAAGTTCTGGATGACTGTATTTTGCTGAATGATGAAGTAGCAACTGCTGGAAATAATAATAGGCCTTAAAATAGCAAAAATTCCTGAATGACTATATCAGGGAGTGACCAATTTCTATCATGTGTTGATGTCAATTTAGAGCATGGATGTTCCCTAGAGAAAAAAGAAATGAGATTCCAGGCCTGCTTTTTCTGTGTGTGCAAGAGATTTCAACTACATAAAAAACCCTTCCAGGCTCAGCTATAGAGCATACTGGAAATGTCAAGAGGCCAAATGACAGGAAATGCATTCTGTATAATCATGCTGCTCTCATGTTTAATGTGGGAATAGGAAAATCCTCAATAGCATGGCATTCCTGGATGGATCTGAAACCACAAAATGCCACAGCTACAGAGTTAAGAAACAACTTCTATAGACTAAAACCCAAGAAGAAGTTACAGAAATCTCCTGAAAAGTGCATGCCATGTTAGTAACATTAAAGGTAAAATTGAAATGTATTTTATTAGAAATCCAGGATCATGAATATCAGAATATTGTCTGACCATCAGCCACTATCTCTCAGTTTCTAACTCCATCTTCACTCAATGTGGGGTCTATGGAGGAGAGATATATATAATACGTGCAGTGACCATGGCTAAATAAATAAGTGTTCTTTATTCCTCTGATCCAGTAGGAAAAGCCCTGAAAACCTAGGCTGAACCAGAAGAAAACTCCTCTTCCCTAAGCTATGTACAGACTTATGTAGCCTCCAGCCTAAGTGGACTGCCAGCCCAGTTTACCCATATTCTATAGACCTGAAATTATGAATTGGTGACTATGAGCTGAAACAGACTCATATGTGTATTGGCCCTCAATGTATTCTTAAAAATATGGATTTATTTGCAAATATTTAAAAATCAGAAGATTTCATATTTTAAAAAAGATACTGCTGTTTTTCTGGGGAAGAAAGAAAAAGATCTGGACCACAGGACATTCAGGCCAACCTGCAACATTTTTCCAGAGCTGAAGCCTCGATACTCTGTCCATGAGGCAAAACTTCCAGTCTCTGTCACTCACTGTTGTGTCTCGTACACCAGATCTGCTTTGCTCGTTTTCATCGCCTCCCTGGCTTTGGATTGACACAGTTGACCTCAACTCTACACCTGAGTCTTGGCCTTCTCTATCTGAGAAAATCAATGGCAAGGAAGAAGGAGTTCAGAGAAAAGTGCTTCAAGAGAGACGGGGGAAAGTAAGGGTTTCTTAATCAATAAAAACAACATGATTGCTCCACATAAGTTTTCTCAAGACTTGTCCCAATCTAAAAACACACAAAGAAGAAGGGATGACAAAGAATATCTAGGAAGACTAAAGAGAGTTTGAGGAGAGAGAGAGAGAGAGAGAATGAGGAAGAGAGAGACAGAGAGACTAGTACATTAGCATGTTAATGTCATAAATGTCTGACTGTCAACATTAACACTTCCTTTGGGAATCAAGTGCAGAATAGGACAAGGAGATTAGAAAGGGGACTGAAGTTTCACATAGAGGCCCCAATCTATAGTCCTATATTCACGGGACTATTTCTGAAGAGCTAATGAAGCATAAGGTTCATAGCCTTTCAAGATCCTATACCTATTTTTATATTTGTAATTTTGTATTCTTTTTCTCAAGGAGGACCCCCCCCCCCGCAAGTTGTATATTGTATGTATTTCAGCCTCAAAAACGTGCATCTACCTCTGCCTATGTCCCAGATTTTGAATACCTTGACCAAATTTATCAGTCAAGGGAACAAAATGAAAAATAAAGGAGATAATCCAGTAGTTACTAAAACCAAATTTTATAAAAGGAGCAATCTCAGAAATTGCTTATTTTGAAGAACACCTTCTGAATCATTATACCAGAGAATAAACTACTTTCAAATATTTAAAAATACATTAAAATTCCATTAAAATCTGTTTTTATGAGTAAAATCAGAAGCACTGATATATATTCCTTAATTTAATATTCTGTGTCATCTAAGACTTGAGAGGTGTAATCTGACTCAAGGTTCCCCTGATCGTTAGTATAGGAAAATGTTTAGAGTTTTACCATAACTAAGTTTCAGAGGATAGTCCCAAAAATAATTATCAAAGAATAAAACCTATAACTATCAGCTAAAGTCACCGGTATATTATGTGTTTGGTCTGTTCTATAATCTCTAATATAATCGCTTATTCTTTTCATCTTTATAGTATCATCTTATACAAAAATTGTAGGTGATAAGATATTGAAAGATTTTACT
The DNA here is from genome assembly GCF_937001465.1 of Orcinus orca. Classification (NCBI taxonomy): domain Eukaryota; kingdom Metazoa; phylum Chordata; class Mammalia; order Artiodactyla; family Delphinidae; genus Orcinus; species Orcinus orca. The sequence goes on along the minus strand of NC_064565.1, from coordinate 35,756,870 downwards.
TTTCAATAATAATGTCTAAAAATATGATCTTTACACCCATTAAAGTCTGAGCCTTATATCTGACATAGAACCAATGTGTAACCTATAGGTACTCAAATTATATACAGCTGCACAAGAAGTGTGTCCTAGAGTTTCGACTACCTCTGGCTTCTCAGAGGCTTGATGCTTTTCATTCAGAAACTAGTTGTTCTGGATTAAAATGGAAGAATTTACTTTATTTCAACACAGAAATTTAAAATCAGGCATAAAGCAACAAGCTGGCATAAAGGGGATTCCATCTGTCATTAGGATATTAAAATATAATTAAATAATAATATACTGAGACTTGACAGTATGTTTCCTTACACCCATGCTATGGGTTTGTCAGATGGCTGACATGGATTAAAAGCAAGGACATTCTGAAACTATCAAGAATAAAGACCCTTGATCTAGGTCCAAAAGAAACAATCTTAAATACCCCACCATTATGGGAAATGTCCTAATAAGATTCCGTTTGTAAAATACATTAGCCCTTTCTCTTTTTTTTTTTTCTAGTCATGTTTTACCAAGTTTGTCGATGAAGACATTGAGGCCACATTTATAAAGTGGCGGGTGAAATAAACATGAAACTAGAAATGTGTGTTTCACTAAAGATGATCTAACTGTTTCTTGCCAGATCAATCAGACAATACATTTTCAAGAGTAAAATTAGACCTTCTTAGATCTACTTAGAATTCTATTAAGTTTAAAGGCCAAAAACTTTTGGTTTATGGCTCTCCACTAAATACAAAGTTGTATTTTGTAGCAGTTAAACAAACTAACAAAAAAATTTAGCACATGCAAAATAGTTAATTTCCATATAGCATCTCTGGTTTTGCTCAGTCTTTGCTTTCATAGGCACACAAACACACACATATACACCAAGCTTTTCCTGAAACTACTGTCCCTGCAAATTTTTAATTAGAAATGTAAGGGTAACAAGAGAACGGCAGGAGACGTTAAGATCACCAAAACTCTTTTGTATGTGTGGGTATGTGTGTATGTTTTTCTTTCTTCTAATAACATATTGAGATTGATACTTTATTTTTATATATTTTGGATGCTGTTATGCTGTTTTGTTTTTGCTTTTGTGGGAAAAAAGTCCTTTTCTGATACCAAAATGTTTCCTACTTAGAAAACTATGTTTTCAGTTGTCAACATTTGAATTAATTTAGTAGTATAAATACCTCCAGAAATTTTAAAAATGGATTTTAAAAATTCTAGTGTTGTTCTAAAGAAAAGGAAGAAATGGTCTTCTGATAAATCAGGAATTTGTCTTTGTCCAATTGTCTTAGAGAAGCTATTTTTTTCCATCTTCTTTCTTATTTTGTGAGGTAATGAAATATTTAAATAACTGATACTTGGCAGAAACACTTATTCCCACAGTATTTCTTGCCAAAATGAAAGAAGAAAGATCCAAATATCAAACAAGGGATGCTGTATTTGTGAGATTATAGCCTGATTTTCTACATGACCTCCCCTTTAAAATAAAACACAGTACAATAAAATAAAACAAAATAAAATAATTGGAGGAGTGGAAATCCAGAAGGCTCTTTGTGAAATAATATAACTATCCTCAATTGATGACAAAAATTCAAAATAAGAAAGAATATAGCAGGAAACAATCTTACTCTGACAGTGAATGAATCAGATTAACCAAATCATTTTTCCAGTTTTACTATTTGTTCAATTTTTAAAAGGAGCATAAAAGTTAGGACAACATGACCCATAACTTGCTATTATCTAAATAAAATTAAATGCCTTTAAAAAGTTTTCCATGGGGGGAGTAAAAAAAACAAAAAACAACTGTGTCGGAAATAAAGTGTGTTCACTGGGTCTTATTTTGTGAAAGGAAATGCTCTACCAGGAAAAGAAATAATTACATTCTATACAGGTTTCAGTTTTGTAAACATCAAATTGGCAAATACACATTTCCTTTCTCCCCTTAGATTTGCCTTACAAAATTGAGGGAAGAACTCACTTTGGTAAGGTTCCTCCGCTTAATTATTGCATCCAAAATTTATTAAAGAAAGAAAACAAAAACATTTGTGAGCCCTGGGGACTGGTGGTAACACAGGTACAGTGGAACCAGGAGGATCTGCTGATTCCAGATGGAGTGGATATATTCCCACGGCACCTACTACTTGCCAAATGTTTCGTAAAGCAAACACATGACCTAAAAGATTTTGCAAGTGTGGGGTCTTCAAAAAAAAACCAAAAAACAAAAGGAAAAAGAAAAAAAGTCCACACTTGCAAAAAAAAAAGTGCCGTTCTTATTTAAAAGTCATTTCTTAATTCCTAACCATAAGTTGTTTTTAAAAACACACACACTTTTAATATTTTTCAGCTGTCATGCCCACTTTAGTGAGTCTACATGTGTGGGTACTCCATAAAATCTCAGTGGTGGTGGCAGATGTCCCCTTTGAAGCATTTCATCTGCTGCTGGGGGCAGGGGGAGTGTCACTCTGGTGCCACGAACACCATTCTTTCTGAAGACTCTGATTTGGGACAGTCCCTCTAAGAACAAATGCAGCACTGCTTGATGTTGCTCAGACGGGTGGTACGAAAAGCAGAGAAACACACGACTATGTCAAGATGAAGAAAGGAATTTTAAATAATAACATACTTATGAGGCCCTTTACAACAGCCAAAGAACTGCTGTAAGAAAAATATCAATAATTATTATAATTAAGGCTGGGCTGTAGGAGACTACAAATTTATATCTGTTGTTTGAAGTGACCAAATCCTATATTCATGGAAGTCCTACCCACTCCTCCGGTTGTTGGAGCCCCAGATGATCTCTTCCTTCCTTGCATTCCTCTAGCAGCTTCACGCTGTACCACATATTTTCACACTTAACTGCATATTGTCTTCCTTTGTCCTCTAATTGTTTAAAGGCTTAGTGGTTTAGGAGTTTTTGCTTATTTTGAATTAATTTTTATTCTTCTTCCTTCAAGATGATTGCTATGCTGAACAGAAGATACTCAATAAATATTTGACTTATTATTAATTAATATTTGACTAATTAATTCATTTAGCAAATTTTATTAAGCACCTACTATGGACCAGGTTAAAAAATTGTCATGGTCCCTTGCCCTCAGGTAGCATATATATTTCCAGGATAGAAGAGACATTAAGCCAATAATCACAGACATGAGTAAAAGTACAGCCAGTGACAAGTGCTGCGTTGGAAGAACAGCAGATATTGTGAATGAGTCTATCAGGAGATCTGATGCCCCCAAAGTAATGGGATGAGGCAAAGTTTTCTGAGGAACTTACACCTTATTTAAGCCCAAAGGGTAAGTGAGAATTACCACGGGAAGAGGGAATAAAAACATTTTGGGAAGAAGAACGTGCAGGTTAGGTTGAAGAACTAAAATAAAACCTGTGTGATGGGAGAGTAATAAATACAGGGGGAATGGAATAAGAGTCTAGAAAGGTTAGCAGCTCATGTAGATATTTATGGTCTATGGTGAGGATTTTGATTTTTTATGCTGCATAAATTGTGAGGCCATTCAGGGTTTTGAGACAGCAAGTGGCATTGTAAGATTCACTTTTTAAGAAGATGATTCTGCCTGCACAGTGAATAATGCATTAGACAGAACAAGTGTCAAAGTAGTGAGACCAAGGAGGAAAATATTTCATTATTCCAGGTGAAAAATGACACAGCCTTGAACTAGGGCAAATGATGACAGTGGACATGGAAACAAGGAGACAGAATTGAGTGAGAAGGAATCAAAAATAAGGTCCAGGCCTCTAGCCTGAACAACTAGGTATGTGATGGTACCATCTACCAAGATGGGAAAATAAAAGAGAGCATGGGACTAGACTGAGGAGTGGGAATCAACAGTTAGCTTCAGATACTGTTTCAACTGGCCCTGAGATAGCAAAGTTAGAATGTTGAATAAGCACGCAGATAGAAAATCTAGAGCCCAGAAGAGAGATTTTTCCTGAAGAATAGTTTGGGAGTCACCAATCTACAGAGAGCATTTGGAAAACAAAACTGGTGACGTCACTTAGGGAGAGTAGGCAGGGAGAAGAGAAGAGGGCCCAGGACAGAACGAGAAAGAATTCCAAACAGGACAAAAAGGAGACAGAAAAACAGACCAATAAAGAGGAAATAGGAAGAAAGGAGGGAGGGGAGTATGAAGGAGCTCAAGGGAAGAATCCAGGAGGTCCTAATGTTGCTGCCCCTCATGAGAAGATGCACAGTCACCAATCAACGTCTTCCATTCAAAGTGTGTGCCTTGGGTCATTCCAGTTGGGGTCTGTGCTTAAAACACATTGTTTTCTCTGTCACTAATGTCTGCATTTATACGCCATTTTTCTCCCAAAACGTATCACATGAGCTGGAAAATACTTCCGTATCTCTTTGTGAAACTGCATGACTTATAAAAGGAATTCTTATATGCCAGGTAAACTATATTTTTTAGGTCTGACCATCTTAAACATAGACTCCAAATTTGGTGAAAGTGTATCCAGCAATTTTCATATGATGCGGTTAGCAAATAGGTAAAATTTAATTTAATATTCCATTAACAAATATTTTTTTGCAGACAGATGTTAAATGAACTATAATTTATCTAACTAGCCCTTACTTTTAAAAATTGCCAAAAATGAGTAAGGGATACAGGAAAATCAAAAACAATTATATTTTATTGGTAAAATTACTGGTAAGTTTATATTCTTTTTAAAAATTTCCTTTAGGGCTTCCCTGGTGGCACAGTGGTTGAGAATCTGCCTGCTAATGCAGGGGACACGGGTTCGAGCCCTGGTCTGGGAGGATCCCACATGGCACGGAGCAACTGGGCCCGTGAGCCACAACTACTGAGCCTGAACGTCTGGAGCCTGTGCTCCGCAAAAAGAGAGGCCGCCATAGTGAGAGGCCCGCGCACCACAATGAAGAGTGGCCCCCGCTTGCCGCAACTAGAGAAAGCCCTCGCACGGAAAAGAAGACGCAACACAGAAAAAATAAATTAATTAATTAACTCCTACCCCCAACATCTTCAAAAAAAAAAATTTTTTTTCCTTTAAGTGCCTATGTTAAATACATTGCTGGTGGGCATGAAAATGGGTACACTTTGGAAAATAATTTGACATTATCTTTTTAAACTTCTTATTTAATAATAATGTAATGCCAAAATTGCACGTAAGTGTACAGCTCTCTGAATTTTCACAAAATTAACACCTTTATAATCAGAACTCAGATCAAGAAACAGAACAATACCAGTACCCCAAAAGTGTTTTGACATTATATTTTTTAAGTTGAATATTCACTAACCCTATAGCAATTCTACCCCCACACACACAGATGTTGTGTGTGTGTATATATATATATATATATATATATACACACACACACACACACACATAGCAATTCTACTCATATATGTGTATACATGTATACGTATACAAATACACATGCCTCCAATATAAATTGTTGCATGCAGCTCTGAGAATTGTACCAGAATGTTCAGAACAAAGATGGTTGTTACAGCTTAAGCTTGCAAACAATCCATATAAAAATAACCCAGAAATAATAAATTACAGCATAATCACACAATGGAATATAATACAGCAGAGAAAATTAAAATGAATGAACTACCTCTAAGCACAGCAACATAGATAAATAAACATAATACTGCTGGGAAAAACCAAATTCCAGAAGAGTAGAATTGAATGATATTCATTTTATAAAGTTTTTAAATGAACAATGTAATATTTAGTCATTCACATATGGGTGCCAAAACAAACAAGCAAATAAATACCAAACAACAATAAACACAACATTAAGGCTAGTGTTTTCTTCTGAGGTGAGGCAGAGGGATGGGACAGAAAGAAGTACAAGGGTGAGTTACAATGTAATATAGCATCAAAACCAGGACAATTTTGAGAGTGAAAGGGAGAACTGTTAATAATTAAATGAGGATGGTAGAAGTTAACAGGGACTGTCCTATGTAAACTTGGACATGGGGTCACCCTAGTTATCGATAACCATCCAGTTCTTAGATTGACTGGTGGGTTCGCCGACTTTTTATTTTCATGGATTAATTAAATAATTAATTAATGTAAATTTTAAAAGTCCATTCATGACCAATGATTTTAGTGTGTTATTAACCAAGATTGATTGATTCAATTCTGTTTGGGAACCATCTGAGGTCCAAATATAAATAATGCTTGTCAAATTCTAAATGTTAATTATTAGTGGTATGGGCCTTAAAATTAATATTTGGGGGCATGACTGAGAAGGATGAAAGAGAACAGTCTCTAATTCAGGAAAGGAGAGGGAAGGGAGAAGATTTAGCCCTTATCCAGTACTACTACATCTCCCAGATCTCTCCCCCCAGATCCTGAGACTCTGAGAGCCAAAGATCACAATGTAACAAATGCAATGAATCAAATGATTATTTGATTCTAACCCTGACTGAGGTTGACTTAATTACTTAGGAAAATCTGGGAATTCAGCTGGGTTCAATTTTACCCATTTAATAAGCCAAAGAAATGGGATCCTGATTAATAGTTGACATTGCTTTGTAACTGTCCTTCAGTGGCTATGGGAGTTTTGAAATTCAGCTGGATCTTCAGGTTTGCCAGAGATAATATTCAAAATATTTAACCAATGACAACAGCATGAGAAACAACCAAGCCAAACATATCCTAGTCATTGCCCAGGAATAGAGTCCTGCAGCCTCCTTGTTGCACTGGCGTAACCTTTCAGTTGCCAGCTCACAAATATGAGAGCCAGGTGATTCCCAAGAAGCCACTGTAGCTACAGTGGAAGGGGTGACGCCTAAGGACTTGGGTTTCGGCTAGTAATTAACCAGTTTTGTGAGTAGGTCAATATTTTAAAAATCGATACAACTAGAAGTGGGTAAAGAATTCTTTCCGGCTAAAATTTATATAATTTGGAATATATTCATGAAGAAAGTGAATACAAATTGTCTTCCTTTTGCAAATGAAAAAGAGAAAAAGGAAAATAAAATGATCATTACTAAAGTCTCTCCCAGGACCTTGGAAGCTTAACCATGATTAGTTTTATGAAAATCCACCTCTGGCTATGGCCACGCTGGAGCATACCAGCTGAGTGTTTGCCTTAAGTCCTCACTGAATATTCCAGACCCTACAGATTCTCAGGCTGAATCAGACTACATCAGAACATTGTCACTGTTGAGGACAATGCCAGAGTAGACACAACCAGTACCTTTGACTGCTGCTGTCTAGTTTATATGTGATTCAATTGTAAATTAAATTTGACTTCCTACATTAGGATTCTAATCTTCAAGAAATACCAAGGAAGTACCTAAAATACTTTCAGGAACAGTATAGTAGAATATGAAGCAACTTTGGAATCATTTCCACCACCGTAACACCTCCATAACTTCTGACAACTCCCATTACACCAATGTCTAAAACATAATGAGGCATATAATACACGTCTGTTATTTGAATAAACAAAGGTAAACCTGGATTTAAACCCTGGCTTTACCATTTAGTGCTAAACCTTCTTTCACTCATCTTTAAAATGGAGAGAATAATAAGACAGAAGGCTGCTCTGAGGATTACTGACAAAAGAGAAAAGAGTTCACGTGGTAGATACTCAAAAACTGTTACTGCCTTCCCTTTCCTCCAGAATACAACTAAAGAACATGATGTCTCGAGCCCATAATAAAAGGATGGGGTTTCTCTGCTAAAATAGTCCTCAGAACCCAGATGACCAGGTTTTCCAATCATTCAGAATGTTCTGATTAACCCAGTGTCAATATGTTGACTAAGTCTGTATCACTGTGACACGAGCCAAACTAAGTGTTATCAAAGATAGTCAATTCCATAACAACATTGAATTGCACACACAAGGGAGTGTGTTCTCTAAATAATGGCTTTAAAGAAGGGAAACAGAGAAATCACAGCAATTAGTCCCAACTAATGGAGCAAAAAAAGGAAGACAAAACTGCTAAGACAATACCCAAATTATTAACGAAGTCTAGATAACAAATAGAAATATGTTTGTCATAAATACTTTGGAACAAGATAGGTTATATTTAAATGAGAGATTAAGTTAAATTAAGAAAATCAATAGAAATATGGGAGAACAGAAAAAAAAAAACTAACCTGCATTGTGGTTACTAAAACTTAAGTATTCACTAATAATTAATTTTACTGAATTATTATTAATATCATCATTGAATGACATGTAAGTTCTTATACCTTATATATAAAGAATACAATATTTGTTAACTGTGTGAACCTTCCTTCTAGGAACTAGCTCATGGTGTCAGAAGTTTTGTGTTTCATAGTCTCATCACTGTTATTCAACCTCAAGTACTACCTCAAGTTACCCCAGTTCACCCATCTGGTAAAGAAATTTTATATGTAAAAACCAAGCCTTTTAAAAAATTATACTGTATTCACTTTCTAAACTTTATTTTTTATATCCCCAATTATGAACAAAGAGATCATGAGAAGTAAACCCATTTCCACTTCTAGCCACATTTCAAAATATAGAATTCTGAGTCTTCACAGAATGCCCAACCTCAGAAAGATTTTCCCCTGGGTCTTGCAGGATAATTTTACAGCAGTTTAGAAGAGAAAACAATATTTTTTATGATCCTCAGGGGCTTTGAATGGGCAGAAGACCACCAAGAAGTGGGATAAGTTTTCAGTTCTGTGGGTGTTACTTGAAGGGATTTGCTAAACCTACACATTTCCTCCTCAGGTCACTATTAAGTCAAGGTGACATATATATAATATCTAAATGTGTTGGTGATGTAATTGCAACAAATTACTTCTGTCAGAATGAAAAAAACCATATTTATAGCCTAAATATTTCTAAGAATATCAGTGAAAATAATATTTTCCAATTTATGAGAGATCACTTTGTAACCTTCTGTAGAGACTTTAAGGATTGTATGAGGTTTAGTAAAGAAAAAATTTTGTTTTTATATCTATAATTGTTTCACCTTAACAATATCATTTTGAATCTGTATTTCCGTGTTTTCAAGGAGTAGAATTTCTAATGCATATATTGTGAATATTGGGAGTCCTTAAAAAACAACAGAGAAAATAAAAAGTTGACCATCAATGATGGAAAGTGAGAAAAAAACAGATTAATAATAACAATATTAATAACAGCTGACCTCTAAAAAGGTTTCAGTTTGTGCAAGGTATGCGGTAAACAACAATTTTGTTCATTATCTAATTTAATCTTTATTAAAATCTTATAAAAAAGAGGAAAGTCAGAATTAGATTGGAATACAGAGAAGTGAAACGCTATAGAATGATAGTGGGAATGAGAGAATAAAGAAAATTCCAGCCTATTCTTTTTTCCATAACAAATCATTTCTCAAAAGATGACCCTGTGTCTACACTCCATTTCTTGAGATAACTCAGAATTGCAATTTGGCAATATCAATGGGAAAACTGCCAGAACCAGCAATTCAAACTCTATAAATTTTATCCTAAAGAAATATTCTGAAATGGGTATAAAATACAAATGCAAGAATGCCCACTGAAGCATTATGTAAGATAATAAAGATTTGGAAACAGTGCAAGCAGTATGAGATCTGTCAAACAAACTATGGTAGACCTATGTGATAATCTATTGTGCAGCACTGTAAATTATATAATAGAAAAAAGCTTCTGAGTATGGGAAGGATATGTTTATAATGTATTTTTAACGTTAAAAAATACATCCCAGTTTGGATAGAAACAAAGATGTATATGTATATTTGGAAAAGGTCCTAGCAAAAAAACACATCAAAATGGTCATGTGTGATACATCCAGCTGTGTCCAGCATCCAGCGCCAAAGCATCAATGGTGCAGGGGGAATGGCAGCAACTCGATGTCTTCACGGACAGAACTCTGGTGTGATTGTGGATGTTGTTTTAGGTGGTGTAGCCTGCTCCCCGGCCATAATTAAACTCCAAAATATTCTTTAAAAACTCCATTTTCTGCTTGATCTATCCAGATCTCATTTCTGTGGCTTGCAAGGATCCTGACAAATACAGGTCCTCCTTTAGAGCCTTTACTAAAGTCGTGTGTGAAACACAAAGATTTACTCCAAGCCAGACTTCTGGGAGCATACAGGGAAGAGGTTCAGGTCATCGATTAAAAATGACAAGGACTAAGTTATTCCCATGACTTATGGAATTCTAAAATACAAATTCTGTGCCCTGAGATAAAATTTTGAGCAATGGCAGAGACACTGGAAAATTACTGAGATAAGTTGAAACTTAGGAAAAAATAAGGGGACTGCTAGAGAAGCTGGGTTCCCCAGATCCCACCCAATGCATACATTTGGCTACGTATACTTTGGCTAATAAATGTAACAATTATTCCTACTGAAAGAGTTTCTCAGTGCAATTCAATTTCAAGGCCAGGGTCCAGATTCAAGAAATAAGACTCCACAAGACACAAATCTATACAGACAACAGAACGCAGAACCACCAAGGGTTTCAGAGGGGATACCTGACTCAGACAATGCCCAGGCCCTGAAACCAGCACCCATGTGAAGTGTTAAAGCTATTTCTACCCCAGATTGTCCTAACTCCCCAAAGATGTAATGACTGAGAAGAATAGATAATTAAATAATCCCAGAGAACCAGAACAGTGAGGCAGCCTTTTTTTTTTTAACGTCTCTATTGGAGTGTAATTGTTTTACGATGTTGTGTTAGTTTCTGCTGTATAACAAAGTGAATCAGCTATATGTATACATATATCCCCATATCCCCTCCCTCTTGCGTCTCCCTCCCACCCTCCCTATCCCACCTCTCTAGGTGGTCACAAAGCACCGAGCTGATCTCCCTGTGCTATGTGGCTGCTTCCCACTAGCTATCTATTTTACATTTGGTAGTGTATATATGTCAATGCTACTCTCTCACTTCGTCCCAGTACAATGTTCATTGCAGCACTATTTACAATAGCCAGGACATGGAAGCAACCTAAGTGTCCACCGACAGATGAGTGGATAAAGATATGACACGTACATACAATGGAATATTACTCAGCCATAAAAAGAAACAAAATTGAGTTATTTGTAATGAGGTGGATGGACTTACAGTCTGTCATACAGAGTGAAGTAAGTCAGAAAGAGAAAAACAAATACCGTATGTTAACACATATACATGGAGTCTAAAGAAAAAATGGTTCTGATGAATCTGGCAGCAGGGGAAGGGTAAGCTGAGGCATCCATTTTAAAGAGTCAAATAAAACTTACTTTTAGATTAGGCACCCTACACTATCCCTTCCTCTCTCAATCCATGCATGTGACCTATTAGGGAGTTCTTATGACAAGTAGACTGAGGAAGAAAAGCTCAGACCTGATTACTGACAGGTTGCATGATATAGTGGTACCAGCCAGCCATGGATTGATGTTCTGCTACAGCTCCACTCAAAGGTGACTCAAAGAATATGATCAAAGAATATCCTCTCTCATGGGCAAAATTTGGGGTAATAAATCTGGTTATCTAATTTACCCAGGAAAATAAATGACCTGAGGGACAAACTGATTCATAGGCCATCACTGGCTATTTGGCTAGTTGGCCAGGAATTGGAAGAAGAACACTGGAAGACTGGTGAACATAATCTGGTGAAAAGTTAGATTAATGTGTTGATACCAAGAATAGGCATAAAGCATGAAGGTGTTTGTATCCCAAGTAAAATTCTCAGTGAAAGACGTCCACAGTTGAGAAGGCTCTCAAATCAGATGGGCAAATAATTTATACAATGGATATCAGGCAGCATCCTTCCCCAGATACTTCAGTGCTTATTCAATGGGTCCATGTACAAAGGTACCATCATTCCAGAAACAGAGGTTCACAAGGGTTCAACTTTACCTCCACAGTATAGTATTCAATGTACAGCCTCAGTGGCAAATGCTTTACTCCTGACGTTGCATCACTTCAAAGAGATCAACAACTTCCTGTAGCAGATTGAAGAGAGTGAACCTCTATAATTTTGAAGGGGCATCAATTTGTCCTGACTAGCGTACATACCTATTCCACAAATAGACTTGCTATGATGATCTGCCACACTATCATCCATGAATTTATGAAAATATTTTGTCATTCATCATTGAATCCCACAACACATTGGAGCTCATTTCCCTGGAAAAAGTATAGCTTTACGCCCATGAGATTCACTTGTATTGCAGTGTACCCCATTGCCCAAAGGAAACTGACATAATAGAATAGTGAGTGCTTACTGATGATTCACTTGTGAAGTCAACTGGGAGACCACATCCTGGTAGTGTTGAGTGCTTTGAAAAGTGGACCAGTAGAAGGTCTACTTCTCTCGGTCCAGGATATAAGGGTTTGGGAACAAGGGAGTAGAAATAGGAGTTACTATTTTCATTATTACACCAAATATTTATGCTTGCATCATTTTTGCTTCCTGTCCTTAAACTTCACACTCTGCAGATTCAGAAGTCCTAGTTCCCGAAAGAGAAATACTTTCATTAAGGACACAACAATTGTCCCATCGAATTATAAGTTGAAACCACCACTTGGATAGTTTGGATTTCTCCTGCTATTGAATCATCAGGCAAAGAAAAGGGATGTGAATGTTGATCCTGCTTACCAACATGATGTAATCCACTGGGGACCTCACTCCCTTAATAATTCCAAACCCAGTAGTAAAATCCACAGCAGTTACCCAATGGAGCCAGAACCATTAAGTGTTCAGACCCTTTGGGAAAGAAGTCTTGGGCCACCAACCGTATATAGAACCCTGACCAACTGAGGTTCTGGTTGAGGGCAAGAGGTACATAAAAGGGTGGATGGAAGAAGTACCCTCATGATTAGAGACAGAGATTAGGGCTATACTGGCTCTGCATATTTTTGTCATACGCAGTATGTATGCATATGGTATCGTCTTCTCTTCCTCCACTATACATACATGAAGATGTTGGTGATGCTTAAGTCTGCATTTTCATTCATAAGCCACCATACTTTGAGGAACCACACTTAGATCTGATGAAGAAGACATTATATCACCCAGAGACACTCAACTTTAAGAGTGAGCAGTGAATGATGGTGAGACTTCATGAGCCCCTTTTGTGGGGAGGTGTGAGTGTCTTAATTTGTGTTTCGTTTGTATTTTCTTAGGCGGAAGCATGAAGTTGTTGTTATGTGGGAATAAATTACATATGGTTGGGGAGAATGCATACAGTGTAGTAAAAAGTGTGGACTGTGACACTCACTTGCAATTTTGCTCACAGATTCATTCCTTACCCTTACTCTCTGCTCTCCAGGAATTGCTGTTTTGCAAACAACATTTCCAGGGCTACTTTTGTCAACTGCCCTCTAGCCAGGTAGGGTAAATGGAAAGATGTGATATGAATTTGGGGCTAAAGGAAAGGAGAAATCAAGCCCACCACTCCAACCCTCTCACTGCTTCAAGTAGAATGTCTGGTAGTAGCCTCATCTCTCCATGGTTCTAATTCTAATCAAGATTATAAACAGGCCCTTCCACTGTGATTTCCTTTCCTGACAAGTGGCCTTGATTCCTTGGCTCTTCTGCCTTTGCTCTCCATGCCTAAGAATGGATGTGGTTTGCTGATATACTTAATACTGGGGTTGAGACACCATCCATATTTGGCTTTTCAGCTTTTCTAATAAGTTTGTAATACATTTTATGTTCCTAAAGCTCAGCTACCAGGCATTGACTTAACCGTGATCGTGAGGCTATTTCAGTAGTTCAGGTGAAAGATGATGGTGGTTTAATCTAGGGTACTAGGATGCTAGCAGTAGGGATCAATATATTTGGACAGAGTAGAGGACTTGGTGATAAACAAATTGCAGGTGTTGAGGAAAGGGAGGAATCAAGGAGGATGCTTGGTTTTCTATTTTGTGCAATTGCATCATAATAGCGTCATTTGCTGTGATGCACTTGGTAGGAGAAGGAACAGTTTGGAAGTAAGAAACATTCCATTCTAGATGGGTTCACTGTGAGATCCCTGTAGGATAGCAAAGTGGGTTTCTTTAATGGCAGATGGTTAATGGAATCTAGAGATTTGTGGGAAGACCTAGCCTCCTGATGTTCATCCTTTCATTCTAAACTCTCTTTTTTACTTGCAATTAACTCCTGGGTGGTTAGATCCCAGCTTTTTTTGTGGTTCTTATCCCACCGGGGGAAAAATGGAATTTCTAGGAATATTTCCATTTAAACAACTATGTTTCCGTAGAGTGAAATAATCTGGCTGACTGTTTCAGTTTACTGAAAAGTATTTTGTCTGATTCTGAGATGACAAAAATAAGTGAAGGTCTAAACAGGGAAACCCTGAGGCAATACTCAGGTGCTTATTTTGATGTTCTGAGAGCAGTGAGAGGCCTAATTACTGAGCAGCCAACTGCCCTTAATAAGGTCTTGAGAAACTGCCCTCAGTCAACATTCTCTTTTTAGAACACAATCAATTTTCTGCCTTAGTCTCAGCTAAATTTCAGATTAAAAATAGGAGGAAAAATAGGAGGTCTTCCTGACCTCAGAAAGAGATTTGTGGAATCTAAAAAAAAATGTATAAGCACTTTGGTACCTGACAGGGGTGTAAAAGAAACATTAGTAATGATTTAGCTTTGTGAATTTAGTCATACTCTTATGTTTCTATTCCAAATAGTTATAAGTCATTCACATATAAAACATAATCAGAAATCAGGAACTATTAACAAATAAGAATGGGTAAAAAAACAAAAATATCACTCAATATATTTCGGAAAAGGAAATTAGGTATCAAAACATCTGTCCTAAGTTTCATTCATTTAGCGTTAGCTACTTTGTTTTCTTTCAACATTCGTGCAGTTTATGTAATCTTTTTGTGATGGTATCTTCCAAAAAGTTTTGTGGGGGGATTAAGGTGGGAATCCAGTCTTAAAGCAAAGCTTTTCTTTATAATTATGCAATATACCCTGAATTTCCAGTAAATGTGTTGGGACGTGTGTGTGTTTTCTGAATGCATTATTCCCACTGATAGCTGGCCAAGTAGGGGGAAAAAGTGATGAGAAGTAGAGAGGAATGGGGGGGGTGGGGAATTCCCCTTTTTAAGCAGTCTTATGAAACTGAAGATTCCCATGTCTTGAAAGGTCAAAGAAAGAATATAATACACTTAGGAAAAAGAGACAGGCTCATCATTAATCTAGTTGTTCTTGGCCCAGTCAGCAGAAGAAATAGAAATGCTGTCATCACTTACGGGCGAGATAAAGGATAAAAAGTGGTAATGTGTTGGTTTACTGCAAAGACCATTCTTTTGGTTTGAGAACATTGCTGGAAATAACCTGAGCTGAGAAAAGCTCCCTATGAGGAATACATGTTATGGGAAACTGTTAAAGGCAAAGTTTGGTCACTGACCTTCTCGATGTAGTTTAATCAAGTTGCAAGCACCACACCAAAAAAGACAGCTGCTTAAAGAAGGAAGCCTTCAACAAGCCAAGACATTTTACCTTTTCTCTATTACACGAGTCAGGGAGAAGACACGAGTGTGCAATAAATCTCTAGTTCATGTGCTCAGAGGCTGCACTATAATAATGATAGACTATAAATCACAAAAAAATGTTACCTTTATTTTAGGAGAGTCAATAGCTAGAAAAAGTGCTCACCAATAGCACAGATGTCTAGTAGACATAAAAACAAATGCTTGGCAGTTGTTTAAAAATGGGAAGTACAAAGATCTGACCTGAAATATATTAGAAAACAGCAGCAGCTTCATCCTTTTGTCAAGGTTCCAGTATTGCATTTCATTATTTTTCTTAAAAATTCCATGTTCCTTTGTTAAAGGTAGGACTGCAGCTTTGAAAAGGTGAAAAACTTTTCTGTCATGTGTTTCTCAAAAAAACCTTGTAAATATTTGGGAATCGTATATACATACATGAGTTTTTATGTAAATGTGTCTTTCTCTGAAAGTTTAAGGATAACTGACTGCTGAGAATTGAAGATGAGGTAAACACGTGGGAGGCTCCTACAAGGACCCACGGGAACTGGAACCAGGATTTCAATATGCCAACTATTAGCTAATTGTGAGGATGACACTGTCTGGCCAGACTCACAATCCACATCACAGCATCTGCCTCAAAAGAGCTGTTATAAGAAGAGCATGCTCATTTATTGCAAATGTGACCCAGTGCTCTGAAATCCAGATATGTGCTTTGGAAATGGAGATCCCTCAGATGACTGTGACAATGCTAAGGGTCAAAGAGACTTCTGGCATCACTCCTGGAGAGGTAGGGAATGCAGAATATGTATTTTAACTACCACAGGATTAATAGGCTGTGCTTTACCACTTTTTAATTCTTTTTTATTTAATAGAAGTCTGGAGAAACTGTAAGCTTATGGAAAAATGAGTTATACTTTTTAAAAAATCTTTTTTTCCTTACATGTTTCTTTTTTTTCTTGCACCCCACCTTTTTTAGTCGGGTGTGGAGTGGGAGATACGGTCAGGAAATTGGGCGAGTTGACTTATTTAAACAATTGAAACTCTAGAGAAATCTGAATCTTAACTTCCCAGAGGTTTAAAGTAAAGCTCAGTTTCCTGTGATTCTCCATTTCCTGGGTTTAACAGGGACATGGATCTCAAGAATTACAATATGGTGAGAAAGTCTGTCCTACTAAGATTTTCTCACCCCAGCAGGAAAGTACCATACCAGAAATTTCACAAGAAAATCGGCTCTCATGAGACTCACAGCCAGACTTTTAACCATTTTGATAAGTTCAGAAGAGCTTCAATCAAAAAGCTTTCAAATCCTTGTCCCAAATGACCTCGCAGATCCCTTTGAGAGCCACCCAGCACCACTTCATAGTTCCCATAAACACTTGGACCTTTCCCTGTGAAAGCTGACAAGTTTTCCCGAAAGTCCTTACATACCACCATGCTCAGCCTCATCTTGCCAAATGTGCTATCTCAGTGGAAACTGCTGGAACTTTCCAGACAGATTTTATGCTAAAGGCAAAAAGTACCTCAGTCACCAATGTGCCCACACTGGTTTTCTGAGACTGACAGTACCTAGCAATTTCACATGCTAAATATAAAGTCCCATACCTTTTTTCTCCCTGTATGACCAAGTATTGCTCTCGTAATGCTTTATGAAAAATGTCTCATAACTGCCGTAATTACTGTTGTCAACACCCCTGTTAATATTCTAGAACTGCAAACATCTCACATCAAATCTCCACGTGGAAAAGGGACTGTTCACCTCTACTTTGTAAATTAGGTATATGATTTATCTGTGGGAAACATTTCAAAAATATAGATTCAGAAAGACATCTACCACATGATGGCTTTTCCATATGGCATCTCATAATTATTTTGCTGTGTGTGAACATGATGAAAACAGTTTCATAATTCTCCAAGGGTCAGAGTAAATTATTTCAATTAGACATATTTCAGAGCAAACATTACCTTAGGGTTTATTAATAATATTACCTGAGAAGGAACAGCTGCCTTTTATGCATAAAAAGCTGTCAGCCTCTTACCACTCCTTACTATAGAAACCCTTGTGTGACTTTTAAAAAATGGCAGATTTTCTCATGCTTTACCTAAACACAGAACTTGGCAGCAGGGACCTGGTTATAATCCTCAGCATGGGAGCTAGTGGGTAGATTTTTTTTTTCTCTATAAACTCTTGTATAAACCACACCAGTCTCCTGGTATTTATTCTGGGTAATGCTGGAAATTGTACACAGATCCAACAAGCCATGTAAAGGAGTTTTGTAACTTCCTGAAGCCCTTTCAGGCAAAAGCCTTACTCTGAATGCAATTCCAGAAAGATGGGACATTACAGCAGCTAAAAAGGAAAGGTTTATTCTGCTGTCTCTTCCTCCTTCTCATTGGAGTCTCACATATATGAAATAGGTCAATTGGGGCAACATAATAACAACAATTAATATGACATTAACTGACCTATATTGAAAATTCAACGCTCATTGAAATGTCATCAGAGATAAATCACATAGGTAGGTGTATTCATATTAAGGATTGGAATTTTTCTCTACAGGTTGGTTGCCACTTTATAAGAGTTAGTTGAAGCTACATATTACTGCAGAACATCAATTAAGTTTAGCTTTATTATTACCATTACTAGTCTCTGGGCATGCATATTAAAAGATTTCAAGACGCAAAAGTCTTTGAAGTGTATGGAAAAGAGAAAATCTTCCCGGTGTCCAAGAAATGTATCACCTTATCACAAGTTTTTCTTCCCTCCCTCCCCAAAATAATGATGATTGTGACAAAGAAAATGATGAGGGGATGATGTTGGTAAGGGCTCCTCACGAACATGTTCCGCTTTTGACAAAACCTTCCCAAGTTAAATGCATATTTGTCTCAGCAGAACTAACAAAGAGTTTATTTTGTAGGCATTTGTTTCTGGTTCGGTGAAAGTTGGTATGGCAGGTGGTAGAATTAGTCAACATCAACTCTTTAAATATTACTCTCTTGGCCCAATTTGTCTTAAAATTCTCAGGGGATCCTAGCTGGGGCTGTAGCTGTGACCTTACAAGCTTTTCTTGAAACAAACTGAATTTAAGCACTATGAATGGAATTAAAAGAGAAACGTAAATGTAACCACAATCTTTCAAATACCTGCAACCAATGTTCCTTTTCACAAACATACATGAAGCCACAGTTAAAATGCTGCCACCCAAGGCGGCAAGGAAAAGCTGAAGGCAAAGAGGATTATTAGGAGATTGACTGTCAGTTGTCTATTTTGCCACTAAACACTTAGCTGTGGGTGAGGCACTGTACTTTAAGAAATAGAAATGAAAGTTGTAATCAGAAAGGTCATTTTTAAAAAACAGGGACATCACAGAATTTTAAAGAACCCTTGTGCTGTGTCTTTCATATTCCTGATAGAAGAGCAACATATCTCTTTTGCTTTGTTGTAACCATTCCAAGGGGAAAAAAAAACACAAAACTCTGCCACAAGCATTGCTTCCCTGTCACTCTGCAATCTGACGCTTTCCAGTTCTCATCTTTCCTAATTTGGCATTCTGGCATGTCACACTCTTATTTTGTACTTATTTTAACCCCAACTAAATGATGAAGGACTAAGAACCAAAAGCAGAGCCATAATTGGGTAAGATGAGATTAAAAACTTCCATCATGTCATGCATGAGCCACTGGCAACAGGTCAATGCTACTTATGACACCATTTTATTTCTTGAAATAGAGGGCGCTGTCTCAGTAAATGGTACCATCATCCACGTAGTGGGTGATGAACCCTGAGAGTCCCTGTTGACTGCTCTCCTGCTCTCACATCCAACACCCAAATCATTAGTAAATCCAACAGCTTTTCATCATCTCCAGGGCTATCACCATAAGCCAAGCCATTATGACCATTTCTCTATACTACCGCAATAGCCTCCCCAATACTCCTCATACTATTTGTTTCTACAGTCACTCCCTACTGTTTCACGGCCACACAGTAGTCAGGGATCCTTTTAAAAGATAAATCAGATTATATGATGTCCCTGCCCTCAGTCTTCCAATGCCTTTCCAATACGCTTAGAATAAAGTTCAAAATCCCTATCATGCCTTCCAAGTCCACACAAGAGCCAGCCTCTGGCAACCACTCTGACTTAATTTGCTAACTACTTCAGCTTATTCATTTTACTCCAATAGCGCTTGCCTTGATGATTCTTTTATACCCCAAAGCCCGTCCCATCTCAAAGCTTTTACACTCTGCTTGGAATACTTGTGTCCCAGCTATTTGCATGGCCCACTCTCACTTCATTCACCTCTCCATTAGAAATTAACTTCCCAGAGTACAACCTTTACAATTCTAGAGCAGCCTTTGATGGCATTATCTTTTTACCCTACTCAATCTTTGTTTTTATAATTTACTTGACATTATAATATAAACTTATGGATTATACTATTTACTTAATTGCTTTCTTACTGTTATCTCCTCCACCAGAAATATAAGCTCCATGTGGTCAGAGACTTTGTGTGTTTGCTTACCACTGTACCCCGGCACCTAAAACATTGCCTAGCACACAGCAGATACTAAATAAACACTAATGATCTAAATGAGTATTTTTTATTCAATTTGAAGTTTTGTAATACATGAAAATAAGATAAGGGGCAGGATATGTCATATAGTTTCATTATCCATTTTACATATTAAAGGAAGTAAATATATATTAATAAATGGTTAGCAAAACTTGCTAATTAGCATGAAGACAGTTACACCTTGATTACTACACCTTTCTTGGTTCATATCTACTCCCAATACTACATATGCATTGGCTGTTTTGGGGTTTATCTTTGACTTGTGGCTCAATCAAAGCATCTTGTGTACTTTTCATGTTTAACTCTAAGATCATGGTTTCAAATTCTACTTTATACCAATTGAAAAGGGTGAACTACATAATCTTCAAGATCCCCTCCAATTACATAATTCTGAACATGTAAGAGATATGACAGAAATCTTTTAGAAAAAGATGGGAACTTCATGGTAACTCTCAATTATTTAATATCCCCATATGTTTTAGTTCATTATCTATCCTATACATAGTTTTAATATACAATTAACATCACTTGACAGCCTAGCTATTCACTTCCCAAGTTTGGCGTTCTTATTGAATATCCCTGGCAAGTCTTACAATCAGAAGAACGAGAGGCCAATCAGATTATAAAACCACAGCACTGATATTTAATATGTAATTCACAGTTCATCCCAAGTAAGTTCTTTTTGTTTGTACTTTGATTGCCTAATCTAAAAAACAAGGTTGAGGCACAGAACATTTATTAGAAATCCTCTTAATAAATATGGTCATATTCACAGGTTAGTTTCTCTGGAAGCAGGCACTGAGAGGGAATTTGATGAGCAGAATATGACAGAAGAGGCAACGTTGGGCAGAGGAAGTTGCACAGCCATGGAAGTCCAAAAGCCTTTGGCCAAAAGCTCAGGGGAGCTCTGGGGTATATACAGCCCTTCAGAGTTGTCCTGTCTTGCGCGAAAATGTCTGGATATTTATATCTGCCTCAATCAGTCATTGGATGGGGAAGGAGATGGGGTGGGGAGGAAGAAGAGCCTGTCTTGGAGAAAGCCCACAGAAACTTTGGCAGACCTTAAAAGAACTGACAGATGGAGAGTGTCTGCTGGCAGTTGGGGCAATAAGTCCCTTCTTGTAGGGGGATCTGACACATTTCCATTTTTTCCAGTCATAGAACCATCTAGCAAATCCTCTTATACCTTTTATATTAACAGCAAAGAATAAGATACATCCTATCTGGGCACTTTCCCAAAGACCTCCAACGTGTATGTGTATTATTGTGCATTCTAGTTTTAACCTGTAATGGACAATGGTAATAACCTTTATGATCTAGATTGAAATTTATGCATATCTGCCAAGTGCCCATGGACTTGTGGGGATAAGAAAGAGAGCGTGAAGTATGCCAAAGGTCATCTGTAGGCTAATATCCATAGCAGACAAGAGCAATTATCAGTTTCATAAATTACACTTTGGCTAGACTTCTCCTTCCTAGACTTATCAAGGACATTGCGTTAAGTCATGGGCCTATGTAATTGTCTGTGTTTGAACTCTACAAACCTCACATCTCACACCGTTGTAAAGATTTCATCAACACATTCACAGATGTAACTATAAAAAAGCACAGGTTTAACTAAATATAATTCTTGAATTTTCTAAGTGTTCTTTGCTGTCAATATCATTTGTCCTGGGTTAATCATAGAATATCCATGATTTTTTTTCCTCCCTCTCTCCCCTCCCCACTTAAATACTTTAAAACTCATGCTGGCTTTTTTTTCTTGTTTTTTGAAATACTCAACCAATTGGCTTAGTTCCGCCCCCTTTTCTTTTCTGCTGTGTCACCTTTTAATACAGGTTTTCATCACCTCTGCAAAAGGGATTTTTTTTCCTCCCCAGTGGAAAAGATGGATTGGTAAGAGGTCCCACAGCCTATAAACTATTTCCTTTTAATTCGGGCCCTAGTCGTTTGGCCTGGCTCGCGTTCAGGTAGTATTATAACTTGTCTGAACCCCTTCTAAAGAGCTTCCTGCTTGTGTATTTATGCCTGAGCACTTGGGTGAGCTTTGAAATAGCTTCTCTAAAGAGTGATGGGATCTGCGTGCTCACCTCCAGTCCATGTTGTAATGAAGCATGCCCCTTACTTTAAACTCCAGAGGTTCTGACCTCACCAGGTGAGGCTTTTCCTGGAAATGGCCCCCTGAGGCTATTCCCAACTGCACTTTATGTGTAGGACACCAATAACAATGCTCACTCTTAAGGGGTTTTTTTTCCCCCTTAACATTGTCAGCCACTTTTATGTTTCACCTTAAAGTCCCACACAGGAAGTATTAGAAAGAGATTTCTAAAACTCCTAATGCTAAACGTGTTGAAGCTTTCCTTTAGCATTCAAAATAGTCAGGTCTTTGTGCAAATTGCAATTTTGCAATAGTGTGTTCACTTTAAGTAGGATGGTATAATATGCGAAAGAACGAAGAAATCTTTTTGTTATTAATGTCATTGCCAAGAATAGGAACTGATGTTATTTGACCTTTGATCTTTGTTTTCTCTCCCTCCCCCCACTGCTTAATTCAATTATGTACCGCTCCTTTACATAATACAAGTACCACTCCTCCTCAGTTCCTTAATTGCAGACTATTCAGGGGTATTAGCTGTCCTGAGATTGAACCAGTATATTTTGGCATTTTTTTAATTCTAACTTCTAACAGGTACTGCATGTTCCAGACAATTTGCTTTATAAGGTCCCCAAATATGTGACTACACAGATAATAGCTCATTCAGTAATCAGTAGATTATGAAGTGGTTAAAATGTAGATGAAAATTAATAGATAGATGGAGACAAGAGGCTACTTAGATTTCTTTGATCAGACGATACAGCAACTTACATCTAACCTAACTGTCTGCTACTCCCTTGCGCCCAATTAACTATGCAATTGCAAATTTTGTGAAAACATTTCAAACTATATTTATATTGCAGGACTTGTCAGATACAGTTTTTAAGTAATTGTGGTCAAGGATTGAATTTAAAAAGGAAAATTAAAACTTCTTTCATCTTTATACCTCACCTTCTTACCTAACACTTGGACTAGCATCCATTATTATGCTCTTTTTTGTGGGAATAAAAAAGTAGGGAATGGTATGTATTGGTAATTGTTAGTAAAAGGAGACAGCTAGCACATCATGATATATTTTTAAGCATGTTCCTGTGCTCAGCCTAGTATAGAGCAAACTAAACTCAAGAAGATTCCTGTCCTCTAGAAGCCTACCACCTGTGTCTGGAAAAAGAAGACATGAACAAATGAAAAGGTATTAAGCAATCATTTGTATAAGTAGTTAGATGTTAAAAAAAAAAAAAGATAGTTGGGTGAAGTAGTGTTAAGGGGAAAAGGAACCTGTGGAATTAATTGCAATATCTCTTTTAAGGTTTTGTAGCAAAGGGATTTTAATTGTGATGATGAAGTATGAGTTTAATGAACCAAAGCTGGGAAGGTCTCTCAGACATGAAGTCTTGTCTGAGAAGACCAGAGGATGAGCTGCTCCAGATGCCTCTTCCTTCTAACACAGGGAGCCAACTCCATGTTATCGCTCCTGATAGCAACATTTGATTTTTCTTTCTCGGTTCAAAACATTTCCATAAATTGCAATTACTTCCCACAGTGTCGAATACATTTTTCTTGACAAAGGTGATTATTAGGTATTAAAGTCTAATCCCATAAGAAATTTGTGAATTGTTAAGCCTATTTCTTAACTAGTCAAGAGCAAATCCTTCCTTCTCATATGTTTTCATGCTAATGTTGCATGTTATCACCTGCACGTCAGGAGAAAATTTTTCAGGCAAAGGTGGTCCTTCCAGAAAAGAACAAGAGCAGTTACCTTGCTCTAAAGAGATCATTATGGACTTTGATCTTTCCAGTTCTCATCAAAAGACTTTTACTTTTACCCAGAAAACTTGTCCATAAGTTCAATTGCATGGATGAAAATATTACTGTAAAATCAAAATGTTTTTGAAGGAAAAAGTAATCAGATTACAAAAGGCCATTTATACAGAAAATCTGCACTTTACAATAATAAAGTTGTAAAAATGTCACAAATATTTATATGCTAAGTAAACAGCATTAAAGAACATTATGTAAAAAATAGAAACAGAACTTCTGTGGATGACTTTAATATTGTTCTGTCTCTGATACCTACAGTAGATCAAGAAAAAAAATACAAACCTTTCAAAAAAATAAGTAATATGATTAAATTAATAATATATTTTAACTATACAATCTACAAAAATGTGGAATATATACTATTCATGAAACATGTAGAAAAATGTTATCTATAGTTTCACAAATAATTCAATATATTCCACAAAGCAGAAATTATGTAGGGCACATTCTCTGACCACCATGAAATAATATAAGAAATAATAATAAAATGCTAAAGAAACAAACAAAACAAGCAAAAATTCTAACTATAAGAAATTTGCAATAGTTTTGCTAAATAATTTCATTTGGACCAAGAGGAAATAAAAATTAACAGATTGTTTACAAAATACTGAAATTAGTACATTACATTTTAACTCTTATGAGATGCAGCCAAGGTGGTATTCAGAGACAAAGTCACAGCCTTGGAAAATTTTTATAATTACATAAGAAAAAAAGTAAAAATAAACCAAGCATTCAATTCAAGAAATTAAGGAAACATTCTTAAGAGAAATAGGAGAAAGATAGTAGTGAACATAAAAGCAGAAATTAATTTATTATTAAAGAGAAAGATAATAGAAATATTAAATACAAGAAGTATAAAAAAACAGAAAAACTTCTGCAAATAAAATTGAGAGGGAAATGATCACCATGATTATTATAACTATAAATAGGTATAATGTATTGTATGCCTTCTCTGTAGCAGATGCTATCCTTAAAGCTTTGTATATTAATTCAGTTAATCCTTAAAGCAAAACTGAAGTGTTTCTTTTTTTTTTTCAAATGTGGTCACTGAATTGGGGGATTAATTTACTTTTATCACAAAGCTCCTTATGTATCAAAGACAGAATTTTAATGCAGCACTTCACCGCCTTAACTTCAAAATCTGTTCTCCTACCAACTATACTATTTCTAACAAAATTCTTTTATAAAATGGTTATAAAAGATACGAATGAATAACTCTTAGTTTGATAACTTGAATGAACTGGGAAGTTTTCTGTTAAATATACATTTTTCAACTTTACTAACTTTAAATAGGCAACCCATACATGCAACTAACCTTTTTTTTTTTTTTTTTTTTTTGCGGTACATGGGCCTCTCACTGTTGTGGCCTCTCCCGTTGCGGAGCACAGGCTCCAGACACGCAGGCTCAGTGGCCATGGCTCATGGGCCCAGCCGCTCCGCGGCATGTGGGATCTTCCCAGACCGGGGCACGAACCGGTGTCCCCTGCATCGGCAGGTGGACTCTCAACCACTGCACCACCAGGGAAGCCTTAACAACTAACTATTGAATGAATTGGAAATGTTACCAGAAAAATTTTCATACATGGTTCTAAGCCAACATGATATTTTATTTTACCTAATGAACTTTTGTTTTAAAATTAAATAAAGAACAAAATTACAAACCAGTAAATTGTATTATTTATTCTAGAGACTAGAAAGGATAAAAGGTAGTCTTTTAATTAAAAAATAATAAATACCTGATATCAAAATCTGATAAGGTTAGTAAGAAATAGGGAAATTGTATATTTATCTCAGATATATAGATGTGAAAATACAAATACCAGCAATCCAATTGACCATTATAAGGGCATTTGATTGGATAAAATACAATCCCATTACTTATTACCTGTGATATAAAATAGCTCTTAAATCATTAATCAGCCTTACCATATTTTAAATTATAGCGATATTCCCACTAAATACAGGAACAAAGGAAGACTTCCCACCACCATTGTTATTGCATAATAATGTTGGGAAGGCTCTGGTTAGTTGAGCAGCCAGTGAAATAGTTTATAAGAAGTAAAGAGAACACATTTGGAAAGGAGGAGACAAATGACTAGTCCATACAGGAAACAAAACATACAATTTAAAAAGTTAAAATTAGTGAATATTGTTAAGATGATCAAATACAACAGAACAATGATAAAGTCTTTAGCTTTTTAAATAGTAGAAATAGTCAATTTATTGGAACAGAGTTCTATTTGCATCTAAGTATCCCTAAGAGCAGAAAAGAGTGACTAGATTCCTGAAAGTGAAAGCCTTTTCAACAATCTGAAATTTTTGGTGTCATTTCTATCATTCATAAACAAAAGTATTATTGTATTACAACTAGGGCACCAGGGTCTGTCCAGATGCAGAGAAAAGAGCACTGAGAAAAACCCACAAGTTTCCATTCTTATAAAGTTTATCATTTATTGGGGCAAGTGAAGCAAGGGATGATAAAACATGAAAAATAAATACACAAGGAAACATCTGAGAGTGAAAAGTGCTATAAGGGATAAAACAGACTGATAGTCTAGAGACTCATGGACTACTTTGGGTTGGAAGTTTAGAGAAGGCCTTCCTCAGCAGGTGACATTTAAGCTGAGACCTGAATGATGCAGGCCAGATACATAAAGATCAGGTTGAAAAGTATTTCAGAAAGAATCTCCTATTTTAATTTAAAACTTAATTTAACCTTTATGCTGGATTTTATAATATGTGCATGCTTCTTTTAATGTAAATGTAATGTGGGAATTCCCCGCCCGTGCCCCAGTATTAATGTCATATGTATTGAAAAGTCCTTTGAACTTAGCCTTCTGACTTTAGCTGCTTTGACTTCAGTCCATTTTGATACTTCTTATGAACTGTTAGATATTGTCTTCTTCCTTAAACTATCTCATCCTCCTTTTTTTCCATCTCATCTCTGACTCTCACTGCCATGTGAACTCATTATTGAAATGAAGGATGGGGTGTCTCATTTGAGATATTACTTGTTAATAAAAATTGTGGTATCCAAATGGCCTCAATAAATAATGTCCACACAAATTAAGGAAATATCAAATTGGCTACTTCACAATGTTCTATTTTACCCCTTATCAGACTGGCATTCACCTCTAATGGTGACTATTTAAATATATATATATATATATATATATATATATATATAGGAATATAACCAACAATTCAATTCTAATTCTAGTAGAAACATGGCAAGAGGTTAGATCTGAGAACGCTCCTCTCTTGAAAACTATACAAGAAAGAAAACAACAACGAAAAAATTCATGAATTCCATTCCAGGGAAATTTGAAGACAAGTTTCAAATTGTGTAAGTGCTAATTAGGCAGCTGAGACTGACAAAGCCTTTCAGTAATCCTTGCAGAAAGAGGCAACAGGAGTGATAGTGAAAAAATGAAAAATGAGGGGGTGGGATAGTTAGTGGTGGCAGATTTCAGAAAGTGTCAGATAAAAATACCTTCTATATAGGGACTATATCTATTGATGACAGTGGCCATGAACACACTGAAGAAGCACAGGAATGACTCCAGAAGCACAGGAATGAGGGAATGGGTTAGATTCTGAGAGGCAGAGAAGACACAGGCCACAGGAAGGGTACATATTAAGAAAGCTTTTATCCATAGATAATAATATTTCTAAGTCTTAAGGGTGTTGTCCCACCACAATCTCACAGGGAGCTTAAGATAAAGAAGGACTAGTCTCAAAGAGATTCGTACACATGCCTTTTGCCTAATGGAGTAGATTATTAATTGATAAATAAAAATCAAAAAAGTTTATGTAATTATATTAGGCTGAACCAAAATGCACAGAAACTGTACAAAATAAAAAGAGATCTTTGAGCTTCAAAACTTCTACAGATACAAAACATGTTGAGAAAACTACGTAGATGCAAATATTGGCAAATTCTAATGGAAAAGGAAGGATGATTCAGAGGGAAAAAACAGGAACTCAGAGACTGTAGCTAAGACTCTCAAAGAATCATTTTTAGGGAGCTGAATTAGACCATGAACACTGCTGAATTTCAGAACTGCTGTGAGCCATTGACTTCTAAGTGCTTCCTGTTCTCCATTTTCAATCAGAGTATCTACTGATTCTATCTTTATCCCGTCATTGCATGTTGGGGTGGGGGTGGGAGTGGGGGTGGGAGTAGAGAGCACATAGACCTAATTTAGATGACGAAATCCTAGACTGCATGACGATACAATAAGAGGGTAAGACATTTGCAGATCTTGGGAGGAGATGAAAGTATTTCATATGTTGTAGAAAGCAAATAATTTGTAGCCAGAGGCTGGATGGTGTAGATTAAAGATAGCCACAAATAATTGTCTACTCTTCTCATTGAGAGTTTAATTCCCTTCCCCTTAAATCAGGGCTGAATCTAGTGACTTGCTTACTCAACAGAAGACAGCTGAAGTATCATTCAACTACTTCTGAAGTTGAAGCTCGGTTATAAGAAGCCTTTCAGCTTCTACCTAGGCCTCATGTAATACTTACATTTGTGCCATGAGCTGCCATGTAAGTTTGACTACCTTGATGGAGATACCACTTAAGGCCCTAAGACTACATGGGAAGGGAGAGGGTCCCAATGGAGCCCAACCTTCTGGCTACCTCTACCAAGCCATCAACATGTAAGTTAAACCATTTTAAAACCTTCAGATCAGCCAAGCTATCAGCTGAATACCAACAAGTGATTCCAGCTGATGAAATATGGAGTAGAAGAATCGCCAGCTGAGCCCTGCCTGAATCCACAAAATTATGAGATATAATAAAATGTTGTTTTATGACACTAAGTTCTAGGATGGTTTGTTAGGCAGCAATAGATAAGAGAACATTCATAGTAGAAAAATGCTACGCTATCTGGGAAAATAGGGGAATAAGGGTCTTATAATGAGGTATGATTATAATGCTAACCACTGGAACACAAATACAAACCTTAGGAAACATCAAAGCCTCAGTAAGGAAAAAGCAAAGAAAACAGACTATGGAATTTCACAATGGGCATATGTTTCTAGACAACAATTTGTCAATATGCATCACAAATCTTAAAATTTACTATGTTTTAATATGTTTACACAGAAAAAAATATCTTCCAAAATAAATCATGAGAAATGTTCATAAAATTATATATAAAGGTGGCTTATTTATAATAGTAGAACTTTGGAGTCATCATTACTACTTCAAGTGTGATATGATTTAATAACTTGGGGTCCAGTATATAAGAAAATAATATGCAACCACTGAAAAACATGTTCTTAAGAATATTTAATAGCATAAATCCATTCAAGATAAAATGCTAAGTGCAAAAGAGCAGGAAACAAAACTGTAGTATATGATGCCATTTTATAGGAAAACAAAAAATTTAATATGTAGTTTTGTGAAAAATTGAAAAAAAAACAAATGCAATAACGTTCACCTTTGGGGTTGTAGGAAGAAAATTTTATTAAATTTTGGGGATACCTTCTTGTATTTTCATTTATGTTAAAATTATAAAAAGTATTTGAATCATTAAATAAGTACATTGTCAATCAAACTAAGGATCTGCCGTCTTCCACAGGGTGAAGCTCACCACTCTCTCTTCTACAATTATGGGGTGGATTCCAGAAGAGGTAATGGTTGAACCAGCACAACCAAAATTCACAATTTACACCCTATGGAGACATATCTGGATCAAAATTCCTAAGCATAATTTATTCTCTAGGTTTCCTGGAATAGCTATTGTTCCTGAGGTGTCCACAGATGTCTGGTTAAAGGGGGAATTGTCTAGCTGCCTAATCATTCTACATGTATTTTTGTTTCCTCAAAATCTAAAGGCGAAACCTTACTCCTGGGGCCATCCAGGTAACATTTCCTGCTAGACGTTGAACTTTGAACATATATCACTCAATTATACACAACATGGAAATATCGTATCTCTGACAAGCTGTGTAGTGTATCTTCAATTGATGGTCTCTAATAAAGCCTGGATAGTTTGAATTATAATTACCAGGACCCTTAAACATTGAAGAAAACAAAAGAGAAAGCTTCCTAAGACACCACTCTCTCTTGGCTTTCTACTATTGTTGATCCAGGTCCTTTTTTTGTACATTAGGTAAGTTTGCAAGCTGCATTAATTGTTTTAGGACGTTAGGTTGCTCTTCTTTTTTTTTTTTTTTTCCATTCCACTGTCTCCTGGGATCATGAAAGAGTTAAATCTCCGCCAAAATCACCATCTAAGAGCAATGTGGACAGCAGGAGCATCTGCTCGTTATTAGATTATGTGGGCACTAGTCTGGGTAGAACTCTGAACAGACTAATAGCAGTGGAAGCACAGTTGTGGAAAAGCAACCCACAACTTGAACTGCCAGGACACAAAATTACCATTTGGTCTTGGCACAGAGATTGCCTCCAATTTTTTTTATGCTGCTCTTTTTACTTCAAACAAAAAACATTCAAACTCATTAGTTTATGTTACTTTCAATCAAAGACTTGAAAATATGAAAAGATAAATTTTTAAATGTCTACATATTCTGTCTTCTGACTAGTTTTCTCATACCCTACTTTCCCACCCAAAAAGGAAGAAGAAAGTGCCTGGTATTTAACTGGGCCTGAAATCAGAGGAGCCCGAGTACCACAAGAAAGGCTGTTCTTTTGATATTTTTGGCGAATGCCAGGGGTGGATGTTCTAGAAATCTGGCCAAATTTTCAACCCAATTTTGCAGACTAACTTGTGAGGTTCTGAGCATTTGAAAAGAAACAGATAAGCAACTCAGCAACAGATTTTATTTAAACAAAACCCAGACATTCAAGGTCTTTGGGTTCAACAAAGGTGAAATTTTTGCAACTCACACAGTCCTGTTGCCTGACTCCACTGACTAGTCAGAGGTGAACTTGAAAGCAGGGCAGATTCCCCACACTAGGGGACAGACACACCACAGAGCCAGAACAGGATTTCCTCGTGGCTTGATGGGTCTAGTAAACGATTCTCTGGTCACATCTAGGCTCCACTCTAGATATTTGACAATCTTGCTCTATGCTTGCTGTGTTTGGAAACACAACCATGAACAACATGACTTAACTTCTAACTGTAACTTTTCTTTTTATTAAACAAATATTTTCTTATTGCATACCACTCCAAGAAACAAAGTAAATGGGAAGTGTATAGGAATGTGTAGAGAAAATATTTTATAGATCTTTTCTAAATAAAGCAGAAATTCACTGATTAAAAATAATCGCAAAACATTTTACAAGTTATGTATTTGGCCCAAATTGAGGAAAAGAGTAAGGTAGTCTTCTCAGATATAAAAAGAGAACCACCATGTTTGAAAGTGAGCAACTGCCCCCTTTCAATTGAGTTGAGGATGACTTTTCAGAGCCCTACCCCGACCATCTCGCTAACAACTTTGTTAGGCCATACCTAACTTCTCATAGAGAAATTATTCAACATTTTTTTTAATTGCTACCATGTGCTATGAAGATTTCTTGCAAAATGTAATATTTTGAAAGGGAGGCTATTATGCTATTAGCTGTTCAACACATGATTTGATTTTCAGATTAGCTAGTTGAACACTGAGGGAATAGATCACAGAATAGATGAGTTTTTTATTTAAAGGAAATAAATGCCTCAGATGTTTTTCCAACCAAGGTAGATTATTAGCTATAATAAGTGGAGGCATTGCCAAGAACGTCAAACTTTAGCTTGTCCCTGCATCCATAGATTGATTTAGGAGTGTAAAAGTCTTTGTGGTGAACACAGAATAGAGAAGAAAAAAAGTGGGAGATCCAAATATGGAGATTCAGATAATGAGTGGATATATTTGCAGGAGACCTAGATAGTCCAGGACGAGGTGAAAGTTAATGAGGGTGAAACAGTGAGTGAACTAGGAGCCAGGAATTGTCAAATATTGGCTCATACTTGTCCTCTTATATCGTTGAATTATTTACCAAAGTATTACTAATCCAGAAAGATGGAGGTAAAGTAGGGAATATGGAATTAGAAGCCCCATGATACCTGTTACATGATACATGTTATGTGCTTCATCCTTTATTGCGTTCTGTTCAGTGAAACTAACACAGTTAAAAGACCTTGGGGTTATTGTTACTGTTATTGTTCAAAATATCAATTATCATTTAACATGACTATCTTTCTTCTTTAAAACCATAATATTCCCTTGCTTTGACACCACTCTCCCTCGGTTTTCCTTTAATATCTCTCAATGCTCCTTCTCAATTGTTTCTTTTATTTATTATGCCTCTACCTGTAGTAGTGACCAAGGACCAATCCTTGGATCTCCTCTCTTTGCTAGGTGACTTCATTTAGTTTCATAACTTTATATGACACCTATATGTTGACAACTCACAAACCTATCTGCATTCGTAATCTCTCCCTTAAATTCCACCGGTACGTGTACAATTGTCTGTCAGTCATCTCCACTTGAATAACTAAGCCTCCGGAAACCTAACTCCTTAAAGAACCCACTCCAGACCACCCTCTGAGACCTGAACCTCTGCAGCCTTCTCCTCAGCCCATGTCAGCTTCATTCTTTCATTCTTCTAATTGTTCAGGTCTTAAAACTGGGAGGAAACTCCCAGTATCCCTGCGTCTCTCCCACACGTCTCACAACATCCAGTTTGTCAATAAATCCTATGGGCTCTACCTTCAAAATCTACTCAAAAAAGTCCACTTCTCACTACCTCCATTGCTATACTACACTCTCAAAAAACCGGGAGCGGGAAGGGTAAGCTGTGACAAAGTGAGAGAGAGGCATGGACATATATACACTACCAAACGTAAGGTAGATAGCTAGTGGGAAGCAGCCGCATAGCACAGGGAGATCAGCTCGGTGCTTTGTGACAGCCTGGAGGGGTGGGATAGGGAGGGTGGGAGGGAGGGAGTCGCAAGAGATATGGGAACATATGTATATGTATAACTGATTCACTTTGTTATGAAGCAGAAACTAACACACCATTGTAAAGCAATTATACTCCAATAAAGATGTAAAAAAAAAAAAAAAATTTGTAATTGACCCCTAACTGGTTTCCTGTTTTTCAGTCCCCACTTAGCAGGCGTATCCTTTTAAAATTCAATGTAGACTATAGCATTTCCTGACCTAAATATTCCGGTGACTTTTCATCTCATTTGGAGTAAATGCCAAAGTTCTTATGCTATCCTATAAAACCCTGCAGGATCTGGGTCCCCATCCAACTCTCTGAGCCCATCCCCTTGCAACCTGCTACTCCATCTCTCACTCCCCACCATCTACACTAGCCTTCCAGGAACACATCTAGCCTGGGGCCTTGTCACTCACATGCTTTTCTCTCATGGATACTCCTCCTCCAAATATCTTCATGGTTCATTCCCTTCCTTCTTTAGGTCTCTGCTCTTTAATCATATCATCAGAGGGCTTCCTTGACTACTCAATGTAAAAATAGAATCCCTCTCTCTCTTCTAATTCAAACAGGGTTACCAGATTTGCCGGGGGGACTGGAGACGGGTGGCACTCAGCTATATTTTAACTTCAAATGAACAACAAATAATTCAAATTTTAGTATAAGTATGCCACAAATATTACAGAGGACAATGCTTATACTAAAAAATCATTCCCAAATATTGCATGGGACATACTTAGACTAAAAAATTATTTGTTGTTTATCTGCAGTTCAAGTTTTACTGAGTGTCTTGTACTTTATCTGGCAAGTCTAAACCCACCTTAATACTCCCTCTTCTCCTTCTATTTTAGTTTTCTCCATAGTATATATTGCCATGTGATTTGTCAGATATTTCTTTGTTTCCTGTCTGTCTCCTGAACTAGACCAAGAGGAGGAACTTTGCTTTATTCACTATTTTATCTTAACACCAAGAACAATGCCAGCATGCAAAGGTCTGTCGAACGAATGAATGAACAAATGAATGTTGATAAGCTGCTGTGTAGAGCTTGGGGATGTGGTCTACTTGCTTCTTGGATCACCTCCTGTGGTTTTTCTCCTTTATCCCTCCCCTGCCTCTACTGGTTTCTGGCTAGAAAAGGGCCAGGATCTGAAGTCCTGATGTGGCAGTTATGGGCGTCCAGGAAAATTCTCTTAAGCCTCCCCATTGTGCAGGCTCCTGTACCAAGCCCCAGCCAGCCAGTTTCGGTTTCTCATGCTTGCCTGGTGCATTACACAGGAACCAAGGAGGTGGAGTAGTTTGGGGATTCTTAGTGGGCTATGTTTTCAGAAGGAAAATCCCTGTTGGATAGCAAATGTCATTCTGAATTCTTCAGATGTCAGGGCAGAGCTCACAGAAAGTCATTGTTTATGTCTGAAACAAATCTTTATGATGTGATTGAAAATGTTCTCAGTTACTCTAACTTACTTTTATTAAAAAAGTTTAATGTGTTTTTATTTCTTCCAGGCAGTAGATAAAAAGGTGTCACACAAATATTGATTTAAAATCCTAGCAAGTTTGCCCTCTTCTCCCAATCTTTTTTTTTTTTTTTTTTTTTTGCTCTTTGAGAACAAATATATGCTTTCATGGACTTCTGTGTGTGTGTGTGTGTGTATGCTAGGATTACTTTATGTCAGGGAATAAATCACTATTATTTTTAGGAAAAAACATATTATTTTCCAGTTCTACATTAACAAATGAAATTCAGCAATGCAATGTATTGTCTAAGTTATTGAAATTAATGTTGTAACAGCACATTTTATGAAAGTGTGCATGAACTCAACTATATCCCTAAGTATATTTGCCCAGAAGAATTTATAACACATGAAAATTTAACTAGAAATAAGATTAAAATGATAATATACTTGATTTAATAATATCAGGTCCATTTTACAGGTAAGAAAACCTAAGAATTTGTAGAAAAGATTTTAAAATTCTACTAAAATCAACAAAAATGCTATAATTTTTGGGCTTCCCTGGTGGTGCAGTGGTTGAGAGTCTGTCTGCCGATGCAAGGGACACGGGTTCGTGCCCCGGTCCGGGAAGATCCCACATGCCACGGAGCGGCTGGGCCCGTGAGCCATGGCCGCTGAGCCTGCACATCTGGAGCCTGTGCTCTGCAAC
Source organism: Orcinus orca (assembly GCF_937001465.1). NCBI lineage: Eukaryota > Metazoa > Chordata > Mammalia > Artiodactyla > Delphinidae > Orcinus > Orcinus orca. The sequence continues at coordinate 35,721,886 of NC_064565.1, read as the reverse complement.
GGGAGAGGCCACAGCAGTGAGAGGCCCGCGTACCGCAAAAAAAAAAAAAAAAAGCTATAATTTTTAAATTATAAATTCCAAGTTTCTCAAATCCCAAAGAATTAGCACTTTAAAGTTAATGATTACAATTTAAATTATAATAACTTTTTGTGATAAATAATCCACCAATGATAATGTCCTAGATTAAGCACTGAAGTAAAAACTCTAGTATTTTTTTATGGCCTTACAGCCAGCCATATACATTTTTCCATATATTTCTACCATATCTCTGCTCTCCGATATGTTTTGTTTGAAAGTTTCAAACATAGTCCTTGCCCTTCCTCATGTCTCGCTTTCATTCTTCACTAAAAACTAGGCTTCCATAATCTCCAGGCATGTTTCTCACTTTGAACTTACTAGAGCATGTTATACTCACAATAAAAAAAAAAAAAAAAAATAGTGAAAATTTACTATTGTATACCAAGTACTTTTCTTTGCAGTTTACAAATAGTAACTCATTTAATCCTAACACAAATTTCTGAGTAGGTCCTTATCTCTATCTCTCAGAAAAGAAGACTGAGGCTTAGAGACAGAATAACCTAGGATCCAGCCAGCGAGTAGAGTTCCAGAACCCTGGCTCTCACCTGCCAGGGTGCCTTCCCTTGACCTCTGAGCATGCATATCCCCTGCCTGACTGTAAGATCCTTAAGTTCAGGAGCTCTTTATTAATAAGCCTTGTATCTCCAATGCCAGACATAGCTCCTTGAATCATAGTAGGAATTACATACTTGTTGCTAAATTAAATGAAAGGAAGGAAAGAAGGGAGAAAAGGAGGGAAGGAGGGAGGGAGAAAGGGAAGGCAAATTAGAGAAACACATCTTTTTTTTTTTTAAGCAGCTCACTTGGTATTTTAAACTGTCTGCATCTTCTGAGCTGTCACCCATTTATTCTACCAAAGACAATGAAGCAAACAAACAAATAACAAATCTTCACCCAACCAAAACAAACAAAGAGATGAACTTTTTTAAACATAACTAATTTCTTCCAGGACTGAACACAAGACAAATCTAGAGTGTGAAGTACTATTCATTCAGTCAATCACTTGTGTAAATGTTTATTAAATAAATACTGAGTGAGCCAATTCCCAGGATGCTTGCCCTGTTTTATTTTTTTTCAGGGAAATACATCATCTCCTAACATACGTAATTTACTTATTAATTATATTAATTGTTAATTACCTGTCTCACCCTTCTGGAATGAAAGCTCCACAAGGTATACTTTTTTGCTTTATTCCCGGATATATCCTGGGCACCTACAACCACGCTTGATGAAGATTACACATTCAGTAACTATTTATTAAATTAATGAATCAGTGTGAAAAAGTGTAAAAATTGGACAGAGCATGGTGCACTTAGTAATAGAAAGGAACTGACAGGGTTTGGGGCCAGACGGGAGATATATTAGTGAAGAAAATTAGAGTCAAGAGTCATTGAGAACTGGGAATGAGATTGCCAACAACCAAATAGGGAAATAGGAAAAGAGAAAGAGGGTTTGGGTGAAAGTTGGAGTTAAATTTTGACTAGGTTTAATTTGAGTTGCATGTGGAATATCCAGGTGAATTCCAGTAGGCAACCAAAAATGCCTACCTACTCAAGAATCCCCCGTAGGCAACAGCGTAAGGACCAAAGTCTTTAACACCTAATTATGAAAGTCAGTATTGTGATAGAGCTCATAGCTGATTCCTTGCTCCTTAACCTTCTACTGTGAAATTATAAATAGGTTGGAATATATTTTGAAACTAAAAATAAAATACAATATATTCTTTAAAACTCAGTTTGTCTGTATATGTGTGCATGCATTTACCTAGCTAACACTAAGATATTTGGAGTATGATATGAAATGCTCCCCATTTACTGATAGGAAGGATGAAGGGAGCCAGCTAATGGCAATGATTTTGTTATATAAATTAGGATTATGTTCACTAACTGAGAAATGGAAAGACTGGTGTTACAAGAGAGAAAAGATTGATGAATCAGAAAAGAATGATAGAATCAAGAATATAAGTGAAAATTTAAATTTTAGTAAAGAGGAAGGACAATAGAAAGAGATCTAAGGAACAGAAAATATAGCTGGAGCACAATTGTTTGATAATTGATATTCTCAGAAAAAATATAAGGCAAGTATATCAGTTGTAGTTTTCCAGAGAGACAGAACAAATAGCAAACAATACATACATAGGCTATCTACATGTATAGCCTATCCCATCCTATCCTATATCAAGAGATTTATTTTAAGGAATTAGCTCACAGGAGTGTGGTAGTTGGCAAGTCTGAAAATTAGAGGGCAAACTGGAAGGCTAGAAACTCAAGCAGTAGTTGCTGCTTCTTAAACCGATTGAATGCGGCCCATCCACATTATCGAGGGTTATCTGCTTTACTTAAAATCAACTGATTGTAGATGTGAACCATACTCTTTCAACACTGAGATTTAGGTTTAAGTAACTGGGTATTAGAGCCTCACCAAATAGGCACATAAAATTAACCATCACAGCAAGAATATATACAAAGTTCAGGTTGAGTAATAAGACAAAGGATACAGCTGGTCCAAATTAGCTCCCAGTATGTGTCTTTACCATTTTGTGAGAAAGGTAGAGAAGACCATGAGAGCAGGAGATGGGCAAGGCCCGCACTGAGAAGACAATGGTCTAGTGTGAGTGAATGCTGGGCACAGGGACACGCCAGGAAGATCAGTGGACCGGGACCCAGAACACCTGGTTCTCATTTATTAGCTTTCTTAATTTGGACATAAGTAACACCATTTCTCTGAGCCTAAGTGGAAATAATTTTACCTGTTCCATCCGCATCAAAAAATATTTTTTCAAGTCAAATGAGATAATGTATGTGAAAGATTTATATATCTATTTATACATGCATCTATGATTGCTATTACTATCAAGCCTTTATGAGCAGAAGTCTAGGTTACTCCAAAAGAGACGGAGTTGAATGAACATGTCAACTTAAGAGATACATCAAATTCAAGATTGAACGGAGACTGTCACCAAATGCCACTGTCCACTTTATGCTGCCCACTTTGTTCCCTCAGTCTTATCCATTAGAGCTGCACAATTAAAGGTCACTGTTGTTATAACGAAGCATCAACATCCAGTTTAAATTCAAACTACGATCTGAGTGAATATGAATTGCTTTCACCAGGTTATGGCGATCAATATGGAATTAAAATCTACAAGTTCAAATGAGACTTAGAATTATCTTCTGAGTGAAGATTTAGCAACAAAAACTGCAGAGTGTTTAATCAAAAGGTGATTCATAGTTTTAATCCTGTTATTATTCCTTCTTCTAGCTTTAGGAATGTTTTAGTAATCAAAATGTCTACATGGAAGACAAATAATTTGAAAGTCTTGAGTTATTGGAGGTTCACAAATTATATAAGCAAGCTACATTTAAGCATAATTAATATCATATATTGTATTGTGATTAATGGGCTCAGGGAACAGCAGAAGAAAAATAATTCCCTTTTTTCCAATAAAAAGAGAAACATCTATGTGTATATACTATTGACTTTAACATATTTGTGGATCAGAGAAAAGCATTATCATTCAAATGAAAATGGGGAAAAAATTCCAAGTTCAAATAAAGGGCACCAGCAATAAGGATTCAAATCTTTACCAACCTGACATAACAAAATATAATCCAAGATAAAATTTATGAAAATACACGTTAGCAAGTAAGTAATTGTGCTTTTACCAGCAAAGCACTATTTATTCTTAATAGTTTATTAAGTAACCACATTACTAGTACATTTAAATATTTATTTACAATGATTATTTGTTCATTATAAAACATGGAATGTATCCTAGGTAAGATACTAGAAGACAATCAAGTCCATGCCAGTTAAAGTTTCATTAACAGAATAATGATAGAGTCTTTCTAAAGTTGAAATGTAAATCAATGAACAAAATATTGTTTTAGAACAATTCAAATTATACTAAAAATTTTAGTTTCAGAAACATCTTAATTGGGTAATGTGAACTTTGTGTGCCTATACTGATCCAATAGAAATATCCCTTAACTTGGGTTCTTCCCAAGAAACAGCCTTCTGAGAAACGTTTGTGGCCAGGTAGTTTAGTTTGGAAAACTCCCTCCAGGGAGGAACTGGGGATGGGGCCTGGAGAAAACAAAGCAGGAAAGGAGGAGGGAAAGTATCATTGAGTGGACTACCACTGTAGAATTGGGGCTCAGTGTTTTGGAGAACCTGCAAAAACCATGTCAAATTCACCACAGAATTTTCCACCTGAGACCAGTGTAGAGGAGAGTATTTCTTCATGGCTTTCACCCTCCAGTGGTCAATGGTCTCTTGAGGATATGAATGCCCAGCCTTTTACTTTGAGGCTACAGGAAAGAAGCCCAGGGCAGAAAGCAAGAGAAACAGGATGCTTCTGAGGCCAGACACTATCAGGCCCCCCTGAGCTCCGCTGGACACCATAGCAATGGCACATACGTGCACCACTAGAGGCTGTGATATAGGACACAACATCAGTAAGGTGTTTGCCTTCTTCAGATTTCATTGGCACAGTTTAAAGTCAACCTGGATAGCAACAGGTTTTTACAAAAGCCTAGTTTTTTGTTTGTTTTTGCTGCTTGTTTGTTCGTTTGTTTTCAGAGAGATCTGCTCTAAAGTTTTCACTGGATTTAGGTAAACAGATCCATGGAACTCTAGATCAGACGTTATCTTGGAAGACTTCCACTCAAAGCATATGCTTTTCTATAGTAAGAAAGGGAGGCTTGTAGATGTTTTAATAAAACAGGACCCAGAGGAGCAAGAGACCTAAGTCCTTCCTTTCCTAATTCAGAGCTTTCTGTCCTTTATTGCACAACTGAGATGCGCTCATTTGTTCCTCAACAAATATTGCATGCCTTCTAAGTACATGTAGGCACTATGCTAGATGCTGGGGCACAATGGTTAAAAACTAGACATGGTCCCTAAAATGAAAGTAAGACATACATAGAGATAGACATAGAGATAGAGATGGGGGTGGGGGGAGAGAGGGAGAGGAGGAGGGTAGGCAAACTTATAGTTACAAACCAGATTAAGTGCTTTGAAGAAAAAACCCTATGGTGCTTATTCGTGACCCCAAAATGTAATAACCACTGATCAAGCCTCACTTACTTGATTGCATTCCTGTTTCTGTTTATCTGTCTCAAGTCAGAATGGTGTCATTAGATTTTTTTTTTTTTTTAGTATACACGACTATTAACAGAGTCAATAAAGAAACGTTAATTCAGTCTCGCCTCAGGACACGTAGAGAACAATTTTGTTTTATTTTTATTTTCCTCCATCTTGAATCATTCTCTTTCCTCAGCTTTCATAACATGAGACTTTCTTCTTTTCCTCCCACCTTCCTGACCATTGGTTTGGTTTTTTGATGTTACCTTTTTCTCATACTTTAAACATTGCAATTTCCCGGGCAGGTTGTGTCCCTCTTTTCTTCTCCCTCTTATCTCTCCTTAGGCAACATTGTCCGTGGTCCATGGGTTTGAACGCCAATTATGGTTGTGCACACAAAAGCACACAAAAGCTGTACGGTTGTACATCAATGGTCTAGACCTCTCCTCTGAGCTTCAGGCCTGTAGCCCTCTGCTCTTTGGATATTTTCATTTGGATATTTCAAAGTCAATAACTCAAAACAAAACATGTGGTTTTCCTTTAATCCTGGCCCTCTTCCTCAGCACCGCTGCCTTTCCCCACTGAGCACCAATGGCACATCCAGTAACCCAGGGACATTTTTGTAAAATGCCCTCTCTCCAAAGCTTCTATATCCATTGCATTACAAATAAATATGTAGTGACTCCTTTCTGCTCTCTTCTTTTCTCCCACCATCATCCCAATCCAAACTCTCATCTCTTCTTTCTGGATTATTTCAGGAACCTCCCATGAAAGGTACCCATGTACAGTCAATGTGGTTTTCCATACTGCAGCCAGAATATCCCTTTCAAAATACAAATTCTGGCCATACTGTTCCCTTTTCCCCCCTCTCCTGATTAAAATGCCTGTGGTTTCCCATTGCCTTTAGTGTGAAAGCTCAAATTTCAACACATAGCCTGATCTCTGCCTGCTTTTTGTATTTCACCTTCTTCATTGCCACACTGGGTCTTCCCTCCGTGGAGTGTTCCTCCCTTTTCCTTTTTCCCGTCCCACAGCTTCCTTCATGCAAGAACACCTGCTGTTCTTTTAGATCTCAGTTCAGTCCTGACGGCAGGCAGGAAGTAGTTCCTGACCTTCCTAATTAGGCAATAGTCTCCTAGCACCTTCTTCTCCTTTAAAGCACTTATACTGTGGCAGTTTCATAGTTATCTCTGTAATCCTTTGCAGAATGCTGTCCCCTCTAGAATGCAGGCTCTGTATGTAGGGGTCTCTCTCACTGTCATGCACGCACACTTGTGCACGTGTGTGCGCACGCACACACAAACCCCACAGGCACTTTTCTCACCTTTAGAGCTTTAGTTTCTAGAACAGTGTCAGCCCCAGAATAGAATCTCAAATACTTACTTGAAGTAATAAATGGTATCCAGACTGAGTTCCAATGTGAATTTTATATCAGTTTGTTTTCCTTAAGATTATATGAACCTACATGAACTAGATTTTGTTCAAAGTATATATAGAGATAAGCGGAAGATGGCGGTATATGCATTTAATTCACCCACAAAAATAAAGGAATATTTCCTAATATAAATCAAAAATTGGTTTTTCTATCCCAGTCTTAATCAATACTTTTAAAGTTAGATTTTTTAAATTCCATCATAAATGCAGATATTCCTAGTACCACATATTGAGGCTAAGAATATACTCAACTTTATTTAATGAGATTTGGTCATATTCCAGCCAAAACAAATGTTCTCTCCTTCCACCACATAGAAGACATAATGCATGGATCTTAGAAATCCGTCACAAATGTCAATATGAATACCTGAACTTCATATCTTTGGGAAAAGGCCAAATCTCTCTAACAGCTTCTGGTTTCAACATTCTTCACTCACCCTTAAGAGCAAGAAAGGTAGACACATGTTTGGAAGATTTAGCGACATTATTTACTTTCTATTTAAATGTACAGTACAATGGTCACTAGATGCCAGAAGCCATGATTATCGAAGACTGAAGTTCTGGCTTTTGCACACTTACAGAACTGGAGGAGGAAAAGTGAGGGAAGAGAGGTGAAGAGGAAAGAAGGGAAATTTTTAAAAAGAAGGTAATGAACAACACGGAAGAGATTTTAATCCATTAGCAGCATCCTGATGATAACATTTGACAAGGCTCCACTCCAAAGATCAAGACCTATCTCCCGAGGAAGGGAAAGAATATGAGCACCCCCTGGATACTGAGAATCTTTTATTTTCACAGAGCCCATCCACAAGTGACACTTCCTTTCAGTTTATGATGAGGGTTGCAGTTGTGCTCCTGAAATGATCATACTCTTAGAAGCATCAAATCAAAAGAAAGAAATACAGGGAGGAGGAAAACACACCTTATTTTTTTAAAAATCCACATACACCTAAAATACATACCTCAAAAAACATAGCTTTCTTCCTAGCTTTTCTTTTTCAAAATTTCAAAGGCAGGACAAATGCCCGTAACAATAGGGAAGAGTTAGAAAAACTACAATATAAATATGTATTTTGTGGTCTTTGCTAAAACCTGCATTTGAAGTTATACTTCATGGTGGCTGCTTTAGAAATGTCAATGCCAGGACAAACTCAAACTTTCCATAATTTGATCTGTTGCCCAAGACTGATGTGGCACTCGTGTAACTGTTTTATTTCTCTTTTAGAAAACTATTGCTGATTGCTTCTACAATTTAAAGAATTCCAAATATGAATGAATATTTAGTACACTTTTGAGTGATCAGTGCAAAAAAATATGCAGGAATTTAAAACAAACAAATGGCCTTTTCCCAACACTGAGAAGAAGCCTCTGGAATTATCCTTAACATATAAACATCAGTAGAAATATCTAGGAAAGTTACTCCTCTTTTTCTCCTTAAGCTGAAGTGAAGATATTCAGTAACCATTTTAAAAATACCAAAGCATGTTGACTGACTTCCTCTACCAATTAAATTTATTAGCTAATTGCTCAGTGTTCCACCCAATTTTTTTCTAGGACATGAGCTTTCAACTAAATCAAGGAACTATTAAAAAGAAAAGTGAAAATATGACAGTAAGTACTTAGTAAGTACTTAATATAGGTCGACTAGCTACAGTTTTATCTAATGTGTGTTCAATACGTATTTAATGTTTTTTCAAAGTTGCATTTTACATTATTTAATGAAGCTATACCTGGATGACTAAACTGATATTTACCTTGAGATGAAAGTCCAAATTAGACCCACAGTAAAGGTGTGTAAACAGCATCATTGATGCCACATGATCTACAGGAAACACACCTCTCTTCTTTTGCTGCTGTCTGTCATTTTGAGTCTAATTACACAGATTTTCCACAGATTAGTAGTCACACACACACACACACAATCTTTAGGAAGCTTACAGTCTATTTTAAAGGAATCAATGACTAGAGTGGAAATATTTTCCTCTGTGAATCTACATGTCCTATATAGTTGGAAGTAGATATTTATTCTAGTTTTCAGTTCCCAGAATTGACTTACTTTCCTTGTAGGGGTAAAAATACATGGTTTAGTGGCTTCTGCATGCACACACACACACCACACACACTTCTGTCACTTACAAGAGAGATACTCTCTGGAGCCTGGAATTCTCCCTTCAGCAACGTACATTTAACCTCCATTTAGGTCAATGAGAACTACAGGCAGGTACGAGGGCCTGGGGAGTAGGAATTTTTAGCAGGTAATTGTTACTGAAACAGAGTGTAGAGAGCACCTCACAGAAGAATCAGAGGTGAATTCACCTTAAATCTTTGCTTTGAGCCAAGAATAACCTAAAACCTAAAGTATTCTTTCAAAAAATCTTACTTTATAATACTCAGAACAAAATAAGTTTCCATGAGTCCTCTGTTTCCCATTTCAACCCAGTATACTTTGTATTGTTACATTCAAGAAAAAAATAAATAAATTAACTACTGTAGGCCAGTCAATTTGTTGGAAATTCTCCATTAATCTAGAAAAGTACTTTCTCTCAATACATATGTTCAAAGCACACTCAGATCAAGTGGTTTAAAAAGAACTCTGCATTTCTGGATCTCACCTAATTTTGCATTAAAAATGTAATAAATTTGCAAAATCAGGGAGTAAAGAAAAGTCTTACTAAACACTGGTTACAACCAGTAGTTTCCAGAGCTAGTTATGGATAAAATAAACCGAGTAAGGCCCTTTCTGAGGGAATGGTGGGGCATGTCACAAAATAGTAACAAGAATTGCTTAGGTATTTCATTTATCATTTTATTTATTCAGTTATTCAACAATATTTATTGAGTACTTACTGTGTTTCAGGCAATGTACAAGGTGCTAGGGATAGAGTGATGAGCAAAATGATGTCTTCGCTGAGCTTAGATTTTAGCAGGAGAGACAAGTATTAAATAAATATGGCACAAATAGTTGTGGGGGGATGATATTTTGAAATGTTAACTCATATTTTCTATGTAGTTTCATGGGGCTTTTGGACCTTCCTGATTTAATTAACACCTTCTACAATTTCTACCTCTAGGAAAGGATGCCACAACTTAAATAAATAAATAAACCAAATAAGTCTTAGCTTGGTCCTCAGGAAGAAGCAGGAAAATAAAACTCAGCTAATAGAAAATATATGAATTAATGAATTAGGACCACAATTGTACTCTATGCTGAGAGTACATTTCTGGGAGGATCATACTTTGAAAGCTAAGAAAGACCTCCAGCTCCCTGCTTCCTCCTCTATCTGGTCAGGCTGCAAATGAGGAAAGAACAGAAATCCTAGACTGGGTTGGGAATCCAGTGTGGAGAGACCATTGCCCCCTCCATGTGGAGTCTGAGATGCTGGAAGAGTGCAGGCTGCAAGGTGAGTTGAGGCAGGTGGACCTGAGTTGGTTCAGAGAGCTTTTTGCATCTCATGACAGAATAGTTCCCTTGTGCCAAAAAGATGGCAAAGGGCCCCTCAGAGATTCCTGTATCCCAGTGGACCACGGGCCTAGAAATCTTTTGCTCAGGGATCCAAGAGGTTCTTGGGAAAGAAGGAAGACAGAGAAAGCCACCAGACCTGAATGAGTTCAGCAGGTAGGACTCAAGATGTCTCTGTGAACTGGGCACTGAAGCCCAGGTCACCAGACAACTCAGAGGTTCTCCTCCTGGCCGTGACCCTGATCCTCAGGGCCCTTGTCTGAAGCCTTGGTTCTGTGTAAGCCCCTTGGGACTTAGATGCAATTCTGCTAAAGATTATTGTTGCCCCACATTCCCTCCCCTCGTGCATCCTTCTCCCCACCCACCTAGAGTCAGCCAATGACACTGGGACATGGGCCTTTTTCTTTTCTTGGGGACCCACCCATTCTAAACTCTCAATGTTTATTTTCCAACTTTCTTCATGCCCCCAGCCCAAGGAATTTTTATCTAATGAGCAAGAGGACATCTTGATTCTTTACTTATTGGGTAGTTTTCCAAATATTTTGCCCATGCCTTCAGTTCTTTTGACTTTCCCCAAAGAGCAGGATCTTGAAACCCGAAAGCTAAGACTTTACTTATTTTCACTTTGCATTTTGATGTGTTATCTCTTCCCTGAATTTTCTGGAAAGGACCAAAGGGTTCAAAGAAAGGGGAAAGTATCAGTTAATTTTTTAACACTTTAACCCTCCTAATTTTTTATATACAGTGTAATAAGCCATGAATAAAATTGCAGAATTAATGGAGAGTTTAAAATACGGTGAAGCAAACTCAGTGTATGAAAGAATTGTAAGGAATGAGAGAAGGAACAGAAAAAGAAAATAAAGAAAGTGTGTATTTTTGTTCAAATATGTGTGTTGGACCCGCGGGTGGAAGATGGCATCTGGGTTCAAAACTGTGGAACCTCTGGAGTATTACAGGAGATTTTTGAAAGTGAACTGCCGTCCTGATGGAAAAGAACTTGGTGAATTGAGAACCACAACTGTCAGTGTAGGTTCAATTGGTACTGCAGATGGTTCTTCTGTAGTGAAGCTGGGAAATACTACAGTAATTTGTGAAATTAAAGTGGAATTTGGAGCACCACCAACAGATGCCCCTGATAAAGGATATGTTGTTCCTAATTTGGATCTATCACCTCCGTGTTCCTGGAGATTTCGGTCTGGACCTCCTGGAGAAGAGGCCCAAGTGGCCAGCCAGTTCATTACAGGTATCATTGAAAATTCAGATAATTCAGAAAGAGGACTTATGTATCTCTCCAGGAAAGCTTGCTTGGGTTCTATACTGTGATCTCATTTGCCTCAACCATGATGGAAACATTTTGGATGCTTGTACCTTTGCTTTGTTAGCAGCTTTAAAAAATGTACAGTGGCCTGAAGTTACTATAAGTGAAGAAACTGCTGTAGCAGAAGTTCATTGAAAGAAGAGAAGTTATTTGAGTATTAGAACTCATCGGTTGCAATTTCCTTTGCTGTGTTTGATGACACTCTGCTTACAGTTGACCCTACTGAAAAGGAGGAACATCTGGCAACTGCAACCTTAACAGTAGTAATGGACGAGGAAGGCAAGCTATGTTGTCTTCACAAACCAGGTGGAAGTGGACTGACTGGAACTAAACTTCAAGACTGTATGAGCCAAGCAGTTATAAGACACAAAGAAGTAAAAAAACTGATGGATGAAGTATTTGAGGGTATGAAACCCAAATAAACAACCACCACGTTTTCAAAACAGATTTGTAAAAGCTGTATTTGTTACACTGTGCACAAACCTTTTATACTAAAATAAATATCAAACTACATTCTTCTCAAAAAAACAAAAAAGTGTGTGTTGGTGAGGTCTGCATGCTTTGATATGACATTGAATAAATAGAATTGGTAGTATACACCATGATGTTATTTGAGATAGATCTTAGTGTTTCAAGAAAGACATGAAAAAAATCATGCAAGTGCTCTGTTGTAACATCAGATTAAATGAAACAATAATAGGTAAATAAACTTCTAAGCACTGAGATTTTAAGATGCACATCAATTTTTCAAATCACTATAAAAAAACCCCTACATTTTAATTGCATTTAGCAAAACTGCTGAATCCCAAAACAGGCACTGTCACTTCTAAAATCTTCTAAAAACTCCCACAGAGAAAAATACCCCACCTGTCCCAATGCTAATCTTCTCCCAGGGACCTCTCTCCCAAACTCACTTAGTGTTTTGGTCACAGGGTATAGATGAAGAGATAGTATGAACAGAGCCAATAATGTTTCACTCATTTTCATTTTATCAAGTTCACTAGTTTTTAAGGTAGCTACAGAAACAGAAGGCCCAACAAGAAAACACCAGAGACTCCTGCTAACTGTCCCTTGATAAACATAACTCATCGAAAATATGTGTGAATAGATGACATTTAAAAAGGCAAAATCTTGACTATTCTTAGCTCACAAATTCTTTGGAAGCTTCTTAAAGGAATAAGCTGGCAATGCTCTCACATTTCAATTTTAAAATGAAAGGAATCTCTGAACTTTCCTTCTTTAGCAACAAACTCCCTTAACCCCTTGCCCCACTCCCATAAAGAAAAAAAAAAAAAACAACAGAATAGGTTAAGATCCTTAGTATACATACTCCCCTTTTTGCCTAGATCCAGGTATAACCTGGAATCTGGATTTATCCTTCATACCTCATTAGTCAAGTTTAACACTTTTATTTTCCTCTTTAGTTTAGATTGCATTTTCTCACGATTAAAAATGGATAGCTGTGGCTTGGAAATGGGAAACGACACCATCTACGAACTAGAGCAAAGTTGAAGACAACTCTAAATTTTTTGAAAATATTTTTGGTAATTCCATGATCTTTCCTGACAATTGGTTACTCTACCCTCACTGAATCCTGTGGTATAAACTTACACACCCGAAGTTTATGGTACAACAAAGTACAGCTTCAGAGCTAGTAGTAGCATTTTTTTTCCTTTTCTTTTTTTAATTGAATGGTCTTTCCAAGCAAGTCTAATTAGCTAACAGTGTTATAGCTCTGGAGTACTGAATTCATTAAAGATATTCGGAGTACTGGTCCTGCAAAGCTTAGCTGCATGTGGCTATTGGATCACATATCTACTTTTCTGCCATGTAAGAAGAAAACATCTCAGAATATAACTATTAGTTGGCTTTGTGGTGTTGGGTTAGTGTGCCAGTCTGAGGTTAGAGCAGAGATGGGATCCCAAGCCCTGGGCTTTGTATTATATAGTATTGTATTTTTGATGTTGTACTTAAGGGTCAATTACTGTTTCCATTATAAACCCTGTTTTTCAAGGGTTTATAGCTCACCAATTTTCATTTTGGTATGTAAGCTGCATGAATACACAGGTTTTAAAAATAGCTTAAATTGAGCAGTGCCATTTTTAGATATAAAGCAGTAAAATATACTTTTCATTGGTTTCAGTTTGTTTTGGAAGTTTCCAATCTAAAAGTTTATTCTATCTTAAAATGCAAAAATGCGTGTTTTTTTTCATTCATTTTCATAACAACTTTGATGGTAAAAGGAAGCCAGAGTGGATATCAAATGACACTTCAAGGAGGAAAACAATTTAAAAATCTTTTTTGTGTGAAGATTTGTGGGTAGATGTCATTCCAGTCAATGTTCTTAAAAATCAATAAGCTAATCAATCAATATTCCCTGAGCATGAGCACTATTTCATGCCACTGTTGTGACAGGTACTGTGAGAAATGAAACAGCTCCCTGCCCACAATGTGTTTGAAATTCTAGTTAGAGAGAAATACAAAGACAGTAATATTAAGTATCAATATAACAGCAACATACATGGAAGCATTTAAGTGATAAATCATGTGGTCAAGAATTTAAGAGGCAAAAGCAAAGCAATTCACAGAGGTGTGCAACTTACTGATGCCTTGCAAAAAGAACAAGAAATTCCAATGTATGGTAATTGCCCAGATATGGAAATTTACCCATCTAGGGTCATGTGGTCTTAAAAACTCTTTCTCTGACCATCAGAATTAGAATATCCCTACTTAAGGGCAAAGTTGTTTTCTCTGCCATACTGAATGTTTCCAAATCATAAAAGCAAATTTTCTCTTGCATTAATTTAAACTAAACTTCTTGAAATGGTCCTCTACACAAGCTATTTTCACTCTGTCACCCTACTCTCACTCCCCAACCTATTCCAGTCTGGTTTCCAGCAGCACTACACAGCTCATACTACTTTTGCCAAAGTTACCAATGACCTCCTGTTGCTGCTGCCAGTGAAGAAGGCTTTGCTTTTCTCTTTCACCTAAATTTATCTCAATTTAGAAGAAGGATACAGTATTCTATCTTTTGTCTCATAATGACGTTTGTCACTTCTTGTTCTACCCAGCATCCATTCCCCTCCCCTTGCGATGGGCACCTCTCTTTCTCTTTCAGGGACTGCCCCATTGGTGTGGAGTTTTGGTGGGAGATAATGGTTGCTTCCCATCAAGGAAGCTGAAGGGCCAGAACCTCCTTCTCTTTTCCCCAGCTCAGGAAATAGTGCTGTAGGCAGGACTCAGCCAACTACACACTTTCTCCTGGGACTTTAATGCCTGATCAAATCAGGGTGTAGGGATGGTTAGACATCATATTCATGTACTGGCAGTGACAGAAGACCCCACAATTCTTGCTGCATCACACTTGTTATAGTTCATTCTATGCAGCTCCCCAGATCTCATTTTGTTTTCCAAAACTAGTTCTCCATTTTCTCTTCATTTCTGTTATCTCCAGATAGTCTTCAAGTAAATTTAAATTTTGCTTAAAATAGAAAGTCAGCCTCTGCTGCTTATAAACAGAATGTTAATAGATATAATTTCCAATGTTTGGCTCTTCTTTATAGCTTTTGCAGATTCATTTTCCACCGTCTATTCTTTATATGTTGCAATTCTTCCAGACACTTTGTAATGTCCCTTCTCATTTCACCCTCTGTTACCTACATGGGTTATTTTAACTACTCCCCTGACTTCAACTATTACCCACATGCTAATGACTTCTAAATCTAGCTAGTCATTCCAAATCTCTCCTCTGACCCTCATATTTCTTTATTTATGCCATTTGTTTTTTCATTTATTCTATAAATAACTTCTACTATGAGGCATATATATGATAGACAATGGAGAAACAAAGCAATATAGTTTTCCATTTAATGATGGTTAGTCTAGTGGATTCCATAATCTTGTGAAATGCATAATTCCATAAACTTTAACCTAATGGATGTCACAGTCTAGTGGATTCCATAGATGCTATGTAATATTCAACAACTCCACTTGGATATCTCAAAAATAGTGAATTCATCATCTTTCCCTGACATCTGTACTCAAATATTTCTCCTACCGGGATCCCTATTTCAATGAAAGTACTCAACTGCTTATACCAGGAACCTGAGCATTACACTAATTTTTCCTCTTCACTCCGTCCCCACCTCCGCACCAATTATTAAAGCTTGTTCATTCAGCGGTCTCAGTATCTCTAGAATGTGTCCACTGTCTGTCATCACTTTTGCTGCTGCCTTATCTATATAGGCCTCCATTCCCTTTTTCTAGGATCAACACAACACTAGTCTTGGTTTTTATGTCCAAACTGCAGCCAGAGTGAACTTGACAAAATTCAAGTCTATTTGTGATGATATTCTAGTTAAAACCCTTTGAAGACTCCATAATAATCTCAAAATAAAATGTAAGCTCTTTTCAAATCCCTTCCTTGTTACATTTCCAACCCCTCACGCATTGGCCTACAAACTTCTCACACTAGCTACTGAAATTCTCTCACATCAGCAAATGGATTGTGCTCTCTCTCTCAACTCTCCTTCTACTCGGCATATCTTCCCAGTTTCATATGAATTCCAACCAGGTCAGCTCCACTCATTGCTTAGGTAATTTATCTCTCCCTCTGAAGGCTCACTCTTCCTAAAAGACTGGGTTATGCCCATTTTTACAAATTCTTAAAACATCTTGTTTTCGCCACATCCTAACATTCATTACTCTGTATCATTAATTACCATGTTTTATGGGTAGATTTCACTAGAATGCAAGGCATTTGAAGGTAGAAATCATATCTCTTTCTACATTGTTTTACCCATAGCACACGGCAGATGATCCATAAGCATTAGCTAAACAAATGAATCTTAACGTTGCATTATCAAAAACTCAATATCAAACTGTACAAAAATATTTTGGTTTTGTCCAAGCTTTAAATACACTGGATTGATCTGACCATTGACAGATAGAGTTATCTATCTGAAAAGTAGCGTACTTATGTTTATATGCTGTGATCTGTTGCATCAGTTACAGATGATGAAACAACAACAGGTTCCAGATGTGTCCTCCAATCATACCTCAGCTGTACCATGCAACACACTATCAATACTTTATTTGCTTTGAAATTAGTATGCTTCTGAAAATATTTTAGAATCCACTAGGATTGGCTACTTAAGGATTACAGAAATCCAGGACCCCAGATATGTAATTACATCCCTCATAAGGATCCTAAGAACCTATATTTTTTCCATTCCCACTTCCTTATCCTTTTCTTTCTTAACCTTCTTCAAAGGTAAAGAAAAGTGGTCCTGAGAAGAGATCTAGGGTGAGAGAATGTTCTCCCTCAGGTATACATAAAAGATCATTAAGATCTGAAGCTATCTGAGCCCTAAAGCATAAATCTAAAAGATTTATTTTGAGCTGGAGAAGAATAATTGGAAGAGAAATAGTATTGAGTACCTAGTATGTGCCAGGTGCACTGAACTCATATGAGGTAGGTGGATAGACATACAGCCTCAACACATTATAGACCAACACTGTGATACATGCGGATACTTGAGGGCTCCTGAGACCTTTTCAGGGATTCTACAGAATCAAAACTATTTGCACAATATTTTTTGCCTTTTTAACCCTCATTCTCCCATGTCTATAAAGTGAAGTTTTCCAATGGCTACACACTATTTGATATGACAACAAACTGAATGAAGAAGCAAATATGGGAACCCAGACATTAAAGAGATTTGCTAAAATATAAAACAGTGTCACTCTTCTCACTAAATATTTTTGTTTTGGAAAAAGTCGTTACTTTTTCCGAAAAACAGTTTAATGAAATGGTTTGGTTGTTTTTTAAAATAAATTAATAAATACATGTTTTTAAATGTCAGCTTAAATTTCTATTAGGGTAAAAACTGAGAGATACAACACCCTATTACTGAATGCCCTCAATAATTTTTTAGTAAAACAAGGTTATTGAGACCAAAAAGCTTGAGAATTGCTGGCATAGACAGTGGAATAATCATAAGAGAAGGCATCTAGCCATCAATGATACCACAATGAACAGCACTGGAGCTGAAACAAATCCACGTGTGGGTGATGACCAGTTTTGACTTAGTGCCCCATTTGGCCATCTCTCAGTCAGTCTTCCAGGACTGCAGTGCTAGGATAAAGACAGAATCATAACCAGTACAGCCATGTAAATGTAAGCAGTAAGCTTTCAGTAAGTGGTTGAGGACATTCCTTGTAGGACTACATTGCCCATTCTCTTGGATCATCAATTCAAAACGCATTGTTATTTGATGTTATGGAAGTCCACTTTATTGGACATAGCTCTACTGTGCATTAAATTTTGTTTGAAGTATGCGTAAATTAAAGAAAATCTTTGCGTACTTATCTTTCTCCATTGTGTTTGTAGGTGTGCTGTTTCAGCTAACTCTCAACACTTACTTGGGTATCATGGCAAGAAGGTGTGCAATCAATGTTTGTAAGCTAATCAACTGATTAATTCTTGCCTAAATCCAGAAGAAAGCATCACTTCATTCTTGGTGGACTAGCCTATCAACCACGTAGCAACTTCCTTCTATGAGTAGAAGTATTCAACTACGCTCTTACTCAATGTAACCGTCCCATATTCTGAAGGAGTGAATACAAGGTCAATGCAAGTGTCCCCAGTGCCTTGGGAGAAGATTTTAGGGTTTCTTTCTTTTTTTTTTTTTTTTTTGCGGGCTTCTCACTGTTGTGGCCTCTCCCGTTGCGGAGCACAGGCTCCAGACGCGCAGGCTCAGTGGCCATGGCTCACGGACCCAGCCACTCCGCGGCATGTGGGATCTTCCCGGACCGGAGCACGAACCCGCGTTCCCTGCATCGGTAGGCGGACTCCCAACTGCTGCGCCACCAGGGAAGTCCAGGGTTTCTATTTTTAATAGACTTTTCCTAAGAGTAGCAAAGCCACCATGAAAAGAACAGTTAATGAAACTTGTCTTCATTACCAAACTTAATATAAATACTTCCACATGAATGTTCTTTTCTCTTTTTTAAGTTATTCATGAAGTCTATTTTTGCTAGAGTTGCGGGGGGGGGGGTGATATACAAGAATAATCTCAGAAATTATTGCAACAGGAGAGAAGTAATATAATATTTTAAACCCCAACTAATATAAGGAACAATTCATAATCCCCCCAAAACACAATACAGTAAAATTAAGAATGAAGGTTAATCCTTAATTTGACCTACATTAAATAATTATCATGTAGAGGTAAAATCAGATCATTTCAAGGTCTCCAGAAGACTTCAGTTTAAGCAAATGAGATCTTAGATTTTACATTCTGACATCACTTGCTTTTATTTTTCCCTCTGGTACAAACTCACATCAGGATCCTTTTCCTGTGCAATTAGCAAGATAACTGTCTTACCTAACTGACAATGCCCCTTTTCATTTTGGGGTCTGCAAGCATTTGTCACTTACACTCAGATCATGTTTTTGTGATAGGCCACAGAGCAACTTTCTTTAAAGCTATCAATGCCTTCCTCATTATCCTTTATGGGCTGTGCAGAAAACATCTCAACTACTAGACATTTAACTGGAGTGCAGTAGAATGGGTTTGCTGGCCCTCTCCAGTTCCTTGGGTAAAAACTCTGTTCATAATCAGTGTCTGGTTTTTTAAATCACCCTCAAGAGGTTCCTTCCGGTCCACTTCAGTTCCCTTTTTAGTGTCCCACTGATTTTCCAGACTTTAGGAACGTGTCCTTAACCGCCCGCTTTTCCAATGGCTCTCTCCACTGAATGCTAAAGGAACACTTTGATACTTCAGACATTGAGAAAGGAATATCTTGAGAACTAACACACCATTTATAACAGTACAGTTTACAATAGCATTTCCTACAGAAAGAAGGTGCCTTCTCAGAAAGAGAAGGATGATTTTTGCACCCCATTTAGTTTCAAAACTACAAGCAACACCCTTGTTTCTTGTCAATAAAAAGGAAGATAGAGTAGAGTAGCAATCACAATACATAAATGATATTATTTGTCCCCAGAGTGCATACCAAACTGTAACTCACTCAAAGAGCTTGCATGAATTATGAATGGCAGGAAGGCGCAGAGAGGAACTTAGCACAGACCCACCCCACACTGCTGTTACACGAATATTTTATAGGCAGAGAAGCCACATGAACTATGTGATGAGATGGCAAAGGTATATATTCTATGTTTAATTCCCATCCTGCTCTAAATCTCATTTTAAATAATATAGGGACACTACAGAAGCCGTGCATCTGAAAATATAATATTGATTAAATTTTAATAGCAAATAAGCTAATCAGGATAAAATCTGAAAAACCTCATGGGAATGGTGGGATTTTCAAAAAGATGTCCCTTTGGCCCCCAAATAATAACAAAAACAAAAGCAAATGAAGAACAGAATACACTGCGTTTTAAACTGTACACAGAAGTGGAAGACAGAAATATAAGGAAACTTGGGCATTTATGTAGCATTTGGAAAGGTAATGGTGGGCACTAAAGGACTCTGCTTTGACCTGAAAGTCAGGGGCAAAGCCATTATTGTTTCTGTTGCCTAGATAAAGGGTATTCATGTTGTAATGTAACATATCGGTATATTGTCCAGTTCTTTTTTAGACTCTGTAATAAAAAATTGTAGTCATTTTCCAAAGAAAAGTCATAGAATGATCAGATCACAGCTCTATAAATAAAAATATGCCAGAGACTTTCAGTCTTGTCTCAGAATACAGTATTCATGTGTCCTATTTTCTTATTTTTTCCCTCTAGCATTTTCCTTGAGGTTTTTTTGAACTAAATAATCAGGAGGAATTGGGAGGGGAAAGGGGGAAAGAAACCTTTTCCTTCTGCAGAAAAAAATGGTTGTATCGAAGAGTTTTTTACATACACACGCACACATACACACACTCACACGTACCTCAAAAAGGAAATAGTTGAGCTGAAACAGAATCATTATCATGAAGTCTGTGTTAGGAAAAAGAGGAAAAAATAGAAGGGCGAGGACTCATCTGAATGATCCTAGTTAAGGGCCTTACCAAGGAGACAGCTTAAGTTATCTTTGAAAACTGGTGAGTCGCCCTGCTTGGCTAAGTATGAATTGAATGTTCCCAAAGTAACATTTCACAAATAGGGATACCCTTCCATTTCACACTGCTCTTTCTCGAAATAGCAACACCATTTAGCAATATTTCATATCAAGACAATTGTACTGTAGAATTATTATAGTCTTAGTGCTTCATTAAAATTAAAAAAAAGTTAAATCCCTGTTTTGTTGAACACAAGAAATGAATAGTAAATATTGATTTAGAGTGAATGCAAACATTTCCCTAGGAGTGGATAATTACTGCCTTTCTATGCAAAACACTTATATTTGAAGAAGCACTTCACTTACTTTGCCATGCGGTATACATTCTTTAGTACATTTTAAATTATACGTTGTCCTGGACAATGTCTGCTCTATAATTTCTTGTGTCTCTACACCAGAGTCAGTATGTAATTTTAAACTACCAAGTTTCTGCCAACTAGGAGAATAGGCTTAACTCTCTTTGCTGGGTTCACAAATACACAAGGAGATCTGGAAAGACACAGGACTGATGATCTCAGACCTGGAGAGTTTGGTCTCTTTTTTCAGGCCAACAGAAATGCCACTAGTAACTGGCCACGGACTTACAAAGCAGAGACTAAATGGAATATAGAATTCATGTACCTAAGCCAGTTTATAGCCCATCTAAAAGATATGAATTAAATAATTAACATTAGAAATTTTTGATGAATGACTAGTGGTTTGGATACTTCTTATAGAAAGGTCTAGTTAAATCAGGGACCATTATACTTTAGAATATATCTCTTGTCAAAATTTTTTATTATTGTAGTTTTATCCCTCTGCCAAGATATTTGCAGCATAAGTTTATTTAAATTATGTAAAGGAATTCATTTTAACCATTTCAATGTCACCTATGTAGATGGTGATTTAATTCAGCAGTTATGTTAGAATACTTTTAATTGTACAGAATATACAAAGCTTATATTTGTATAAAAATATTAAATAGTACAAAGTTATAAAAGATCATGTATATCATGGTATTCATCATTTTTACCTGTAAATTTGCCATTCACTAAAGTAATAAAAATACTTGCAAAATCATCTCATATTAAAGTACCCATCATTCTATTCTGTTTCTATGAAATTGGCTTTTTTTTTTTTTAAGATTCTACATGTAAGTGATAACATATAGTATTTGTCTTTCTCTGTCTGTCTTATTTCACTTAGAATAATGCTCTCAGAATGGTTGCCAGGAGTTGGGGGGCAGGGAAAAGGGGGAGATGTAGGTAAAATGTACAAACTTTCAGTTAGAAGAAGAATAAGTTCTGAGGATCTAAGAAACAGCATGGTGACTATAGTTAGTAATACAGTATTGTATACTTAAAAGTTGCTGGGAGTAGATTTAAGCATTCTCATTACACATACACAAAAAAAGTAACTACGTAAAGGAATGGATGTGTTAATTATCTTGATCTTGGTAATCATTCTACAGTGTATAGCAAATCATCACTTTGTACACCTTTAATATAGACAATTTTATGTCAGTCAGTCCTCAATAAATTTGGAGAAAATTATAAATAAATAAATATGTACATAAATAAAAATTTAAAAGATTAAAGTATATGAAGAAATGAAAGCAAAAAAAAATGCTAAATTTGGAGTAAAGTTACTCAGTGGGAGATAAATGAGATGAGACCAAGGGATTGTTTATGTGCACAGACTGGTTACGTGTCCTGCTTCCATAGAATCTTCACATTCATATATTGTGAAATTTAGTCTCATTTGTTCTCTCTGGTTTCAAACTGCATACAACCTCCTACCTTTTGGATATATTAAAGATTACAACATAGGAAAAATGAACTCTAAGAGGAACAAAACAGTTTCAGTGGTTATACCAACTATGAGTGTACTTGAAGAAGATTCATCAAAGTTTCAACCTTTTGCATGTCATGTAGTGTCTTGTGGCATCCACTGTGCTCTCTTCTGTTTATACCCCCTCCCATTATTGGCTTATTTTAGGCAAACTTGTCTGAACACAGGAACTGCCTGGGGAATTCATTAAAAATGATTCTCAAGACCTTATTCCAGAGAGTCTGACCCAATGAGTCTGGAACAGGGCCCAGGAAACTTTTTTTTTTTAATGCTCCAGATAATTTTATGATTAAGTTTGGCAAACATAGTTCTAGACCTTCATCTAACCCGTCCTCTAAACTCAATTTTATTTTTAATCAGTGTGGGCAATATTTTCACTAGCCGTACTTGAGGAGGAAAGGGGGAAGCCTACTCTCCAGCCTGCTCAGTGAGAAATATCCTCACTGTTCCTATTTCAGTGTAAAAGGAAAGCACAACTAGGATTGACTTTAAGTCATACCAAAGTAAAACTAATTAATACCGGCCCTATTTCTTGATGGAGGTTTTGATAGAGGTGTGTTTTAAGGAACAGGGAGGTCTGAGTTACTCAAGTGCAGATTGAAAAGGATGTGGGCACAATAAATTGACAAAGAACTGAGAGGGCTGGATGGAGAGAAAACTGATAAATTACCTAGGTCACAAATGAGACTGAGCTCTGTTCCTTGGAAATATACTAAATCTAATAGTTGTCTGAGAACACACTTAATCTGCAAAAGACTATGAGGATTGTACTGATGTTAATTTTTAAAAAAAATGCAAATGACAACTTAATACTTCAGCAGAAATTATGAATAGAGACATAATTCACTAGCACATAGTAAAAAGCTTAAATGCCAGATTTGATCACAACCATGTGAGTCAAATCCAACTTCGATTGTGTCTCTGCAAGTGGTATCAAGAGATGTTTTGGAAGAGAATGGAGTAGATATCCGAGATGACAATACTAAGGTAAACAGCACTGATGAACATCAGAGGTATTGTAACAGTAAATAGTCAAATTTTAAAAATCATAAAGACAATAAATGGGTATGATAATGTGTTTGACCTTGTCCATTATGCCCCTCCATATTCCAACACTCTAACCAGTGAATTGTGTAGAAATGTTTGGCTTCTTTAGTGTATTTCTTAGCAGCATAGACAGCAGGGGAGCTGTGGGCAACACATGCCAACACTCTTACTCAAAGAAGAAACCCCCAGAACAGGTTCTACAATCCAGCCCTTGACTCCGGTCATTCACTGGTTTTAGAAACTCCTTTATTTTATCTAATCTAAGCTACTACTGACTGCAACACACTTCCCAATTTCCACAATGTTAAAAGGTGAAAAAAAAAATGTGCATCTTACAATCAATAATATGTGAAACTCTTAGAGAAAAAAAAAGTAAAACAACAGACAGCCTCCTGAGGTTTTAATGGTGTTTATCAAAGAAACTCAAAGTTAGGCAAATAAAGTTCTGGGGGAATGGTCCACCCCCAAGTCAATCCCCAGGGCACTGATACCATGTGAGGATGCCATGAGCTGCTTACAATCACTCTGTCACAGCAGGAGAACCTTCGCCCTCTCAGATGAGGTTATGATAAACAATGCACGAGGGACATCTCTCAGAGCAGATCTCAGGGCAGCCAGATTGGGGACCATGGAATCCTCTCCACCACCAGAAGGAAGAGACCCTGCTGATCTAGTCTAACAGAATATGGTATATGCCAACAAATCTTGACCACTGTACAGTAAGTTGTTTCCCCTCCTCTTTTCTAAATGGTAGTCTTAATGGATTTATCCCCTTTTTCCTCTTCCTTTGTTTGTGGAGAAGGTAATTGAAAATACCATTTAGCACTCAGTGAATGAACCATGAAATTGCTACATCTGCATCAGACTCCGAGAAAATACACATCCCTCAAAGATTCTGAACTTGGACCTGGGATGCAGTAAGAGAGTGAGATTTGAGTTTTATCTCTTTTGGAAGGGGTAAATGTGTTTATAATATACAGGAAGGCTGTATTATTTTAGTCAAGGGCATTACAAAATTGTTCATATATAAAGAGCATATGTAGAGAAAAATTGGCCACAAGTAGTTACTTGTGAGTTTACATCTATTACCGATATTTGGGGGAAAATCTAGCTTTCACTATGGGAATTGTCTCTGTGCCACATCATTTTGATATGTTTCCTCTAAGATTGCTAGCTGTAAGATCACCTATGCTACAGGGCATCTTCCATCATGTGGAGACAGCTTGCCTAGAATGAATCCATCAGAGAGGAAAGTAAATCTTGGAGAGTGGTTGGAGAGAGTAAAAAAAAAGTGTGTGTGTGAGTGTGTGTGTGTGTGTGTATGAGAGAGAGAGAGAGAGAGAGAGAGAGAGAGAGAGAGAGGAGGGGAGAGGGCAGGAGAGAAGAGGAAAAAAGGAAGTCAGAATTCCTAGAAATATGAGAAATTATAGAAGAAAGTTCAAGTTGGTTTTCTGTCACTGGCAACTGAAAGATGCCTCCTTAATACAGAATAAATTGTCTTGATTCAAATTTCACAATAGCTTTGCAAAGGTGGGGACAAATAAGAAAACTGTTATTGTCTCACTGTGGTTAAATCAGTGAGAGTGGAAAGAGAAAGCAGATCTCATCTCCTACTTCCAGGGGGAAGCTGAACCTAAATTTATCACAATACACAACCAGGAAATATCCTGCTAATGAGGTCAATATCAAACAGCCATAATAGCTAACACTTGTTGAATTCTCATCATGTGCCAATCATTACACTGTTAATGATATATTTATATTAACTCCTTCCATCCCCTCAACAACCAAATTAAGTAGTTTTACTTACTCCATTGTACAGATGAACAAACTGAGGCTTAGAGAAGATGAACAATTTGCCCCAGGTCACACAGCCAGCTGGGATTACAACCCAGGCTCTTTGCCCTTACTCATCTGTTCCC
Organism: Orcinus orca; assembly: GCF_937001465.1. NCBI lineage: Eukaryota > Metazoa > Chordata > Mammalia > Artiodactyla > Delphinidae > Orcinus > Orcinus orca. The sequence goes on along the minus strand of NC_064565.1, from coordinate 35,696,635 downwards.
TTAACCACCATACTCAACTTGGGACAAGTATAGTACTTCCCAAACACCAATGGAATTCTTGTATTTATCTTTCTCCCCTGTCCAAGTCCAGAATGAGAGAAAAAGTGTTTTCCCTCTGCCAACAATACCACTAACATTGCTACATTGACATTATTCAGCAAATTGCTTTCACTTAGTAAGCATGGTGAGAACTCCCTGCCTAAACATTAGAGACGGTTTTCCAACAAGCACAGATCCAACTAGAAATAGACCAAAATATTCAAAAGTAGAAGTGGAATTTATTATTATTAATTCCACTTCAAGGTTTATTTCAAGACCTGACTGACTGTATGTCAGTGTTGGACACCAGAACAGAATCTAATTAGCCTGGCTGTTATTCAGCATCGATGCTCAGACTTACCCTACTTGAGCCCTTGCGGCAGGACACGATTTCAGAACGCTGAGTGTTCAAAGGAATGTCACCTCTACAAACAGCGTTCTTAATGTCAAAGGATAAAGCATCACAGTTGTGGGGAAAGTTGTACATCTACCAGGAAAATATTCATCAGCTACCCAGCTGGTCATTCCCTTTGCCTTTGGCTATTTGGACATATTTTAGTAAAGACACCCACAAGATCTCCAATCTTAACTGTAAAGCTTGAGAAAAAATGTCCAGTGAAAGTTGTTTTCAGGTGTAATAGAAGAAACTCCTTTTAACTCCTTTGCCTCAAGATTTACATAATTGTAAGGGCAAACAAACCAAACGATAAAAAAAAAATACCAGGTACTACAGATTAGAAATGAAAAGTAAACCAGCGCATGCCAGTTTCTTGCTACAAGTTCCAGCCGATGCCAAAGTCAATGTGACTGAGAGAAGATGTAGTGTGGAGAGAAAATCTCCCAGGATAATCAAGGGATATACTTCCAAGTCTATTTCCCCCACAGAACTGTTTTGTTTTCTCACATCAATGAGCTAGAATAAAATGTGGATCCCATGATCAAGCTGGCAGAAGTCATGCTCCCTACCTGGATGCTCGAAAATTGTAAATCACAACTTTACAAGGATTTAACTTTTCCCTTTCCAAAGTAATCAAATGTTGTGGTGAGGGGGCCACTAATCATGACAAAAAATATACTGCAAATGCTTTCTTTTGGTGCCAAGTCCAATAAGTTCTCTGAGTGAAATTAAATGCACGATCTGATTCCAAACCACGGCTTCCCTTGGGGATGTGCAAATCTCAAGAGGGGGCTGAAAGGCCAGTTTTATCAAAGCCCAGGGTTACACCCATGTTTTTCAAGTTTGTTTTTTTTTTTTTCCCTTTTTTAACTACTGCCTGTAGTATAAACGGCTCAGGCCCCTCTGCTTTCCAGCCTTCATAGTCAAATCAGCGCTTCATACTTTCCACATTCGGCCTCTAAAAAGTGGGCCAGTCCCTGACTTCTCTTAGTTTCTCACAGTTTTTGTTTATTTTAAGAGATTCTCTGCTGAACTCCAGGGAAGGGGGAAAAAAGGGAGGGAGAGGGAGAGGAATCTGTTATGTTGTAAGCAATTACTGGCTCCATCTCTTAGATCTGCAGTATCACAGGAATTAGAGATGGAAAAGACCCATTAGGTCATCCTGTACACCCTGGGCCAGCACAGTGCTATTCCCTACTGTAGATTATCTCTTCTGAGAGTTTTTAATATGTTTAAAGGGAAGCCAATGATAACATGGTTTCACTTTATTTCTTTTGGGGCTTTGTTCTGTCCAGTCTACAACATGCCATTTCTATGGATGGGCCCAGGGTGACTTTTCAAAGGACATTTGACTGCCCATAAGAATTAAAACAACATTTGTGCTTTCCAATAACTATGATCCATAAGTTCAGCATGGAAGCATTCATAAAAACAAATTCTAAACAGCCAATGTTTAGTCCCAGGGATGGAAATGTGACATGGAAAAAACTGTACATAGACATAGTCTATATATCGAGTACATAATACCACAAATGTAACTGTGTTAGTGTGCATACATGCTCACATAAAGTGCATACAACTACTCATCATTACCCCAGAGTGTTTCTGTTTCCTCAGAGTTGTGCCCAAATGCTGCATAATTCACGAAAATGTGATCCAAAATATTTAAGGTTATGTTTCTCACAATTTTCTTCGGATCTCTCTTAAGTCACGCATTTTAAATGTCAACTTGCATAGAGAAATATTTAATTTCAAAAATACTCCTCCATTGGGAAATTCTTTAGCTCTTCCTTAAGTAGCTTTGCTTTTTTTTTCTCCTCCGTTCTTATCCTAAGGTAACAGAGTGTTTTGGTCTACTTTTGATGTGCCAGCCTAGGTACCCTTAGCTGAGAGACTACCAGTCCCATCCCTCAGGAAAAGAAATACAGTGTGAGGGGGCTTCCCTGGTGGCACAGTGGTTGAGAGTCTGCCTGCCGATGCAGGGGACACGGGTTCGTGCCCCGGTCCGGGAAGACCCACATGCCGCGGAGCGGCTGGGCCCGTAAGCCATGGCCGCTAAGCCTGCGCGTCCGGAGCCTGTGCTCTGCGACAGGAGAGGCCACAACAGTGAGAGGCCCGCATACAACAACAACAACAAAAAAAAGAAATACAGTGTGAGGGAAACCTAGCATGAAGAATGAACACATTGTGTGCTCTTAAGTGACTACCATCTTAATCCATTGGCCTTGAAGGCTATCTGTAGGAGATCAAATCAATATTACTATTTGAAAGCATACGATTTTGTGCTAGGATCATAATCAATCCTGATAGAATGTGTATTTTTTCTTATAGCATGTTCTAAGTTATATAGTATTTTTGAGGTATAATGCAGGATATATTTTCATTTGAATATGTTTAATAACCTGGCCCATCTTTGATACGTGTGGTAGATAAGAATGATTTCTCACTGCTCTACTAGGAGGCAGGGTAGTTTATTAATCAAGAGTCTGCAGTATGGACCTTCTACAGGGTTTGTGATTGTGGGTACTACCAGTTACCTTTCATTTGATCAGTGGTTTATATAATACTCTTCAAGAAAAAGAACCTAACTTATCCCCAAACAAATGTATATGATAGAGGGGTTCACTTTACTTTGTGTAGCTTAAAGAGTACAACTAAATTAGAGAACTTTAGAGGAAGAAAGCTTGGGCTCCAAAACCCATCAGGTTCTTCCCATCCTTGATGGGGAAGCCGTTGAGTTTTTCCTCCCTTGACAAGGGCTCTTCTCATGACTGTTTCCTAGGAATACTCCTTCCCTTCAAAGATGCCCTCTCTGACCACTCTGGCTATTGGGGATCCCCCATTAAGCCTCTTACAGAACCCTCCTTATTTAACTCTAATAAGAATCAATTATTGCATTGTTCATTTATGGTTTAGCCAGCTCCCTAAAGAGTGGCATGGTGTTCTAGTTAAGGGCATAGGCTCTAAAACCATCACCCCTGGCTTAAATTCCTGCTCTGCCGCCTATTAGCTGCTTCTATTTGGCAAGCTACTTGCACTCTCTCCCTTACCTGTAACTGGGGAAAATAGAGTTTCCACTTCACAGGCTTGTTGCAAGGAGTAAAGGAGTGAAAACTTGTAAAGCCCAAGCTAACTAACATGCAGTGTGCTCCCAATAAATATCAGGAGCTATTGCTTTAATATTATTTTCCTCTGTGTTTCAAAGCCTAGTTTAATGCCTGGTACATGACTGGCACTCAATAAATGTGTATTAAAGATATGAAAGAATGGACATTCTGAAGAATGTTCCTAAGCGGAAAATTCCAACAATGGGAGCTGTTGCTCTTTGAGGTCATAAATACCTGTCAGTCAACAAAATTGCTGAAAGAACTTTTAGAAAGATTTTAGAAGTCATTCCATAATAGTGTGGGAGATGTAGCTAATCACTAAGATTTCTTCCAAGTGGAAGATGCTGATATTGATCTAAGGTTGTGCTCTCACCACTTCCCCTCTTTGGGTCCTAGTTTTCTCAAAGATAAAATAAAGGTTTTTGACTAGATCATCTCTAGGGTCCGTCCTATTCTAATATTCTATGATTCTATATGTGAGCCATCTGACTCTTGTTATTACTTTTTTTTTCTGCAAAAATTCCCATAGAATAGTTTTTCGTTTGGCAACCTCAGTAACTTCGTTCAAACGGCACCTGGAACAGAGTTATTCTACCCCAGGGTCAGGGAGCCCTAACAACTGGTGACTGTGCTGTAGTCACTGCCACTTGGTGACGGGAACATAAACAGTCCATTTCCCATGCCACCTCTTTCCACTACCATATTCTCTTTCACTTCCCACCTTCCGCAGCAATACAGACTCGCCTTATGCATCTCCAAAACACAAGAATTCCACCCACGCAGCACTGCAGAAATTAGAGCCAGAAAACCCCTATTAGGTCATGCAAGCCACACCCCTTCTAGAGCCGGAACATCCTCTTCAACTAACATTTGAGCTCTCCTTCTGGCTCCAAAATGTGGCCAAGCTTTAGTGATTCCTGGATATGGTTTGAATAACAGTTTATAAGCATTCTGGGATCCTTTGAAAATAAAGGTTCCATATAAAGTTATCTTACTATTTTGTTTATTATAAAGTGGTTTTGTTGCTGTTGTTTGTTAATCTTCCTGGGAGTAGTCACAAGAAGATTTCTCAAAGAAGAAATTGTACCAGCAAGCCTTTGACCTGATGTTTATCAAATCTGATAGCCAGCCATTAAGAACCTAGCTGATTAAAGCCCTGATTGCCCTGTTGTAAATGTGCAATAAAAAAATAGTTTGGAAAACAATTAAAATATTTAAAGTATACGTGTTAATTATTGCTAATATATTTGCTCACATTTTCCTCAAGTTAAATCATATATTTATCATCAATGTAAATTCTGTTTATTTTTAATCGTATAACAATGCTTTATTGCCTTTGGATATGAAGTCTTATAACTGTTAATTTGCTAAACGTTCAACATTTTTAAAATGTTTGCCTGTTTCATTGTGCTGAACATACAAATCCAACTTATTACTCCAGGTGACAAGAAAGCCAGCTGATTAACACAAATGTCAAACACCACTGGGGATTCAACCCAAATCCTTGGCTACTATCCAGCCACTCCTCTGGCTCATAGACAATTTCATTATTTCTCTGTTAGAAAGGGAACATGAGGGTGGGAAACTGTCCTAGATGACACAGTAAGTAGGACTCCGCATTCTACTTAAGGCTTTCTTCTCTTGAAGAGCTTAAGGCAAATAGCCTAGGATAATATTTCTTTTTACCATACACACAAACAAAATTAGCATTACTGTACCCATTTTACAGAGATGAAAGCTTGATTGTAGAGAAACGGGGCCACTGGTCATTGTTACCCAAATCATAGTGGAGTCAGAGAAGCCCCAATATCTGTCTCCTAAGTGCTAACGCATCTTCATATCCAAATGAACATTTTCTTAATGAATCACTAGTAGTAGGATCTACAAAGCACTCTGCAAAATGTAAAATGCTACTAAAATGTATAATAGGCATAAAGTTCTGAACTGGGATAGTTTTTTTCTCCATCTGAAACTATATTAAAAAGAAGAATTATTATAAGGAGTGGTACTAAACTCAACATATTATTAAGAAATTGCTGTTATTTAAGATAATATAATAGGTTCCATATTTATCAATGTTTCATAAACTAAAGATAATTTCCTGAATTTACAAAAGCTGCTATTCACATTGGAAAGCTCTGGATAATTGCTGTCTATCTGACACAGGAATAATAATGCAGAGGAACCCAATTGTGGGCCATAGTTGGAATAAACCTCAACTTCCAAAACTTTCCAGCGAAACAAACCCCAGAGGGGGATACAGACAGATATACACCACTGCGAGATTTCAATTGTCAAGTTTTCAGCAAAACTAGAACAAGTTTTCAAAATAACAAAAAAAGGGGCTCAAAGGATAAATAGCTATTGAAGGGAGTACTAGGAACACAATTTTCGGATCAGATTAGGAGGACATAGAATGGGTATAAACTAACAGAAAGTATTTTAAGGTTATATTGAATATGGGGCCAAGTGAAAAACAAAAGGAATACAACAGGTTCAGCAGTTTTAAAACCTTAATGATAAATGAATGAATCAGTGTGAGAGGATGTCAAAATTTCCTTAAAAGAAAGCATTCTGCATAGAAATGCAGCAGTTGAAGGCAATATAAAAACAGTAGCATTGGGCTTCCCTGGCGGCGCGGTGGTTGAGAGTCCGCCTGCCGATGCAGGGGACACGGGTTCATGCCCCGGTCCGGGAAGATCCCACATGCCGCGGAGTGGCTGGGCCTGTGAGCCATGGCCGCTGAGCCTGCGCGTCTGGAGCCTGCACTCCGCAACGGGAGGGGCCACAACAGTGACAGGCCCGCGAAATGCAAAAACAAAGAAAAAACAGCATTTATGCCATACTCACCAAGATACCTATTTCTCCATTTAACACATTGCCCATTTAAACATAGACACCACCTCATGGTGAAAAACACTATTAACCTAGAATTTTGAATTTTAGGGACTAACATAGCCAACAAGTCTCATTTCAAGTTCACTTTGAGTGATGAAGACCTTAGGAAGGCTGCTTGGATCATGGCTTTGAGAATTTGGAGGCCTCACCTGGCTCAGTGGGAAGAGTCTGTAATCAATTATTGCTGCCTGTCATGGCTGTGGGAGAGGAAAATCCAAGCCCACTTGCCATTTATTTGATTTTCTGATCCAGTATAACCCTCTTCACTTACAGCTGAGGAATCTGAGGCATTGGTGGGATACGGGGTTACCTTTACGAATAAAGAGCTAGAGTGACTGGCCTAAGGGTAGACTGATATTGGGTTGGTCTTCTTTGCAGAATGCAGGTATCCTGATGTCAAGTTCCCTGCCCTTTCTTTCTACCAATTGCATTCTAAATTCTGATTGTTTGGAATTCAACAATAGATATGACTAATACCCAGTTACACTATAATAATATAATCTTAGTTCGTTCTACAAAAAAAAATCATAATACTTAAATATACTCTTAAACCTTTTCAAGCCCCTAATATCTATCTTTCTGGAAGAAAAATAATTTCTTACTAAAACTTAATTTCTCTAAGACATTAAATCCAATAAGTGTACTGTTTTTCCTAGGCTTCAAATTCTTTAGCCTTCTTTCTCTCTGTTTAGAGAGTTTATAAATCTCACTGACTTAATCCCATTCAGTGTGATACTAAAACTAGCAATGAAGTGTAGAGGAACCATTAATATTCCAAATTCCTCGAAAATGCACACCATGGTGCCCTTGAGTAATCTCAAACTATTAGCCATAGTCCCTCGAAGCTTACAGCAAGCAGTATGGAATATCCATTGGCCCAGCATTTACCTTCTATAAGCACACCCTATACAGAATTACTTTTTAGAAATTCAAATGAAATATTTCAGGTAAGCAAATAGTTGTTGCCATTGTCATAACTGAATATCTAATATCCATACAAACATAAAATAATGCAGTACTAACAGGTGTTGCTCTTCACTTAAATTTCCCCACATAATCTAGGGTTTTTTTCACCTCGTATACAGATATACTTATTTTAAAACTTACTTGAGTGCACTCAACAAAGTCGAGAAAACAACGTCTACAAAAGGCTCCTGGTGAAGAAACATGCAGAAACCAAGAGGATGGGTTGTAATGTATGCCTCGTGAGCACCTGGATTCTTCCACCATATTTGTCAGAACTTTCTGTACTATGTGTGCGTTGGAAAATCGATGGCAAGTCTCTATTATGTGAGCCTTCTCTGAAAATCCTTTAACGCAGACAACACTTTTTAAAAAATAGCAAGGGATGGGGTAGTCATAGGGCATATCTTATGACTTTTACTGCTTCGCCTCTCCAGCTGCCCATTGAAGAGAGATTTTGGCTCAGGTTTACCTATCATGGCAGCATAGGCCCATGGGGACCCATGGAAGGTAATGAGGGGCTCCATTAACCAGTGTCATTATTTCATAAGGCCTAAGGGAATAACACACCCACCAATAATAAGGCTGCTAAAGCTAGAGTGTCAGATTACTTTGGGGCAAAATCTTATCAACTTCGTATGAAAACTCTTATTACTTCATGCTGATAAGAGTCTCTGACTGGCAACTATGTATGTGTTTGACTAATAAAGTGTTAAATAAAAACAAATGAATTGTTTTGTTTGGATATTAAAATTTTTCAAATCACAGAGTCCCAGATGTAGAAGATAATCAGAGAAGACTCATTTATATTAAGGGCTCAATGTCAATTTAATAACTTTAGTAATGATGGTGCTGACAGCACAATAGCTAAAACTTACATGACATTTCCTAAGTGCCAGGAGCTGTTCTAAGCATTATACATACATTTATTTATTCAATCATCATAACAACCATATTAGGTAGGTATTATTAGCCCAAAGTAGAGTTATAAGAAGTGAGAAAAGGGAGACAGAGGATCATCAAATGACATGCCCACAGTCATACAGATAGTAAAGGCTGAAGCAAAAATCTGAACCCAGGCAGTGTGCTTTAGAACACATTCTCTCCATTCCTTCCTTCAGGAAATACTATGGTTAAGGTCTCATTTTTAATTGGAACAAAGACCACAGAGCAGAGTGGCTTCCTTATCTGTAAAATTAGGGATAGTGATAGTAGTTTTCTCAAGTTGTTGATAAGGTTTAAGAAATTCATTTTTATAAGATTTGAAACCCATACCTGGAACAAAATAAGTGCCATTAGGGGTTTGCCAGTGTTAACAACAAGACTTTTTAAACTACAAAGCTTTTTTTCTCCTCTTGAGCACAGATCGAAATCCTGAGGCCAACCATCTCACAAGTGTTCAGTCTGGGTAACTTTGAAAATGATGTTGCTATTGTCTAACTACCGATAGGCAAGGAAATTCAAATGGCTGCCTAAAAACAAACCATTAACTTAGCTTACTGGTGAAAGCTCAGCCCTACCTTCCCTCTGCAATGGGAGGGGGAGAGGAGGAGGATGGGACACTTTGTGCCTGAGCAGAGGTGTGTGTAAGCAGAGCCTGAGCACTGCCAGGGACCCTTGATGAGATCTTCATTCCTTTCTCCCTGTTCACAAACACTCCTGAGAGCCTGGTAATTTACCACTAAATCTGTGTGCATAGAAACAAACAAACTTTTAAACTACAACATTCACCACATGATATGTACATTCCTTGGACTAGCGTATCATTGCATAATATTGTTCAGTTTTAATAAAACTATCCTTTGAAGCTCTGTTGTGGAGGAGAGTAATTCCACAGCAGCTTTGAAGTATCCTCCCTTAAATAAAGTCAGAGAAAAAGCCATTGTTTATTTCACCACTATTTAAGAGTTAATGAGAGATTTGCACCTGTACAGCTGTTGTGGACTGAAACTAACTCACGGAGTGAATGTATTTTCTGCTTGAGACAGTTGTAAATGCCTTAAGTAAAAACACTGAGGACTGCTAATGGATAGGTTTATTTTAAAGCATGCCATCTGCTATCAATCATAGAGAAGTATAGGAAGCAAGTTTGGCTGGGCTCCCTCCTTGTGAGCCTGATAAAGACAGGGCTCCAGGACTCGAGAACACTGAGTCCTCAAGAGAATAAAACATCAAACCTACTCAGCAGCTCCACTAACAATAATAAAAATGCCTCTGCCTAAAGGTGACATTCTGAATTTACGATTATTTGTGTCTATAAAGTGTATTCTTTGGCTCCTGACTCATTCTGACTGTCTCACTCTAAGATCAATACATTAAGCCTGCCTGGAGTAAATGGAAATCCTCTCCTTTTATTAAACCAGCAGCCAGTACCTGAGTCGATCTAATGCCCTATAGGATCGCAGGAAGATTTTCAGCTCTGTTCTCTTCCGTTTTTAAGATTTTTCATGAGAAAATTACAACTGAAATCTATCTTAATTCACTAAAATACATAAATAACATAGGCAAGTTTATCTTTCCTAGAAGACAAAATAAAATGAAAGAAAATAAAAGACTGGATTGGAATTAATCCTACTATTCTTCTGTCATGTGCCCATGATGATGCTGTCAGAAAATTACATATTAGAAATACGTTACAGTAAAATTCAGAATCGGTGGCTCAGAATCGTTATGTTCTTTATGCCGTACGGGCCAAGCATGTTTTCAAGAGGACAAACATTATTTCCTCAGAAATCTTCCAGCTGTAGAATTATAACCAATATTGCTTTCAAAAATGGATCCCAAAGTATTCCTTGAAAAATGTCGAGCCTGGCTTATTAAAAGTGCTGCCTGCTGAAATCCTCAGTGGATGAAATGAGTTGTGGCATTGGAAACTTCCACAGCTTATAATGTTAGAATCGGCCTCAAATCTGCAGCTTAACTTAATTCTACTGCTAGCCTGGAAAACAGAGTTGTGAGTGTTTAGGGAAAACCCACCTGGCCAGCAAACTCATGAGCCTAATTAAAGTTAATAGAGAAATTAAAAGAGGAAAACATTGGCTCAGTAGTAGTAAGAAGAAGTGTATACGGCAATAGAAATTCAGGGCAGGAACTTATATTTTATACTATGCATTTGTTAGAAATACTCCTTCCTGAGTACATGAAAGAGGAATTTGTATTCTTTGACTTGCTAGGTATTATGGGTGATATGTTAGAGTTCAATATATTGTTTTCATGCTGAAGAAAATGAATGTTTTAGGTTAAATAGTAAAGTGGAAATACTGATTCAGTCAATGAATACACTTTCAGGTCTGCTATGCACGCAGCAGATTCGGTAGGTTCTGTAATATTAGAAATGTCAGCAAATTAATATTACTACATATACCGTTAGTTATGTTAGTAAAAATATCAGTAATATATGTAATATTAGTAAAAGGCATTATCCTTGCCCTTCATGGAAAAAATATCTAACATTGAATTAAACTGAATTCTACAGCAATGTAATAGTGCCAAACTTAAGAGCTCAATTCTTAGAGATAAAAAATGCTTTAAGAGTTTAGGAAAAAAGGGAGAAAAGTAAAAACTGCAGTAGCCATGAAAAACTGGTTAAGAAGCCTTGCATCATTTTCTTAAAAATAAAAAGAAGAGATAAAATGAATAAAGACAGTCTATAATTCACACTTTAAAGGATATAAAAGATACTTACCTATTGAAATTTCAGTGTCCTTTCCAATGCAACATGGGATTCAATGTTGAGTCAAGTTACAAAACATATCTGGGGCAGAAGGAAGCACCAGTAATGTTTTATTCCTTTGACAGTAATTTTAAAAAATGAAATTTCCATACTGATCAAGCAGGAAATATATTATTATACAAGTGAAGCAGAAGGTCAGAGGAGGAGTGCAGCCAGTGAAGGGCACCTGCCTCATGGAAACAGGCAGCCTCTCTCTACCCGGGACAAGCTGACTAGTGCCTTGAGAGGAAGAAAACTCAATCTTACCAGATCCTTCAATTTATCAAAGGAAGCTGAAAACCTGGCTTTTAAGTAATACTTCCTAAAATGTTAAAGAGACTTTATGGTCAAACTAAACCCCTTCTACCACTTGGGACAGGTCTACCAATCCTGCTCTGGGTTTTTCAATAGTCCATGTCATAGAGAATCCTGAATCTTTAATTCTAGGAATTCTGAAAATAAGGCTATACATGCTTCCCAAGGCTCCTGTTTTACATTTGAATTCCTTCTATATGATGGCATTCTGTCGCTCTTCATGAATTCATGAAGCCAATTCTGTGAACTATTTTAGAAGAGCCAGTGCATTTCTGAAAGTGCTGAAGCTTGGTGTGTTTCTTACACCAGATTTCCAATCACTGACAAATAATTCAGTGGCACACTAATGAAAACAGTACTGTGATGGGGCCTGTGCTTCTATGATTAGACATTAGTGGCCACGTCAAGAAGAGAAACTGAAGATTAGCACAGTGATTTGTTCCCCAAAACCTGAATCATTTAATCTTCTTTCTTTAGAAACCAGTGGCCTATGAATATGGTAAAAGAATTAAAACCACATTTATAAAGTGATTTCTAAAAGATTTTAACATTTTCAATAAAAAGGATTGGTCATTAAAATATAGTTAATAAATATTATTCAGAACTCATTACCTTAAACATTCCCTACTTAGAAAGTGTGAATACTCACTGACTGAATTGTGAGAAGGTTATAATACCAGATAGGTATTATGTGATGTTTTCACAGTTAATTTCTGCAGCATAAGAGCTATACATTGGGAAAAGGAAAAGTTTAAACCAAAATAAATCTACTCTTGTGCTTCAGGAAGTATTATTTTATCATACCATTTAAGTTAGGACCTGTGTGAATTATTAAATATTGCTGCCAATTCTAACTACATATAATTCTATACTATCAGGTAAATGTTTCTAAAAACATGCATTTACTAATTCCATCAATGAGTATTTATTGAATTCTTACAGGGTTCTATTCCTGGTGCAGAAAAAATATATATCTTACTTAAAGTTACTGAATTGGAAATCATTAACTTTGGTTTATTTTCCTTGCATTTTTCATTAGACAGTCTCTAATTCAAAATTATCCATGTTAAAAGTCAGATGCATAAATAGCAACAGTTTCTAAGACAGAAGGTCTTGCTGCATACCAACACTTATCAGACATCATCTACACAATGTGTAAGTTGCTGTTAATATTGTTGACAACGCTTTTGAATTTAGAACATCAAACACTTGTGATATTAAGAAACAGGTGAACATTTGGGAGGTAAATATTCCAGCAAAATAATTCAAATGCTAATCAAAATCAATGACCTATATGTAAACAAAGAACAACATTAACAATAAAATCAATCTGTTGCATATTAGAAAGAGTTTGGGGCTAGGACTTATTTGGACTTTATCACAAAGTAACTTCAACCTTGATAAAAGAGATCACCTCTCTGTACTTATCTTTTCTCCTTGAGAAAGTAGAGAGAGGAAAGTGGTCTCTTACCTCTCTGCCAAGAATTTCTTATATTTTTTTAAGCTACTTCTATTCTGTGGAGATTAGACTTATGAAACAAAGATGATGTTTTCCTATATGCAGTTGGATGTGGATATGTTAATAATTTGTAATATTTACAGATTGGGTAAACGTTTTTAATATATAATAAAATGCTTTTCTACCTATCTATCTATCTATCCATCCATCCATCCATCCAACCATTCTACCTAAAATGCCAAGTTACAAAGGAAACCACTTTTACAATTTGGCATATTTCCTGATAGTTGTTTACTCTATGCTATTACACATACATATTTATATAAATTTGTCACTGAACTGTATTAATTTTCTATTCTTCTTTTACTCTACATTATATCAAAAATCTTACTCCATATCAGTGGATATTCTTTAAAAACATAACTAAAAATCTTCCATTAGACGGACATATTCTAGTTGATTAACCTTCCCCAAATGTTAGACACTTAAGTTGTTTTCACTTTTTATCTTACAATAAAAGTCATTGCTAATAAATCTTACTGTACATTTATGAACATTTCCGTGAGATCAATTCTTGAGTATAGATATGCCATTTTTAAAGCTCTTGACTGGTACTAAAATGCCATCCAAAAAAATTGTGTCAATTCACTCTGCCACCAGTGTAGAAGACTGTCTATTTTTGATCAACACAGTGGTGTGTGTTACATCAATATGATATGTGGCCCATAACATGAGACTTTTTATGGCTTCCTGGAGAGCAACAGGGGAAGGAGTGCCACCTTAATCTCTAATTTTCTTAATCAGTCTTTGAGTATTCTTGAAAGCTTAAAACTAGGCACTGTGCCTACCTCTTACACACACACACACACACACACACACACACACGGCTGTCATGGTCATACATGTAAGATGAACCTTCTGATGACAGCAAACAGACCCCCACTGACATACACAATCAGGGAAGGGAGGACTTTTCTGAGACCACTTGGTTATAAGCCAGCTGTCAAGAGGCCATGGAGGGTGAGAGTGAGTCTTCAGGGGATCCTGCCTGGTAGAGAATATAGCTTCTAAGGTGATAGAAGTGTAGATGGAAGAGATCTTTCCCTTTATCTACTAGAGAAAAAAAACCGTTGCCAGGAAATGAAGTATTTTCAAAACCCAACAACAACAACTAAAAGAAAAATTTGCTAATTTTGCCAGCTAGCACAAGGAACTCGGCCACCAGTCAAAAGGCTCTGTGTCCAATTCAGAGCTGGATTAACTTTAACAAAAATTTCCCCCTTCAGCCACCTAAGTGTCTGTTGAATTAGGCAGGAAGCCAAGCTGGGATAGAAACAGTCACTCACATGAAATGTCCGTTTCCACTTGGATCTCTGTGGCCCTTTCCCATGTCATGGTGAAAAAATGCTTCCTTTGCCTGGATGTTTTCAGGATGCCTTGGTTTGAAGAGGAAGTCAGATTTGCTGTTCAGAAGGCGTCTACAGGAGGGGAAGCCACAGCTTTGCACACTCAAAACCAGGCTGTCCATGCCTTAAAAAAAAAAGAAAGAAAACTATTCCTCTCCCACTCCTACCCATGATTTTGATGTTGAAAGGAACCTGTTGTGGTTTAAATGACTCGGTCAGTTCTTCTGGGATTTTCCAAAGTTTCCTATAAAAAGAAATCTGTGGGAAATGAATGATTGCATAATCACTAACATATGCCCATTTCTCCAAACCTGTTATCTTTTGGTGTTTTGAAATGCATTGTCCCAACTACTGAATTGCTATTTTCTAATAGTTTTAAGTTGTGATGCAAATTGTATAGTCTCTCTCTTTTTTAACATTTGAAGGGTACCTAGTAAAAAAAAAAAGCTAATACCACAAAAAGTAAGGCCAGGTTGTGTATGCAGCAAAATTAGCAGGACAGGATAATGAAGAGTGGGAAAATTAGGCAATTATCCAGATAAAAGGTGAATGGAGGGAAAACTTGTTTTTGCCAATTACCTGTGTACCTTAAATAATATTTTTAGCCTGACTTAAGACAGTAAATGCCTCTATTTTCTTTTTCAGAAGTGTATATTTGGCTAACTAGTAAGATTATTTGTCTATTTTATCCAGAGTAGACACACAACTTATTCATTTATTTATTTAAAAAATTGAAGCACCTGGGCCCAGAAAAACATCCTTAAAATTGAAGGAAGCCTGGAGATAGAGCCTAAAGAGCATCACATTTCTATGTGGGGTGGGTGAAGGAAATAAAATTAATGCTATTCAGTTTCCATGAGGATGAAGATCACTGATTCCCGGTCTTCAGTTTATTAACTGAGTTATAGATAAAAAATTTCAGAGTCTGCTCTTCCCAGCAGCTGCATAGCAGAGAATCCACAGGTTTATCACTTACTGACACCAAAGATCCCACAAGAAAACGGAGGCTAAAATGAACCAGATCTTTTTTCAAACTTCTTTCACTATTACTATCTTTTGTGAAAAGTTGAAGAGTCCAGTGAGGTACTGATGGTTGATCAGAGGGACATGGGTCAGTACCCTATAAACTAAGGCTTCCCAGCAGGCATTCAGCTAGGGGACCAATGGTTCTCAACCCTGGCTGTAAATCAGAATCACCTGGGGAACTGTCGGACTACTCATGCCTCCGGTCTGCTCTACACCAGGTAAATCTGACCATGGGCACAAGACCAAAACACAGTTGTTTTTCTATAAGGTCTATGGGTGGTTCCAATGTGTGGCCAGGGAAGGGACCCACCTGCATGTTGTTATGGCATCAAGGACTTCTCTGTCTTAAACCTCAGTCCACTTGATTGTGGATACATTTTTGAATGTAGGATCTTTATAACTATGTTACACTATAAGAATGTTTATTTTGCTACTGCTGTATTCACAATACCTAAAATGACACCTGAATTAAAGTAAGTTTAATGCATATTTACAGATAGTAATAATAATTGAATGAATAATTATAAGACGACTTTTTTTTTAACAGTGAATGATTATTTTACGTGATGAAAAGGTTATGAGAGGAAATTTTTAGCATAGGGCATTATTGTTCAGAGAAAGCTTTATGAAAATAATGAATCTTTGCCAGGGTCTTGAAGGCAGAATGAACCGTGGCTTGTGGAGAAGAAGAATTGCATGAGTGGAGATAGAAAAGGCTAGTGCTAAGCATTTTGCAGGATGAGAGAACTAAAAATTCCACTTAAGAAGTATCTAGTACCACTGTCCATGCTTATGCCAGAATATCTGAATCTGTGAAAAAAAAATCTACTCAGTTTTAAAGGAATTCTAGCAAATATTGAAAGCTAAATGTACACAAGAAATAATTCACATTCACAAAAAAAGGGAAAGCTAGGTGCTAGCAAATATATACAGGTAATAAATAACATTTCAATAACTTAACTTCATGTTACAGGAATGTTTTCAGTTTGGGAGAGTAGGAAAAAGCAAAATAATATTATATCTTTACTCCCATCAAAACTTATACATCACATCTTCATTGATAAGATGAAGATTTTGAATTAAATCATGGTACAGTTAAGGGGAGTTGTATCTTGTTGAAGTTTTCATATTTTATTTGTAGGATAATAATACTGTGTAGTCAAAATTGAAATAGTTTTTAACGTGTCTTAGTAAAACAACACAACCAGTTTTTTCCTCTAGCTATGGAACTGATAATTTTTTCTATGATTGAGCATTAGATGAAGTAGTTGGCTCATGTTTACAAGCCATATTGTATATCTCCCTGAAATCTTTGAATACTAGAATCACAAATACTGACAAAATGATCAAACATAGAACTTCATGAAAACAGGAATCCTATGAGAACTGAAACTACCAGGCATACATCAATTGAGGAGAATGAAGGGAAATAGAGTCTCTATTATGTACAGCGGGGTCTCTTTCTCTCTACCTCTCTGGATCCTCCCCATTCTTATTTGTATTGTGTAGAGAATACAATTGAATTTATGTAAGTTAAATTCATCTCTAGTGAAATGCAACTGAAGTCACTTTATCATTATCAAGCTAAGAAGCATATTTGGCATGCTATGATATGGGCTTCTGTTCTCTTATCTCTGCTCAAAGTTTTTGGGTATGGTTTAGATTAAGGGATGCAGAAAGAAATGAATTCATTTTTTTAAATAACAAAGTTTGAAAGAGAACTAACATGTTGGAACATAGTCAATATATAAACAGATCTCAACAATCTAGAATTGCAAAGAACTGTAACGACAGATCAAAATATAAACTTGTGGATTTCAGTTCCAAATATCAGTCAGTTAATTTCAGTGAGACAAATACATACATTTACATGAAAAAGTCTACCTGTTGAAGATGAACCCAAAATCAAGAACTATAATGGTAAGAACTCTGTTAGAATAATGAGAATCTATAGGCTAATCAAAAACAACTACACAGGGCTTCCCTGGTGGCGCAATGGTTGAGAGTCTGCCTGCCGATTGCCCCAGTCTGGGAAGATCCCACGTGCCGCGGAGCGGCTGGGCCCGTGAGCCATGGCTGCTGAGCCTGCGCGTCCGGAGCCTGTGCTCCACAACGAGAGAGGCCACAACAGTGAGATGCCCGCGTACCGCAAAAACAAACAAACAAAAAAAAAACTACGCAGTAGGAATGCACTTTTTTTTTTTTTTTAGGAATGCACTTTTAAATTTAACTTTTAAGGATACATTTAGAACGGTAGTGATAAGGTGATAATAAAAGTTACAGATAAAAAATAAATCTGAATCCCCCTGTTCTAATTTCAAATACATATATAATTTTTCCAAGTCTCCAAATATTTTTAACATAATAAAATTTTAGCAAAATAAATTTTATCAGTGATTGCCTCAGTGGCATTTATCAAGGTAAATGAATGAGTCTTAAGGCAACTTGGAGTTGCTTAAAAGGTGTTTAAGAGGGCTTCCCTGGTGGCGCAGTGGTTGAGAGTCCGCCTGCCGATGCAGGGGACACGGGTTCGTGCCCCAGTCCGGGAAGATCCCACATGCCGCAGAGCGGCTGGGCCCGTCAGCCATGGCCGCTGAGCCTGCGCGTCCGGAGCCTGTGCTCTGCAACGGGAGAGGCCACAGCAGTGAGAGGCCCGCGTACCGCAAAAAAAAAAAAAAAAAAAAAGGTGTTTAAGAGCTAGTAGTTTTCATAGTTGTTTCATATGATTTAAATGAAATAAAACAACTTTTTATTGTGGAGAAATAAAATGGTTCACCTGGAATGACCTCGGATTCATGATCATTATAAAGGTAGAACTGTAGATTTGGAAGGGACGTAGCAACCGTCTAGTCTGAAATCCCTCTTACTGAAATACTTTCTTGATAGTACATGGAATCCCAGAAGGAAAGAAATCTTATAAGTTTATTAATACAAGTATCAGTAAGGTGTTTGAATCTCTTTTAAATCATATCTTCTACATACACATTTAATGGGTCACCTAGTCACTATTAAAACATGACTTTGAGATGCAGACTCTTCTTTTCTTTTTTTTTTTGCGGTACGCGGGCCTCTCACTGTTGTGGCCTCTCCCGTTGTGGAGCAACAGGCTCCGGACGCGCAGGCTCAGCGGCCATGGCTCACGGACACAGCCGCTCCGCGGCATGTGGGATCTTCCCGGACCGGGGCACGAACCCGTGTCCCCTGCATCGGCAGGTGGACTCTCAACCACTGTGCCACCAGGGAAGCCCTAGACTCTTAACTGTTGGAAAATTTTGGTGATTCAAATTGACATTTTCAGCCTCGACCTCTCTCTTGAACTCCAGACTTCAATATTCAAGTGGTAACTAATCATCTCTACTTACCATATTTAAAATTGAATTCTAATTTTCATTCTTTCCTATCTGTTCCTCCTCCAGGGTTTTCTTCTCAATGTATATTGTTAACCATACTGTCATCTTAGTTTCATATAAAGAAATTGCTGATATTTGGGTTTATGTCTGCCCTCATGTTATTTGCTTTCTAGTTGATCTACCTGTGTTATACATTTTTCTTGAAGTTTCTTTTTGATTAATCAAATATTCTAATCATTTTATTTCTCTCTTCTATTATTTTGCTAGCTGTACATTTCTAGCTTTTCCTTCAGTGGATACCTTATAAATTACAACATGCATTCTTTGCCTATTACTGTCTATTACACATTTCCTTGTCTTCATAAATGGTGATTTCATTTTTATAACTACACAGGCCCAAACCTTGGAGTTAACTTTGATTCTTTTCTTTCCCCCACATGTACAACACACCAGGAAGCCCTTTGATTCAACTACAAAATATGTTCAAAATTCAACCATTTCTAGCTACCTCCACTCCTAGCCATCTAAGTATAAACTAATACCAGCTTTTATCTAGCCTATGCAGACAGCTTCCTCACCAGTCACCTCTCCTCTTGCATCACTAGAATCTGTGTTCCACTTACTGTCAGAGGAATTCTTCCAAATAGAAGCCATATGATATCAGTACTATGCTCACAACTCTACAGAAGCTGGCCATCTCACTTAGAACAAACTTCTGAATCCTTACCTTATCCTTAGAGGTAAAGCACAATCTGATCCCAATCTCCTCTGTAGCCTCACCTCCTACGAGGTTCTCTGTCTCTCCTCTCTAACCCTCACTGGTGCCCTTATTATTCCTCAGATACGACCCACACAGCCCCTGCCTCAGAGCCTTTGAATGCCTACTATCCTGTCCTGGAACAATCTTCCCACAGTTACCCACATGATTTGTTCTCTCACTTCAGTCAGATCTCTGCTCAAATGCCACCTCCTCAAAAAGGGATTCTTTAAATACCTTTTCTGAATCCACACGCCCTCCCTCTTTATCCTCTTGCTCTATTTTTTTTCTGTTCATAGAAAAGCCTGATGCGCTCACCATTGGTCTACTTGTTTATCGTCTATTTCCCTTTATATGCAAAAATCATGGAGATAGAGATTTTGTTTCTTTGGTTTCCTCCCCACTATCTTAAAAAAAGCTCGAATAGGCCTCAATAGAAGCTCGATGGATATTTATGAAATTAAGTAATGAATTAATCAATGAGTTCTAATTGTTAGATAGTTACATCCCTCCCATGTATTCTCATTTCTCTATTCATGTTCTGTCTTTCACAATTTTTCAAAAGAACTCCTTATATTGGATTATCCACATCCAGCTCTCACCTGGAATACACCTTCCTGGAGAGTGTCACATCATTCAGGGCTGACTATTCCTTATACGTGGTCCTCAGAGGCCAGGCAGAGACATCCTGTCATATGCATCCTGCTGAGCTGCCATCTCTCCTCTCCATTATTACTGGCCCAGCCACCCAAGAGATGCTTGCTCTGGGATACTTCTTGATTACTTACCCTCTCGATTGCTAACTGCTTAGCCTGTTTTTAAGTGAAATTCACACACAGTCAAAACTGTTGCTGCTAAGGACGGAGTACTGCTGAAAGTAAGGAAATGCATTACGTTATTTTCCCTAAGCAGTCATGTATTTCTCTCTCTCCCTCTATCTCTCTTTCATTACCAGATAGAACGGAGCTGTCCAACAGAAACATAAGCCACAAATGCAAGCCACATAAGTCATTTAAAATTTTCTAGTAGCCACATTTAAAAATAGAAAAGAAATTAATTGTGATAATATATTTTATTTAACCCAGTAGATCTGGACATTATGAGCCCAATATGCAGTCCATATGATGGTACAAGTTCTTGCACAAACTATGCAGGGGATGTAACAGTCTGGCCACATCATGAATCTTTCCGGGCATTAAACTAAAGCAGTGGTCACTCCCACATAGAATGTTAAAAAACTACGCATGATTCTCAAGGTGCCGGGGTGGAAGTGGGGTGTCAAGCAGGGTACAGGGGCTCAGGTCAGGTCGTTGGTGCAAAGTGAGGGAATGAGAGGTGGGAGTTAGAATCATCTCAAAGACATTTTGAAATTTTCACGCAGAGAGAATAGAGAGAAAAAGCATATGTGGTTTGAAAAAATGCCCCAGACAATTTAGAAGTCACCTCATTTCTTCTCTCAACTTGAGACCCGAAGTGGGAAAGAGAGGTCTTCCAATGCGAATGGATAATTAATAGAGACTCTTCCACTTCCAGCACTTGAAGATTACATGATACAGAAGCTTGGCATTCTCCCAGCTCTCTCCTAAATCATCCCACAACATGTAACACTCATTTTTCCAAATAGAGGTGAAAGATTATACCCTTAATGTCCATTTTAGCTAAATACATCCCTTTTGGCCTAATGTGTGAAACATAACTAGATTAATGATCAAAGACTATGGAATCTGACTAATGATCAAACTATGAATCAAATCACTGCTACCTCTCCTTTACCACCCTCTCCCTCTGCTGGGTTTTCTCTAGCACAGGATTTTTCACAGGATAACACCTGGTCTTTGTGTCCTTTGGACTCAGACTTTTAGCCTCTTTGAGTTGAAGAGGATGAGGTGGCATATTAGAACATAAAGTTATTAAGAAATCAAAATTAAATATCAAAGAGTTGTCATGCCATTGGGGACAATTTCAATTTGGATTTTCTCTCTCTCACCATTTTATATCCCATGATAGAGGCCGTTACGTGTGGGGGAAGTATTCCAGTTAGTTGACCAATGGTCTGTGAATTCATATATTGGCATCATCCTAATTCTGCTCTGTGACTTGATTCCTGTCTCAAAGATTTACACTGTAACAACAGTATTCTAGATATTTGAGTTTCCCTGTAAAGACAATAAAAAATTATGTAAATAAATGTTTTCAAAATGCTTTGGAAAAAAATTTTTAAATCACCAAAAGGCTTTGTTTTTCATTGTCAGATGCTTTCTTTCTCATTTTTAGATGACCAGCACAGTGACAGAGACAATGTTCCTGAAGGGTTTTTTTTTCTAATATGCAAACTCCCTGCTTTGAAGATTAAGAGTTTAGTGGCACACAACTGTCTGTGTAGCTTTAAATGCTTTAATTATTTCAAATACATATTTAAAATTCAGACACCTAGTGTTACTTAAATGCACCCAGGTTTTTGTGGTTTAATAATAACATCTGTTTTGGTTTTTCAACCACAAAAGTGCGTTTAATCTGTTCTTCCTTTAGTTGAACTTTTCACATCTGCTTCGGCTCGGTTCCCATAAGCTGAAGACCAGATCTTTTCCAAAAGTAAGAAGTCTACCTGTACCACTGTTGTTCCAGCTCAAAAGATCTGTTTTTAATACCAGCTGAATATTTCAAAAGAATAACAGAAATAAACTCCTACCCATAATGCACTTCTTATACTTTTTTGGCTTACATATTATCATGCAGTCATTTTGTAAATGCAATGCTGGGTGGAAATTTTAAATTAAAACAGTGAACTGTCAGATCACACATACCCAGTTTGTTCCCACACCCCTAACTTTCTGAATGATGAATAAGGAGCATATTTTTATTAAGTTAGTTATATGTGAGAGAGTTACACCAAGGATGGACAATGTCTTAAAAACATTAGTTTGTTTTGGACGCGTACCTAATGCTTATCTGCAGCCCATGGGTCCTGAAAAGTAGGCTGGAAAATGTTGCAAGGACAACATTACTTCACAGATTTTCCACAATTGTTTGCTGCCTCCAGACTTCAGCTGTACTTCTGCCCTATTTATAACCAATCCTGAGAAACATACCTAAAATCAGGGACCCTGAAACCAAATCCTTGGAAGTGTCTGCAAAACCACCAAGGTGCTGAGAAGAAAATTTTTTCTTCAATTATAAATTTGGTTGAGAAAGTTATTGAATAAATGGGTTAGAAATGTGTTGTTTTTCTCAAGTGGAAGGATTAACTCTCGTTATCAGCATACACGAGATTGAACAAAGCTGAATATTCACTCTTTACTTGGACAAGATTTAACTGATATCAAGTTAGTCTAATTATTTTATTTAAGAAATTATTTTTCCTGACACATGATTATGTAATTATATTTGGTCCTGTTTCCAGGACAGAGTAACACAGAATACTGCAATTAGTAGGTGTTCAACTCATGTTTGGTGAATGAGGCCTAATGAAGCAATATAATGGGGAGAGCCTGGTGCAGTACCTTTGTCTATGCAAACAAGATGATTTCATGATTTGAATAATTTCCCAATGCCTAACTAACGTAAAAAGGGACTATCAGTGGAGATGATTCAACTTAACTAAAAAATATTTATTGGTTACATGATATGCACTAGTCACTACAATAACCATGATAAGAAAGGCTAGGATGGGTAGGCACTTCACAAGGTTAAAGTATAAGATAAGCCTGCCAATTATTAAAAATGCTTTAAGAAAAATTTTAAAAGCACTGATATGGTGAAGCTAGCATTTGAGATAGGCCTTAAAAGAAATCAAAATTTTGAGAGCTTTGAATAGGAGATGGTCAGGAAATGAAAAGCAAGAAGGAAAGTGACCTGGTAAAAGATTCTGGGTCTAGAGAACAGTACTAGGAAAAGTAGGGAATGACAAGAAGTCTAGTTTGTGGGGGCTTCCCTGGTAGTGCAGTGGTTGAGAGTCCGCCTGCCGATGCAGCGGACACGGGTTCGTGCACCGGTCCGGGAAGATCCCACATGCCGCGGAGCGGCTGGGCCCATGAGCCATGGCCTGAGCCTGCGCGTCCGGAGCCTGTGCTCTGCAATGGGAGAGGCCACAACAGTGAGAGGCCCACATACCACAAAAACAAAACAAAACAAAACAGTCTAGTTTGTCTGGAGCCCAGGTTTAGAGAGGATTAGACAAGGATAAAGTTAGAAAAGTCACTCCGTGGCGTGCTGTAGAAAGCTTTAAATGCTAAGCCAAGGAAATTGTACATAATTCAGTAGGAAATGACAACCTGGATCTTCAAACAAGGTTTCTTTAATGTAGCATTCAAATAATTACCACACATTTTCAGTCACTTTGCGAGCATTTACAGAATCAAAGAATTAACACTCTTTTCCAACCTTGGTCAAATATATTTGGTGTAGTTTTTAGATTCATTTTTTGTTTAAAAGAGAATTCATGGGTGGGGGTGAGGACAGGGGATAGGAGGATGCTGTCAAGTTTCTTGATTCTTAGATTAGTTACTGGGCTTGGAGATAAAGGAGAGAAGGCTCTTGTAAGGTTCATAAAGCAAAACCACACATTCCCTGGAAGAAAGAAGGAAATTCTAAAAAATATAAGTTTTTCTACTCATGCTTGGAACTTCTTGCACCCAAATACTCAAAATTAAGTGCTTATCGTGATCTATTAGACTATGGACAATTGTAAAAAGTAAGCTCCACATATGGGCCATTAATCGAATGACAGTAAACAAGATATTTTTTAAAAGACAAGAAGCAAAGAGAATTCAGTTTTTTACTTTGTTGAGAGAATCATATATAAATTCTAATTGAGAAAGGCTCCATGATGAAATATCTCTATGGCTTTAAATAGGAGTGATGACATGTTGAGAAAAGTAGAATTTTGTTGTGTTTTTTCCCATCATGATGTCATAAATATATAAACGTGGGTCATATCCTCACTAATTCACTCATTTATTTACCTTTTACTGAGACATGACTATGTGAATGGAGTCTTAATATAAAGGTAAACAAAAAGATTCAACATGCCCCAAATGCCCCAAGCTAAATTACTATTCTTATCCCCATTTTCTCCACCCTCAACCTCATCCACTTTCAATATTCTCTCCCAGCTACTGAGTAATACAAAGCACCACTCATGATCACACCCTCCCCTCCTCCCCCATATCCAACTCAACATGTCTTACAACTTTACACATGAAATCTTTTTCAATTCCAATTCCATCACCAATACGACCACATTCATCCAAGCCACCATCATGCCATATGTAGATGACTACAATAGTATGGTATGTAATCTACTTGCCCTTCTCCAATTCATTCCCCGTGCAGCAGGCAGATCCATACGACCTTGGCACTACCTCAAACCCCAGTCTCTATCCCTTCCCATTACTATTAGGATTTTGCTCATTGTAGTACCTCTAACATTTAGCTATGAGTGGAATTGCATTCAAGTTAATCAAAGATGTGGTCACTAAACTCAGATGGGAAGAAAGACTGGTAAACAAATACTGGAATAAATGAGGTAACTGGAAACATGGAAAGATTGGTAATTTCACTCTTACTCTCAGAGGTAACTAACTTTCACATGAAAAATAAAACATTCTTTTCCACGACGCAATATTATCTTTGCTTTTTCATGGTGTTCCCATGGCTGTCACTGGTTTGGTATTTTGGAGTTGGTAGACTTGATTTAGAATATGAGAAACCAAATTCTTTCGTAGTAAAAAGCAAGTTTTAAAAAGTTAATTCATTAAAAAAAAAGAATTTCTCAAGTATTTTTATAGTCTTCCTTTAAAATCTTCCCCATTTCATTGGTCACAGTATTTCCAGGACTATGTTATTACCCCAGATTTGGGGTAGGGCTGCTATTAAGGAGGCTACCCAGACTCAGTTCTTAACTTATTTCAGAATTCCACAATGTGTCTTCCCTTCTCATAAAGGATTAAAACCACATCATCACATCATGATAGAACAATCTGTAAGAATCACAATGCTTTTAACAAGTAAGAAATGGATTAAAAAGCACTTTATGTCTTGTTAAAGAAATCTTCCATTCCTCAGAAGCACTTTTTAGCGTTTTAGAAGTGGCATTTGATCTGACTGACATATTGACCAGTAATTTGAACAGAAGATGGATCATTTCCACTTAGATCACAAAGGGAATATAAATTTGTGACTGTAAATTCAAGAGAGACAACTTCCAAAGAATTTCTGTAGAATAACCCCTCTTACTCTAAAACAGCTTTTAAAATTGTTTTAGATTCTTCCTCATACTCTTTAATAAATCAGTGTCCAAAACCATACACAGTACTAACCTATTGTTTTTATTTGGATTTGCAA
This sequence comes from Orcinus orca, assembly GCF_937001465.1. Classification (NCBI taxonomy): domain Eukaryota; kingdom Metazoa; phylum Chordata; class Mammalia; order Artiodactyla; family Delphinidae; genus Orcinus; species Orcinus orca. The sequence goes on along the minus strand of NC_064565.1, from coordinate 35,670,864 downwards.
CTAGACCAAAGCAGAATTTGTCTTAAAGTGAAAGGTGACAAAATACCCACCCTCTATTCCTATTAATAGAAAGCACTATACTAATAGCCAAAAGATTACTGGGCAGTGTTTTTTTGTTGCTGAGTTTGTGTTTCTGTTTTCCATTTTTGCTATTTGTTACTACTCACACATGAACACTAATTAGTTTTGGTACCATATTCTCATTGATTAACAGCTCCTCAAGTTGGAGATGGAGAGTTATCACATCTTTTTCTAAAATTCTTTAAATAAAAAGCCAAATATGTCTGACCGTAACACGACAGTAAACCGATCACCATTTCACCACTATGTGAAACGACGTACTGAGTCAGCCAAGCATCTCCAGAACATATTGAAATATTTCCTTTCAACTACACGATTAAAGTCAGTATCTAGATCACCACCAATATTAATTACTGACTTTTATTACTTGGTTTTGTTTTCATTGTTTATAAAACAAGGAAGGACTTAATGCAAGTATATAAAGGAAAATACATATGTACATATGCATTTTGAAAGGGTTTTTGGTAATTCTTATTCCAACCAAGAAATGTCACAACTCAGATCATGGATGTTGTGTGAATACTTTGAAGGATCTAACATGATTTTCTGGAAACGTAACCACACAAAAAGTAATTTATGGGCTTCCCTGGTGGCACAGTGGTTGAGAGTCCGCCTGCCGATGCAGGGGACGTGGGTTCATGCCCTGGTCCAGGAAGATCCTACATGCCGTGGAGCGGCTGGGCCCGTGAGCCATGGTCACTGAGCCTGCGCGCCCGGAGCCTGTGCTCCGCAACGGGAGAGGCCACAGCAGTGAGAGGCCCGCGTACCGCAAAAAAAAAAAAAAAAAAGTAATTTATTTATGGCACTTAAGGATTTATCACCTAAACATATAAGTTCATGCATTTCCATTGTATTGATCTTTATTTTGCAAATGTTTCAGCAGCATTTACTATCACTGAAGGAGTGGCAACATGTTCTACTTAAGATCAAACAATCTCCCGAAATCTGGCAAGATTTAACAGAAATTTAAAACAATGCTTTCCTGGGAAAACGCTAACCATCTGCAACTGTTATTATTAACACTATTCTTTTCTCTTTTTTCTTCCTGTATTATTTTTACTTCCTGTTGCTCTCAAAGCTTTCTATCATTAGCAATTAATTGTAAACAAATGGTTGAAGAAGATGTTTGCATTTATGACTTTTCTCATAAGTCAAACAAATACAGTGTCTTGTTTCAGTCATGAATGAATTTCCTGTCCACACACAGGTCTACCTGAGCTCTGCTAAGAAAAATGCATAGCAAAACATGCAAATGATTGCTTTCAGAAAAGAGAGATATCATCTTAAATAATACTCTTAATGTACTTATAATAGTTGGATGAATTTCTCTAAAAAGAAAAAAGTGTTAAACATGTTACTAGGGGCTACTTTAAATTAGTAGTTTAAGTCAGTGTTATTTAAAGTAGAAAACACACATTTAGAAACATTTTCACATAAAGAGAAATTGAAAACGTCAGAACATAACCTGTTGTTTTGTATTATTTGGTCCTAAGCACATAAGCCCAGCCACACTGAAGGAAGCTGTCATAAGCCAAATTATGTCCCCATTTTTTAGTCCTTGTCATAAACATCAGGATACATTGTCCAACACCACTTACTTGTATCTCTGCCAGAGTGAATACACAGTTACTTGTTCAGTTCTGCAGTAGAGTTGCCTCTTTGATGTTGTTCAGCCACCATTTCCTTTCCATTCACTTTTATCTATGTCCTGGCACTCATTCCTGCAGCATCCTCCTCTCCAGATGGTCTCCATCTCCCCTTCAGAAGTGCCCCAAATACTCCAGCTTCCTCCTCTTGATCTTTTCCAATCGACAGCCACGTTATTCCTCAAGATTTTAATACCAACTATCCCCTGCTTTATTCTTTTATTCACAGATTATTTTTATGGGGAGAAAAGGGCCTCAAGAAAAGATCACAAAATCCTCAGCAAATATTGTTGCATTATTAATCATACTTCTCTACTATTTGCTGGGATGCTTATTTGGTTCATTGTTTAACCCAACATGTATTGAGTAACTATTATTTATCAGGAAGAGTGTTAGGTACAGGGGGTTTGGATATAAATTAAAAATGGTTAAAGACAGAAGATAAATGAGGTCTGGACAAGGTATGGGGAAACAGGCACAGGAAACTCAAGGAGATAATCATCAATTGTACTTATGGGGAGTATCACAAAAAGGTTCACGTAATTGGGTCTTGTAGGATACAGAGGAGTTCACCAGGTTGATCATCATGGGTAAAGGACACTCCAGGTAAAATAAACAGTGTAGGGATAGAGACAAAAAATAGCACTCTGTGTCTGGAGAATTATATGTAGTATGTATGCCTATGGGGCAGCTTCTAAGAGCCGGTGGGGAATGTCCAATAGATAAATTTGGAGAAGTAGGTACAGAAAAGAAAGAGCCTATCATGCCCTGATATTTGGACTTGTCTGTAAGGCAACAGCAAATAGCGAAAGGTTTTAAACAGGAAAAATATGGAAAAATAATGGTCATATCTCTAGTTTTAAATAATTTCTATGACTTCACTGTGGTTGTTGAACGGGAAAGGAAAAAATTGAACAGAGAATACTGATAAAACACAAATATACTAGCTCTAGTGTGAAGTGATAAAAGTCTAAACTAAAGCACTATCAATGGGTTTGGAGAAAAGAACCTGGTAAGCTTATAGATATCTGATTTGGCATGTTGGGGAAGAAAAACCATTGGTTCTATTTGAACATGTTGAGACAAGTGATAGGTATCTGAGTAGAGCTAACTAGAAGGCAGGTAGAGTTTAGGATCAATGACCTGACTACAGGGAATAATTTGGAACACAGAGGTTAGCTAATGGTTATGGAACTCAAGTATGAATTAGAAGCCTGGGAGAAAATGTTAGAGAAGAGGCCAAGACTCAACTCCCAGAAAACAACAAAGTCTCATGTTCGCTGCAAGTTGGGAAGCCTGCAAAGAATATTGAGAATGCCTTGGAACTAAGTTCAAAAATGTAGGGTGTAATTGACAGGGACAAATGCCAGTGAGAAGGGTTTTTGGTTTGTTTTTTTGTTTTTGTTTTTAAATGACTAGTGACTCAATTAGTAATGAGAAAAATAAGGAAGGTAGGTAGTGAAGCAGTATGAAATATTACTCTTGGATTTGAAGAGAAAGAATGATAAAAGATGAGGATTACCATGGGTCAATTGTTTTTTAATGTGGGAGTGTTAAAAAAGAGGCAACAGGCCTAAAATGGAGTCACTTGTGCTAAGTCCACATCCCACATCAAGACTTAATACCTGACCTAATCGCAGTTTCAAACTTCCCCAGGAATGTAATCTTAACCAGTCAGTCTGAAAGGTCCTGGTCAGCACAACTGAGGTAATCTGCCAGATAGCTCCCTTTAATCTCCCAAAGGAAGGTGACTTTCCCTGAAATACTCCTTTTCCTTATCCCACTCACTTTCTGCCTTTACAAACCATTCTCTTTCTGTAGCACTTTGGAGTTCCCTTCTGTTTGCTAGATAGGATGCTGTTTGATTCATGAATCACTGAATAAAGCCAACTGATCTTTAAATTTACTTGGTTGAATTTTGTTTTTTAACAGGAGAAATTGTATCATGTCATGAATGGATGGAATCAGCCAAATTTAATAGAAGACAAGGACATATAAAATAACTACCAAATAACATGAGTGCTATGATAGAAGAAAAAACAGAACTGTGGGAGCATTGTTAGAAGAACTACATTCATCCACCCTTCCATGAGTGCAAAATCAATACTACCCTAACTCTAAATTTACTGAATAAGAACTTTCAGGCTACAAGCTGTTTGCACATGCATGAGCGCGCACGCACGCACACACACACACACACACACACAAACATGAAGAACAAAATTCTATTGACATATTATTAAAAGATCTGCCATGGGGTTTGAATTACAGTAAGTCCCCTACATACAAACCTTTAAGTTGCGAAATTTCAAAGATGCGAACGTGTGTTAGTTACCTAAGTTAATTCACTTGTCTGGCTTACATTATCAGGTGCGTGCATCCTCTAAAAGTGGTTGTGCTTTTGTGTACTTTACTATACAGTACTGTATAGAGAACAATAGTACAGTATCTTTATTTCAAGCCCAGGATGTCTGGAAGCAAGCGTAAAGGCAGTGGTGATGTAGCTGGTACTGCTAAGAAGCGCCAAGCGATAACGATGGAAACAAAAGTGAAAATAATTGAGAGAGTGGAGAAAGGCAAAAAGATGGTAGGCGTCGCTCATTCTTACAATATGAATAGTTCAATCATAGACACAATTCTAAAGAATAAGGACAAGATCATGGAACATGTGAAGTCTGCTGTGCCAATGATGTCAACAATAATACTGAAGAAGCGTGGAAAAGTGATGGAGGAGATGGAGAAACTTCTCAATGTGTGGACGCAAGATTAGCATCAGAGTCGAGTCCCGCTCAGCTTAAGGCTGATGCAAGAGAATACTAAAAGCCTTTATGAAAACTTGAAGAAGAATCACAGCAAAGAATCAGTGGGCGCATCTTTTAATGCCAGCCATGGCTGGTTTCATCAGTTCAAGGCGAGAGCTAACATTCACAATGTAAAATAAGTGGCGAGGTAGCAAACGTAGATACGGTAGCTGCCCAGGAATTTCCTGAAACACTTCAAGAAATTATTGATGAAAGCGCATATTTACCTGAGTAGGTTTTTAATGTGGATGAGACAGGACAGTACTGGAAGAGGATGCCAGACCAAAGTTACATCAGTAAGGAGGAAAAGCTGATGCAGGCTATGAAGCAACAAAGGATAGGCTAACTCTGCTGTTTGACGGCAATGTTTCCGGCGATATGAAGCTGAAACCTCTCTTAGTTTATCATTCGGAGAACCCAAGGGCCCTTAAGAACATAGCCAAGGGCTCTCTTCCTGTTGTGTGGAAGAGTAACCCCAAACCTGGGTTACACAGGCCATTTTCCAGGACTGGTCTTTCCACCACTTTATCCCAGAGGTAGAGAAGTATTGCTTGGAGAAGGATGTCCCATTCAACATTCTTCTGCTGCTCGACAATGCTCCGGGCCACCCCCCATGCATGGACGACTTTCATCCCAATGTCAAAATAGTGCATCTGCCACCAAATACATTACTCATCCAACCTATGGACCAGGGAGTTATAGTGATTTTCAAGAAATATTATTTACGTCACACTTTTCATCAGACAGTAAAGGTGAGTGACGAATCAGGAACAACCCTGTGACAATTTGGGAAGGACTATAACATCTACAAGGCCATAAAAACATTGACTCTGCTCGGCATGACGATACGGCCGTCACCATGAATGGGGTTTGGAAGAACCTTTTCCTGCAGGTTGTTCACGATTTCCATGGATTTGAGGATGTGGATGAGGAGTCCAAAGAGATCTTCAGCAACTTAGTGACCCTCAGCAAGAAGGTGGAGCTAGATCTGCAAGAGGACGACTTCATTGAACTCCTTGCTGTGCAACACGAGGAGCTTACTAATGAAGACCTGGTGGTATTGGAGGCCCAGAGAAAGGATGAAGAGAGACAAGAGGAAGAAGTAGTAACTGAAGAACCAAAGAGATGCATGACACAGGAAACGGCAAGGGGATTTTCTTTATTTGAGGAGGCACTGTTAGTTTTTGAGGCACAGGCCCCAAACCTAGAACGGTACACGAAGGTTGCAGCAGCCATTCAGAATGCAATCCAGTGCTACCGTGTCATCTACAATGAGAAAAAAAGAGGTACTACCCAGACATCACTGGATCATTTTTTCAAAAGGGTAGATACATCCAGCAAGGAACCAGAGCCTGTGCCATCCACGTCAGGCATCAGTGAAATTGCAGCCTGCCCTCCATCGCCTATTGCTGATGACCCTTCAGCTCTACTATCTCCCACCTCCTCTCCCTCCTCCAGTCAGTAACTCTTCTTGCCTGTTCACTCTATGCCAGCCCCTGTATGCCAGCTGTTGTACTGTACTACTGTATTTTTCAAGGTATTGTACTGTAAGACTAAAAATGTTTTATTTTTTGTGTTTTTTTAATGTATTATTTGTATGAAAAATATTATAAACCTATTACAGTACAGTATATATAGCCGATTGTGTTACTTGGGTACCTAGGCTAACTTTGTTGGACTTATGAACAAATTGGACTTATGAACGCACTCTCAGAACAGAACTCATTTGTATGTTAGGGACTTACTGTACCTATTTTCTGAAACAATGTGATTCACAGAGTGTTAGAACAGAAAGACATTAGAAATTTTGCAGTTAATCCCCTCATTCTATTAGATGAAGAAGATGAAGCCCCACACATGTTCCCTGGCACACCAAATCAGAACACCAGGGGCAGAATTAGAGCTAGTTTGTACTGTAGTAGGTTTATTATCATGCCTGTTGCCCTACCCTTTCAAAGTCTAAGCTTTAAGTACAAAATTCATCTGTGAATAAGAAATTTTTTTGTGATTTGGATTTATCACAATAACCTTGTTAACAGATACTGTTTTTGGTGGTAGGTATCACTTTATCCTGTTTCAATAGACACTACATGTTTCAGAATGTCAAGTTGTAACTACACTGAGCTATATTATTTATTGAGTATTAAATATGTATTGCCTGTCATAAGTTGTGGCGTAAGAAGTTGTGACAATTTTCTTATTTCCTCAAGAAATATAGAAATATACTTGGAATGACATTCTCACTAAAAATAGTGCAAGAAAGACACAAGTTTGGTTTTGCTGTGGTTCTCTTGTTGTTTTGGTTGTTTTTGTTTTTCCAGTTGTTGGAGAAGTGTAAAAAAATCTTAAATTTAACTTTCCTTTCTGAATAAGCAAAAACAAAGCTTTATTTTTCAGCCTCAATCCACTTCAAATCTTTTACCCTAGTCCTACTGACACTATCACTTCAAAATCACAGCATAATGCAGTACGCTATTTTCCAATGTCAGTAAAACAAAAACGTTATTGAATAAGTATGTGTGAAATGCTGCAGACAAAAACATCTCCACAGGCAGCACCTGACTGGCTCACAGCAATGCTCTCCATTGTTATATCAGAGCTCAGAAAGTAACTTCCTAGCATATCAGGTTAATGTTTCTTTCAAAGTTGTTTATCTTTGTTAAACGAAGGAATCAAACAAAGAAAATTAGGGTAAATATTTTCCTAGCCAAACCTGGGATTAAACTGTTCTTCTCAAATTTAAGAAGATAGTAACCCAGACTACAAAAGAAATATATTTTCATGATACCTCTCCTTTCATTCTACAAACTTTTAAAATAAGTTTTGAAGGTGACTTCCTCCCTTTTAAAATCTCCAGATGCCATTGCTATAGTTTTACATTTAACTAAGGAATAAACACAGTTGCATCTGTTTAACTACATATTTTATGAACATTCAGTGTCTACCTAATAGAGAATTATAGACTTCTCTCCTTTGATCCTTGCCCTTGTATCTCAGCACACTTTACCATATCCTATAGCTTAAAAATTACTGCAGTAATACAAAACTCAGTACTGTAGTAGCCAAGTCAGAGCCAACACAACTGTGCTAAGGTCTCTGTAATTTCTCATTTTCTCTAATTTTTCCTCTGCTTTTAGGGCAGTTACTCTCATAAGTGTTTAGGCCACCAAAATTTAGAATCTCACTAATTACAATTAGTTTTGTTTTCCTCAACCTCGGCAGCTCTGCCAGCAACCAAACCACTGCCTCATATAGAGTTGCCTCTAACTGCCTACAAGATGATGTTGCCAGCCAAACTGCCCACTGAGTTCCATATGAGCCCAGTTTGGATTTCTGTTTTTCAGAGATCTGTGTCTTGTCACTTTGCTATAAGCTCATATTTTAACTTACTTGAAAAGTATCTTCAAAAATCATCTGTGATAGAAACAATCTGATATAAATGAATACATTTTTCTACATTGAGTTATCTAACAAGAATTCTAAATTGCAAACGCTAACTTTGTAAAGGCTATGCTAAAAGTGCTTCATGCATGGTTATTTCTGACCCCTTAAATGGCTTTAGAAAAATATACAAATGCCTTCAAAGCAATGGCCTAAAAGAATTCAACCAGGCTTTTGAGGTAAGAGCAAAAGAGTGGACTGTTATAAAAAGTGGGAAAAGCTAACTGCTATTAACTGCGATCAGGTGTTTATTTTACAAGAGTTAACATTTCTAAAAATATAGACTTGGCTACAAATCTTATGTAGCGTTCAAGGGATATACACTCCTACTTGTTCATTAATTCAGCCAGTCATTTATTCATTCAATAATTATTCATTGAGCATCTACAATGTGCTGGGCACTGAATATAGATCTGGAAAACTAAGAGGCAAGCCCCTGTCGTCCTGGAGTTTACATTCTAGTAGGCGATACAAGTAATAAAAAGTGTATATATAAAACAAAGAGAGGTAGCATTAAGTACTATAAAAAAAAATAAAGTAGGGTAATGGGACTTGAGACAGGGGATACTATTTTAGACAGATGATCAGGGAAGGTCTCTTGGAAGAGGTTATCTTTGAGTAGAAACCTGGATAAAAAGAGAGTCTAAGTCATGCAACTCTCAGGACTGAGAGCCTTACAGAAAGAGGAGTAGAAATACAGAGCCCCTGAGCAGGAATGGGCTTGGAATGTTTGTGAAACAACAAAGACATAGGAATGGAGAGGAGTGAGGGGAAAATAAGTTTGAAGCACAAGAAAGGATCTTGAAGGCCACAGGCAGGACACTGGATTTTATGCTGACGATTATGAGCAGAGTAAGGATATGATGTAATATCACATACACACACACACAAGCTCTCCAAACATTCCTGTTTCCAATGCATAAAAATTTGTTGGCAACCCATGCCCTCCATGGGCTACAACCTTGGGCATTCATTGCTGCCAATTTCTGCCCCCCCAGTCTATTGAGTGTCTGTTTCTTCCAACACAGAGAGTAGAACAAAAGGGAGGGTCAAAGGAAAGACCAGTGCAAGCATTCACATTTTATAGTACCTTCTCACACATCCTCTCATTTGGACCCCCTAAAAATTCTGTTAGGTATATAAGGGAACTGTGGTTATCCTTATTTTATAGATGAGGAAATGAGGAGTCAAATTTCCTTGAATATTACCACATCAGTGGAGAGTAGAAGAGCTAAGACTAGAACTTAGATCTTCTGCTGTCAAGTGCAAGGCTCATTTCTATACAGAAGGCTACCATTCAAAAGAAAATTAAATTTGGTTATTCTTCCACCTTCTTCCATATTTCACTCACCAAAAGCTAAAATAAGTTTAAGATAATAGAGTCCCATTTAGAAAAAATAAATGCATTGCCTAATGAGATGAGAGTAGGCATAATGTATTGTTCTCCTAGGACCAGAGTTATAACATTTTCAATATGTCTGATAGCACCTTGTAAAATCCTGTGCAAACACATCCTCAGTATAACTACTTAACTGATTGACTGGTTTGTTAAGAGAGAAAATAAAGGGAAGAATTAGAAATTTTTATGTCAAAGAAAAAATAGTGTTTCTCATCCCCATAATCTCCTTCATACTTCACAGAGATGAAAGTAACATGCATTTTAAAATATCTTATATGCATTTTAACCTTAGGTATTTGCTGTATTTTTATGGACAGGCTGGCTCATGTAATACTATTTGGGAATAAAAAACTTTCTTGTGGGAAAGGTATATAATAAAGAACCATTCTGAACCATTTTTAAAAACTAGATAATTGCCATTTCAGTTCAACATATATTGAACACCAATTAAGTGCTTGATATAGCCTATTCGATACTGGGAATATAAAGATGAATCAGATTGTCATACAATATTTTTGGTAGATCACGTTAGTTTGTAATATTAAGAATGTGAGGGGGTAATGGAGAAGATAACATTATTTTGGACATAAGTCAATAACATTGCTCACTATTCCCCTTTCTCTGACTTTCCCAAACCCCATCCCTGAAACCTTCACCTAAAGTCCACTTAGGCCCTTTTCCTAATCTGTTCTTGCAGCTCCCCCATCCACCCCATCCTATCTCCACTTGACCATACCTCCCCACACAAAAAAGCAAACTGATGAGAAGAATCCTCTGAAGCAGGTGGTTGTCTCTGCCTAAACAGGTTCTTTATTTTTCAGTAGGCAGAAAGATAAACAAAAATTCTTCAAAATAGTCTCTGGCCAGAGGAGAGCTGCTGCCCAGAGTTAACGGTTCTGAAAGTTTCTTTTAGAGGAATCAAACATGGCAGGAAGATATTGAAGCCCCACTGGACCAACTACAACAAAGACCATGGAAAAAATCAGCCACAGAGGAGAAAACTGGAGTCCAAGGAAGCAACTATACTAGTCAACGCCAAATAATTCAGACCAGGGTTATTCCAAATGAAATTTCTATTATGGTATTTTAAAAATTCTAAAATTGGTGACATCAGCAAGATGGTGGACCATGAAGGTCCAGGCCCTCATTCTCTTATGAAAACACTAAATAAAAAACTTGAACCTGACTAAAATAATTTTATAGACACTCTGGAAATCAAAGTTGTACAGCAACCAAGCTAACGCCCAGTCAAGAAAAGGCCATATACAAAACGGGAGGAAATTCATGGTATTTTAACTCACCCTTGCCCCACCCAGTTTGGGGGAAGCAGCAGTCTAGTCAGTCTCCAGTCCCATTCAGTGACCTGGAAAGAACAGAGTAGGCCAAACTTGCAACTTTCTAACTTATCTCCAAGCTGCCTGAGGGACTGGTCTATGTTTTGCCCAATTTGGAGCACAGAAGGACAGAAGTGGCACAGATCTAAGGCTAGAAAAATCTGCAGGAAGCAACAGGCATGACTTGTGAAAACCATAAGGGGACTACCGACCCACTGACACTTGAGGATAAGAGATTAAGAGCAAAGGAAGCAAAAATTCTGATTCTGAAAAATATACAAGCATACTTCATTTTATTGTGCTCCACAATATTGCACTTAGAAGATACTGCATTTTTACAGATTGAAGGTTTGTGGCAATCCTGTATTAAGCAAGTCTATAAGTGCCATTTTTTTTCCAGCAGCATTTGCTCACTTTTTGTCTCTGTGTCGCATTTTGATAATTTTCACAGAATTAGAAGTGGAGCCTGAAGATATGACTGAATTGCTGCAATCTCATGGTAAATCTTGGATGAATGAAGAGTTGCTTCTTATGAATGAGCAAAGAAAGTGGTTTATTGAGATAGAATCTACTCCTTGTAAAGATGCTGTTAAGATTGTTGAAATAACAACAAAAGATTTAGACTATTACATTAACTTAGTTGATAAATCAGAGACAGAGTTTGAGAGTATTGACGCTAATTTTTAGACATTCTACCGTAGATAAAATGCTATCAAACAGCATTGCATGCTACAGAATAATCATTTGTAAAAGGAAAAGTCAATCTATTCTGCAAGCTTCATTGTTGTCTTATTTTAAGAAACTGTCACAGCCACCTCAACCTTCAGCAACCACCACCCTGATCAGCCAGCAGTCATTAATATAAAGGCAAGACCCTGCACCAGCAAAAAGATTATGACTTGCTGAAGGCTCAGATTATGGTTAGTAGTTTTTAGTAATGAAGTATTTTCTAATTAAGGTATTACACTGTCCTTTTAGACATAATGCTATTGCACACTTAATAGACTACAGTATAGCATAAGCATAAATTTTATATGCACTGGGAAACCAAAAAAATTGTGTGACTTACTTTATTGCAATATTCACTTTAGTGCTGTGGTCTGAAACCAAACCCATATCTTATAGTATGCCTGTAATAACTGAATTGAAAGATACACAAGAGGAGTTCAATATTAAGTCCATCAAGCAGAAGAAAAAAGCAGTGAACATGAAGACGAGTCATTTGAAATTATTGAATCTGAGGAGAAAAAAGAATAAAAGTGAACAGAGTCTAAAGGACTTATGGGACCTGTCAAACAGACCAGTATACACATTATAGGAGTCCTAGAAGGAGAATAGAGAGGAAAAACATGCAGTGAACTTATTTAAAGAAGTAACTGGCCCAAATTTCCCAAATTTGACAAAATACATGGATATATTTACAAATATAAGAAGCTTAATAAACTTCAAGTAAGATAAATTCATAAAGACCACATGAAGACAGTCTAATCAAACTTTCAACAGACAAAGAAATAATTCTGAAAGCAGAAAGAAGAAGGTGACTCATCATGTACAAGGGATCCTCAATAAAATTGTCAGATTTCTTAGCAGAAAATTTGCAGGCCAGAGGCTGTGAGATGACATATTTAAAATACTGAAAGAAAAACAATGCCAACCAAGAATTCTATATATAGCAAAACTTTCCTTGAAAAAATGGTGGAGAAATTAAGACAGTGCCAGATAAACAAAAGCTGAGTGAATTCATTACTACTAGAATTGCCCTGCAGGAAATACTAAAGGGAGTCATTCAAATTGGAATGAAAGGATGCTAGATAGTCATTCAAATCCATTTGAAAACATCAAGTTCTTTGGTAAAGGTAAATATATGAACAAATATAAGAAACTCTCGAGATCAGCATCAATGAAAATTTATCAATTTATGATGAAATCACTTGCTGAATGAACATCCTCTCTACCCAGGAGGTATATACAGCATTAAAATCACAAATGCTATAAAGGCACTCTCACTTAAAATTATTATTCTAAAATTTCATTACACTCTATAGCACTCTATAGGACTTAAAAAATAAGAGTTGACAAAGCAAAGTTGATACTGCAAAAATAATTCTTACTCTGGCACAAAGAATTTCTGAGCAAATGGAACTCAAACATGCCAGTATTGATATTGATAAAGTAACCCTGCATTGAATTTTCCACCTACATGCAATGAAAACAAAGGAAGTAAAGATGCACTAGAAATGCTTTCTTTGAAACAAAGCTACATATGGCTATTAATGAAAGGGTTGGATGAAGGTGCAGAAAAGTTTACAATGTTCTTTTTTCTTTTCTTTTCCTTTTTTTTTTTTTGGCTGTGCTGTGCAGCTTGTGGGACCTTAGTTCCCTGACCAGGCAGGGATTGAACCCCAGCCATGGCAGTAAAAGCACCAAGACCTAACTACTGGACTGACAGGGAATTCCCTACAGTGCTCTTCCAAAATTATCAAACAAAAATGATTGTATTTATAGATGAAGTAATTAAAGGAATATATTTGGCTTTATATTTATCTCCTTGATATTTCTCCAAGTGGTGTAGATCTAGAAATAATTCACCCACTGAAAAAACGTTTTTATGAACACATGTTCAACTCAAGCATTGAAATGCCTTATCCTATAAGACTGATTATTTTTAAAAGATCAAATTTTTTTCACAATTTAATTTAATACATATGTCTTCTTTTGTATATTTTGTTATTTTAAATAATCTTTTAGCTATCACTTTAATTTTCTATATTGGAATAAAAATGTATGTATAGTTTTATAAATTCGAATTTTACTTAGTGCTTTATAATATGTTTATAAATGTTTATACTTGAGATGAACGAAATATTTAATTTTATTTTCTTATTTAAAATTTTGAACGCTCAGCTTTTTTTTTTTTTTTGCGGTACGCGGGCCTCTCACTGCTGTGGCCTCTCCCGTTGCAGAGCACAGGCTCCGGATGCGCAGGCTCAGCGGCCATGGCTCACGGGCCCAGTGGCTCCGCGGCATGTGGGATCTTCCCGGACCGGGGCACAAACCCGTGTCCCCTGCATCGGCAGGCGGACTCTCAACCACTGCGCCACCAGGGAAGCCCAGCATTTTGTTTTATAAAATACTAAGGAGCAAAAAAAAATCCTGATATATGGTCTTTTTACGCTAAAATGATGATTACCATATCCTGGAAAAAATGAGACAGACATATGAGAACATTTCAATATAAAGTCTAAGTGATCTAAGAGAGGTTTGCTCATACCATATGCTAACAGAAAAAGGGCAAGGACATTTTATTATATTAGTAGTCTCAACGCACTACTAGTTTTTGCAGTCCCAGTCCATGTCATAGCAAACCTATTAAAATGCTGCCATACATCACAATGAATGTAATTTTTATACACTATAAAATATATAGTGGGGTTGCAGTAGCAGTTGATTGGCTGATATAATGACATATTATGTTCTTAAGTATTTAATTAAACATTTATTCATTTCAATTTTGCAGCTTTTCTTCTGTTCTCCCTCTGGTTGCTAACATTTAGAGTAGGCCTTTGTCAACCCAATAGGACATTTGCCTATGCCTCTAATATGTAGTGGTTAAAATAACCCTGAGAAGGATTCTTAGAAACAGATGTGTTTGGGATGAATTTTAAAGAATGAGTCTGAATGACGAGTCAAGAAGAATAGGAGTCTTATTCTAGGCAAAAGGAACAGAATGAACAAAGGCACTGAGTGATGTAAAGTAGGATGTATACACCTAAAGTACAAGCAATTTCAAGTTACTAAAATGGGAAGTCTTCAGTAAAGAAGAGTGAAAGATTAAGATAGGAAGGCAGCCAGGGAAAGGGATGTAAAAAGCATCATTCAAGAGGGTTTAGACTTCATGCAGAGTGACAGGGCCAAGTACACATTTCATATGAATCACCTTGACAGCTAAGTAAAGATGAATTTAAGGGAACAAATTAAAAGGGAAGGGCACAAGTTAAAATACTCCTGCCATATCTGAGGACAATAGTCTCCAAAAAGGAGTGCATGGGATGTATTTCTCTCAAGGAGAATACAAGACAACTTATTTGGAGAGAAAAGGGATTGAAATATATATCTAATTATTTTTATTTTCTCCTTCAAAAATTGTCAACTTCTGGCATGCGTTTTGTAACGTACGTATTAATACAACAGTTCATTCTTAAAAGAAATAAGCTGGAGGCAAAGGCTCAAAAGTGTTTATCAGTGGGGGGGCAGGAAAACAAATTCAGAGACCCCATTGTTCTAGATAAGAGTGATAAAAGTGTGTTCTAAGCTGATGATTCTGCTGATGGAGAAATACAAATAGAATTGTGCAAGTTCAGAAGCTAACGTCATCAGGGTTTGATGGTTGTTTGCACATAATGGTTAGAGTTATCAAGTATATTCATATGAACACTCCTGTATGCTAGTCAGAGAGCAAAGCTAGAATTGAATTTAGGGTTACGAGGTGAGGCAGAGTAAAGAGGAAGTAGATCAGTGGAAGGCAGAGGTATTCTAGTAGCAAATTAAAGGCAGATGGCGAAAGACTATGTGAAAATTCTTTCTGCTATAAATCAAAAAGTACTTAAAAAATATGGAAACAAGAAAAATACTCCTGAACTGCAGCATAAAATATTTGGGTTAGCTAACAGGAAGAACTTTGTCCGTAGTCACTGTTAAAAAACTATGTGTGAACACAGAAAGTTATCACTTCTATTTGCTATGGTTTAAAGGTTCATCCTGTGTCCACACAGAGAACACACCAAAACATCTTCTCTTGGTTCAGTGTTTTTCTCAACTGTCAAGAAGTTTACCCCCTCAATCAGAATCTTCCTTACTGCAGCTTATCACTCATGGACATCTTAATTAATTCTTTGATAATTCAGGCTTATATACCATAAGAAGTAAAAGATTATAGATACTTAGGAAGAACATGTTTTCACTACTACAGAATAGAGAACTAGACATTTTGCAGAAATCACACATGTCTTTTGATCCAGTTATCAAAAACTCTAGTTTCTGTAGGAATTAGGATGGGTTTCCAAGCAATATTAAACGCTCCGATATCATCAGAGTGAAACCCACAGGCTCACCCTGATGTGATTAGTAGATGTGGCTGCCTCTGCTATGATTCAGGGCTAACAAAAGTAGTCACACACCCAAAATACATTCCCCAGTGGTTTGCTCTTACACAGTGAAAAAATTTTCGAGACTTAGTATATTTACGTTAGAAAACAAAACCAAGGCCCTCGTCTTCTGGAGGTCACTGTTAAACTGTACTTTACCCTGAAAGAGAAGAAAGGCCTTGAGAACTGTCCTCAATCTTATCCCTTAACATATCAACATGGCAACTCATTCTGATCAGCCAGTTGTAACCTTGGCAGACATAGGAGCCCAGCCTTGAGAAGATAAGATATGGGGGATAGGTAAGCTAAGGAAAATCGTTGCCTCTCATTTCATAACAGTCACCAGAACAGGCCTTGGGCAAATTACTGCAAGCTCTTCACTTGGAATACTCTAAGCCTACAAAAACTATAAGATAAGCAAGACTATATGAAGATGCGTGTTTGTAGAGTAGAAACTCGTGAGAAATCAGCTTTTTTAAAAATATTTTGGTGCTTTCATTTTTATGGAGTAAATTTCTTCACTTGGGTCAGTATATTTATTTTTTTAACATCTTTATTGGAGTATAATTGCTTTACAATGTTGTGTTAGTTTCTGCTGTATAACAAAGTGAATCAGCTATATGTATACATATATCCCCATACCCTCTCCCTCTTGCGTCTCTCTCACCCTCCCTATCCCACCCCTCTAGGTGGTCACAAAGCACCAAGCTGATCTCCCTGTGCTATGCGGCTGCTTCCCACTAGCTATCTATTTTACATTTGGTAGTATATATATGTCAACGCTACTCTCTCACTTCATCCCAGCTTCCCCTTCCCCCTCTCCCCATGTCCTCAAGTCTATTCTCTACATCTGTGTATTTATTCCTGTCATACAGAGTGAAGTATGTCAGAAAGAGAAAAATACTGTATGCTAACAGGTATATATGGAATATAAAAAAAAAAGAAAAAAACTGGTTCTGAAGAACCTAGGGGCAGGACAGGAAATCAGCTTTCTTATATCCTGTTTGCATTTTGAAATAATTAAAGACCACTCTACTTCTTTTTAATTATATTATATTATAATTTTATAATTCTTAATTAAATAAAACTATAATTTTATAATTCTTAATTAAATAAAATTATATTAATAAATAATATTTTGGCAGGATAACAAATATTAAGTAAGCACCAAGAGGCAGAATCCAGTATAAAGGTTAACTTAATTTTCTTCAAAGTTTTGATCCTGAAAAGTTGTGTAAATTCATTTGTATATGTTAAAGTACATGTTGCTTTAAATATGCTTATTGGGAAACTTGCAGTGTACAACAATATTTAACATTAATTTTCTCTGAAGTTGATTAACTCTTAATACCATATGTAGATGGCTAACTGTACCAAAGACTGTATGTTCATTATACTTTCTCATTTCATCCTCACAAAACTCACTTTACAGATGAGAAAATTGAGGCTCAAAGAGGGCAAAAGTAGCATGACCAAGGTTACACAAACAGGAAGCAGCACAGCTGGGATTTGAACCTTGGTCAGAATACTCACAGATCATTCTTGGATCCATTAAGGAATTATTCATTTTGTACATAGTTCTTGTCATGTATCAAAAGTATTTAATGTCAGAGGTGAAAGCACAAATTGATATAAATTGGTTACACTACTGCCTTCAAGGCGATTACTTGCTAATTGATTGGTTAATGTGTAAAAACATGTAGTCATATTAAATAAATATGCATCTACAAAGATACAAATTTTAAATCTGAGTCCTATTAAATGTACAAGTTCTTTCGTGACAGACACTACAGGCATATTCTGTTCAGTGCAAGGGCACAGATTGTGAGACATGAGCACACAGGATAGAAGAGCTTCATATTGGGCCAGTATGGCATTCATACTGAATAGAGCTGTATTTCCAACATGGTAACATATTACCAACTGTGTCAGTACTCCTAGGAAGCCAAGGCAGTATTTGATATGCAAAATTTGAAAGGGGGAGTGGGTTAAACTTTTCTTGTGAATAAAAGGGAAGGGAACAGGAGTAGATGGGAAGAGATTTCAGATCATAAGTCTGGTCTGATACCTGTGAAAGAGAGGAAAGGAAGAATTGTGTAGTAAGGCCCTCAGACCACAGAACAGTTGTGAGAAAGTTTCAGCCAGGTCAAAAGGGAGAAGTCCTGAATCTCAGGAAACAGGCCAACACTGGCCATGCCAGCTATTTGTGGGAGCAGCCAGCAAAGCATGGCCTCAGTGTTCTCATGGAGGGGGCAGCTAGGACTTCCACTCAACTCTGCTCCAGGCAGTAGGCTCTGTTGAAGGTCTGAGCTGTGCATCTCCATGACTGAAACCTCTAAAATCGACATGCAACAAGAATTCACAGAACAATGTCTTTAGTCTCCCAGCACACTCAACAGTTCCTCTAAGGAGAGGTGAATAGGCTCAGGGCATGATCCTCCCATCCATCTGAGCCTAGCCCCTGCATCCTGTTATAATATCCAGCGTATGTTCAAACCATGAAAATAACCCTGTGTTTGTCTGTCCTTTGGAAAAGAATCAAACTCTTTGCTGGGAATCAAAAGATCTTTGGTGGCAGAGTAGGATGTTATTGACATATAAGAGGCCATGAAAGAATAAACAAAGGGAAGTAAACACTATGAGATGCTAGTGCTCACTGGCCGAGAGGGTGATTGAGCACTGTATTGGCTGACCCATACCTTAAGGACTCAGCTTGTTCAGAGCTAAATGAGGTCTGCCTGGTGTCTTATCAACACATTATCATATGCAACAGGAAACCTTTATTGACCACCTATTGATTACACGGCCTTTCCCCTAGTCCTGTGAATTTAATGAGGTGTTAGAAATAGTCCCAATTCTAGATACTCTTGAAAATGACCACCCACACTTGTAAGGAGTTTTGCAGTTTATAATGCACATTTGCATTATTTTGAATACGTGAAACTTGCGAACCAAGATATGTGCACGGTACACTTGTATGATAACTGAATTTTGATGAACACTCTATGCCGGACAGTGTGCCCAGGATGTTATAGTAAATGTGATATTTAATCAATTCAGCAGCCCTATGAGGTGCCATTATCCCACCCATTTTACAGTGGAGGAAACTGATAATCAAATTAAGTGATTCACCCAAGTTCACACAACTGGCAAGAAAAACAGTAGGAAACTGAATCAAGGTTGAATAACTACAAAGTGACTGCTTATAGCAAATCTTCCTCCACATTAAGTGATATCTAACTGTATAGGTTAGCAGATGGCACATATCAAGTGATTACTTCAAATAATCAAATGCACCAAGAATTCAAAGAAGTCATAATACTGAGTCTCCTATTTCTGATGTGGTCCCAGTTTTACTTGTTGAATGGATGACCAAATGAAGGGAAGGATTAAATACACACATAGCAATTGTAAGTCAGTAAAATCACAGATGGGATGAGGGAGATATTCCTCAGTCTAAGGGTCAGCATAAACAAAGGGAAGTAGAGCCATAGACTCTATGAGAATATAAAGCAGAAGCGAAAGGAATGATTCGATATTGTGAACAAGATAGTCTAGATTGTCTGGTATTCAGCTACTATTTACTTGATAGTTTCTAGTTGTCGTATACTGTAGTAAATTCTTCAGAGATATTTATAGTCTCTCTATTCATAGTCTCAATTATTTTATACATATTTTAGTATCTCAATACAGACCCTCTCTCTCTCTCCCTCTCTCTCTCTCTCTCTCTCTCTCTCTCTATATATATATATATAGTCTCAATTATTCCCCAAAAGTCATGGCTTGTAGTATATTGTGCTATCAGTATCAACATATGTGAAACACTCAGAGATACTAAGTAACTTTCCCAAGGTCAAACAGCAAATAAGTTGTTCAGCTAAACTTCAAACCAGAACTGGCTTGCTCCAAAATCAACGTTGTTTCTACTGTATGTCAGTACCAAATCTCAAAAGTAATTCGTGAGTTCTCAATCTGTACATAGGGTAGCAAACCAATGTCTACAATGAACTACTTTGTAAAGAATACAGAACTCCTAAAGAGAAATTGATGCTATGAAGTTATCCAGGTGGCTACCATTTTTGTCTAAAACATCCTCACAATCCTGATAGTCCAGTAGAGGCTGTCATATAACATAATCTGACACTTTATATTTTAACCCAGAAAAATAGTAATGAAATTTGTAGGAAGTTCATCAAAATCATGTTTTTCTTGTAATTCAATGAAATGAATATTTGGGAAAATGTCCCTAAATAAACCACTAGACTTCATACCCACTAATTCTTGACAAAACTCAGGAGCTGTAAAATCTTTAGACATGAATTGGTCAATTGTCCTTTTCTACTAACCTTGGCATTAAAGTATAAATAAGTATATTCACTCGATTCAATTCAACAATATTTATTGAGCACTTACTACATAAAATCTGTTGCCAGAACCCTGGGGGAAAGGAGTTCAAAGATGAATATGTCATAGACCCTGACCTCAAGCAACTTTATGGTTTTATGCAGGAGAAAATCCATATATGTGTGAAAACAAAAGAAGGAAGAATTTGAAATGTGCTGAAATACCAGTACACACAATGCATTCTAGGAACATATAAATAGAGATAGTAGTGCTTATGGGAAGAATTATAGAAGGTTACAGGAGTTTAAACCCAACTGCTGGTACCAAAATCTGTATTAGTTATCTATTACTATATATCAAATAACCCCCTGAATTTCATGGCTTACACAACATTCGTCATCTTAACAGTTTCTGTCACGCATCCTGGTGCAGCTTAGCTGGATGCCCATGCCTCAAGATCTCTCACAAGCTTGTCATCAAAGTGTCATTTGGGATGCAGTTTCTTCTGGAGGCTCTAATGGGGATCTGCCTCTAACTCACTCACATGGTGGCTGGCAGGATTCAGTTCCTCTCTAGCTATTGGATTGGGGGCCTCAAGTTCTCATTGGTCATTAGCTGAAGGCCTCCCTCAGATCCTCGCCATCTGGGCCTTTCCACTGGGTGGCTCTCAAGATGACGGCTACCCTCGGAGTAAATGAACAAAAGTGCAGAATGAGGAAGAACTAAATCACGGTGTTTGTGTAATCTAATCTCAGGAGTGACATCCATTTGCCATACTATATTTATTAGAAATGAGTCACTAGGTCCAGCCCACATTCAAGGGGAGGGAATCACACAGGCATGAATATTAAAAGGCAAGATCACTGGGGCCATCTTGGAGGTTGTATGTCAGAGTATGCACACCTTGAAGGATAGGTAGAATTTCAACTGGTAGAAATGCAAAGAGGAGAGGACTACAGATTACAGGAAGAGAATGAGCATATTTGCCAAGGTGAGCTCACATAGGGGTTTGTTTGAGAAGAACAGGTAGTTAATCCAGTTTGTGGGAAACCTGAATGCGTGAGGAGTATTAGAAAATAAGTCTTCAAAGTAGGTCAGGGTTAAATAATGTTATGCTACGAGTTAGAGCTTTATTATTTTAAATTTCGGGAATTGTTTTGCTTGTTTTTTTAACGTAACAGTAACAAGATCAGATGTGCCTCAAGAAAATTAACCTGGATGTCCTGTGAAAGATGTACTTGAAGTATAAGGCATTGTGTGTAGGCAAAGAGTACTTTAAGGTAGCTACTCTGAAAGACAAAGACAGAGCAACCGTTAGGACCCAAATGTGAATAGCAGCAGTGGGAGGGGAAGTAGGGCTTCTGTTAAAATAGCATTCCTATGCTTTACTGTGCATTTCCTATAAATGAATTTTTTCAACTGCTGATTCTCAAAATATCTAATATTATATGGATTTTCAAAGGTTTTCCAGTTTCTATTATTCTTCCCCCTAACTCTTTCATGCCCTGCTTCAGGGCAACTGTTACCTATTGAATGTCATTCTAGCAAAAACATTTGATCTGAACCTTGCCCATTTGCCCCTGCTGCCTCAAAGAAGGAAACACATGACCTGGCTTTGATCACACTTTTTTCCTAAAATGAAAACATCCTCCAATATGTGATTCTTATAAAAGGTGAGTGTTAAAATTCTGGGATAAACCACATTTAAGCCCAGGGACTCAGTTAAAGTTAATGAAAACATATTGGGATGAGACAAGCTGTTGCAGGGGGTGGATATTTAATTCTTTTGCAAACATCAGAAAACCTGTCTAGTCTCAATATAGACAAAAGCTGGAATGAGTGCTCAATTAGTAGCAGTTTCTCAGTATTTTGTCCAATTATCTAATAAAGAAAACGAGAACCTCGGTACATAAATTTGCTCCATTATGGAAGTAACCTTCAGTGAGTAAGCCAGTCAGCTTTATTATTCAAATCATCAATGTGATGCTTGTAAAATGAAACAAAGGCAGCTCTTTAATGATAAATATTACAGTACAGCTACTTTTCACATATGTCTCCACACACACATACACCCATTGTGAACCATTCACTGAAGTATAAATAAGAGACAACCAAGTGACAATTCAGATACAAGAAAAATAGACAAAGCCCAAAACAGAATGGATTATCTAGTTACCACTCTGACATTATTGCTGCTTTTAGGGAACAGCTGACTCTAGTCATCAGTTTCCATCATCTGTTCTAATTTTCTTTTTGCAGACATTTGCGAGGGAACTTTTCAAAAAGATGCTGGGTGAAAATCAGAAATAGATAAAAGTCTAGGAAGCAATTCTTCAAATTAGCTCCCTCTCTCCCTTTAATTTCAAGAAGGGGTACATTTCTTAGAAGTGTTCGTCCTTTGACAGATCATTCAGAAGCAGAGACTTTGGAATCTTAGGCATCAACAAGGTCACTGCCATGTTCATCCCAGTCTCCTGGAGTGCTACAGGCTGAGAGCAAAAGCATGAAGGCTCAGAAACAGTTTAAGAGATAAGCTGTCAGGACTGAAGTCAGCATCAGGGCTTCTGGAAACTTAAAAGCAGACACATATCACCAGAAGTATTACCATTAGCATGACTTGACTCACTTACGTTCTCGTATTGGTCTCCTTACATCTGGACACATTTTTTCTCTTGAACACAAGGAACAAGTTGCACACATTCCAGCAATTTCCTTTAGCCAGATTTGCCTGATTTATACAGACACCTTTTATAGAATCCCTATCACCTTTGCAGACCCCTGGCTTCTAGCTCCGACTCCCATCTTCCCCTGGCTCTCCCTGAGTCACACCCAACAAACCCCTCATATTCCAGACATCACAATAAAAATCATGGACATCAGGCATCAATTTTCAGTAGCACCTGGTAGAAGACCTTCCTAATTGCAAAAAGAGTGCAACTTCCCCCAAGATCCTTGAGATCTACTGTATACCTGGCCTCAGTTCTCCTTATACCAAGAGTTTTAGATATTCCTCTTCTTTCACTTACAAATGCCTCCCTGAGCACGTTCTAAGTAGCGTTACTCTAAAGGACTCAACGAATACCATGAAAATGACATGGTCTCTGAAACTGCAATATCTATTCTGACTCTCTCAACCCATCAAGTTGCACAATCCAGTGATAGTGATACAGTCATCCTGCTTAAATAATGTTATTTTATTGTCAGCTGCTCAAAGAGCATTATTTGACCAGTTGTACCCACAAATTTTCTGATAACCTAATACTAACATTCATTCACATCATCTTGATGAACACTAAAACCATTGGGAATGATTTTCAAGATGCACCATAATTTCTCTACATCTCAGAGTAAATCCACACCCTGGCACAATAGATGTCCATGACCCCGGCTTTGAGAAAGACACATGTGATTTAATTTCACCTACTTTCAAGTGAAGAATAGGACCCCATAGACACCCCCACTCCCCATCCTAAAGGATGCAAAAATTATGCTAGATATTTTTAAATCTGGTGTATGAATTGTGTCATATTAAGAGATAACTCAAAGTACAGAGCCAAGAATCCGAATCACATGGAATAGCCCCCATACTTAATTCTCTGACCCGTCATCATGCAGACTTTTCCAGAAAGCACATGTCACACTGTTTGTAAGCCACACTTCTTCACAGCTAGCACATTATCCTCCTTCAAAATGCTGTCAGGTAATTCTACTCTCTAGCAGAGTAAATGAAAAAATAAAGCTAGTTTCTCACGTATGAAGGATTTTCCTCAAGGGCAATCATCTTAACGAGAATTTTTTTCAAAATTAGCTAATCTGAAGTTCTATTAAAACACAGTGACTCTAGCCCTGCTTTCCTCACCCCAAAAGAAGGAATCTAAAGACAGAATCCCATTAGAGAAAAAAAAAATGCTTAAAAGGCTAAAAAAATCCAGACAAAATTCTCAACTGTTCTAAACTGACATAAAGGTACTGACACACATTTGGTCCTCACTACATAACAACCTAAGATTGTGATTTAACTAATTATCCTGACATTTCTAATATTGACAATTATTTCAAAAATTTTTGTAGAGAGCGGGAATTTAATGAAGTTTTCATGAAAAGTCCCTCAATTAGAAGAGTACCTGCTAGAGATGGATTATTTTTAATCAAATGACAATTGGTGGTTGGGAGCTGAATGTACAGTCAGCATTGTCATGGAAAGATGTTATTTTTTCACACGAAATACTCCATACATATTAATGAATTTCAGTTTCTTTTTAGTTATAACTTAACAGTTAAGTTAGTTTTGCATGAAATAACACCTAAATTGGTGTGCTAACACATGTTTTGAACATCATTATTGAAGACCAGAACAAAGGACCACTCAGACTGTTCCATATAAAAGTGACCATTTTAAACTTTTTTTTCTCTTCTACTGAAATAGTATATTACTCATTTCTAATTTCTAATAGCATTGGCTAGTATACGTTGAGGGCCTAGTATGTGCCAAGATCTTTAGATAAATTATCTTTAATTTTTACTAGGTGATATTATTGTTCTGAGCTTTACAGATGAGGAAGTCGAGGCTCAGAGGACTAGTAGGGTGCAAGTGTCTGTATTCAGTCTCAGCTCCATTGAGACCTCCTATTCCCCTCTGCCTACATTTTTTAAACTCAGCCATGGCTTTAAAGAGAGGGAAGTAGGATGGTGCCAACGATTACATTTCCCTATCCTTATCTACAGAGAACTTCAGAGTTAGATATAGTTTTTTTCATCTCGTCTGCCAACTTGAGCCCTCATGAATTCTTTGCAACAAATAGGTAAGAACACAATCATATACACAGACATGCACACTCACACATATATCCCTAGAAATAAACTTTTAGAAGTAATAAATAACTGAATAAATAACTAGTGGCATAGCACCAGCATTTTAAAATATGTGATTTTCAAGTACATATGAAATACTCAGTAGTGTGCTAGGTATTATGGCAATTAGAAACAGATGTAGATATCACAATGTGAGACTGAAAACACTGACATGGACACAAAAATCAAAGGACATGCAGACACATATTGAAGCTTTATCTTGAGCACCTACTAATTTTAAAGAAAGTGCAAAATCACAGGACACATGAATTTTGTTGTATTAGTAATGAATGCAATGTAAATCATGAATGCTGTATATTTAAACTTTGTTGAGCCAATTAAAAAACTACAACACATTCTTTCCAGGTATGTGGGAAAGATTTAGAAGGAAGGATGTAATTTTCAAGAGTTCTTTAAATGATGGGACACTGGCACTGTGAAAAACTGGTATGGGAGACAAGTAGAAAGTACATTCTGAGTAAAGATGCTGGAGTTAGACTGTGTTGAACAGACAAAGTGGGTGGTGAGGAAGTCTGCCTGTTAAGAAGTGGAGGAGACATTTATTATAAGCAAAGGATATGTCAAAATTACCCTTTTTAAATAGATGAATTAATGCTTAAACCCATAAAAGATCCAATTTACTGAAAATTATCGAGTCCCTTATGGAAAGCCAGTAGTGATTACAACTGAGAGAGCTGTCATTCTATAGCCTGGTACATATATGCCATATGTGTTTATCTTTTTCACTAGCCTACTTACATGCGATAACACTACAGCAGCTTTCAAGATGAACATTTGACAAGCCAGCTCACCGCCGACTGACACCTCCATTTCAGCTGGCCTGACATATATAAAAAGAAACTGAATGTTTATCCGTGTGTTTTCCGGATTTGACATATGTGCTATATAAGAGTCACAGAAGAAAACTTCAGAAAAGAAATTAAGGAATGTACTTGACAGTTTATTAATCAAAGTTTACCTGCTTCACATTACACAGAGACAAATTAAGCTGGCTACTATGGTACTTCGAAAACATCTGCTAACAAAGTCAGAAGTAATGATAAACAAAAGAGCTTCCTTTGTGGTTGATTTCCATCCAGCTGCGTTTAATTATAATAGTGCTATCAAAGAAAGCTCCCCATTAGCTGCTAATTCAGAAGGACTTCAGAAGAAACTCCCAGAGCCTCCAGTGATATTTCTCCAACTCCAACAACTTCCTAATCTCTACCAAGGTTTGTGAAGAGCCATATTAAAGAAGCTTGGTTATCAGTTCTGGCTGTTACTGACTGCCAAGGTGGTATGAGGTGGGTTCTTTTCCCCCCAAGAGTACCTTTGTAATAATGTGAACAATTAAACTATAAAAATGACAAAATTTATGACATCAATATTTTATTCCAACTTTAGAATAATATACCAAACTACGTCAATAAAGGAAGGAAAAATCTCATCTTAATGCATATTTTAAGTAAGATGCAACCTCAATCATGTTATTTATTGTCTACAGTCTATAGTTAAAAATAAAAGTGATGCTGATTTCTAAAATTCAGATTGAACTGGTTTTCTAATAAACAAATATCCATCTCAAGCCTCTCAGAAGAGCACTACTTCTACCCAACTCAATAATAATCACCAGCAAAACTTGCTTATTGATCAACATTGGTTCTTACAAATTTCCAGGTATGTATTTTCAGTTTGAAAGTTCCTAGCTTGAGAAATGAGGGTGGAAATACCAAAGTAGCACCTCTCTTTCTCATGCTTTCTTGAGTACAAATATGAGTGATTCCTCACCAAAATCTGGCTTCTGCCTGGCCAGGAAGCAAACACAAAATCAAAAGCTTGCATGTGCAAGCAATGCACAGATACATGCGTGCCTTTGTCAATCCAACCTGAGAGTACGCTACATCTCATGTATTTGTCATGGGGTGATCTGGGGAGGTACAAGTTAAAAGTGAAAATGTATAACCTAGGAAAGCATCCACATTTATTTTGTACTTCCCTCTTTATCAAAGTAACAAGCCACAAGTAGAGAAATTTCATGAAGAAAATAATGAATGCAGAGTATCCCAGACTGGGAACAGTAACTATTCACCAGAGCTGTATCTGGCCAATCTCCAAGGACCCATATTGTAATATATTTTCCCGGCATGTGAAAGAACTTATTCGATCATGGAAGGAGCATGACATTAGGAGAAAATGAAGGCAATGTTTGCCCGGTATCAACTGAAAATGTTGATACCGTTGGAAGGTTTTATGTATTTGTCTCTTTGTTTTCAAGGAAGAACAAAATATCTCTATATTAAGCTAATTTTTTAACTTCTGAACCTCCTCTGCTATTTTTAGTCCTCAAGAAGCCAGTATTGTTTATGAGAGTCCTTTCACTTATCAGAAGGTAAAATGGAAGTGAGAGAGGACACCACTACTTTTAAGTGCACGTGGTGGAAACTTACGTCCAGTCATCCATTGGAGTAAGCATACAACATTAATTTCACCCTTGGCCCTAAGATCAAATGATATTGTCAATGTCATTGTTCTGTTTATAACAATATTTGCGATGACTTAAACATTGTCCTCCTCCAATTGGTTTGAGAACAAGAGGTATTCTTCTGTTTGGTTTCATAATGTTGGGGTATGTGCCATTTCAAAAAGAATGTACAGGAAGGAGCATGGTTTTTGGTGATAGTCAAGCAAAAGTAAAGAGTTTTCAAATGTTGTTTTGGGGGAAGCACATTAATACCCATAATCCCTCTTCTACTCTAAAATTGTCCAGGCTGAGAGCCTGAGCAAATACAGGTATAAGACCATATTTTCAAATGAGACATCTTCACCTATCTCTTCTTCTTTCTTTCAGATAACCAGACATGTTCTGAAATATTAATTATCAAATGCAGCATATTAATACTTAAGAATATTTGGCACAAGAACTCATATTCTCCTCTATAGTGCAGATCTACCAACAGATGCTGGTTGTTCTACTTACATCTTATATGAACCCTTGAGTATGCAAATATACTCATAAGGTATGTTTCCATTTTAGAACATCAATAAAGTCCCAAGATTTCCCCATTATATAAATATATAACTAAATGGAAAAGAAAAGTTCACAAAATTTTCAGGAAGTTCCAGCAAGTAAAGTGAGCCTTAAAGAGCAAATACATTTACAGATCCAGGATGGTGAGTGTGCCAACTCGTGTCCGTGACCTTTCTGTGCTTCAGGTTCTATATCTTTAGCTCAGGAATTAAACTTTCCTTAATCTCATTCTTGCTTTCTTAATATTAACTGAGAAAATTGATTGGAAAGTACATTTTACTCTATGCAGATAAGGAAATGTTCATTGCAAAATATAGAATCTGAATGCAGAAACAAATGGAACAGGCGGTCCGCACCAGAGGCCTTCTACTTGTATTATGCGGATCTGTAAAGGTCTAGAGTCAGTTACAGGTGCTGCAGGGAAGCGGAAACTGCAGCCCAGTATCCCCTAGACTCAATACTCCATTCAGCCATAGCAGATCCAGTTTTACCTATTTACACTGCAATTCTGAACATGAATTTGTTTGGGAAAAAGATGTTTACTGCTAAAAGATTTGAACTCATCTAGTTCAATACTCTCATTTTACAGGAGGAAAAAAAAAAAAGAAAACAACGATGTAAGTGACTTGCCTATGTTCAACATTTACCAGCAAGAACAAATTTAGAATATGAAAAAGATTAGTATGTCTTCTGCCTGCAAGTTCAGTGCTGCCTGTTTTGTGGTAGCTCAAAGGAAAAAATGATAATTTCTTATTATGTTACCCCACAACTAAATTGTATTACTAGCTATCATCTTATCTTTCACTAATTGTTGGACACTGTCAAACATTCTTTCTCCTCTTGTAAATTATTTTCTTGACTTCACAGCATTCCACATGTATTTCTAGTCAATCCATTTCTGGACCTCACAAAATCGTA
Organism: Orcinus orca; assembly: GCF_937001465.1. NCBI lineage: Eukaryota > Metazoa > Chordata > Mammalia > Artiodactyla > Delphinidae > Orcinus > Orcinus orca. The sequence goes on along the minus strand of NC_064565.1, from coordinate 35,641,877 downwards.
AGGTTGCAAGTTGCTCTCAGAGAATTGGGAACAATTTATTTAACTTATTTGACATGCTGCTTATCACACCAATATGTAAATGTGATTGCTTAATAAATACGACTTATTGATGTTGACTTCATCTGCAACTTCTTTGCAGTTTAAAAAATGAGGCTCAAAATTATTCTAAATTGTGAATTCTATTTTCACAGTAATATTAACCCAGCAAATACTTCCTAAATACTTCCTGTGTATAAATAACTGCTAACCCTCCTGATGTCCATGGAACACATAGGGACATGATTATGTAAGTGTAAATATCAACATGTTACTGGAGTCCAAGGGAAAAGAGATAATTTCCAGCCAGGAAATATGGGAAGAGGCAGGCAAACGTATTTGTGGAGGTGGCAGCTTTATAGCTGTCCCAGAGGAATGGGTAGAATTTCAATGCCAGAAATAGAAAGAGGATTTTCCTGGTGGTATCCAAGCTGCTTGCCCAATCTTGACGGGTAAGGCTACTGGACTCAGTGTAAAATGTGCCTACACAATGTGCCAGTAACCAAAATCTTCCCGATGTCTCATTTCCCATCTTCACTTTAAAACCTCTGCTAGATCTGGAGCTCCCATTTCTCATCTTATTGCTCTCTGCTTAGGCTCTGTCTTTCTCCCCTTTGGTTTGACACCTCACCTGCACTGCCTGCCAGGCTTTCAATTTTAGTTCCACACATGGCACACATGGACATTGTCTGTCAGATCATCTTGCATCTGGGTTCCTCTTCCTGTAGGCCAGTCCAGTCCCTATTCATGCCAAGCCCAAATCCTTCAGTCCCTCAGCCTAGCACCATGTTCTTCAAATATTGTGGAAGAGAAAATGACATGAGAAATAGACACATGTATTCAGGAATTGTCTCAGGGAGAAAGTTCTTTATTTTTCCCATTGACCACTCCATCTCACCATAGTCTATAACCTTTCCCTTCTCTATCCTTTGAAGATCAATCCCACAGACACCTGATCCCTTTCAGTATTTAAAATCTAGTCTAGATCAAAATATTAATTTCATATCCAAATTCAAGTATTTCTTTCCTCCTACCTGAATCTTGGTTTGTGGCTTGGGTCCTGCAATAGGGAAAGACAGCTCTTTTTACTTTGGCACTTTCACTGCCCCTCTGCTTTTCTCTCTGCTATTTTGCTATTTCGGGTTTCCCTTGCATCTCAACATTGTTGGGCTCTCCAAGGGAATAGGGGTGAGGTGAAAGTGTGAGGGACAGCTGCTCAAAGGCCAATCCTTGCACTTTTTGTGGATTCTGCAGAGCCCCCATTGCCCAGAGGTTTCCTAAGACAGACAAGAATTCTATGGCTGACATTTTTCTCTCTCTTCTCTTGTTCTTGGCTGTCTGCCCAACACTTTCTTTACGGGTACAGTTCCCATGACACAGGAGGCCTCTGAGGCCTCCATTTGATCCATGGAATATTTGCACATCCTTGTCATGTAAAACACTGATGGTGCAGGCTGCCTTGCTGTCGCTACCTCTTCTTGCTCTGTGTTGAGGATGCTCCGGGTATTTCTCACTCAGAATTCCGTGTTTGCATAACGTTAAGCAAATTCCATGATATACATATGAGGTTCTCTTAAGAATGTTCCTTTACTCCAAGCATGAGCCTCATGAACTTCTAGGACTCAGCAAGCTTTCATGAGGAGAGAAAAATGTCAGTCTCCTTTTTTGATAGATACTCCAGTGTCTATGAGCAATTTTCTTATAGTCCTTCTCAGCAGGTTTAGAAGGAAAAGAAGAAGATAAATGAAAACACTCTCCCCCTATGCCTACAGCTTACCACTCATTCAATACATTTCAATACCTAGTCATCTGCTTACATGGGCTGGATGGGTAGGGTGGGCTGCCTATGTCCTTTTTGGATTATGAGGCAGGCCACTTATTGCCACCTATTCCTCTCAGCTTTGGTTCTTCATACAAAATTCTGAAGCAGCAGGAGACATTCCATTTAACACTGTTTACAATAATACTCATGTAAGAGGGTAGTGATAAAAAGTCTGCAGGGAGGTGCCAGTTTCTATGGAGATGGAATTGTATTCAAGATGATATGGAACAGAAACAAAATTTTTGGATCAAGGTAATGCAAACATTTGCATTACAAAATTGAGTCTTCCATGCTTCACTTAAATATGTAGATCCTTAAAGTTGAAAAATCATAATTTTAATGGTTTAAAAATTATTTTCCTCTCTTATGAATGCACAAGTCATTTTTGCTTTTCACCAAATATGTCCAATCTCTTATTTGGCAGAAGGTAAGACTGCACTTTGCTGCCACCTTGGAACTGATGTAAACACACAGCTTACTTTGTACTATGAAATGTATGGCAACTAATATCATACTTAACGGTGAGAAACTCCAAGTTTTTCCATTAAGATTAGGTACAAGGCAAAGATGTCTCCTCTCACCACTCCTTCTCAACATTGTACTGGAAGTTCTAGCTAATGTAATAGGACAAGAAAATAAAATAAATGGTATTCAGATTGAAAAGGAAGAAATAAAAATGTCTTTGTTCACAGATGATGTGCTCATCTATGTAGAAAATCTAAAAGAATCAACAACAACAAAAAACCTTCCTGGAACTAATAAGTGGTTATAGGAAGGTTGGAGGATATAAGATTAATACACAAAAGTTGATCACATTCCTATATACACAATGAACAAGTCGAATCTGAAATTAAAACAAAATACCATTTATATTAACACTCAAAAAACTTAAATATTTGAGTATAAATCTAAAAAAATATGTGCAAGATCTATATGAGGAAATCTATAAAATTCTGAAGAACAAAATTTTTTAAAAACGAAATAAATGGAGAGATATTTCATGCTCATGGATAAGACTCAATATTACCAATGTGTCAGTTCTTCCAAAATTGTTCTATAGATTCAATGCAACTCTAAACAAAATCCCACCAAGTTATTTTGTGGCTGTTGATAACCTCATTTTAAAGTTTATATGGAGAGGCAAAGGACACAGAAAAGGGCTTCCCTGGTGGCGCAGTGGTTGTGAGTCCGCCTGCCGATGCAGGGGACACGGGTTCGTGCCCCAGTCCGGGAAGATCCCACATGCCGTGGAGCAGCTGGGCCCGTGAGCCATGGCCGCTGTGCCTGCGCATACGGAGCCTGTGCTCCGCAACGGGAGAGGCTACAACAGTGAGAGGTCTGCGTACCACAAAAAAAAAAAAGGACACAGAAAAGCCAACACAATATTGAAGGAACAAAGTTGGGAGTCTCCCACTACATGATTTTAAGACTTACTATAAAGCTAGAGTAATCAAGACAATGTGGTATTGATGAAAGAATAGATAAATAGGTCAGTGGAACAGAATACAGAGGCTAGAAATAGACCCACATAAATATAGTCAATTAATCTTTGGGAAAAGAACAAAGGCAATAAAATGAAGCAAAGATACTCTTTCCAACAAATGGTGACAGGAAAACTGAACATCCACATGTGAAAAAAAATGAAAACTTAGACTCAGAGTTTACACCCTTCACAAAAATTAACTCAAAATGAATCACACACCTAAATGTAAAGCACAAAACGATAAAACTCCTAAAAGATAACATAGAAGAAAACTTAAATGACATTGGGTATGGTGATGATGTTTTAGATATAACATCAAAGGCACAATCCATAAGAGAAATAATTAATGAGCTGGAAACTGGGCTTCCTTAAAATGTAAAACTTTTGTTCTGTGAAAGAGCATATCAAGAGAATAAGAAGACAAGTTGCAGACTGAGAGAAAATATTTACAAAGGACTTATCTGATAAATGCCTGTTATCTGAAATATACAAAGAACTCCTAGAAGTCAACAATAAGAAAACAACCTCCCAGTTATAAAATTGGCCAAAAACTATAGCAGACACCTCACCAAAGAAGATTTGCAGATGGAAAACAATCATGTGAAAAAAAGTATGTGGCAAGTAAGAGATGCCACATCATATGTCATCAGAGAAAGAAACATTAAAACATCAATAAGATTCAACTACAAACCTATTAGAATGGCCTAAATCTAGAATGCTGAGAATACCAAATGCTGTCAAGGACATGGAGCTACAGGAACTCTCTTTCATTTTTATTGGGAATGCAAAATGGTGCAGCCACTTTGGAAGACAGTTTGGCAGTTTCTTATAAAACTAAACATACTCTTACCTTATGGTCCAGCAAATGCACTCTTTGGTGGTTACCCAAAGGAGCTGAAAACTTATGTCCATAAAAAAACATGCACACGGGGCTTCCCTGGTGGCACAGTGCTTGAGAGTCTGCCTGCCGATGCAGGGGACACGGGTTCGTGCCCTGGTCCGCGAGGATCCCACATGCCGTGGAGTGGCTGGGCCTGTGAGCCATGGCTGCTGAGCCTGCGCATCCAGAGCCTGTGCTCCGCAGCGGGAGAGGCCACAACAGTGAGAGGCCCGTGTACCGCAAAAAAAAAAAAACAACAAACATGCACATGGATGTTTATAGAAGTATTATTCATAATTGTCAAAGCTTGGAAGAAACCAAGATGTCCTTCAGTAGGTGAATGGATTTATAAACTATGGTACATCCAGACAATGGATTATGCAGTACCAAAAAAATGAGCTATCAAGCCATGAAAAGACATGGAGGAATCTTAAATGCACATTGTTAAGTGAGAGAAGCCAGTCTGAAAAGGACACACACTGTATGGTTCCAACTATATGACATTCGGAAAAAGGTAAAACTATGGAGACAGTAAAAAGATCAGTGGTTGCCAGGGGTTAGAGGAGGAAGGATGAATAGGTGGAGCACAGAAGATTTTTACGGAAGTGAAAATATTCTGTGAGATACTATAATGATGGATATTTTTCATTAAGCATTTGTTCAAACTCATAGAATGTACAACACCAAGAGTGAACTATAACGTAAACGTGGACTTTGGGTGATTTTGATGTATCAAAATAAGTTGATTAGTTGTAACATATGTACCACTCTGGTGGAGGATGTTGGTAATGGGTGAGGTTATTCATGTATGGAGCAGGGACTATATGGTAAATCTCTGTACCTTCCTGTCAATTTTTCTGTGAACCTAAAAATAGCCTTAATGAAAATAATAAAGTAAAAAGTGTGAATGGAAGTAACATGTGGAAGCTTTAAAAGCCAGTGCATAATATACGATGTACTCTCTGTTTTTCTGCCACAATAACTGGAGTGTTCCACAGTGCTTTCTTATCCTGGTGCTATAGACTGAAAGTTTGTATGCCTCCAAAATCCATATTTTGAAACCTAATCCCAATCCCAATGTGATAGTAGCTGGAGGTGGGTTTCTAGGGTGGTGATTAGGTCATGAAAGTAGAGCCCTCATGAATGGTATTAGTGCCCTTATAAGAGAGACCCCAGAGAGTTCCCTTGCTATGTTAGGGCACAGCAATAAGACCGCAGTCTATGAACTAGGAGGCAGGTTCTCACAGGGCATTGAATCTAACAATATCTTGATCTTAGATTTCCTAGCCTCCATAACTGTGAGAAACAAATGTTTGCTGTTTAACCACCCAGTCTATGGTATTTTTGTTATAGCAGCCCGAATTGACTAAAACCAGAGTGAGGACCACAAAGCAGAGATTCTAACCACCCTGTAATTCATATTCAGCACAAAAGAGTAAGACACCTTGTGGTTTTAAGTTCCTGAAATTTGGGGGCTCTTTGTTATTGTAGTATCTCCCTACTGATGTAATGAGTACATAAATATTTTACACTACAGAGCCAAGTAGTATACTATGGCTAAATTCTCCAAACCTCTTAAACTTCTCTACATTATCTTCAGCCCTGTGCTCAAAGGAAAAACTTTTCCCATTTTATGTCCTATCAACTGCTTAAAATTATGCTGTAAATTAGTCTCTATTTTCAGTTATATGTCTCATACAATTATGATCTTAATTGTACTTACCATTAATGCCATATATAAATGTTTGGTTTTCCTTAGGAGTGGTGATCTTTAACAGGTTATGGTAAAGACAGCAGAAGTTGGACTCCAAATTCATAGATATCATATGATATGACCAGGGGACAAGACTAATAGGGAATTTAACATAAGAAGGAGTAATGTTCACCCACCATTTTGAGAAAGGATGAAAAAAAACAAACAAAAGGGGTCTGAAAAATATATGTGCACTACAGGAAAGTTAGTATTCAGGGAATAACCTCAGTTCAATTAGAAGTAACTTCATCTCTTGAGAGTCCTAGATGGGGGCAAAGTATAAGAGGTATCCTTAATAATACAGATATTTACTGAGCAATTATTATACCAAGGCTTATTGAGAATTAAATTATGTCTAAGTTAGCTCCTCTCTAACAGGTGGGAACATCCTTTAAAAGGGAATACAGTAAAGAGAATAACAGTATAATAAAAACTGCAAAAGAAGTACACATGCTTCCTAAAATTCTGTTTCAGTATGGAAGATAGACAACTTTTAAAAAGTAAAGGCAGGAGAGACCTTCAAGATGGCGGAGAAGTAAGATGTGGAGATCACCTTCCTCCCCACAAATACCTCAGAAATACATCTACATGTGGAACAACTCCTACAGAACACCTACTGAATACTGGCAGAAGACCTCAGACTTCCCAAAAGGCAAGAAACTCCCCACGTACCTGGGTAGGGCAAAAGAAAAAGGAATAAACAGAGACAAAAGAATAGGGACGGGACCTGCACCAGTGGGAGGGAGCTGTTAAGGAGGAAAAGTTTGCACACATTAGGAAGCCCCTTCACTGGCAGAGATGGGGGGTGGCGGGGAGAAAGCTTCAGAGCCACAGAAGAGAGTGCAGCAATAGGGGTGCAGAGGGCAAAGCAGAGAGATTTCTGCACAGAGGATCGGTGCCAACCAGCACTCATCAGACTGAGAGGCTTGTCTGCTCACCCGCCGGGACGGGCGGGGGCTGGGAGCTGAGGCTTGGGCTTCGGAGGACAGATCCCAGGGAGAGGACTGGTGTTGGCTACGTGAACAGAGCCTGAAGGGGGTTAGTGCACCACAGATAGCTGGGAGGGAGTCCAGGGAAACGTCTGGAACTACCAAAGAGGCAAGAGACCATTGTTTCAGGGTGCACGAGGAAAGGGGATTCAGAGCACCACCTAAATGAGCTTCAGAGATGGGCACAAGCTGTGGCTATCAGCACGGACCCTAGACACGGACATAAGATGCTAAGGCTGCTGCTGCAGCGACCAAGAAGCCTGTGTGCGAGCACAGGTCACTATCCACACCTCCCGTCCTGGGAGCCTGTGCAGCCTGCCACTGCCAGGGTCCCGTGATCCAGGGACAACTTCCCTGGGAGAAAACACAGCGCACCTCAGGCTGGTGCAAAATCATGATAGCCTCTGCTGCCACGGGCTCAGCCCACAATCCATGCCCCTCCCTCCCCTGGACCTGAGTGAGCCAGAGACCCCTAATCAGCTGCTCCTTTAACCCCGTCCTGTCTGAGCGAAGAACACATGCCTTCAGGCGACCTACATGCAGAGGCGGGTCCAAATCCAAAGCTGAACCCTGGGAGCAGTGTGAACAAAGAAGAGAAAGGGAAATTTCTCCCAGCAGCCCCAGGAGCAGCAGATTAAATCTCCAAAATGAACTTGATGTACCCTGCATCTCTGGAATACCTGAATAGACAATGAATCATCCTAAAATTGAGGCAGTGGACTTTGCGAGCAACTGTAGACTTGGGGTTTGCTTTCTTCATCTAATTTGTTTTTGGTTATATGTTTATCTTAGTTTAGTATTTAGAGTTTATTATCATTGGTAGATGTCTACTGATTTGGTTTCTCTCTTCTTTTTATATATATATATATATATATATATATATTCTTTTCCTTTTTTCTCTTTTTGTGAGTGTGTAGGTGTATGCTTCTTTGTGTGATTTTGTCTGTATAGCTTTGCTTTCACCATTTGTTCTAGAGTTCTGTCTGTCCATTTTTTGTTTGTTTTTTGTTTTTAGTATAGTTCTTAGTGCTGGTTATCACTGGTGGATTTGTTTTTTCATTTTGTTGCTCTCTTCTTTCTTTCTTCTTTTTGTTTATTTTTTCCTCTTTTTTATTACTTTATAATTTTAATAATTTTTTCAATTTTTTATTTTAATTATTTTATTTAATTTATTTATTTTCTTTCTTTCTTTTTCCTCCCTTTTCTTCTGAGCTGTGTGGCTGACAGGGTCTTGGTGCTCCAGCCAGAGGTCAGCCTGTGCCTCTGAGGTGGGTAAGCTGAGTTCAGGGCATTGGTCCACCAGAGACTTTCCAGCTGCCTATAATATCAAATGGCAAAAGCTCTCCCAGAGATCTCCATCTCAACGCAAACATCCAGCTTCACACAAGGACCAGCAAGCTACAGTGCTGGACACCCTATGACAAACAACTAGCAAGACAGGAACACACCACCACCCACTAGAAGAGAGGCTGCCTAAAATCATAATAAGGTTACAGACACCCCAAAATATACCACCAGACTTGGTCCTGCCCACCAGAAAGAAAGGATCCAGCCTCATCCACCAGAACAGAGGCACCAGTCCCCTCCACCAGGAAGCCTATACAATCTACTGAAACAACCTTACCCACTGGGGGCAGACACCAAAAACAATGGGAACTACGAACCTGCAGCCTGCAAAAAGGAGATCCCAAACACAGTAAGTTAAACAAAATGAGAAGACAGAGACACACACAGCAGATGAAGGAGCAAGGTAAAAACGCACCAGACCAAACAAATGAAGAAAAAATAGGCAGTCTACCTGAAAAAGAATTCAGAGTAATGATAGTAAAGATGATCCAAAATCTTGGAAACAGAATGGAGAAAATACAAGAAACATTTAACAAGGACGTAGAAGAACTAAAAAGCAAACAAACAATGATGAACAACACAATCAATGAAATAAAAATTCTCTAGAATGAACCAATAGCAGGATAACTGAGGCAGAAGAATGGATAAGTGACCTGGAAATAAAATAGTGGAAATAACTACTGCACAGCAGAATAAAGAAAAAATAATGAAAAGAATTGAGGACAGTCTCAGAGACCTCTGGGACAACATTAAATGCACCAACATTCGAATTATAGGGGACACAAAAAAAGAAGAGAAAAAGAAAGGGACTGAGGAAATATTTGAAGAGATTAGAGTTGAAAACTACCCTAACATGGGAAAAGAAATAGTCAATCAACTCCAGGAAGTGCAGAGAGTCCCATACAGGATAAATCCAAGGAGAAACACACCAAGACACATATCAATCAAACTACCAAAAATTAATTACAGAGAAGTATTAAAAGCAGCAAGGGAAAAGCAAAAATAACATAGAAGGGAATCCCCATAGGTTAACAGATGATCTTTCAGCAGGAACTCTGCAAGCCAGAAGGGAGTGGCAGAATATATTTAAAGTGATGAAAGGGAAAAACCTACAACCAAGATTACTCTACCCAGCAAGGATCTCATTCAGATTTGATGGAGAAATTAAAACCTTTACAGACAAGCAAAAGCTAAGAGAATTCAGCACCACCAAACCAGCTTTACAACAAATGCTAAAGGAAATTCTCTAGGTAGGAAACACAAGAGAAGTAAAAGGCCTACAATAACAAACCCACAACAATTAAGAAAATGGTAATAAGAACATACATATCGATAACTACCTTAAATGTAAATGGATTAAATCCTCCAACCAAAAGACATAGACTGGCTGAATGGATAAAAAAGCAAGACCCATATATATGCTGTCTACAAGAGACCCACTTGAGACCTAGGGACACATACAGACTAAAAGTTAGGGGATGAAGAAAGATAGTCCATGCAAATGGAAATCAAAAGAAAGCTGGAGTAGCAATTCTCATATCTGACAAAATAGACATTAAAATAAAGACTATTACAAGAGACAAACAAGAACACTACATAATGATCAAGGGATCAATCCAAGAAGAAGATATAACAATTGTAAGTATTTATGCACCCAACATAGGAGCAACTCAATACATAAGGCAAATGCTAACAGCCATAAAAGGGGAAATCAACAGCAACACAATCATAGTAGGGGACTTTAACACCCCACTTTCACCAATGGACAGATCATCCCAAATGAAAATAAATAAGGAAACACAAGCTTTAAATGATATATTAAACAAGATGGACTCAACTGATATTTATAGGACATTCCATCCAAAAACAACAGAATACACTTTCTTCTCAAGTGCTCATGGAACATTCTCCCGCATAGATCATACCTTGGATCACAAATCAAGCCTTGGTAAATTTAAGAATATTGAAATTGTTTCAAGTATCTTTTCCGACCACAATGCTATGAGACTAGATATCAATTACAGGAAAAAATCTTTAAAAAATACAAACACATGGAAGCTAAACAATACATTAGTTAATAAACAAGAGATCACTGAAAAAATCAAAGAGGAAATCAAAAAATATTTAGAAACAAATGACAATGAAAACACGATAACCCAAATCCTATGGGATACAGCAAAAGCAACTCTAAAAGGGAAATTTATGGCAATACAGTCTTACCTCAAGAAACAAGAAACATCTCAAATAAACAACCTAACCTTATACTTAAAGCAATTAGAGAAAGAAGAACAAAAAAACCCCAAAGTTAGCAGAAGGAAAGAAATCATAAAGATTAGATCAGAAATAAATGGAAAAGAAATGAAGGAAAAGATAGCAAAGATCAATAAAACTAAAAGCTGGTTCTTTGAGAAGATAAACAAAATTGATAAACCATTACCCAGACTCATCAAGAAAAAAAGGGAGAAGATTCAAATCAACAGAATTAGAAATGAAAAAGGAGAAGTAACAATTGACAATGCAGAAATACAAAGGATCATGAGAGATTACCAGAAGCAGCTATATGCCAGTAAAATGGACAACCTGGAAGAAATGGACAAATTGTTACAAAAGCACAACCTTCTGAGACTGAACCAGGAAAAAATACAAACTATAAACACACCAATCACAAGCATTGTAATTAAGACCGTGATTAAAAATCTTCCAACAAAAACAGCCCAGGACGAGATGTCTTCACAGGCGAATTCTATCAAATATTTAGAGAAGAGCTAACACCTATCCTTCTCAAACTCTTCCAAAATATAGCAGAGGGAGGAACCCTCCAAACTCATTCTATGAGGTCACCATCACCCTGATACCAAAACGAGACAAAGATGTTTCAAAGAACGAAAACTACGGGCCAATATCACTGATGAACGTAGATGCAAATATCCTCAACAAAATACTAGCCAACAGAATCCAACAGCTCATTAAAAGGATCATATACCATGATAAAGTCGGTTTATCCCAGGTATGCAAGGATTCTTCAATATATGCAAATCAATCAATGTGATAAACCATACTGTAACAAACTGAAGGAGAAAAACCATATGATCATCTCAGTAGATGCAGAAAAAGCTTTTGACAAAATTCAACACCCTTGTATGATAAAACCCTCCAGAAAGTAGGCATAGAGGGAACTTACCCAAACATAATAAAGGCCATATATGACAAAACCACAGCAAACATCATTCTCAATGGTGAAAAATTGAAACCATTTCCATTAAGATCAGGAGCAAGACAAGGTTGTGCATTCTCACCACTGTTATTCAACATAGTTTTGGAAGTTTTACCCACAGCAATCAGAGAGGAAAAAGAAATAAAAGGAATCCAAATTGGAAAATAAGAAATAAAGCTGTCACTGTTTGCAGATGAAATGATACTATACATAGAGAATCCTAAAGATGCTACCAGAAAACTACTAGAGCTAATCAATGAATTTAGTAAAGTATCAGCATACAAAATTAATGCATAGAAATCTCTTGCATTCCGATACACTAATTATGAAAAATCTGAAAGACACTGATGAAAGAAGTTAAAGATGATACAAACAGATGGAGAGATATACTATGTTCTTGAATTGGAAAAATCAACATTGTGAAAATGACTATACTACCCAACTCATTTTACAGATTCAGTGCAATCCCTATCAAACTACCAATGGCATTTTTTACAGAACTAGAACAAAAACTTTCACAGTTTGTATGGAAACACAAAAGACCCCTAAGCGCCAAAGTAATCTTGAGAACGAAAAATGGAGCTTGAGGAATCAAGCTCCCAGACTTCAGACTACACTACAAAGCTACAGTAATCAAGACAGGATGGTACTGGCACAAAAACGGAAATATAAATCAATGGAACAGGATAGAAAGCACAGAGATAAACCCACGCACAGATGGTCACCTTATTTTTGATAAAAGAGGCAAGAATATACAATGGAGAAAAGACAGCCTCTTCAATAAGTGGTGCTGGGAAAACTGGACAGCCACATGTAAAAGAATGAAATTGGAACACTCCCTAACTCCATACACAAAAATAAACTCAAAATGGATTAAAGAGCTAAATGTAAGGCCAGACACTATAAAACTCTTAGAGGAAAACATAGGCAGAACACTCTATGACATAAATCACAGCAAGATTCTTTTTGACCCACCTCCTAGAGAAATGGAAATAAAAACAAAAATAAACAACTGGGACCTAATGAAACTTAAAAGCTTTTGCACAGCAAATGAAAACATAAAAAAGATGACAAGACAACCCTCAGAATGAGAGAAAATATTTGCAAATGAAGCAACAAAGGATTAATCTCCAAAATTTACAAGCAGCTCATAGAGCTCAATATCAAAAAACAAACAACCCATTCCAAAAATGGGCAGAAGACCTAAGCACACATTTCTCCAAAGAAGATATACAGATTGCCAACAAACACATGAAAGGATGCTCAACATCCCTAATCATTAGAGAAGTGCAAATCAAAACTACAGTGAGGTATCACCTCATACCATTCAGAATGGCCATCATCAAAAATCTACAAACAAAAAATGCTGGAGAGGGTGTGGAGAAAAGGGAACCCTCTTGCACTATTGGTGGGAATGTTAATTGATACAGCCACTATGGAGAACAGTATGGAGGTTCCTTAAAAAACTAAAAATAGAACTACCATATGACCCAGCAATCCTGCTACTGGGCATATTCCCTGAGAAAACCATAATTCCAAAGAGTCATGTACCACAACGTTCATTGCATCTCTAATTACCATATCCAGGACATGGAAGCAGCCTAAGTGTCTATTGACAGATAAATGGATAAAGAAGATGTGGCACATATATACAATGGAATCAGCCATGAAAAGAAACAAAATTAAGTTATTTGTAGTGAGGTGGATGGACCTATAGTCTGTCATACAGAGTGAAGTAAGTCAGAAAGAGAAAAACAAATACCATATGTTAACACATATATATGGAATCTAAAAAAAAAAAAGGTTCTGAAAAACCTAAGGGCAAGACAGTAATAAAGATGCAGACGTAGAGAATGGACTTCAGGACACAGGGAGGGGAAGGGTAAGCTAGGACGAACTGAGAGAGTGTCATGGACTTATATATACTACCAAATGTAAAATCGATAGCTGGTGGGAAGCAGCCGCATAGCACAGGGAGATCAGCTTGGTGCTTTGTGACCACCTAGAGGGATGGGATAGGGAGGGTGGGAGGGGGACGCAAAAGAGAGGAGATATAGGGATATATGTATATGTATAGCTGATTCACTTTGTTATAAAGCAGACACCATTGTAAAGCAATTATACTCCACTAAAGATGTTAAAAAATAAAAGTAAAGGCCAGTGTATATGACTAAAATGACATTTTATCAAGAGAATGACATGAGAAGTAAGATGTCTTAGTAATCCAACTTAGTACCTTTTTTTTATTGCTAGCTGTATGTATTTCTGAACTGAAAGTAACTTTTTTATGATTATAAAAATAACAAATGTTCATATAGTGTTTCAGCAATACATAATTTATCCAATACGTTTAAGTGAAGAACATGAAACGTAAGTACTCAAAAGTCTACCATCCTTAACAATGGCGCTATTTATTGAGTGTCCTCTGTGCCAGCTACAGTGGGTGATTTACACGAACTATTTCCTTTATATAAGGACCCCTAATGCTACCAGTTATACTATCCACTCTTGTGACCCCTGTTTTGCTGATGGGGAACTAAGGTTGAGAGAAGTTAAGTAATTTTTGCCCAAGGCTGTGGAACTGGTAGCATCAAGGGTTCCTATATAGAATTCAGGGGGTCTTCAAACCTGACAAGAAACCCAGATTTTTAAATTTCATTGACCTCTAGCTGACATTTAGCCTTTCTTCGTCATAACTGTATGCAATGAGCTACATTATTATTGTTGTACCATAGACTTTTTCACCAATAGAAATCCCATGTATATTCATATCACATTACAATTGCTGCACAAATTTCTCCAAATATTGCTTACACTCATCACTGCTTTGAAATGACAATAGTTATTAGATGTGCTTCTAGATCTCATGGTTTGTATATTACTATATCATCACATTTTAAAATATTTTGATAACTTTATTTTAATACAATTGGCCTGCTTTGTAATGCTAGGTATTTTATTTTAGACATTCAGAAACATTGAAAAAGGGGTCTTCAGGCTTCACCAGACTGCCAAAGGGACACATGGCACAAAAAAGGGTAGGGGCCCCTTGGTAGGGAGTGAGCTGAAATGCACACCCAGGTGGTCTGACTCCAGAGCTTGGGCTCAGGCTTGTGACAACTCTGCCATTCTGCCTGCCTTTGGACTCGTGTTCACACTTTGGTGAACATATTTTCAGCTTGCTCTCCAATTTGGAGAGAATTGATTAAGTGGTGATTAGGCAAACTCAGGGAAAAGTCAAGGAAACATTCCTAGGAACAGAAACCCTTCCCTCCTTCCTCCTGTTCTCAAGGAGGCAGGAGGAACTGGGGCTTGCCATTATCTGGGCCTCTGGGGTGAATTGGGGGAGCAGTTTCAAGGACACCAAGGAACTGTACCCCTGGGAGTGGGATAGGTCATAGACCAAGTTGACCTAGAAGTGTAAAGACATCAGAGACATTCTCAAACAGAAAAAAAAAAACCCAGAGATACTACACTTGTGAACTCTTGGGGAAAAAATAAAACCAGATTCCTTAATGATAAAGTCCAGTCACTCAAAAGATTGGAAAGGACTGGGTGCAGTGCTCAGTTTTGTTTGTTTGTTTGAATTTTATTTATTTTTTATACAGCAGGTTCTTATTAGTTATCTATTTTATATATCTTAGTGTATATATGTCAATCCCAATCTCCCAATTCATCACATCACCCCACCACCAGGAGTACCTATTTTTAAGTTCAGTGAATTTCAAAGCAACACACATTTCTTGAAAAGCTGCTCTGTGTAAATTGTTTCAAAATGTTTGTCATCATCTCAAATACCACATATTCTCCTACTCACAGATTTAGAGAAACTTAACTGCTTAAAAAATCTTAAGCCAGGACTTCAATACTGTGTAGTAAAAGAATCCTTCATGCCTCTCTCTATTCAGCTACAGTTGGCCTGTGAACAACACAGGGATTAGGGTTGCCCATTCCCCACGAAGTCAGAAATCCCACTGTAACTTAGAGTTCACCCTCAGTAGCCAAGCTTCTTCCGTATCCTTGGTTCCACGTTTCAGATCCAACCAATCACCAATCACATACTACTGTAGCATTTACCATTGAAAAGATCTGCGTATAAGTGGACCCATGTTGTTCAAGGGTCAACTGTATTATAATTTCACAATATATTTCAATACACTGACCAAAACAAAGGTAGCCATCCCAAACAAATTATTTAATGAATTCTACCTCTATGCCTCAACTGCTGCTGTCCCTCACTTAGCGTCACCTGGGAAAACCCTCTTATTATTTTCTTTTTCTTCCACTAATCTTTTTCCCTGATATACTTCAAAACCATGTTCCAAACATTTATCTACTGGGATGTCTTGCTTAATTAACTCCAAGCCAATTCTGGTCACTGTTTTATTCTGGATTGTATCATTACCTATAAAATAATCCAATTTCGTTGCTACAAGAAAACATGTTATAGGTGAAGAAACTAAAGCCTAGAAATGAGCAGAGGTTTGCCCAAGACCAAAGTTATCCCCAACAATCCAATGCAATACGTATTATTATAATTGTTATTTGTACTATTTTACATATGAAAATTTTGAGATAGAGGGGGCCTAAATAACTTTTCCAAGATCACACGGTGGCTAACCTGGGATTTAAGCCCAGGTACTCAAGCTCCAAAGCTTATGCTTATAACCACACCACTCTAGAGGGATATTCTGTACCCAAATAAACCAGACTATCTATCTCTAAATTAGTGTGGACTCTTTCAAGGCAGTCAACTTGGAATATTACACATTTATGCCAATGATACTGATATTTTACCAGAATATTTTCAGACTTGAGCTACTGGAATTAACATGAGACTATCTGGTGCACTCTTTTGAATATTCTCAACAAGAGCAAACTCTTTTCCTATGTAGACAATTTCTATCTGGAACTAATCAATAGTCACAGCAGGGCTAACAAGTGAGATGGCGAATTAAACTTTATAAAATCTTGTTCAATAGAAAATGTACTAGAAATATAGAATAGTAAGACATTTTTGAAGGAATGATTCATACGCTTTCCATACTAAGAGTTCCAGAAACATCGTGAGTAAGGCTAGCATTTCATAAATGCCTAAACAGATGCTAATGTGTGTGCTTTCTTAGCATGCGCTTCCTCTTCTTCCAGCAATATTCCCTAATTTATTTGGAGACACTGCACTTCATGTGATGTTGGTGATGCTCTTTGCTGGAATCCAACAACGGGCATGTGACCTAGCATTAAGCAAGGTGAGCACCCATTCAATGGCCTCATGATTGGTTCAGAGGTGAACACATGGCTGAAGCTTGTCTAGTCAGAGTGACTCAGTCTCAGCACTCTTGCAACCACTCCCAGCATGGAGTTGTAAGGCGGGGAGACTGTGGCTGGAGAGCCAGCTTGCTCACAAACATTGAACCTGAATATGAAACCAAAACATGGAGAGAAGCAGGGTCCAGCTAAGGGATTAAGAGAGACTAGGTCCTTAGAGCTTAGTTTGAATCCCTGTATCAAACTAAGCTTGAAACCAACTGCACCTCAGGACTAGATTCCATTTTCTGTCACTTGTGGAAAGTTTTAACTAATATATATTTTGAGGTGACTATCTAAAAAGATACCATTCACTAGCTGTGAATCATTCATTCACCCCTAGTGACTATAGTATTATTTGTATGCACAGTAGGGATTTAGTATAAGTCTATTATAATGTACTTCTGGAAATTTTTTAGACCAAAGCATTCTGTTTTTACTCAAATGCCTGAAAACGTCTGACTTGCATGAGTTTAATCTCAGAGTCATATCCACTTAGCATTATCTTTATTCTATGAGGGTGAGACCAGAGGGGTAGGGAAAAAGCAGAAAACATTTTGTTCATATATTTTATAAATTATACACAATAAATTAATCTTTCATACAAGGATACAATACCAATGCCTTTTTAAAATTATCTTTAAATTTACAAGTGAGAGCTATGACTAAAATACTCAAATATCACTAAATTGTTGATTTTGAAAGTCAATTTATCTGGAGACTCTGAGTCAGGGTTAAGCATTTTAATCTGATTTTATGGATATGATTTGAAAGTCACTCATAATTGAGGCTGATCCTTTGTATCTTGCAAGACAAAATTATATACAACCAGTCATTTTAAAGTGATACAAATCCAAATTAAATGAGGCAGATAAAATAATACACAATAAACTAGAATTATTATATTATGTGAAATATAATCTAACGTCAAAATAGCCAGTATCTCTTCAATGCTAGGTCTATCATCCAATTGCTACCCAAAAAGTACCAAATTTACTTAAATATACTGTTGTTTCCTATTCAAACTTTTGTAGGTTTCTTCATCACCACCTCTAATGATGAAAATTGCACTGCCCTGTGATATTTAAGCTACATTAAATTTAATTTTCACACGTTCACTTGAGTTATATTAACACAGATTTTTTTTCCTGAATTTTGTTTCTATTCCTTCAAAAAAATGTGTTCAAGACAGTAGTTTTCAAATAGAAACACAATTTGACCAAGGAACAAACTGATTTATTATGAGTGATTCCAAATTATATATATTTATATATATATACATCAAGGCATATATATGTATGTATGTATATATATATGTGTGTGTGTGTGTGTGTGTGTGTATCTATACAGATGGCAGTGAGTAGGACTCTCAGCAAAAAGAACCAACTGATAAGCTTTTCTCTAAGAAATATCATTTTTCCTACCATTAAGTGTCATATTCTCTTCTACTCAAAAAAACACACCACAGGTATTAAGTGAAATTCCCAGATATCACAGGGTGGAACAAAGTTTCCAAAGACAAACATTTCTTGGGTTGGCAAAGACAGCAGTTAAAAAAAAAAAAGCCATAGAGGTAACTGGTAAATATATATTTTGGTAACAACAAGAATATTGGAAGGTATACAATTTCAAATGTACTGCTTTCAATATCCTAGTTTTTCCTTTATCTTGTATGAAATATATCACTGATAGCAGAGCAATATTTAGATCTCCTCAATTTTCAATTATTCAACCACCTTTCTTATCACCTCCCCATTTTGCAAAGCACAAAACCCATCAGCTTTTTCCCCAGATCCCTCATTTCTGGATTAATCTGTACTCTGGACAGATGCAAACTATTTGGGATTTTGTGTTAATAGGCACCTGATATCATTTTCATAAGTTTCTTTTGATACTACCTTTTAATTAACAGGATGGAGACCGAATAAGCCTGTCGGATGTTTCAACAAAATAAAAAGGAATATATTATAAACCCACAAAAGTACATTGATTATGTCTACAAAGATATATAATTAAAAAGTATAAATCAAGGACCGCTATTTTACACTTGACTTCAGTTATTGTGAACACTTGTGGTCTAGTAGCGCTCATTGTTAAGGATATGATTTTATGTGTTTAGAGTAAATCTGCTGTAAGCAATTTTATAGTTTAATGAAAATAATTATAGTTTGAATAAGTAGTATGAAGTGTATCTGATGCTACTTCCCCAAAATAAGCTATGATATAAATTATCATGATTTATTATGGTTATTCTTCTGGCTATGTTTGGAGTGGATTCTAGAAACTAATGATGATTCTAAAATTGCAAAAAAAGCATTTCAGGCTATTTTTCCTCAGATCTCATATTTCTCTATAAAATTGAAACAATTTCCACCATGGTACAATATGTGTTACTGTGAAGATGGCATGATTGAGCTGTCAATTTGACAGCTTACTTTAATTTACACCATTTGGTCAAAGAATACATTTTTCAGTCTTTTTGAATATATCATATGCCACTGTTGCTACTTGCTCTTCATTTTTTAGCCTGTCAAACAGTAGTGCTATGCTCTAATGCAAAGCCATGTATATACCTATTTAAACTCCTTAGAGTAGCTCCAACTGCAGTGTCTTTTTCAGGTATGTTTTTAACTTCTTATCAAAAGTCAGAATAATAGATAACTTTTCTTTTTTAAATTGAAAGTGTTTTCAGGCCTACCCATAAGTTATAGACACCTGAATCCAACCAACTGCTCCCTTGAGGGATTAAAAAAATTTTCAATAGCATGTAGTCATTCCATGAGCTACTAGATGATTGGAAGCAAGGCTCAAAGAACTCTACGCTGAGTAAAGAATCCGATTAGAAAAATCATGGCTCAGTTCCAAACTTCCAAGCTCTTCATTCCATAAATCCCATCAACTCATTCTTCCAACAGACATTTACTGAGAGCCAGCCAGATGTCTGACTGTGAGCTAGACACTGGCAAACGTGATCAAGCCTAGATAGCAGATGAACTATTGAATACTAGGCTGGCAATGATACTAGACACAAGGTTCTACTGGAGCACAAGGAAGGACATCTGATTCACTACAGGAAGGTTAAATCCCAATGCCACAGACCAAGCCTGTGCCTAAACAGACTCAAAATGTCCAAAGGAGCAAATAGTAATTTAAAACATATATTTTCAGATAACAAAACTTGCAATATCATTCCTTCTCATTATTACTTGGAGCATCTTTTGCCCCTTGAATTTCATTGTTAGAGCAAGGTCAGTCTATATTGCCTTAAGGTTATGGAAATATTATGGGTCTTTTAGAAAACTCTCTCCAATTTTTTCCTAAATTTGACTCCAAAGCTTATTTGAGGGTGTAAATTGCTGCTCCTTAAGGACTTACTTAATAGTCATTTGAAACACCTTATTAAAGGAGTCAGCCATTCTTCATCACAGAGGTCTGTCTTGGTTGACTGTGATGATCACATTCATTGTAAACACATGAAATTAGGGGCATGCGTATACAGAGCCTCTTAAACTCAACTGCTTAGAGAAATATTTTTTTAAAAAAACCTTTATTTTCTCACTGCTCAGACTTCATGCATAACAGGAAAATTATTTTTTAATTTATGTCAGAATGAATACATACCAAAATATTTACATTGGGGGTTGGCTATTTTTGTCTGCCACTGATTCTTGTTAGGAGCGGCATTCGTTGGATATTGATGCTCACTAATTTTATCAGCATAGGTTTGAAGTTACATAGACCTGGATTCTAATTCAGGTCCCATTACTTTTACCTGTTATATGATTGCAACTAAATTATTTAACCATTTGAGGCTTTGGTTTCCCAATTTGTAAAATGGAGGCAATATTTCTTACCCAAAGGACTGTGGTGAGAATTAATTATATAACAAAGTGCCTAGAAATTGCTCTCTGTCATTAGTAAGTTGTTCATAATATTTGATCCTATTGGATACCAATTACCAAACAGGAGATAGGAAACAGTCATTTTCTAGATAAGTCATGGCCTGGGCAGGTCTATTTAGCTAACTGTATGCCAGAGGGGAAACAATTAACTACTGGTTTTCTTTTATTAAGCCAACATTTTCTGATTACTAAAAGCATCAATTTTGCCACCATTAGTACCTTGATTCACTACATATAGCAAATGACAATAATATCATAAGGATTATCTGGGAAGCTTTCAAGGAACTCAAATTCCTGGGTCCTATCTTAAACCCATCAAATAAAAGTCTTTTGAGGTGAGGCTGAGATATCTATGTTTGAAGTTGCTTCCTAGGTGATTCTTATGCTCAACTAAGTTTAGGAAACACTGCATTAAATGACCTAAGTCAAGGTTAAGTACAGTAGTGCAAGTAATACCTTCCTGTTTAACCTACTTCTAAGACTTCAGTACAAAAGACTGACCTCGATCTAACTGAAGAGCAATTAACTCCTATCTGTCTTTATTCATCCATATAAAAAAGGGCAGCGAAAGATAACACTGGGTCAGTTAAGTACCCTTTTCACAATGCTCTTCTTAATGTGCTATTTTTTATGTCAATTTGCCATCATCTTAAAACTTAGAAGCATTTTTCCAAAAAAAAAATTTAGAATGTGGAATTTAAACATACCTTAGTTCATGGGTGCTCGACCCTCTTCATGCACTGCTACCATTTCAGGAGCTTTTGAAATACTGATAGTTGGAACCCACCTCCAGATTCTGATTTAATTGGTCTGGGGGCTGTCCAGGTGTTTAAAATTTCTTGGTGATGCTAGGGCGGGGCCCAGACAAAATCACTGCTGTTGTGATTGACAACTCACCTTGAGGATGTTTGACTTCTCTGGCATACTTTTCCTCCATCCATCAGGGTGGTTTCCAAACTCCATGGTCCTCAGACCCACCGAGGAACTTCACAGCACTAGAGATTCCCAAGAAGCCAAATCAGCAGCTATGAAATAGAATCTTGGAAAGGGTATCATTTAAAATTCCCCAGGTAATTTTAATAATGATGATAATAATTACTAATACCCACTAAGCAATTAGGTGCTAGGCAATATTCTAATCTTTTTGCGTTTATTGATTAATTTAATCTTCAATAAAACCAGTGAGTGAAAGGGTCATTGACCTCCTTTCACAGTGATAAAACCGAGGAACGGGGAACATAAGTAACTCATCCCACATCACACAGAGAGTAAGAGGCAGATCCAAGGTTTGAACCCAGGCCATGATATACCAGAGACATGTTCTTAATTAATTTATTTTGTACAGCAGCCTTATGAGGTAGATGCACATTATTCTCATTTTATTGGGTGAGGAAATCCACATGGAAGAAAGCAGTTATTTAAAAAGAACTTAAAAACCAGTATAGTTAAATTATAAGCAGAGCTACTGATTAATTACACCAGCCATTAAACACCTGTATCCTCTATCCTCTTTGTAGGTGAACTTATTTCACTGCCAATCCCTTTTTGCAGACTCTAAAATCTTCCCAGCCACGAAGGCCAAATGTTAACAGTTGGACCTGGCCATTTTCTAGATGAACTTTTTTACTGCTTTTCTTTGCTAGATTGGTTGCCTTTTGTACATACAGATAATGTCTCTGGCATTGAGCTAGCTGGTATAGCTGGGATGGTCCTTCAGTCCCTTTGAATATTTGTTGATGTCCAGTTTTAAAAAAAACTTGTCCTCTCCCTTTGAATGTATATGTTGGATATCACAGGCTAGGAGGCAGACCTCTTGGAACAATGGGCTAGACAGACATCATATTTATGTTTTTATTTTCTAATACCTAGTGCAGTTCAGAGACAGTGGTGAAATAACACATAAAACACTGACCACTTTAAACTGGTTTTGCTTCTTTAAAACAGGTTGTTGATTAATCAAACCTGGAGTTATTTTACAGAGACATCACTACACATAAGCAGGATAGGAATATGTGTCTCCATCATGACCTCAGAACAAGAATCTTCAGCCTACAGAACTCAAAGAATAGAAATGTTGCCACCAGAGCTCTTTACAAAGCAAATCCTTCAATAAGAAAAATCTGGCTTTCAGGAGCCCAAGTAGCTTGATTACTAATTCAAAACCAGCCAGTCAGCTTCCAAGTATGAAATTCTCCTAACTCCTTAAATTTCACCCTGAACCCTGGATAGGAGAGACAGATTTGAGCCCTGCCTCCTGTCTCCTCGCCAGTGGACCTCACAATAAAGGTCTTTCTTTTCTCAAAAGCCAGTGCCATAGTATTGGCTTCTGTGCACCTCGGGCAGCGATCCTTTCCTAACAGTAGCACTTAACAATCTTTGTTGATTGAATTAATAAGATTATGAAGGCAGGAAACCATGTCTCTTGAGCTTCACCAACTAGCAGACTTGAACATCTCTGTGCTATTCTGTGCTCTAATTTATTTATCAAGGTAGCATTTTCCCTTAGGAAATATATTCTTCCCTAACAAAACCACTCCTGCATGGCCCTAAATTAATGTTTATGTCAGGAGGATCATTTTCTCTGGAATTTCTGGCCATTTTCATTGATTACTAGTTAATGATTCAATGATTACTAGTTAATCAATTACAATACTGTGTGTGCCACTTTTGGTTTCTCAAGGACTCTAATGCTATATTGTCCAATATGGTACCCACCAGCCATACAGAGTTACTGAGCCCTTGACATGTGACTAGCTCAAAATGAGACATGTTGTAAGTGAAGATACGCACTGAATTTTGTACAGTATGAGAAAAATGTAACGTATTAATAGTAATTTTATCATATCTTGAAATAAAAAAGGTACATTTGGTAAAATACATTGTAATTAATTCCACCTGTTTCCTTTTACGCTTTGCATGTAACTAGAAAACTTAAAATTATATATGAGGCTTGTACCTGTGGCTCGCATATATCTATTGGAGAACGTTTGTCTACAGTCTCGATTATTCTGGCAGCTCCTGCATGTTGACTGTGCCTCATATAGCTAGGTGACCTAATACAACTTACCTAATTTCTCTATTCCTCAGTTACTTAACATGTCCAATCATACTATTTTCTAGGTTTGCTGTAGGAATGACATGCTAGGATGCTTTCAAATTCCCAATACAGGACCAGGTTTCTTAATTACTTCTTCAGACCACCACCCTCTCAACCCATCCAACCCCAAATGCAGTCACTACTTGGAAGCAAAGGATGATGCAGCCATTCTTCTCCATGAGAAAAGGGACAATGCATCCTCAATGAAAATGAATTTGAAAAATTTTAATCCTTCAACTTTACCTGCCCACTTTAGAGAGGGACCATTTACAAACTTCTTCAAAGTTTAAAATTGGATATATGACAGTTTACTCAAATTTCCAGTTACTAAATAACTGGTGATCAGGTGATCCTATCAAAAATGATCGATCCAAGTGTGCTGAGGAAGCATAAATTAAACTGAAATCAATCCATCAATCAGTTAAGTTCCTGCAGCATCTTTAGGCTACGGAATTTGAAATAAATAAATGAAAAGCAAATTATTACTTTTAAATTATTATAATAATTATTATTATTATGTTAAGTTTACTGAAGCAAAGATGTCATTACTTTTAATCAAGTGACAGGACTAATTTTAGGATAAAATATGGTTAAGCACTTGCCAAAAATAATTTAAATTTATTTGTAATCTTATTCATGTGATGATTTTCTCTTCACCAGAAGTTTTCTCATTTGTATAACTCAAAGTAAAATTTCATACTTTTGATAAGTGCTGTCACTTATAATGTTTAATATTAAAATCCTAACGGGAATGTGTGAAATTCTACATTTTCATAGGTTTTTTCACATCAACGAGAAAACTGAATTACCATAAGCACACATACACACTAAAGGTTTATTTAGAAAACACCTGAAAATTAGAACCCATATGTCCATAATCTTTAAAATGGATCTGGGTAAAAATCCATTAGGAGTAAAATCTGTCATTGGTTGCCCGGTTATACGGTGGGAAGTGGGGCTAGTGATGGAGGGTAGGGTGACTGGTACTAAAAAATAGTTATCTTGGAGATTTACTCATATTTTTAATAAGTATTTTTAAACCAAGACATTTATGCATGAGGAAATAAGGAGGTGAGTACCTCCCTCCCACTATCCCCCACAAAACAGGTATCAAATCATTCAAGGCCGTAAGATCCTCATGTTTTCATTTCAGTATTTGGTGCATAATGTGTTCACATGCTGGAGTTAATTGACTGGCATAACTTTATAATGAAATAATGCAAAGACTATTTAGCAAACTCAGTTATTTCTATATTTATCGAAGATGGTCTCCATGTGTTATTCAGTTGCAAGCAATTATTACAGGAACAATAATTCATGTACCAAAACTGTCTAATTCAGAAGGGCGGCAATTTGGACTTTGTTAAAAAGACACCTATGAACTTTTTAGGAGTTGCAGTCTGATAAATATATAAAGGAAATGTGGTTTACATATGGCCAAAGAGTAAAGAACAATCCCCACATAGGACTATAGTGCAAAAGTGAGTACCTAAAACATCAAATTAGCTTAAAATACCAACAATGCTACCAGATGACTGAGAAAAAGAGGAAAGAGACAGCAGGAGTCTGTCTTTTCATTTTCTATAAGTACAGGTAAAATAACCTGGTCTCCTTACTCAACAACTTTTGAATTGCCAGTTTATTTTCTAATAGGTATGTGATGAAATTTTGAGAGCTATAAAATACTTCTCTGGTAATTGAAAGATCAAAACAGGTCTCCTTAAATCTCATATGCTGTAGGGTGCATAAATCTGCTAATTTCACAGATTTATTAGTGTTTAAATAGGAATAATTAAAATAGCATTCTAAACCCACAAGTCTAAACAAACAAAAAATGAGAGGAGGAAATGAGTATATGGGAAAGTTCAAGGATTTGGGATAATGAAAGAACACATCAAAACTTTTCTCTGTCTTACAGAATGTCATTAATACCATTGAAAGCACATCAGGCACTTCTGTGTTGCCTGATATCAATCATGAAATCCCCAAATACTCCAAAGACCCTCCTAGCAGTACTTTCAACCCATCAGAAACTACCAAGTAATGGGACTCTTCTGAGAAAGGCTGTCTTCATGTGATTTCCAACTCTGTTTCAATACCAAATAGATCTGAATGCTTATCGGATCTAATCAAAACTGCCAAGAACTGTGAATTCTACCCATCTGTCACTAGGTTATTGGCTCAAGACAATATTAAGAAAAAGAATAAGAGACAAAATCAGTTGGAAAAAAAGTTTTTCAACTTTCAATCCCTTTTCTTTATTGTCTATTGAGCAGCAAGTTATGTGCTTCCAAACTGGCTTGAAGTTGAATCCCAAGTTTCAAATCAACCACCCTCCGTCAGGAATTAGTTACCACACACTCACACACACACACACACACACACACACACAATTATTTGAACTACTTTACGTTACTCACTCATCTCTCTTCTCTTTTCTCGTTTGTCCTATCTTGTCTACTCCCCTCCCTTCCTTTCTTCTCCTCTCCAGGGTCTTTGGTGAAAGAAATGCCAAAAACAAGCATAAGGGAACTTGCAGGAGTATAAGCTCTCTACCAATTTAGGCTGTTTCACTGAAAGAAAAGACAGGGAATTTGTATACAGTTAGAACAAAGTTTCATAAGAAGTATGCCATTTGCAGGGCTTCTTGATTATAATGTTCTTTTATCTCACCTTGTGTCATTAAAATACAGGACATCAGCAATAAAACTAAAAGTAAATATGCATATATCCTTATCCATGTAGGGAAGCAATAAATCTCCTTCACTGATAGCAGCTGTACTGCAGCTATCATTTGAATAGTGCAGCTGCCACAACAATATCAAATTTTATAGTTAAAAAACTGTCAAAACTTTAATGTCAAAGTGGAGGTAGATATATATTGCACTATAAATAAGCATCCTCTAATGAAGAAATGAATCATATTTATTTTTTTCCATTGAATAGCATATATCTTACCTACTGCAATCTGTCATAATAGAACTCATTATACTCGAATGTCTATAATACAAAATTCTGATTTATACTAATTAGGTTGGCTTTCATTGAGACATATGAGAACTTGAAAGCCCCTGCCTGAGAGCCGAACTCTTACCTCTTCCTTTAAAAAAAAAATTTTTTTTTCCATTTCTTTCTTCAAAATATAAGCATAATGGATATTTGGAGGGATCTGCTGCTCTTTTCCTTCCGTATAGTTTAAACTTCTGTGTTTGATTGGCAGAGGTGAAAGGTACATGCAGTTTGGAGAAACTCAATTTGGCAAATGTTTAAACCTAAAATTACTAGCTCTAGAGCAGGCTTATTCAGAGCCATGTGATCTCAATCTAAAGATGGCGTCACGAGGATTCTCTGGTCTCTCACTCAGTGCCTTGCAGGATGTGGTTTTGAGTGGGACACTAAGCTGCCAATACAAAAGTTGTGTCTCCATACACATTTTGAAGAGGCTAGCTTCCTCTGAGGGGGAAAAATAGGTTGTGGATATATAAACATACCCAAAACACTTTGAGGCATTTTTGTATAGATTTTTGAAAAGGCAAAGTTGTTCCTAGTCCACTAGCTGGTCAGTTGATATCAAAGATGATGCTTAAATGATATGGAGAAAAAAATGACACTCTACAGCTCAGCTTCTGGAATGTGTCAAATCTCTCCATTAATAAGCAAAGACAGTTTATCTTAACCAGTCTTAAAATTCTGATAAAGGAGCCCACCACATCTTCAGAAGTCTTGCGTTTTACAGTTCTTTTGTGTGCCTGTCACATTATGCTATGTCAGCTGGCACGTGGCAATACCAAAGTCACATATTTTAATTGCCTCCTTCATTCTCTGTGCCATAAATGGTACCTTTGGCATCAGAGAAGCCACTTGAAGTAAAGTATCCCTCACACCACGGAGTATGAATATTTTGCTCATGGCGTTGCTACCTGAAATACAGACAAACCAGCACAAACACTGCTACAAATGAAGCAGTAAATGTATGATCTATAAGCACCAGGAGAGCCTGTAAATGAAGTTCCATTTCTAGGCTTTCATCAACTTGCCAGTTGGACGGTGTTACTGTAAGAAAGTCATGCAGAACTAAAAAGTGACGTTGGTGTATTTCATATATCATGTCTCTTTGGCAGAGTATGTCCAAAGGTAGCAACTAGGAGCACTTATTGTAATGGGTGCATTGCAGCAAGAATAAACTTGGTGAATTGGACTAATACCAAGTTCAATTTGGTACTGGTCTAAATAGTCCAAGATGTATGTTGGAACATTTGGGACATTGAACATATGGGACAGGCCATTTTTAAAAATATTTATTAAATTCCCACTAAGTCTAGAGCCCCCAGTATATTATAAGTATTAGGTATTTATATAGACATAAATAATGTTCAGCATTTCGTCAAGGCCTACAGGCATAGAAAAAGATATTTCCATATGCATGCATAATAAGAGGCTGAGTGTTTTGAGTACAACATATTCCTGGTTCTCAGAGAAGTGATTAATTGAAGAACACCAGGGCAGTTTACTAGAGTATCAAACATTTTCACTTGATTGCCAAAATCATGATAAAAGGGAATGCTATATATTCCTCATTTTGCAGATGGAAAACTGAGGTTCATCTCTGCCACTTGGATTATGGAAGGACTGAAGATGAGTGCGTTTTTAATACTCAGAGATGGTGAAAGAGATTTTACTCTTAGAGATCAGCATGAATGGAGGCCTCTAGTCATGAAAACACTAGGCATATTTGAGCAAAAGTAAATGATCTTGTGTCCTGGTGCACAGCGAATGTATGCACAGTAGCTGCAGAGACAGTGCATAAGTATAGCAGAGGGAAAAAAGAGAACAAAGGTGATACAGTAAAGCCCCAGGCTGTAATGTTAGCTGTTGATTAATCCATTTAGAAATGGAGTAATCGTCCTTAAAAAACTAAATATATAGTTACCATATGATCCAGCAATCCCACTCCTGGGTATATACCCAGAAAAGACAAAAACTCTAATTCAAAAAGATACATGCACCCCAATGTTCATAGCAGCATTATTTACCAAAGCCAAGACATGGAAGCAAACTAAATGCACTTCAACAAATGAATAAAGAGATGTGGTATATATATATATATATATATATAAAATGGAATACTACTCAGCCATAAAAAAGAATGGAATAATGCCATTTGCAGCAACATGGATGGACCTAGAGATTATCATGCTAAGTAAAGTAAGTCAGACAAAGACAAATATCATGAAGTACCACTTATATGTCGAATCTAAAAATATAATACCAATGAACTTATTTACAAAACAGACGCACAGACATGAAGAACAAACTTACAGTTACTGAAGGGGAAAGGGGTGGGAGGGATAAATTAGGAGTTTAGGATTAACATATACACAATACTATATATAAAACAGATAAACAACAAGGACCTACAGGGAACTATGTTTAATATCTTGTAATAACCTATAATGGAAAAAAATCTGAAAAAGAATATATAAGTGTGTGTATGTATGCATATATATGTATATATGTAACTGAATTACTTTGCTGTACACCTGAAACTAACACAACATTGTAAATCAACTATACTTAATTTTTTTAAAAAATTAAAATTAAAAAAAAGAAATGGAGTCATGGTCTAAATGGAAAATACATACAATTGTGGAGGTAGAGGGAAGCAGTCAGTTCAGCTATTATGACATACCATAAACTGGGTTGTTTAAATAACAAAAATTTATTTCTCAGAGTATGGGAGCTGGAAGTCCAAGATCAGAGTGCCAGCACAGTCAGGTTCTGGTGAGAGCCCTCTTCCTGATTTGTAAATGATTGCCTTCTCACTATGTCTTCACAGGGTGGAGAGAGACATCATCTCTCTCATGCTTCTTCTTATAAGGCCACTAATCCCATTCATGAGGGCTCCACCCTCATGACCTAATTACTTTCCAAAGGCCCCACCTCCTAATACCATCATACTGGAGATTAAGGTTTTGACATATGAATTCTGGGGGAGATACAAACATTCAGTCTACTGCAGGGCAGAAGTAAAAATATGGTATTAGGGCCTATAACTTGATAAACTGCAAACTACATCTCTCCCTCCTGTCTTGCTCCTGAGATTTGTTTCTACTTCTGCATATAAATTATTAAGTACAACTGTATTTTCTATGAAATGAAACATTTAAAAGAGAAATGCCAATATATGCATTCTTGTGTGTATATATTATATATATATTTCTGTTATCTTAACTCTGGGTTAGGAAAGTGGCCCTTCTGAACCAGAGCACACTGTCCCACAAAGAATAAACACAAAAATGAGTGACTATGAGTGTCTCTGTGCCATCGTAAGATAATAAGCACCTTTGAAGGGGTATTCATTTTTTCAGGCCCCAGAGGCACCATGTACTGCCAGGAGACAATAATATTCCTACTTATCCCCAGGATACCTGGGATAATCTACTCATTATGCAAAAATATTGTTGAGAGCTTGAGATAAAAAGGAGTCATAAACAACAAATCTACAGGGGAGAGCTCTCTGCAACCTTATAAGCAAGAAAGATTCTGGGTCCGGGAAGAGATTTGCTCTCTGTATTTTGATAACTTAATAGTCAGTGTGGTCACAACTTTGAAAAACGTCTGATCTTCCATGGACTGAACTGCTTATCCATAAACAGTCTCAGAGAGCCTTGATGGAGATAAGAATGAGGTGTGCTAAGGAAATCTCTGTGTTGTGAAGACAGGGAGTGGGTGGCCGCTTCTAACCTCTAGTAAATCATCTAATTCATTAAAAGTCCTGGCCCACTGTCAGAGAGCCTGGTGTGATAAATCTTTTCATTCCCCAACTTACTTTTATGAGAAATGCCATAGCGTGGCAGCAAATATATCCAATAACTATTGCCAGATAATGACAAATCTCTGATACCTTTTGTCACATTATAGTCTATGTTGCTAGTTTCATATTTACAAGCAAATTGTTACCTCAAAATATGAAACACTGGCATTTAGAGAAATACAGAAATTACTCACTTCCCTGGAATTCTGCATGACAAATTAATACTATGCTTTAACTCTAATAAATGTAGCTGTAACCGAGTTTTCATAAACATTCTTGAGACATTCTTCTGGAGTAGCTTTATTTTGGCACCCTACTTTTCCTGCTTAAACAAATGAAAAGGTTGGCTGATATTGTCAAAATACAGCACTTCTGGTGAACCAAGAGCCATTTATTAAAATAATGTATTGATGCAGTGTCATAAAATACAAAATCACATTTCTACAGGAAAAACCTATTACCCTAAGCCAAGATTATTTTATTTTAAAAGAAAAAGTATTGCAGTTGTGGATTCTGAAAGTAATATGATATGGTTCAGACCTCCACCTTTCGGAGGCTAACCAGGGGGCTTTTAATGCACAGTGATATGTTATGTAAAAGAGATATTTGTGTAATTAAGAAGTCTTCTTGTCTTCATAGAAATGCATTAACTGGAAGTAGATTCTGGATATCTTATGACTCAGAATAACTAACTTAAGGACACAAATATGATTTATCACAGTTGTGGAAAGGGTTTAAACCAACACATAGGCAAATGTGACAACAACTAACACACCACACACACACACACCCCTCCTGGAGGGTCAGGGCTCTCCAGAGCTGACCATTTTCCTGACATCGTCTTAATCTTGTCCTTTGTCACAGCACTGCACTTTTTGCTCTAAAGGTTTCAGCACTAAAAAGTGGGGAGGTGAAGCCATAGTTCAATTCAATTTATTTTTATATTGCCTCTCATACAAAGTCTCTCAAAACGCTTTACAGTAAGAGATAAAATAATCTTATAACACTTGCCCATATTTGAAACAGCAGTACTCACCCAGACAGCAAGGGGGTAAAGCCATGCACAGTCATGGGTCAAAGTCCCTGGCGAAGCACCCCTCATTTAGAAGCCATATAAATGAACATTTCAGCAGAGTGACGTAGCCATAGACCATTACTCGACAAGACCCACTTTCTCAAGGGACAAGTAAGAGGCTTCATTTTTCTATTCAAATAAAGCATTATCTCTCCTCAACCTGTGGTGATCTCAACTGGTGACCAGTTTCCTCTCACATTCAAAACTAAAGAGCCAAAGCACAGGAACATGTTTTCTTTCTATTGTTGCCAATTACTTTAATCACACATGATTTATGGCTTCCTGGAAAGCAGTTATTCTGGGGTACCTCTTTTAGTTGTCTGTGTTCCATATTTTGGCCACAAGAGGTAAAGGAGAAAGGCTGGTGGAAAGACGAAAATGAGTAGTCTCTTGTTTAGTCAACCTACAGCACAGAAAAAAGAAATGCTTACACTTGAAGCTTGAAAACCCGGAACGAATCAATGGCACTCTGGGGCAGGAAGAAGGAATAAGGGAGGATAATGGAGAAAGAAATTTTGCTAGATAAGGCAGCCCAAATTAAATAAGAATTCCCATTGTAAAACAACAAGAACAACAACGAATGTCTGGAAAGGATAATGAGGAAGCCAATCCTGGCAAAAGAAAATTAGGTCAAATCGATACGTCAGGTTTGTGTAGCACGTTTAACTTACAAAAGGGTTTTTCTGGACTTGATGTAAGGAAATTGGAGATGTTACTGGTCTCTGAGAGTGACTGAGTTATCCAGCATCGGAAGAAAGTGCAGTCCGCAGTTAAAAGCTACCACGTTTGCAAAGATGTTCTTTTACAAAGCAAATAATGGTTTGAAATTACCAAGCCCCAGTGAAAGTAATTCTCAAAAAAAAAAGCTTTTCTCCCGATCCCCACTACACCTCACATACTTTTTCAAGTATTGAGGCAAAACACTCTCTATAAAAAACATTTTTTTTCAAAAAGTACAAAAATTCAAAGAAGCCTCTGGCTCCAGGAGAATTCACAGTATTCGTATCAGTAAATAATCCAAAATGTATTTGTTTAGAAAGCATGTTTCTAGTAGGATATGAACCTTTTCTACCCTCTACTTCTTTAATAGAATCACATCTTTACAATACATAATAACAAAACAGAATATATTGTAACTCATTTCTTGACCTTTTAATATTCCTGTCACTGATTGTCAGAGTTGAGAACTACTCTCTATCTTGAGGTGATGGATTATTTAATTAACCATTGACCTTTTCCCAACATTTGTTGACAATGAGCATAGTCCCATGAAAGCTGCCTGCTTTGGATATTGGTCAATTCTGCATTGTTTATCAATAGGAGAATGCCATTTTTTGTAACTCAGATCAAGTAACCAGAATTACTTCTGCCATTTATTTGTCCAAACCTATTTTCAAATGAATTCATGTCTGTTTCCTTTTGACTATCTATTAGAAAAGAACAATAGGTTTAGTATACCTTTTTAAAAGAAATTCCATGCCAACAAGTATGGCTGATAGAATTTAACTGAATCAACCTACAGAAAAATCATGTTTTCTAGTAATGGATCTTTTCAAAAAAGCTGCAGCAACTTTTTTCTTATGATGTACTCCTCTCCAGGTCTCCAGTTGAATCCAACTTTTTCTAGGGAATAAACTCCTTCAGAAAAATGAAGCAGACCCTTCCAATAGTTATTTGTAAATTCCCTTCATTACTAAGGAAAACGTTCCTGCATTTTTCCAAGGGCTATTTTCTTCATAGAAAGTAAAAAAAAAAAAAAAATTGTGGAGGATTCTGGCTAATTAAACAGTAAAATTAGAATCTTTTGTTGGAATGACTGGCTTCTTTTAATACACATAGTAAATAGCATCTTTGTGAGCCCCAGGAGTCCCACACCTATCCACTTTCTTTTGGACAGGCTTTTCATCTTGGATGCCACAGTGAGGGAGGCTAAGAGTATTGCAAGCCCAAGCCTGAGTTTTCATCGAGAATTTTCCATTTCTGCAGACACCTCTGCTCCCAAGATCAAGTAACGTGGTACTTCAGACAGGGGAAATTTTTCAGAGAATCTGAATTGGCCTCCTTTCTCTGTTGGCATTATTACTGTATGTTCATCTCTCAAAGATTTTTTTGAGTTCTCAACGTTTGATTGAGGGCATATCATTGTGTAAAAGGGTTTGGATCCAGACTGTTCTAAACCCCAGGATCTTAGTTCTTTTTCTTTCTGGATGATACTGTGCACCTTATTTATTTTCTTGGTGCCTCCATTTCCTCACCTAGGAAATGGGAATAAAAATAGCCACCTCTCCTACTTACTGTGAAATGGGAAGAGATAATATCTGCAAAGCTCCTGGCAAGTAGTAGAAGTCCAATAAGACAAAGCTGTTCTAATGTAATACCGAATTTTCCAGTTTGTCATGTGGACATGGCCATTATCTCTGCAGAGTGGAATTCAATATATTAGAGATGTTTCAGCAACAACTGAAGTCCATTTCCATCTCCCTGGAGTCTACAGTGTTTAAAGACTTGATATTGTGGAAGTATATTGTCTTCATTAATTTATGTTAATTTTTAACATTAGTGTGGCAGTATGGTATAATATATACAAAAGCCTGCGTGTATGTGTGCGTGTGCTTATATACACAGGTGCACATTGCACACACACAGATACTGCAGGGAGAAAGAGTTTTCATCCTAAGCAAGCAGATTTTCATTAAAGCCTAAACCTGGGACATAATATAAAGCATTAATTGTAATAGGGGCCATTTTTTTTGCTTGACAAGGAAAGAAAAAGAATTCTTAAAATGAAGCTGTTTGGAGATGAGCAAAAAAATAATATATTTACTGATCATATTTTATGAAAATGTGACAGGAAGTAAACAATAGAGCTTTACAATTATGTCCAGTGAAACAACACATGCAAGCTACGTTTGTACTGTTTTCTTATAGATCTGTTAACCATGTTATTTCCTCTGGTATCTATCAATTTCCCTTCGAAGTCAAAGAGTTTATCTCCTGTTAGTACAGAACCACATGGGCATATCATCTGATATCTAGATGGTTAAGTTGTACGTTTGATACATGGGTGACATTAATGTAATATTATGATGGATATCTATTAGCACGTACATCACCGAAACACGGACTCTCTAACGTCTTTAACAGTGGCTGCCCTTTCCATGTCAGTGTCAATCCACACCAGAATCACAAGAATGAACAAACGTGACAGGAAAGGCTGTACCAATTATAGATGAAGGGATACTGTCTACTCCCACCATTTGATGTGATTTATTTGGCAGTCCTTCTGCATTTGTAGGCAGCAGATTGTAGCTGTTTATGAAGTGACAAATGGTACTCAATGACATTGAATGACTTCTCTAATCAATTTAGCTTGTCTAAAAAGTGGTCATGAATTGTAGTGTCCGTTGAATGTGAGTAGATACAGAAAACTTTCAACTTTTTGCACCAAAAACATATATTCCAAATATATACCCAAAAGAGTGAAAAGAATAAATAATAAAATCAGTTTATTTTAATAATTGTCTTTCAAAGGAGCTCAAAAAAATACCATGTTTTATAAGCTTTTTACTCAAGGAGGTTTTTTTTTTTTTTTTTTTAAGGCTCCGGACGCACAGGCTCAGCGGCCATGGCTCATTGGCCCAACCGCTCCGCGACATGTGGGAATGTGGGATCTTCCCGGACCGGGGCACGAACCCGTGTCCCCTGCATCGGCAGGCGGACTCTCAACCACTGCACTACCAGGGAAGCCCCTCAAGGAGTTTTTTTAAGTAGTATTTTTTATTGATTTGAGAGAGATGCTTTTTTTCTTGGTCAGTTTTGTGAGATGGGGGAGCACACAGTTAACTACATAAATGCATAATTCTCTGGTGGAAAGGGAAAATAATTTAACTAGGATTGTCAGTGAAATAATTGAGGCTGCTATTATATAAAAAGCCTTTGGGCTTATGACTCCAAATATTGACTAAAGTTTTCAATTATTATTTAGTCTATTTAAACAAAACTATTTTAGTCTAAGTGATTTTATTGATGAATTTATTTGAATTAATTATAACTTTAAAAATTATCCCTTATGCACAGGTTTGGTCACATAAGCAGAAGTCATTTCCCTTACACACTGCAGAAATGTATACCCTTTAAAACTTACATGTATTTTAAATAAGACTTTCATCTCACACATATAACTAGTATAATGGAATAAAGTCATAGGCTAGGCTAACCTTACATAAGTGTATTTAGGTATTTATTTCAATTTATTAGATGTAGATAGTCTTTTACATACTTAATTCAAACCACTACTGCTATAAGCCAAGAATGATTTTTTCCTATCTCTGAATTATTCAAATTTATTAAACAATATTTCACATTTGTTTGACACCATGTCAAACTCAGGACTCCTAAAGCACGGCTGCAGCTTTGGAACTGTTATGCTTTCTCGGACTTTAATCATTTTTGGCAAGGCTCCATTTCCTGTCAGAAAGTGAAACAGCTTTGGAATGTCATTTTCACGAAAGAAAACAGAGAGAATCCGAGAGGAAGTTCTCCTCCACTCCAGATCCCCTAAGATACTCAAACACGCTCACAGGAGGGCTGGAATACATCAAACATTAGCAGAGGGAAAAGGACACAATTTTCCCACATTAAAATACATGGATAAAGTTGAACTTCTGCTAAAAATAGTTCCCATGACTAATCCTATTAAGTTTAAAAAATTGGGCAGTATCTTCCTTGAAGCAGAATTTCTCTCTGCCATCACACTGTGCTGCTGCCCACCGCCTCCCCCCCGAAAGCCAGCAGCCCCTCAATGTTAGGCCCTCATCTTTCCCTTTGTAATGACATTAGGAGAAAAGGAACAGAGAAAAAGATTGGACAGTGCGTTTTATTCAGGTCTCAAATATCAAAGAAAACCAAAAATAAGATAAACAGATCAAAATTATCTCAGAATACCAGAAATTCTGAAGAGCAATATACTGTCCTTATACATCTGCAATGTTTTCCCACTCACTCAATGTCCCCAGGGAGCAATGAGACTGCAGAAAGTAAACTAACGTGACTCTGAGCTATGCCACTTCAAAGCCTAGACAATGTTGGATGCAAAAACTGAGCAGCAAATGGAAAAATTCTATACTGTTTTGGAAATGGAAGCCCCTGATTTTTGCCTCATATGACAACCATATGACCTGGATAGGAAGGAGGAGGGGATGAAAACGGATCACTGAAAATGCCCAGCAAAGCTGAAAGATCCTGAACCAAGTACATATGTTGTTGTCGAAGAGAGAGGAAGCCATCAGTGTTCCCACCCTCTTCAGCTCACACTGATAATCAATGTTACTTTGGTCTTCCAGAAGGGGAGATATGGGAATATAAAGTAGTCACTGCAGAAGGAGTCATTAGGTACCATGATATCGGCATATGTTAGCTAAGTGATTAGCGATGGTGAGGTTCAGCTGCAATGAAACCTAAACCCAGCTGATGCCATTAACACGCTAGATCTAATGAACTCCATAGACCACATTAAAGCAGAGAAAGCAAAACAACAATTGGAGAATGGCTTTTAAAGAAATCATCAGTCCAGAAAAGGAGGGGGGATATATGTCATTTGAGAAACCTTAGTGGGACCACTGGACAGTCACTTACTTAAGCATTTGTTTTAAAGGACAGGCAGGTAACCCATCCCTAATTATGAGGAGATGTTTTAAAAATTATTTGTGCTTTTCATCTTTCTAGTTTTGCATTAGCATGTAGAAAATGAATTAACCAACTGATTTAGAGTTTTCCACTTTGTCACCATAGTGTGCAAATGCCTGTAAGCTACATTCGTCATAAAGAAAAGATCTTTTGTTATGGTTTCTAAATCAAAGTATACATGTTTAAGCTAATCTATAATTCACACCCACTCAAGCATTGGTCTTATTCTGTATAATGTACTTCATTGAAAAGTGTGACCTAGAACTCTATCAACAATGTAGCTCTGTCCAGAGAGGATTCGTTCACCTTCACGCTAACCAAGTTTTCCAGTTTGCCTTGCATGTTTAAAAGGTTCTAGCTTAATAGTTACCAAAGCAATTAAAAGGGAAAATCTTCAAGTTTACCAGAGGAAAGTAACTCTCAGGGTAAGGGTCAGTGCAGTGAGTAATAAAGTATGTGGGTGCAGGAGCCACAAGGCCTGGGTTCAACTCTCAGCTCTGCTACTTACTAATTCTAAAGTGGTAATTTTTGCAGCAATGTTGGGCCAGAAGAAAAAGAAAGACTATAAAGAGTTAAGATAGACAAGGAATGACTGAAAGCAGCAAAAAAGTGGTTTTTCTTCCCTTCTGAGCATCAATCTTATAATTCCCACAATGCTAAACTTAATATTGTTAGTTAGTCAGTTAGTGAATTTGGGCCGTGGTCTTCTGTGGATATACATGGTTTGCCTCTGCCTGAACCATCAATGAAGCCGAATCACTATCCCCTGGGGACCAGCAGGATCCAAAAGGCTATGAATTCAAACTTTCAGAAACTTTGTACAAAGCCTGTATGGCAACACACAGAAACAATTAGGAAGGATAAGCCATTGCTCTATAAAGCAGAATCATCCCACATCCAGAAAGGTTGCAATTTTATAAGCCATTTATAAAAGTTTCAGGGCAACATGACCCAAGCTCAGAGAACTTCAGGTTTCTATTTAAGGAGCCAAATTACAATAGATATTTTGACTTTAAAATTTAAAATAAGTGAAGGGATTGTCATTTTGCAACAGGGGGTATAGGCCAGATCTTAGCACATGTGGGCTTGTATAAAAATATAAGAAAATATAAGCCCATTTCCCTAGCCTCAGGGGTTTGAGCCATGATTCAGATTCCTATGTTCTAATTCTGCTGGCCACTGACTGACTGTGTAAGTCTGTACTAAATCTCTCTTGCCTCAATGTTCCCTCATGTAAAATTGGGACAATAATCATGGCTACCTCATGGGGTTATTGTAAGAACGAGATGAGAAAATACATACTAAGCATTTAACACACTGCCTAGCACACACAAAGCAACCCCAATAAACATCAGTTATTGTAATTTGTTGTGCTAGACATTACTGTAGATGTTTATCATATTATGTGAAACTCTTAATTCCAGATTGCTGGGAACCAGTTCCCCTTCTCTTGTGCCTATATGCACATCAGCTAACCTCTGTACAAATTCTAGCATGAAAGATTCTTCTCCTCAGATCCTCCTCAATTCCTCCACATGAGTAATGGCCCTAAATCTTAGGAATCCAGTTAAACCATCACTTCTTCTTCCTCTCTGCTACCTGCTCTGTCCTGCTTCTCTTCTCTATTGGACTAAGTTCTTTGGTCATTGACTGTGAATCTCAGTGTTCCTAAATTCAATAGTGAGGCCTTGAAACCTAAGAGAACTTTTTCGACAGCGTAAACATATCTGCATTTATTGGCCAGCTGAGTCCACCAGCAGATGATTCCAACTGTCCACTGACTTTTCATGGTTACTTTTTTTTTTTTTTTTTCCTGCGGTACGCGGGCCTCTCACTGCTGTGGCCTCTCCCGTTGCGGAGCACAGGCTCCGGACGTGCAGGCTCAGCAGCCATGGCTCACAGGCCCAGCCGCTCCGCAGCATGTGGGATCTTCCCAGACCGGGGCACCAACCCGTGTCCACTGCATCGGCAGGCGGACTCTCAACCACTGCGCCACCAGGGAAGCCCCATGGTTACTTTTGTGTTGACTTCTTTGCAAACCCAGCACTGCCAGCCTAAACCTAGATTTCTGAAGAATTCCTGTAGGGGAACAGTCACCAAACGTCAACTCTGATGAACAGCTTGCTGCAGCTCTAATGGTGAGACATATAAAAGGCATCATACATTAAATTTAATGTTGCCTCATTAGTCTTAATTAGATTCCTACATTACACCAGGATTATGGTTTCTCCGTGTTTATGATTTCTCCTAAAATGAATCTAGCCCAGATAATACTTCGGTGTACTTTTTAAACCTTTGAATAAAAATCTCCACTAATGGATTAATATTAGTAATAAATATTCTTGATCTTATAAAAATAATAGCAAAGAAAGGCAAACTAAATTAGTGTATTTCTAGAAGTTTCATGTCATGCATAAATCCTATAAAGGAAGTCCTGTAACTTAGGAATAAACTTAAACACTGCAAACATTTGCTCACTAAGAAAAGTCATTTGTCTATTATTTCCTTTATTCCCTTTCCTATCATTATGCATAATATGGAATGTTTTTTTCAATTAAAGAATAGTTGCTTCCTGCCTCCTCTCCCCATTTCATAGTTTAGCTTCTGCTTTTATTGGCATTTACTGTGAAGATATATCATATTCAGTATTATCATATAGCTATTAAAGTATTAAGGAACTTGAGAAACCATAGAGTGCAATCCTTTTTTAATTATAAAGAAATCGTGGCCCACAAGTTTTAGAGACTCATGGAGAACACAGAGGTAATGGTGAATCCTTGACCAGAAGCCAGGTTTTCTGGCTCACAACTCATCATACGTATGATCAACTCCCTAATGTGTCTGAGAATATATTTTACTGCCATGTTCCAAATGCACACTGCAATGCAGGCCTCCAACTTCTGACTCTGAGTTCACATGTTCATGCAGCTGCCATACCTAAACAGATTCTGAAATACCTGTTGCTTGGCTGCAGTTTTACCGGCAATCACATGCTCATAAAAAGAAAAACCAAAGAAAATACACTGTAAATTAGGTCTGTTAAGAAGACTTCTTCGGTTCTCTGTCACTAGATAGTGAAAGGGTTAGTGGTGTAGAAGCCTTAAAAGCCTACATCTCATGTACATGTATATGCTAGTAATTTAAGGATTATAACAGACATTAAACAATAAATTAAGGACTTCATTCCTACTGTAGACTCAGGACTAACTAGTTTTGACTCCTGTCAAAAATGGACATAATTTCTTCTTCTTGTCACTCTGGGTTCCCCACTGCCCTCCAGCATTTGGTGAAATCTGGCCAATGCCATGGCAGAGCAAAGTCTCATCTAGGAGGAAAATATCAAGATTTAGGGTCTAAAGAAGGAAAGGAGAGAGTGACTAGGAGAGAAGAATTCAGAGTCAAACAATATTCTTGTGCCACTTGGAAACACTAGCTTAGCGTGGAAAACATTTCAAATTTGCCAGCCCCTTGAAACTCTGAGCATGAGGAACAGATAGCCATGGGGAAAGCTGGAAGGCTTGGAAAGAGCCAGTGAACACTGAGAAGTCAAAGAACATTTTAGGCCAAAGAGCTTTTGGTCAATATGTATATATTCATTTCTGTAATCTACATATTTTGGAAATGAAGACCTATTTGCCAAAACAGCAAGATACCTAAATGTTCACGCAGGGATTATACACAATTATCATGAGTCATTTTCCATCATTCACGCTAACTAGTTGTTAATTTAATGACTCCTCATAACAACCCCTTGGATAGTACATATTCTAAAGCCTGGAGTTCCTAAAAAATTATAAAACTACTTCCAAATCAATTCCAACATTTGAAAGTTAAACAAATTACATTTTGGTGAATAAAACTTTTGACTACACAGTTGCATATTCAGGTAAAGTGAGGTCTGAAAGTTTTCTGAACTATAGAAAGAAATTTAAAGAAGATAAAGACATATGTGATATAACTGCTTATGACTTAAAGTTATGTAATTTACGATATAATTACAGCATTTTTATTGTGCATAGTTTAGAAGAATACAAACTTTTAAAAGTTAAGCATTAAGTACTCAAAAAAAAAATGATATCCCATGAAATTTTAATAAATTTATAGTGGGAGATCCAATTCTAATAGTCGTGTAATGAAATGGACAGTAGCTTTCCTATTAAACTTTTGGTTTAGTAGCAAACTATCAAACCACCCACGAAATGTCAAAATAGTCTATACACCTCAGTTAGAGGTGTCTGACTCTCCGTGATTTATGGTAACATTATTTATAATGTATTTTCTGTTCATTTCAGTCCAGTGCTGTACCTTTTATAAACCTACTGATTAATATCAAACAGTGAACAAATCTGACAAGCAGGATTACCAATCTAACAAAACTGTTTATAGTGTGAATGAAAAAAGCACACCATTTCCAGGCAATGTACTTAATAATAAAATCCTGTTTTACTTAAGTGGCGAAGGGATTATTTAACTGTCAAAGTTCCTTTAACTGTTAAGAGTTGCCACATTAAAGATACACTATTCAAAAGCACCAGCACAATATTTCATGCCAGTTTATTCATCGTTATCATATTTCATATTTAAATACAGTAAAATTGATGTGTATAAAAATTTTAAAAGTTCAACTTTTTGAAATTAAATTAGCTCCCCCTAAGGCATTTTTATGGTAGAGATAAACAAAGATTTAATTATATTCTTATACAGATTTATCTCACTTTCTATAAATATTATACAATTTTTGTCAAGCAGTATGATATCAATATATATCATGGATTGTATTTGAACATTTTTCTTTAGAAACAGAATTTTCATATCATAAGATTCATAACTTCTGTGAGATATTTTGCAAAACGCTTTCTTTAATATTGACAAATGTGCTAGTCTATTTCTTTAGTTACATAGATAGCATTATAAAACTACAGTTTATAGAAAGTAGTTTTTAATTCCATAAGACTACCAGAACATCAGCAACAAATAAAATTCATATTACTGAAATCAATTATTGGAAACAAATACATTTGACAGATGAATGAAGAGTTGAATAAAGCTAGTCTAAAACTTTTTAAGACTATAAAATTCCCAAAACAAACAGGAAAAAAAATTACCCAGAAGGCTATTCCCATGATGATTCCAAATTGTGTTTTTGTTAGTATAAGACAGGAAATTATTAAACTCAATTTTAACATGACAATTTCCTTTAAATTATTTTTAATTAGATTAAATATTACATCTATGGAAAGAATAATAGTTTTACAGAGCCCAAAACATGGACTTTCATTTCACATCTACATGTTCATCTTGAGCCTATGTTCTTGGAAATCAAAGAGAAAAGTTTCTAAAAACTTATATAGTAATAAACAAAGAATATGAGAAAATGAAATTGTAGCACCTAATTCATTTTCCCCCAAAGTGAATAAAATAATGTTGGTAAGGAGTAACATCACCAAAAATGGTGAAGAAAGAAGTTCTATGGATCCTTTCCCCTGTGGAAGCAACCCTTAAGCTGGCAAAAACTTACAGAATTAACTGTTTTGAAACTCTGGATGCTAATAGAAAACCTTACAACAATCAGAGAAGTGATTAATGTACAAAAAAGCTACTACATTTTAGCATTTAAGGAAATTCCAATCAGGTCACTGCTGACTACTGAGATAATGGAACAGAGACTTCAGTGACCACACATAACAAA
The DNA here is from genome assembly GCF_937001465.1 of Orcinus orca. Lineage (NCBI taxonomy): Eukaryota > Metazoa > Chordata > Mammalia > Artiodactyla > Delphinidae > Orcinus > Orcinus orca. Next base: position 35,598,784 of record NC_064565.1, on the reverse strand, counting down.
GGATACAGTCTTTGCAAGAGTAGTTTAGAAACACCACTAAACAAATGGACAACTGTAGTCCGCAACAAGTCACAACAGCAAACTCTGGGGAAGGATTAAAATCTGATTTCCAGGGACTTCCCTGGTGGTCCAGCGGGTAAAACTCCACACTCCCAAGGGGGGCCCAGGTTCAATCCCTGGTTGGGGAACTAGATCCTGCATTCATGCCGCAACTAAGGGTTCACATGCCACAAATAAGAAGTCCGCATGCTGCAATTAAGAGTCCACATGCCACAACTAAGAAACCCACATGCCACAACTAAAAGATCCCATGTGCTACAACTAAGACTTGGCACAGCCAAAATAAATAAATAAATTTTTTTTAAAAAAATCTAATTTCCAGAGTTATCACCTTATAATATGCAAAATGCCCAGTTTACAAGAAAACATTATGAGATATGCAAAGAAATACGAAAGTATGACTTATTCACAGGATGAAAAGAATTTGGCAGAAGCCATACCTGAGACACCCCAGAGATTAAACATACTAGACAGAGAGACTTTAAATCAACTTTCTTCAATATGCTCAAAGTGTTAAAGAAACACATGGTCAAATAATTAAAGAGAAAATGATGGCTCAACAAATAGAGAAAATCAACAAAGAGATGAACATAAATAGTATTCAAATAGAAATTCTGAGGCTATAAAATGCAGTTGTGAAATGTAATATTCACTAGAGGGGTTCAACACAGATTTGAGCAGGGAGAAGAATCACTAAACTTGAAGATATGCCAATTGAATTTTTCTAGCCTGATGAACAGAGAGAGAGCAGGATGAAGGGACAATGATCAGATCCTAAAATACCAGTGGGGTACCATCAAGTACATCAACATACACAATATGGTAGTCCCAGAAAAAGAAGAGAGGGAGAGAGAAAGGGACAGAGAGAATATTTAAAGAAATAATGGTTTAAAAAGAACCCTGAATTTGGTGAAAGAAATTAATCTACACATCCAAGAAACTCTACTAACTCTAACTAGGAGAAACACAAAGAGACCCACACAGAGACTCATTATAATCAAACTGTTGAAAGACAAAGAAAAACTCTTGAAAGCATCAAGACAGAGATATGGCTGTCTTGTATAACTGGTCTTCAATAAGTTTAACAGCCAATTTCTCATCAGAAACCATGGAGGCCACCAGGCAGGAGAATGACATATTAAAGTGATTAAAAGGAAAAAGAAAACCATGTCAACTAAGAATCCTATGTTTGGCAAAACTATTCTTGAAAAATGAAGCAGAATTAAGACGTTTCTATATAAACAGAAGCTGAGGGGAACAGAAGCTACAAGAAATGTCAAAGTGGTCTTTTCAGGCTGAAATTAAAAGACATTAGACAGCAACTCAAAGCCATACAAAGAAATAACATGAGTAAATGTAACTTCATAGGAAAATATAAAAGCCAGCATTATTTTGTTTTTGGTTTACAACTTCTTTTTTTATATGATGTAAAAAATAAATGCATAAAATAATAACTCTAAGTTAATGGGTATATGATGTAAAAAGATATAACTTGTGACAATAACAACCTAAAATGGTAGTGGGAGATAGAACTGTAAAGAAGAAAGAGTTTTTTTATACTATTGAAGCTAAATTGCCATCAATTCAAATTAAATTGTTAGATATTTAGAAGATTAATTGTATTCTCAAGAGTAGCCACTAAGAAAATAACAAAAGGAAATACAGAAAAGGAAGTGAGGAGAGAATTAGAATACTAGAGAAAAACAGCTAAACAGAGAAGAAGGCAGAATAGAGGTTCTGAGGAACAAAAACATATAAGGCATGTAAAAGATAAATTAAGAATGTCAGAAGCATGTACTTCCTTATAAGTATTCACTTAAATGTACATGAAATTAATTCACTAATTAAATGACAGGAATTGGCATAATGAATTAATTAGATAAAAACCATGATCCACCTATCTGTTACTTACAAAAGACTCACTTTAAATCCAAAGACACAAATATGTTGAAAGTATAAGGATAGAAAAACATATTACATACAAGTCGTCACCAAAAGAGAGCAGGAGTATCTATACTAATATCAGAAAAAGTAGACTTTAAGTCAAAGATTGTTACAAGAGACAAAGAAGCACTTTACATATTTATAAAAAAAACCAGTATATCAAGAAGATAAAACAACTGTGGGCATTGCTACAATATAGCAGAATGTATGAGACCCACATTTCTCTACTGAAAATACAACATTAGCTATCATTTCCCTGATGTTAGCCCCTAAATTGCCAGGTTAAACCACTTTAAAATATTTTCTGTTTGTGTACATTTCCAAGAGGAAGACCATTTTTAGAAGCAGCATTTCTTTGTTTTGTTTTGTTTCTCAAGTCTTAATTTGCTCTATGAGCAGAAGCATCACCTTGCCGCACATAATCCTCTAGCCTAGAGGATTACCTACTAGATTTGTAATCCACCTAAAAGAGGAGATTGACTGGGCTTCCCTGGTGGAGCAGTGGTTGAGAGTCTGCCTGCCGATGCAGGGGACACGGGTTTGTGCCCCGGTCTAGGAAGATCCCACATGCCGCGGAGCGGCTGGGCCCGTGAGCCATGGCCGCTGAGCCTGCGCATCACGGGAGAGGCCACAACAGCGACAGGCCCGCGTACAGCAAAAAAAAAAAGAAAAGAATATATTGACTTTGACAGTCTGGGTTTTCCTTAATTCATGATTTTGTGATTGTTTTAAAATTACTTTAATTGGGAAATACACCACAATACTTGTCACATTTACTAATTGTGATCTTTGTACACTTATATTGCTTTGATAACCACAGAACTAACCTACACACATTTTTAGTATTATTCATTTAGCAAGTTATTTTATATTTATTAGTAGAATACTCACAAGTGAATTAATCTGAAACAAATATATATGTAAATTAGAGAATATAATTAAGTTGTTGATGAAATACTCCACCTCAATTGAATTATCAATTTAAAGAACAACTGAGTAAAAATTACTTGCAGTGAAGTTCACCTTCACTGAAAGTTTGAAGTTTGCTTCATTGTTCCTTGTCATTTTGTAATAGATTCATGGAAAGTATATCACAATTTCCTCAAACTTCTTGAACAGGTTACCTTATATTTTTTTCATTATTTCTTTTCTTTAAGCATACCCATTAAAAGCTCTTGTAGACGACTAAAAGAAGAATAAAATCCACAACCCCCCACATCACATTCCTTTAGAAAATACTATAATTTAAATTTGGAAAAGGAAGCCTAAGTTTTTCAGTTCTAATTCCCAAATGTCTGGATTCCCTTCTCCCTTTCAGTGGAATATACACTTGACATTTATAATTTACCAGGTTCAGGGGTCACAAATGACAAATACTGATTTGTTCTTATGCTTATCTTGAACAATGTCAATTTTATAACCTTGAACAGTAATATAGACTACATGAAAATCATATCATGGTGAGTTAGGGTTGGAGTGAGGAGAAAAGCTGGGAAGAAGACATCTGACATGCATTATTGTTGTAATCTCCCCAACTCTAATCAAAATATCAACTAGTATTCCAGAACTGAGCAGCTGCTGGGCCCAGCAGGCATGTCACTTCTGCAGGTATAAAAGATCTGTGTACCTCAGGGAGAAAAAGTGGTTATAGAAGGCTGGTTGCCCAGAATAAAGAGAAGCCAAGAGTTGCTAAACTGAGTTCTCCCTACCACTGAGACTACAAAACTTCTGAGAAGACTAGGAATGAAGAGGTTTGGATTTGCTGTCCTAAAGGAGAACAGCATTCACCAGCAGAACACCACAAGCTTGCAAATGTGGACTACAAAACCTTCCATCATGTGGAGGATTGCCACTGCACAGGGCTACCAAAAATTAAGCTGGCACCACAGGGTATGGAGAACGATAAGCTGGTCCTCAGGGACCAGCAGCTAGAGGGAAAAAAGTAGAACACTTAGACTAGGCAGTCCCTGGTAAAACAGAACTGCAGATGGAGATTGATGAATTTACCTGCCACAAAACAAACTTTAAGTGTACATGAAATGATTCAATTACAAAATTAAGAAAAAACAACCCAAATAGAAGACATGATTAGCAAATTTTGAAGTACAGTATATACATTGAAGATGAATATGTTACTGATGAGACCTGACTAATTTTCCTGAAAAATTAAGTAGAGGAAATACCCCAAAATACAGAACAAAAATACAAAAACCTAAAAATCATAAAGAAAGAGCTAACAAACTTAGAGGACTTCCCCAGGAGATATAACATACCAGTAATGCTTTATAAAATAAATTCCGTATGAATTAAAGATTTGAGTAAAATATAAAACAATAAAAATCATAGGAAAAAATACAGAATGTCATGCATTTTACCTAGTATTAGGCCAAAAGATTAAAAGGGGGGAAAGAGAAAATATTTGACTATGCAAACTTATCTTAGGTAATACAGCAAAAGGTAGCATAAATAAAGCCAACATGCACATGTTAGACCTGGAAAAAAATATTTGCAAAGATTATGAAAAGTTGTAGGTAAATAGCCAGAATGTAGCAGCTATAAACTGATGAGAAAAGTATAAGAACCTTATGTGTAGTAGTTATCTATTGCTGCAAAACAAATTGTCTCCCAAATTTAGGAACTTAAAATAACAAATATTCATTTCTATATTCTATATATATTTCTATATATACATATAGAAATAGATGAAAGGACAAAAATAAATCAAGAATGTCACTCTTACAAGATCCTTAGAAGCTAAAAAGAAACAAATGAAAAAGTTGCTGTTTCTATCACACTGTCTTTAAGGTAGCTCTTCCTTGTGAGTAACCATCTTAAGCAGGAGAGTTCAAACTATAAATCACACATGCACAGACATAGACATGCCATCAGAGCTAGTACATACTGAGTGGGAGAATCACCTCCAAGTAATATGGGTTAGACACCTGTGGCACACAGGCATGGATCTGAGCACACTACCCTTTTACCAGACACTTGTTATCCACAATTTCGTACATTCATTTATGCTAAATCACTCCAATGTGTTTGGCTTATGAGCTGAGAGCCTTTGTCATTTTATGTCTCTATGATTTTTAGAGTAAACCACATTTAATATACAGGACAATTATTAGAGTTGGAAAATGTACTACTCTGTTAGGTAAACAAGAAAGATAACACAAAAGGAAGGTCTTTCAAATATGTAATTGTTGCTTTGTCTCCAGAAAAGTAACGTGCATTTAAATCACAGGTAAGAGAAACCAAGATTATCTGCACTGCAAAGCACAGATCTTCACATTCTAATCACAAATAAAATAAGAGCTAAAGTCTTGTGTTTCCATAGATAGTATCAATTAGCGAATGAATTTTAAGGCACTTAAGGTATAATTTCAAAAAAGTTTATTTACAAAGCATGTGGGAGTTTTAAAAATAAATAAATAAAGGTGAAAGACTATCTCTAAATAGCAATCTAACCTCAGAAAACTTTCCCTGACCACAGTCAAATTCAGATCATCTTATCTATCTTTGGAGAGAGGTTTTTTAAACCAACAATTCTCACAATGCTGCACCAATAAACAAACAATATTTCAGTATCCTACTTGCCAGTAAAAAAGAAGAGTTCTGTCTTCACATATTTCAAGCTCCCATTGACTCAAATGAAAAGGGCCTTTTTACTGGTGCTATTGTGGAAGCAATCCCTCAGCCTCAATTCATTCTTGAACAATCTTAAATGCTTTTACATCACGCTACCTTCTTTCATTATGGCCTGTTTACAAAAGAAACAGAGTATGGTAACCAATTCCTGAATCCTTCTCAAAGACAAAACACTCTGCACAGCTTCCCTTACACTCGACACTGCACTACACTGCCTCCATTGATGATGGGCCACACCTAACACTTTCCCATAGACTGCAATTTCGCTCTAATTACTGTTACTTCACACTGCTGATGAATGGAACAGCTAAAGTTTATATGCGTACTTGACACCACTTCCTATAATTTCATTCATCAGAAAGGTTTTCAGAGTTGTTAAGGAAGAGTAACATGAATAACTATTGACCATGTAAAAACCTCCATTATGCAGGTCACTAGTAAAAGAAGTTCTAGGAGATAAATGTAACCCAAAGAAAAATACTTCCGAAGTGAAAGCACAGATAAGTAGTTCATAAAGACCTTGAAAACTCAAAGATATATCCATAAATGGCTAGGATATTTAGAAGCAAAGGCTGAGTCATTCATGGAGTGAGAAAAACTATCAGTTCTAAATTAAAAATTGTATATGGTTAACACAAGTATTAAGGGAAAAGTGATTTGTGGTACATCAAAATGGAAGATGAATATTTAAATAGTCTAATTTTTTTTTTTTTAAGCCTTGCAGCTTGCAGGATCTTAGTTCCCTAACCAGAGACTGACCCTGTGCCCTTGGCATTGAAAGGGCCAAGTCCTAACCACTGGGCTACCAGGGAATTCCCAATATTGCCTAATTTTTTAAATATAGGAATCTAAAGCCTTAAAACTGTAAAATATACAAAGAAAGTTTCCTTGTTCAGAAAAAAAAAACTGTCATTTTAATTTTTAGGTTGCAAGAAATCCCGAGAGATGCTGAAAACTGAGACTTAGAAATAATAAAGTTATTAGAGATGTCACACAGCTAACAAATGACAGAACAAAGATTCAAGCCCCGCTCTGCATCACATGCTCTTAACCACTCTACCATGTTGCTCTAACTTTTGGGTCCTGCTAACAAATACCCTGCAATATAGTGGGAAGATAGGATACAGCTATTAATTTGTATTTATGAATAAAGGAAGAATAATAGTTTAGAAGAGTTTTAAGGTTTTAAGACTGGATGACTGGGAGAATTATAGTGTCATTAAGGGCTGGCCCTTTGCTTCCCCAAATGCTGGCAGTCACTCCTCTATTCTCTAGACACAAGACTAGGAGTTATCTTTCTGGGAAATATACCAACCCAAGAGAAGAAGACCCAAAGATTCTGACAACAAATGCTCCCCAATGAAATGCCCCAGCCAGATAACCTGACAGAGGGAACCACAGTCAACCAACCCATTCACATACTCAAAGCCTCCTAGAAAATTTTTACTGTCCCTTTCTTAAGCATTCTTAGATAATTAAGAATATCTCGGCATCTATGGGCTTCCCTGGTGGTGCAGTGGTTGAGAATCTGCCTACTAATGCAGGGGACACGGGTTCGAGCCCTGGTCAGGGAAGACCCCACATGCCGCGGAGCAACTAAGCTCATGAGCCATAACTACTGAGCCTGCGCATCTGGAGCCTGTGCTCCACAACAAGAGAAGCCACGATAGTGAGAGGCCCGTGCACCGCGATGAAGAGTGGCCCCCACTAGCCACAACTAGAGAAAGCCCTCACACAGAAAAGAAGACCCAACACAGCCAAAAAATAATTAATTAATTAATTAATTTTTAAAAATGTAACTTTAAAAAAAGAAAAAAGAATATCTTGGCATCTAAAGAAATGTGCAAACAAGAGAAAGAAAGACTGAAGTGACCAAAAAGAAGGGAGACAGCACCATTTGAGAAAACATATTTTATGCAAGAGGAAAAAAGAATCCTCCCCAAACAGGTTGAATTAATATTCTCAAAGAGGTAAAAGGAGGTATTGCATTTATGAAACAAGAATAAGTAGCTATTATAAAGGAACATTCAAAGAAAAAGTACTCTTAAAAATTAAAAATATGAAAGCCAAAATTAAAACTCAAAGAAGTATCGAAGACAAGGTTAAGGAAACCTCTCAGAAAATAAAGAAAAGGACAGAAAATAAGGGAGAAAAATAAGAAACCTAGAGAGTCAGTTCAGGTGGTCCACAATGGACTTGACCAAATAATTGGAGTTTAAAAGAGAGACAGACAGACAGAGAGAACAAAGGGGAAGAAAACATCCAAAAAGTAATTCAAGAAAATATTCATCAATGGAAGACATGAGCTTCCAGATTGAAAGAACGCCAAATGCTCATGATAAAAGATGTCATTAAATACACAGCAAGTAAACCACTATGAAATATCAGAATATGGAGAGCAAAGGGAAACTCTTATAAGCTTCTAGGAAGAAAAAACAAAGAAGAAATTTAAATAACTTTGGATCAACAGCAACACTGAAAAATAAAAGAAAGCAGAAAGAAACTATCAAAATTCAAAAATAAAGTGATTTAACCAACCTAGAATTTTATTCCAAAATACTGCTCACATAAATAAAGACATTTTCATGAATACTCTCAAACACCATTTTCCTTCATGTATTTCTTCTTAGAAAGCTCTTAGAGGATGTCCTTAACCAAAATGCAGGACTATATTGGCTGAGAAAAAGGAACTGAAAACACATCTGAGATGGGCAAAACAATGATATGGGCAAAGGGTATCTCTTATGCACCAAGCACAGAGGTAACCTGCCTAAACTGGAAGAGGTCAGAAGCCACTGAGAGAGAGAGATGACACTAAAAGCATTCCTGGAGTGTGAGTAGCCCGGCTGTAGAGAGCAGGATGGTTCCTCTGTACATGTATGGCTGGGGAGCTGGGATAGGAGGTACAACGGCATAAAGTTTGCAATGAAAACTTAGCAGTCTCAGCTCAACTGGAAGGGGAACAATCATCTGAGGTCGGCCTCATGAGATTAACAGGGTAATACTATGACTGCATCATCGTCATATGACCGGGAATTGGCAAGCACATCCTAGGAACAGGTGGATTGGATTGCTTAGCCACCAGCTACCAGACCTGATGTGGGAAGATGACAAAGATGATTTCACTTCATCTGCCAGGCAGCCCTAGGAGGGAGGTGCTTTACCCCTATTTGTGGTCATGTGGCCGACAGGTCTTGGTGCTCTGGCCTGGTGTCAGGACTGAGCCTCAGAGGTGGGAGAGCCAAGTTCAGGACATTGGACCACCAGAGACCTCCCAGCCCCTCATAATATCAATTGGCAAGAGCTCTCCCAGAGATCCCCATCTCAATGCAAAGACCCAAAGGCCTGTAAGCTCCAGTGGTGGATGCCCCATGTCAATCAAATAGCAAGACAGGAACACAACACGACCTATTAGCAGAGAGGCTGACTAAAATCATACTAAGTTCAGCGACATCCCAAAACACAACAACAGATGCGGCCCTGCCCACCAGAAAGGCAAGATCCAGCCTCATCCACCAGAACACAGGCATCAGGCCCCTCCACCAGGAAGCCTACACAACTCAATGAACCAACCTTAGCCACTGGGAGCACACACCAAAAACAATGGGAACTATGAACTACAACCTGAAAAAAGGAGACCCCAAACACAGTGAATTAAACAAAATGAGAAGAGAGAGAAATATGCAACAGATGAAGGAGCAAGGTTAAAAACACACAAGACCAAACAAATGGAGAGGAAATAGGCAGTCTACCTGAAAAAGAATTTAGAGTAATGATAGAAAAGATGATTCAGAATCTTAGAAATAGAATGGAGAAAATACAAAAAACGTTTAACAAAGACCTAAAAGAACTAGAGGGCAAAGAAACAATAAGGAACAACACAATAAATGAAATTAAAAATACTCTAGAAGGAATCAATAGCAGATTAACTGAGAGAGAAGAATGGATAAGTGACCTGGAAAATAAAATAGTGGAAATAACAGTCGCAGAGCAGAATAAAGAAAAAAGAATGAAAAGAATCGAGGACAGGCTCAGAGACCTGTGGGACAAAATTAAATGCAAGAATATCCAAATTATAGGGGTCCCAGAATAAGAAGAGAAAAAGAAAGGGACTGAGAAAATATTTGAAGAGATTATAGTTGAAAACTTCTCTAACAAGGGAAAGGAAATAGTCAATCAAGACCAGGAAGCACAGAGATTCCCATACAGGATAAATCCAAGGAGAAACACTTCAAAACACATATTAATCAAACTATCAAAAATTAAATATAAAGAAAAAATACTAAAAGCAGCAAGTGAAAAGCAACAAATAACATACGAGGGAATCCTCATAAGGTTAACAGCTGACCTTCCAGCAGAAACTCGGCAAGCCAGAAGGGAGTGGCAGGACATATTTAAAGTGATGAAGGAGAAAAACCTACAACCAAGATTACTCTACCCAGCAAGGATCTCATTCAGATTCGACAGAGAAATTAAAACCTTTACAGACAAGCAAAAGCTAAGAGAATTCAATATCACCAAACCAGCTTTACAACAAATGCTAAAGGAACTTCTCTAGGCAGGAAACACAAGAGAAGGAAAAGACCTACAATAACAAACTCAAAACAATTAAGAACATGCTAAGAGGAACATACATATCGATAATTACCTTAAATGTACATGGATTAAATGCTCCAACCAAAAGACATAGACTGGCTGAATAGATACAAAAACAAGACCCATATATATGCTTTCTACAAGAGACCCACTTGAGACCTAGGGACACATACAGACTGAAAGTTAGGGGATGGAAAAAGATATTCCATGCAAATGGAAATTTAAAAAAAGCTGGAGTAGAAATTCTCATATCAGACAAAATAGACTTTAAAATAAAGACTATTACAAGACACAAACAAAGACACTGCATTATGATCAAGGGATCAATCCAAGAAGAAGATATAACAATTGTAAATATTTATGCACCCAACTTAGGAGCACCTCAATACATAAGGCAAATGCTAACAGCCATAAAAGGGGAAATCGACAGCAACACGATCATAGTAGAGGACTTTAACACCACACTTTCACCAATGGACAGATCATCCCAAATAAAAATAAATAAGGAAACACAAACTTTGAATGACACATTAAACAAGATGGACTTAATGATATTTATAGGACATTCCATCCAAAAACAACAGATTATACTTTTTTCTCAAGTGCTCATGGAACATACTCCAGGAGAGATCATAACTTGGGTCACAAATCAAGCCTTTGTAAATTTAAGAAAACTGAAATCGTATCAAGTATCTTTTCAGAACACAACGCTATGAGACTAGATATCAATTAGAGGAAAGCTATAAAACAATACAAACACATGGAGGTTAAACAATACACTACTAAATAACCAAGAGATCACAGAAGAAATCAAAAAGGAAATCAAAAAATACCTAGAAACAAATGACAATGTGAACACGACGATGCAAAACCTATGGGATGCAGCAAAAGTAGTTCTAAGAGGGAAGTTTCGAGCAATACAATCCTACCTCAAGAAACAAGAGACATCTCAAATAAACAACCTAACCTTACACATAAAGCAATTAGAGAAAGAAGAACCAAAAAACCCCAAAGTTAGAAGAAGGAAAGAAATCTAAAGATCACATCAGAAATAAATGAAAAAGAAATGAAGGAAACAATAACAAAGATCAATAAAACTAAAAGCTGGTTCTTTGAGAAGAGAAAAAACATTGATAAACCATTAGCCAGACTCATCAAGAATAAAAGGGAAAAGACTCAAATCAATAGAATTAGAAATGAAAAAGGAGAAGTAACAACTGACACTGCAGAAATAAAACGGATCATGAGAGCTTACTACAAGCAACTCTATGCCAATAAAATGGACAACCTGGAAGAAATGGACAAATTCTTAGAAAAGCACAACCTTCCGAGACTGAACCAGGAAGAAATAGAAAATATGAACAGACCAATCACAAGTACTGAAATTGAAACTGTGATTAAAAATCTTCCAACAAACAAAAGCCCAGGACCAGATGGCTTCACAGGCGAATGGTATCAAACATTTAGAGAACAGCTAACACCTACCCTTCTCAAACTCTTCCAAAATATAGCAGAGAGAGGAACACTCCTAAACTAATTTTATGAGGCCAGCATCACCCTGATACCAAAACCAGACAAAGATATCACAAAAAAGAAAACAGGCCAATAACACCGATGAACATGGTTGCAAAATTCCTCAACAAAACACTAGCAAACAGAATCCAACAGCACATTAAAAGGATCATACACCATGATCAAGCCGGGTTTATCCCAGGAATGCAAGAATTCTTCAATATATGCAAATCAATGTGATACACCATATAAGAAACTGAAGGAGAAAAACCATATGACCATCTCAATAGATGCAGAAAAAGCTTTCAAAAAAATTCAACACCCATTTACGATAAAAACTCTCCAGAACGTAGGCATAGAGGGAACCTACCTCAACACAATAAAGGCCATATACGACAAACCCACAGCTAACATCGTTCTCAATGGTGAAAAACTGAAACCATTTCCACTAAGATTGGGAACAAGACAAGGTTGCCCACTCTCATCACTATTATTCAACAGAGTTTTGGAAATTTTAGCCACAGCCATCAGAGAAGAAAAAGAAAGAAAAGGAATCCAAATCAGAAAAGAAGTTTGCATATGACATGATACTATACATAAATAATCCTAAAGATGCTACCAGAAAACTACTAGAGCTAATGAATGAATTTGGTAAAGTGGCAGGACACAAAATTAATGCACAGAAATCTCTTGCATTCCTATACACTAATGATGAAAAATCTGAAAGAGAAATTAGGAAGCACTCCCATTTACCATTGCAACAAATAAAATAAAATACCCATGAATAAATCTATCTAAGGACACAAAAGACCTGTATGCAGAAAACTGTAAGACACTGATGAAAGAAATTAAAGAAGATACAAACAGATGGAGAGATATACCATATTCTTGGATTGGAAAAATCAACATTGTGAAAATTACTATACTACCAAAGCAATCTACAGATTCAGTGCAATCCCTATCAAACTACCAATGGCATTTTTCACAGAACTAGAACAAAAAATTTCATAATTTGTATGGAAACACAAAAGACCCCGAATATTCAAAGCAATCTTGAGAAAGAAAAACGGAACTGGATGAATCAGTCTCCCAGACTATACTACAAAGCTACAGTAATCAAGACAGTATGGTACTGGCACAAAAACAGAAATATAGATTAGTGGAACAGGATAGAAAGCCCAGAGGTAAAACCACACACATATAGTCAACTTATCTTTGATAAAAGAGGCAAGAATATACAATGGAGAAAAGACAGCCTCTTCAATAAGTGATGCTGGGAAAACTGGACAGCTACATGTAAAAGAATGAAATTAGAACACTCCCTAAGAGCATATATAAAAATAAACTCAAAATGGAATAAAGACCTAAATGTAAGACCAGACACTATAAATTCTTAGAGGAAAACATAGGCAGAACACCCTATGACATACATCACAGTAACATACTTTTTGACCCACCTCCTAGAGAAAGGGAAATAAAAACAAAACTGAACAAATGGGACCTAATGAAACTTAAAAGCTGTGGCACAGCAAAGGAAACCATAAACAAGATGGAAACACAATCCTCAGAATGGGAGAAAATATTTGCAAACAAAGCAACTGACAAAGGATTAATCTCCAAAACATCCAAGCAGTTCCTGCATCTCAATGGCAAAAAAAACCCAAACAACCCAATCCAAAAATGGGCAGAAGACCTAAATAGACATTTCTCCAAGGAAGATATACAGGTTGCCAACAAACACATGGAAGAATGCTCAACATCACTAATCATTAGAGAAATGCAAATCAAAACTACAATGAGGTATCACTTCACGTATCACTGGTCAGAATGGCCATCATCAAAAAGTCTACAAACAATAAGTGCTGGTGAGGGTGTGGAGAAAAGGGAACCCTCTTGTACTGTTGGTGGGAATGTAAATCGATACATCCACTATGGAGAACAGTATGGAGGTTCCTTGAAAAACTAAAAATAGAACTACCATATGACCCAGAAATCCCACTACTGCACATATACTCTGAGAAAACCATAATTCAAAAAGAATCACGTACCATAATGTTCATTGCAGCACTATTTACAATAGCCAGGACATGGAAGCAACCTAAATGTCCATCAACAAATGAATGGATAAAGAAGATATGGCACATATACACAATGGAATATTACTCAACCATAAAAAGGAACAAAATTGAACTATTTGTAGTGAGGTGGATGGACCTAGATTCTGTCATACATAGTGAATAAGTCAGAAAGAGAAAAAGGAATACCGTATGCTAACAAATATATATGGAATAAAAAAAAAAAAGGTTCTGAAGAACCTAGGGGCAGGACAGGAATAAAGACACAGACGTAGAGAATGGACTTGAGGACACAGGGAGGGGGAAGGGTGAACTGGAACGAAGTGAGAGAGTAGCATTGACATATATACACTACCAAATGTAAAATAGATAGCTAGTGGGAAGCAGCCACATAGCACAGGGAGATCAGCTCCGTGCTTTGGGCACAGGGAGATCAGCTCCGTGCTTTGTCACCACCTAGAGGGGTGGGATAGGGACGGGGGGAGGGAGACACAAGAGGGAGGGGATATGGGGATATATGGATACATATAGCTGATTCACTTTGTTATACAGCAGAAACTAACACAACATTGTAATGCAATTATACTCCAAAAAAGATGTTTAAAAAAAAAGACATTAAAAAAAAAAGAAAGAACATTCCTGATACTCTCAACATACTAGGAAGAGACTTCATCAACTGGAGATGAGTTTGGAATAGAAATAGTGGTAAGAATTTATTAGTAGAAAAACTAAGCAGAAGGAAAAAAAAGGGGAGGAAGAATTATCATACATATGTAAATATTATGTATATATGGGTCCGATGTGGGTAGCATTTACATAACCATAATAATATAAACACTATATAGTGATCTGACTTAAAATATTATAAAATTTGAGAATAGGAGGATAAGAAGAACCACGTTTTTCATGTGGGTGGAGAAGAATGATGGGGAAGAAAGAGAGCTAAATCTCATTTTTCAGGGGTAATTGGGGAACAAGTACCTAGAGCTGAACATTTGAGAAATAAATAACTAGATATAGTTTAGAATACAGAGATAATAGAGTTGATTATTTCTAGGAAAAGAAAGTGGGAAAGTGAAGAGCACCCTTAACAAACTTGAACTACTTGATGCTTTAAACTATATACACCTATCTATCACTAAAAGCAATAAAAACTGGAGAGGAAGAGACCTAGAAATGGAAAGCCTCTCTCAGGAAGAATGATGCTGATTTGGATGTTCAACATCAGATGAGATGAGAGGAATAAGATCTGAGATGAGATCTGAGGAATGAAAGATGAGATATGAGGAATGAAAGAAAGAAGGCCAGTCTAGCAGAAGGGCACCTATCCAACTGCCAAAATGCTAATCTAAGTACTTTGCTGATATCTAGTCTTTTAGTTTGTTGTTGTTGTTGCTGTTTTCAGTGATCCTTATTTTTCTCAGTTTTAGACTTTTACCTGACCCAAATTTATTGCTAGCTCACCTTCCAAATCACTTAACAGGTAACTTTACCACCAGAAGTCATCTCAGTGTACCACCTTGTGCTAAAACGGGAGCTGAGAATAGATTCTAACGCACCCATTTAAAAACTCTATTTTTAAACTCCTCATTAAATTTCTGCATTACAACTGGATAAAATGGATAACTAATTGCTTGTGCTAAACTAATAGCACCAATAAATGAAATATAAGCCCAGTTTATTACCATTTCAATTTATCTAAGTCTTAAACCAAAATCTTGAGGGTACAAAATAGCTCCAATATCTCAGAAACTAGAACTGGTATAATATGAGTACTTAATCTTTATTTTAAAACATTCTAGGAAATTTAGAGTAACAACATTATTTCAACAGAGCAATTAGAAAGATATAATAAAGTGTTATTTATTTGGGTTAAAAAAATGCATGTTCTTAATATTACTCCAAATACTTTTACAAACTCCTGCTGCATTCTGAAAACAATCCTCTGAGATAGAGGATGCAAGACAGATGTTCCTCTGCCCACTTAGAAATGGGTTCCCACCCTTGCCTGAGGTCCTTGGCTGGTTATGGGAGCCAGAAGAACCAGTGGTCTGACTTCCAGCCCAGAGTTGATTCTCTGGTTAAAAAATGGCCTTTTCCAGATCTCTAACCAACATGCTTTCTTTATTCTCTAAAATATGCTATAAATTCAGAAAACAGGAATATAAATGCATGTGGAGGATACCCATTTTATTTTATGAAAAGCTATTACAATATTAATGGAGTAGTATAAATATTTAATAAAATAAACATAAAATATAAATTAATAAATAACTGCTCTATCCAGTGATTCCATTCTGAGGAATATCGTAGAATTACAAAGAAGATAAAAAACATAGATTAAGTGGGCCCAATATTTTACTTCATGTATTTAGTAAAGTCATGAGAGTTTAAATACATCCAAAACTAGATATTCTCCAGTTTTATAATTACGGAGTCTCAAAATGAATTATTTTTTTCTGGATAATAAATCTTTATATTCAGAACTTGCATTACTTTAAAGAAACTTAGAATTATGTGTAAAGATAGAAAATCACCAAAAAAAAAAAATCATGTAAGTCACTGATTTAAGCATATTTGTGTCTTTCAGGGAAACTATAATTCATTGCAAACTTCTTAACTCAGAATTGTATAAGATTCTTTACTTTAGCATGACTTTGAAATTTGTAAAATGAAAACATAAGAAAAATAGATTGATATATTTTGAAAGTAATAGCATTAATCTTTTCAACAATTAATAGCCTACATTTCAACTTATACTATCATATTGTGCTCTCCAGAAACAATTTAAGCTCTAAATATTTAGAATGCAAAGAACATTGAGGAATTAAACTGTAATGTAAAACAGAAAATATTTCAAGAGTACATTTAAAGTGTGTTTGATGGACAGGCGAAATAACAATTAATATTGTTAATTTCCCATATTTGAAATTACCCCCATACACATGCCTATGCATCTTGATAGGTCTTTACTATGATTATTGCACAACAGAAATTATAAGAAACAGAACAGTAATATCAGTGAGAGAGAAATTCACAGAAAATACTGATTACATTTGATATGGTTTGAAAACTGGCTTTGAGTGAATATCTGCTTAGAGAAATGCTTGGAGAAAGAATGTCCTTGGGAACAATCATAAACAGAAAACACTATAGACTGGATTTACAAAGAAATAAATATATACATAGTCTATAAAGGCAATGTCTTGAGCGTTATGCTGGCAATTTTCCAGGAGCCCTGGGAACATGCCTAATTTCCATCTAAATTTGCACATGTCTTTATTGCAATCTCATACCCTGTGAAGATTTACTCACTCTCATGTCCTTTGGCACAAGGGGAGAAATTAGATATTTCTCTCTCTTTCAATCTCTCTCTCTCTCTTTTTCTCTCTCTCTCGACAGTCAAATCAGTGATGTTCTTGCAAGATCCATCAGGAGTCTATCTTGGATTCTTTGAGACCTCTCCTTAGCATCACTGATATTTAAAGAATTTTTAAAAACTCAGTCAATGCTTTAGTTATGAAATTTACTCCCGTATAATTTCCACATCGGAAATTCAGCTGTACAAATGAATCACTGAATAAGGCTACACCCATCATAATACTCTATAACTCATCCCACCTGTGCATGTAAAACATGTACTGTCAAATAATGTTACGAGGTTGCTAAAGTTGACCTCCCTTCAAATGGACCACTTCCTGCATATCTATTTGAAAGCTTATTCTTCTCAGTTATTCTCATCTCCTCTCTTTCTATTGCCTCCTTCCTCTCAGAGTAAAAACATACTAAAATCCTAGAAAAACACATCCTCAGTTATAACCCCCATTGAGTCACTGCCCTCTACCCTCACATTTGCTGCCAAGTTTTTTTTTTTAAATAGCTTAGGGTTTCTTTCTCTACTTATTCTACTCCTCTCATCCTCTTGTAATCTGTTTCTGCCCCACAAAGTATGGAAAGTACTTACTTAAAATGTCACCAAAAACCTACGAGTCATCAAATTTAGGTGCCTCTTTTAACTCTTATTAATGGTGATGATGATGATGATGATGATGATGATACTGGTAGCTGACTTTATTGATCACAAACTATGTGCCTGGCACTGTGCTAAGCATTTTGCATGTGTGTATTAGCACATTCATCCTCACAGCAACCTTTTCTTTAACAAGTTCTTTAACAGCTACTCAGAGAAATTTCAGCTTCAAGAACTGACTTGATTTCCCCCCCATTGCCCAGTTCATAAGCACTTGGTCACTTTGCAGCATTTTGTATATTTTCCATGCTTATTAATAACCCATCATTTCTTTCTTGATGTGCTTTCATCTCTTGCCCTGTCCTATCTGACTTCCCTTCTGGCTCTAGGAGATGCTGCCTCATTTTCCTTCTCTTAAGTCCCTCTTCCATGCATCCTCACCCTCTCCAACACATTATCCCTTCATACCATTTTGATCATCTCCTTCTAAGAATGAATTCCAGGTTTAGGTTTCTGGCCAAGGCATTCCTCCTGACTTGGGGCACATGTGGCAATAGTGCCCTTCTTTTTCTCTCTTCCTGCCCACGAGCCTCTTGCTTTCTCTTACCCTTTTCATCTAATCTATCTTACAAATCCATAGAATCTCCCTTTACACTATTCTTAAAATCAGTTTTCACTTCCAGTTGTGCAAGTGAAGAATCACATTACTTCTGAGATTAATTGTAATTCCTTTCTGATAAGGGAAAAAATAAAAACCAAAAATTTTGAATCAGAAATTCCTAAATTTGAACAAACCACATCTTGGGCATTTACTGTGTGAACAAATTGCCTTTCTATGTCTCAGTTTTCCCCTTGGTAAAATGGAAATAATACAGTGTGTGAGGATTAAATAAAATCATAGGCATAGATCAATAACATAATAACAATTCAGAAAAAAAGCTTTTATTATATTAACCTGAATTTTTGACTGCAGATTTTTCTCTAACCTGTTTGTCATAAAGTAATTCAAAAACTTTGCATAGTTTCTTTGTATGACTCAGTTCCTTTAAGCTTGCATGATTTTATCCCAAGCCTTCTACAGACTTTCTTTCTGTCTCCCATTTCTCCATTCCCTAAAGTCTCTGCAGTTCATCTACATGACTTCCCTTAAATAATTCTCCCTGCCTTTTCTTTTCTTTTCTTTTTTGCAGTACGCGGGCCTCTCACCATTGTGGCCTCTCCTGTTGCGGAGCACAGGCTCCAGACGTGCAGGCTCAGCGGCCATGGCTCACACGGGCCCAGCCGCTCAGGGGCATGTGGGATCCTCCCGGACCGGGGCACGAACCCGTGTCCCCTGCATCGGCAGGCGGACTCTCAACCACTGCGCCACCAGGGAAGCCCCCTGCCTTTTCTTAAATAATTCTCTCTCTTTAATACATTTTGACTCCAACATTCACAAATCAAAATTCAACTCACTCCTTTAGGATAGAGAAACCTTCAAACAATCAAAACTATTATTTCCTAGAATCATCCCAGTTAAGATTAATTTCCTTCTGCTGTGTCCATATCCCAGGCTAAAACTTTATTTGTTGAAATCTGCCCCTTTTTTGGTATTTTTTAGTTATATGTCTGTCTCTCCTCAGATAAGAAGACAGACACTGTTAGTTTCCTTTCTGTCCTCTCACTTTATCCAGTGGTTTGTACAGAATAAATGCTCAATACATATTACATAAATTTAAATATTTTCAGACAGTATTCTCTATAAGTAATGACATGGAGGAAATTTCAACTTTCTTAATATCAGAATATCCTCCCAAGAAGAGCTAGTCTTTGTCTAAGGAATACTTTGCTGCACTCATCAGGATGAGGCACCCATTCACAGGGAACTTATTTGGAAAGACAACAGGTGATCTATATTTTCTAAAGGGGGTTGGATCAGTCAGTTGCAGGCTTTGTGAGCGACTGGGGCATATGAACTTGAAAAAAGAGCTGAATTTCTTATGGCAAGAGAGTGGATTTGAAAGAGAATTCCATACTGAGAGATGAGGAGATGAGCTATCTTTCTGGGAAGAACAGAGATGTCTGATGGGCATTATTTCCCGTGTTGCTTGGTGCTGTCAATATACCTTTTCAACACCCCCCCCCATATGAAATTTTCAGTAAAATTCCATATTGCCTCCAAAGCACTGTGAAGTTCAAACGGGTTTGGGAGGGATGAGTTAATGGACTGAGACCTCCTTCAAAATGGACACAGGGCAAGAAATGAATAGGTCAACCATATCTGGATTATATTTATACAATATTATACTTCTGTAAAATCCCGTGTTTCCAGAGTATGGAGACATAATAATTTAGTATAATTATGGCCGTGATCTCATCCTTTTCTCACTTTATGCCCCAAATCCTGTATTTGCCTAGGTATCATTATGACATAACTACACATTTATGGAGAACCAGCAACAGATAGTATTGTATAGTATTAGTGGAAAAAAAAATAGTGATAACAATACCTACTATTTTTATCAATAATATCTCCTACTGACCATATGCCAAGCACTATTCTAAGTTTAATATCTCACTTAATCCTACCTATAGCCCAATATTATGAGTATTCCCATTTTACAGGCTTAGAGGCTTAGAGAGGTTGAGTAACTTGCCCATAGTCCCACGGCTAGTAAGAAACAAGGTCACAGGTTAAGTCTGTTTGCATCTACTTTAATACAGATGTTCTCAGCCAAAGTATTCACTGCTATTAAGGGATCCAAAGGTGTACAATGTATAAAACCCCTCCACCACCAAAATGCTTACAACTTATTTGGACAGATTAAGCAAATATTCCTCAAAAGATAACCCGAAACGGTTCGGATTTGAGTTTCAATTTTCATTTTCCAAAATGTAAAATAGAAAGATACTTGAGACTTAAACATTTTGATTGACTCGAAGTCCAAATTCAGCAAGTATTTTCAACCAAGTGTGATAGGTCTGACCGTCTTGAGACAAGAGGAACTCCAAACTGACACTGTGATGAGTAGCACTAAGTAAGCCAAGTAGATTGGTTGCTTTGGTGCACCATGTATGGGCAATCCAAAAAAGTATCCAAAAATACTTCCAAAAAAACATCTCTGGGTCTTTAAAAGAATCTCTACCTTATTTTCTTGGCCTTTTAATAAATCTCTCACTAGATTTAGAATACCTTTTTTCCCAAATGCCCATAAGCAAATACTGTATATAGTCTAATATAATTTTTAATTCCCTCTGCTGTTCTGGGTTAAATGACTATGATGTTTTCAGTATTTCATTTTTAGGTAGTCCTAAATTGTGAGCCAGTAAATTGTTGTGTTTCTACATTATGAAACTCTTAAGACAAACATCATAATTGTGTTTCTCTTCCTACTAAGAAACATCACAGTTTATTCTTGGGAACTATTTAGATGAAAGGAAATCTCTAGGAATTATGCAGAAGTGACATTAACACTGATGTTGTTCAAACAAGGGAACACCAGAAATTTTGATTGGGAATTAAAACAAGAATTGCTCTCTGGACAGACTTATAAATTATATAAATAAAAATTAATTTAAATAAATATCAGATTTCTATGAGAACAAATAAGAAATTCAAAGTTAAGGTAAACATTAAATATTACTTCAGGATTAAAATAAAAGCCAATGATCTGAGATAAAGAGATGTCATTGTATACTGAATTTAAAAATAAATAATGCCCTCTTCTTCAATCTGTACCAATGTTAATTGCATGATGGAATTTAAATTTATGTGACAGATGTAAGTAAATTCACATTTTTGTGCCTTTCCACTTTGTTCCATAAGCGAAAATGGTTTTCATCTGAAGGAAATAAAAGTACTAGAACATAATATTGAAGGATGCTATTTTTTAAATGAGAAATCTTAGTGGTTTATATTAGGTTCCCAATATGTTGGTTTAATATATCATTAGTTACATGATTAGGTAGGGTTTTTTTTTTTTTTTTTTGCTGTACGCGGGCCTCTCACTGCTGTGGCCCCTCCCATTGCGGAGCACAGGCTCCAGCCATGCAGGCTCAGCGGCCATGGCTCACAGGCCCAGCCGCTCCGCAGCATGTGGGATCCTCCTGGACCGGGGCACGAACCCGCGTCCCCTGCATCAGCAGGCGGACTCTCAACCACTGCGCCACCAGGGAAGCCCAGGGTTTTTTTTATGTACCCATTAGGCCAGTATGCCTTCTTTGGAGGTTAAGCTACAAATTACCTAATTAAGTGTTACACTCCATGTAATAAAATCAAATACATGAAATCAATGCAGTACATAGTTATCCTGAATATTCCATTGCTTTGTTTTTTATAGAAAGGACAATTAACCATTTGACTGTTATTCTATCAAATTCTGCTTTTTATACTTAATTTTAATCTAATTTATTTTTAAAATATACACTTTTATGTGGAAGACATGCACATTATATATGCATGTGAGAGAGAGAGGGAGGGGGATATCAGGATATTTTGAGATTTTATGGGTATGAAGAATTGAGAACAAATGGTTTGCTTTATGTTAACATGAGAATTGTTTTTCATCATTTATTTGAAAGAGAATTAGATATTTTATGAGTGAAATTCTTATTGTGATCTACTTCTGAGAAACAGTCTAGTTTTTGTCTCAGGCTCCTACCCCATTCTCATCATCATACCTTCTCCATTTATTTCTTGTTCCAAAACTGCATCAAATAGCTTTAAATGAAATCTTTGAGCCAATCACAACTGTGTACTTCTTGGTAAGGTACTTTGTAACACAATTCTGTTATAACTAATCAGTTTATCCAGAATGATCATCTTTTTAGTTATTAACTCCACAGATAAAGGTATACCTGCTTTATATCAGATTCTGTTCCAGATTCTGGAAATAGAGCAGTGTACCAAACATAAAAATCTTGGTTCTCATGCATCCTGATCTCTAATTGCAATTGTTTCCCTTGAGTTGGTAAAATAAGCAAACCAAACCTGAATGCTCATTCCAGTTACCAGGCTGGACCTAAGTGTGTCAACATAAAGTAGATTTTAAGCTCTTCAAGGTCATTTGGAGGGCTTCTATTAATTTTGAAAATATATGGGAAGGGTTTAAGAAAACATTTGCTTTGTTAGGGTGGCTTAGAGACGGTAGGCTCCTGGCATAAGAATGAAGAATGGTAAAAGGAACTCAGGGATCCTGACCCATTACTGAAGACCCAGAGTTAAAGAAATTCGGCAGCAGAGAACAAGGTGACTGGAACCAAAGATTATAGAGAGAAATCGATGCCAATAACCACAAGGGAGATGTCTCCAGGAACAAAGTAGAAGTATGGGTTGGCTGTTCTAGCTCTATGAGATGGCCTCAGAGATATCAGGAAGGACTGGTTCTAACAGTGTGGAGAGAAGACTGAAAGCTTATCATGTTCTGGCCCCTAAAGCATGGAGATTAACCTTGTAAAACAATTACTGAGTATCTATAGGGATGTGAAGTAAGACAACTATAGCTCTGGAACCTCAGCACATATCACCACTGTGAGCTGTGCAGGGGCCTTGACAAATGGGGCCTAACCAAATGGCAGGTAGTAGCCTCAGACTTTGCAGTTTTCTCAGCAACAAACTTTGGGAAGCAAGATATCCAAACCACATCACTTCTATATCAGCCAAGACCCTGAGCTTCTTGAACAATTCAGGAGGTAGGAAGAGACCTCTCCCTACAGTAGACTTCCTGCTAATAAGCACGTGTGGAGGTGCAGTGATGTACTGAAAAAGAAAATTATTACCAGACAATATCTGAGATATTGAAATAGTACACTCAGGTTGAATTAAATTAATATCTAATCATATTTGTCAGTCTTTTTTACATTCTTTATATTTGCCCTTAACATTCAGGATGAGAAAATTTAAACAAGAACAAAAATGCTTAAATTCTAAATTTGCAAGGGAACATCTGATTTTAAACGGAAGGAGGTTTATAACAACTCTTCTTCCTGACCCTATAAATATAAATCAAGACCAAGAAAAAGTGAAAACAAAACAAAAAAAATATGTGCTTCTTTCAGGCTGTACTCAACTTTCTGTTGCATTTTACAATTACTCCCCACTGTGCTATCCTCAGAGGTGATAAAGGAGAGATGCTTATTACCAGACTTTTCCTAACCTCCATCTTCTTATTCCCTTGGGTCCATATACCTGAAGGCTGTGATTGTGTCTTAACTGAAATAAAGCTTATATGGAATAACTAAGTTCAATAAGGAAGCTTAAACACAACCATACCACTTTTAGAGTGGACAAAACGTTTGCTTCCAAGAACCTCTAAATGTCAGACAGGTAAGACCATCTAAGATAAACTCTTTAACCCAGATTTCATGACCCTGCAGGATCTGGTCCCACCTGCACCCCATTTCACTCAACCCCCCTGCACAGCCTTGACTTCAGGCACTTTGGTCTTCATTCAGGCCTTTATACACATCATGCTGCTTTATGCTACAAAAACTTTCTCCACTTTATCACCTCTGCAAGAAAACTTCTTCCTTCTCCCTTCATTAGTTAACTCATCTTTCAGATCTTAAACCAACTGTTCCTAGAGACAGATCCAGCCGCCTATTTCATGTTTTTATGGTGGGAGAACCTCCTGTTGCAGTTTCTATTTTGCACTGTGTTTATATTTTAATGCCTACCCCCGCCCCAAGATTGTAAGTTCCAAGAGAGCTGCTAACTTCTCAGTTTTCTTACTTTCTGTTGTGTATCTATGCCTAGGACAAGGTAGATATTTAATTAATATTTACTCAGTGACTGAATGAATGAAGGAGGTGAACATCTTGATAACCTGTAATAATTGTGTCTAACAAAATCTAATGTAAAGTGAATAAATGCAAATTCCAACATTTATATCCATAAAATCAACCACAGAAGTATGGAATGAGGTACATGAAACTTAAAAGCAGATCATACAAATGTACATTTCAGTATTCTACTTAATTACAATTTCCCTATGAATCAACAATATGACATGTTTACCTCAAAACAGAATCACTAGGAAGATAGTGCCCAAAAATCATAGAATAGATTTTCCCTTTATACTTCAAATTGATCAAACTGTATCAAGAAAACTGTGGAATACTATTTTTATAGGAATGCAAATAAATTGGCGCATATTCAGAGAAAAGAGATTGCCATGATGAGATTGGGAAGCCATTACAATGACTGAAAAGAGCCATTCTGTATTTGCTTATTCATTCATTCACTCATTTAATTCATTCAATGAATATGATTGAGTATATCATACCAAGAGGAAATCTGGGCAGTTGAATGCACAAGCAAAATAGACAATGATCCCTGCCTCGTGTAGCTTACATTCTTTAAGGAATGATAAACAATAAATATAATAAAGAAGTAAATCATCTAGTATATTAGAAGGTGATAAGCACTATGGGGAAAAATGTTGAATGATTAAAGGGGATCTGGGCGCTAGGGTGGAAAGAGAAGGAGCTAACAGAAACATTAATACTGTAATGAGTGTTGGACTTATTGAGTGGTGATATTTGATCAAAGAATACAAGAAAGTAAGGGATATAAGATATTCCCCCCAAATGAATGTCTGGGGGAAAAGGTTTGAGGCAGAAAAACCACTCAAGTGAATGCCCTACTTCAAGATGGATATTGCATGGCATGTTGGAGGGACAATAACAAGCCAGTGTGGCTGAGGCAGAGTGAGTCAGTGGAAGAGTGCAGGAGAGGTGACCTGAGAAGCAGAGGAGGCCAGGTCAAGGCCTTGAAAGACATGGCATGGGTACTGGTGTTTACTCTAACATGAGTAGCCAAATGAGACTGGATAAAATTGTGTATGTTAAAATGAACCAAACTGCAGAAATTATAAAATGGCAAAATTTAACTCTATTTTAATAGTATTACTAAGAATTAACAACATAAAAAATAGAATGGGCAATCTCATCATGGACAAAATTATTTTTTTAATTCATCACTTTATTAAAATGGATCTTGAATGTACATGCTTTAATTCATGTCCATTCTATTGATAGAAAAATGGAGACAGAAGACAAGAAATACAAGTGGTATGAGAGTTCAAGACCTCATAAATCTCTTTGTTTGTTTTGCTTTATTTTATTTTAATTTTTTTAACATCTTTATTGGAGTATAATTGCTTTACAATGTTGTGTTAGTTTTTGCTTTAGAACAAAGTGAATCAGCTATGCATAAACATATATCCCCATATCTCCTTCCTCTTGCATCTCCCTCCCACCCCTCTAGGTGGTCACAAAGTACTGAGCTGACCTCCCTGTGCTATGCAGCTGCTTCCGACTAGCTATCTATTTTACATTTGGTAGTGTATATAAGTCCATGCCACTCTCTCACTTCGTCCCACCTTACCCTTCCCCCTCCCCGTAAGACCTCATAAATCTTATTTCCATTTTCATTTTATCACATTCCAATGCAGATGGTCTCTCATGGTCCATCAGAACTTAGGGAAAAGTCCCCAAATAAAAGAATTTTAGTGCAGTTAGCATGTTTTAAATAATATACAACAATGTTTTAAAATATCATATTAAAATATATATCATATGCTTATAACACAAGCATATATAAAGTATATATGTACATATAAAATATAAATATATTATATAAATATTCGATACTGTAAAGAACTATTAGTATATAATGTAATACTTTAAACATTATATCACAAACACTGTGAACGTATATCTTTCAAAACAACACAACTTACTTCTTACCATTTTTATCATCCAGTAGCATTTCCTGTTATATAATGAAAACAGTAAGATTTCTGGGGCATATATTCCTTCCTCATTCAGGAGATTTTAAAAAGTGAGATTTTAAAAATTATCCTTTAAAAATTTGTTAAATTATTTTTCAGTGCTCCATAATTTTTGTTGTTTTTAGTGGAAAATAACTAGAGAAATTTAAGTTGACAAAAATGCACCTCAACAGTACACTATTCTACTTTTTAAAAATAAAGCTACTCTGTTTATTTAAGCAGTGCATCCATCCTGCAAATACTTTATAAGGGAAACAATATACAAAGAAACACACACACACACACACACACCCTTTCCTAAAAATGTTTCCATTACTCCTCAGAAGTCACCAAATGGCAAACCTAAATGATTAGACTAACTCATCCAGCTCACTAGTCAATTTAGGAAGAGAAAGGAGGTCTACAGAGTGAAGTAAGTGGACAGATTGAAGAACGAGGAGGGGGGTAATGTTTTCTGGAAGTAGCTCTTAGAAATCCTGTTCACAGCCTGGAACCGCATAAATTTTCTCTGCATATGTTATTGCTACCTTGGGGGCCATGATAGCATATGCATTTTGGGTTTAAAAAAATAGATATATGTACATGAATATGTGTGTTTAATGCATAAATATTATGATGACTTTTCTTTCATGGGACTCTGTAGTCCCTTCAGACTGTACTATAGTATGTACAGTAAATAAACAGTAATCCATTGAGAATGCATATATTTTTTGAGAAAACACAAGGTAGGGGTGAAAAAGGGCTGAATATTATTGCTCAATTTAGAATATCTCAGAAGTGAAAAATTATGAAGCAAAATAAACTCAGCAAGACAATACAGACATTTGGCGGTAACACTGACTCCAGCAGAAGAATCCAAATGAATATACAAACTGGAACAAAGAATCTTGAAAAAGCAAGAAAATCACACTTACGCATTAGTGTAACAGCTAGAAAAAATTTTAAAGCAAACTAACATATTGTTAAAATGCATTATGTAGTATGATTAGAAAAATATAACTGCTGGTCAGGTGACTTTAATAAAGCCAGTAAGTTTAGTTACTTGAACACCTGTAGGTTATTATTATGAAAAGAATGTTATCATTTGAGTATAAATTCAGCCCATGATGTATTTTGTTTTTCAGAGAAGATATATATTCAATGTACTTAGTCTTAATATTCTTTGTATATGTGATAGAACAGGATGATAAAAGCAAATGATTATAATATATTTGGTTTCCCAGTAAGTTCCCTCAAACACAGAATGACAAATCTAATATGAATCCCCAGAAATTCAGTTACTTCTAAACTTCAGTATTCTGGAATACATAAAATAAATATATGATCAATGAAATGAAATATGACAAAATGTTTCATATTGATGTTTTCTTCTTTCAAAAAATGCCTTTTTGGTTAATGCCCCAAGTCACTTTTTCCATACATTTTCTTTTTCACAATGTATAGATTTCCTAGTTCTGATCTCAAGTTCAGGGAGCCTGGGGAGAAGTGGGAGATTTCTTCAAACCAGGGCTGTTCCTCAGCCTTTCACATGAGAAAATTGTTAGAAGCATTAAAGTATTTCTGACTATGCTGCATTCCTTTGTTCAGAGTGAGTTTTGGGAACACATCCTTTTCTCATTATATTTCCATAAAATATATTTGATCTATTCTATTCTTAGAATACCTCTGATGTGGTCTGTGAGTGGAGCACAGTATAAAAATATTTCTTTTTTATATGAGACAAAATGTTTCCATTTCTTAGACACATAAAAAAAAATCCGACTATATAGCACTCTAAGAAAGTAAAACTTGTTCAGTACATTTTCGTAGTGCTCAAAACAGACCACAAAGGCCCCCTATTCCTCTATTGTAGTTCAGAACCTCACCCAAGGCATGGAGCCCTCTGCAGAACAAAAGGAAATCAGGAAGAAAAAGGGGAGCCAGGAGGACTGGGAAAGATCTTGGATAACTCAACTAAGAAAGCAAGTTTATATTTAGAAGAAACAAAAGAAGTTAACCCTCTTTCTCTAAGACTAAATGAGTTTGACTAAATTTGTATCAGGAACAAACACATCATCAAAATTTTTAATAGTTTAATGTGAATAGTTAACATTTCCTACTGGTGGTGAATAGTTTAAATGTTTGCTCGATTAATCCAATTTAGAAACCACTAGAAGCCAAACAAGTCTTTCTTGCAGTTTTCTACCGCACACCCAGGGTACACAGCACCAGGCCACACATCTACAACCTGGCCTAGTTGACCTGTTTATTATTCCAGTAGCAAACAATTTTTTGAGAACATTTTCTTCAGAAGACTTGTCTCTGGCATTCCCTTATAAGAGAACAACTACTTAAATCCAGTTGTTTCGGCGACAAATGAAACTAAAAGTTAATCCTGAAGGATTGCCACCCACAAACTCAGTCCAAAACCAAAGACATAGAAGAAATCTACTGCTAACTCTCTTTGATTACTCATGTTATTGTGTATTTATAATTTTTATGGTTAACATAAGCAATATAAGGGCAAGAATTTGGTCTCTCTTATCACAGTGTCTAGCATATCTAGAACAGTGCGTGATACACGGCAGTTACTCAATAAATATTTGCCAAAAATATGAATAAATGAATGAGTAGGGAAAATGGACCTCATTCTCTGTTCATTTTATTGCTAAAAAGGAAATATACAAAGTGACAATAATTGGCCCAGTTAAACTGAGAACTTGCTGATTGTCCAAGAAGACCTTATCCTTCCCAGATGAGATAGCTGACTATATATTTGGGAAACAATTGCTCCTTGCAAAAGATACTATCATTACAGACATGTCTGAATTCTTTTTATAAGAGATAAGTGCAATGTTCCAAAAATTCTAAATATTTCTGTACTGGAGTGAAATACTGAAGAGTGCTGCATTCTTAAGCTTTTATACAGCCTCCAGTGTTAAATCCCCCTACAGATTTAGCACTATCAATATTACTGCTATTGATATTGAACCAACATAAGCAGACATATGTACAATCAGTTTTGCTGTAATGGGTTATATGCAAAAATCATGCAATAAAAACAACAGGACTTATGGGGGAAATGATTTGGGGGTACAACACTCAGAAACTTTTGTCAGTGACTCATTAAGGAAAAAGAAACCTAATAAAAATGGTAGCATAGTTTTACATATGATATATGTTTAAGAAATACATAAATACTACAGTAAATGTCACTTTATCTTGAAAAAGACCTGAAGGTTGCTTATGCTGGTGGCCTCAGAAGGGTTTAGCTCATGTCTTACTGTGAAGGTGGGAGAGGAGAGCCACATGAAATTAGACAGAAAGTTGTAATACTAGGTGTGGAAAGGTGTGGCTCATAACTCATAAGATGAACAAGGTAGTTGGTGAATACTTGACGTACGTGCGTGTGTGTATTTTGTGTATCTCCATGCAGTTCGATTCTACTGTGTGCAGTTTTCAACGCTCATTCACCTTGTGTTTCTTGTAGACAAAATTGTGCATAAGTAAGTTCAAAATTTGCATTATGTAAATTGTTCTCTAATATATTAATCATGTTGGAACAAATTCATGTTTTCAAAAAGAGTGTTATAGCAGAAATCCCTCTATCATCTTCCAACAGAATGAAAGAAAAACTAAAACATAAATCTCAGCCCAATCATGGACCATGCTAGCACATGCAAATGCTAGCACAGTTTGCATTTGACTTTTACACCCTAAATAAAATTTGCTTTATCTACATTTTAAACTTCTTAAGAGCAACAGATAATAGCATATTCAGGAGTTCTTTCTCCAACTGCTTTTAATGTAATAGGATTCAAGAAATATTGTTTGGTGAAAAAGCCAGAAGAACCAATGCAATATACCACTCCAAGTATGTAGTCTTTAACTGCTCAGGTAGCAGAGATAAAGTGTAGAAATTATAGTATAAGGAAAACACAATGTAAGGTCATTGTGGTTTTCAAAGGAGTTTGGCATTTGAGACCTCAAAATTGATAGGCCCACATATGCATCTAGTAAATTACACCACAGCTACTCATTCAATAAAACATAGGTGATGTTAAATTTCTATGATCCTACATAACATTGAAATATACTAAATCATAATTTTGAGGTTCTCTTGAAAATTGAATAATTTAGCCCAATATTTTTGCTTCTCTGCTGGCTATAAGTTAAATGGATATATAGATTTTTTTGATATACAGTTTCACTGGTTATTTTGACTCTTTAAGGATAGATCAGCAGTGGATTGCACAAGAATTAACTGTTTATTGAATACCACCAATATGTGAATCACTGTTCAAAACCATACTCAGCATATTGTTTCAAAATCTGCTGCTCCTTTTATATTACCTATTTCCGTTAATCATTTAGTTAATTAACAAATCAAATCTCACTTCCTGTATTGATATTTGTTGGCTGTATTTGTAACTGCTGCTTAAACAACAAGTTTATTTTTTCTTTCCTCCACAAGTTCTGTGCAAGTCAGCTGGGGTCACTTTTCTGCTTTGTCATTAACCTCACTCCAAGACTGAAAGTAATAGAGCTATCACTATCTGGAATATAGCTGGTCACAATGACAAGGCAAAATCACGCCTCTTACCGTTTTTGCCCAGGAATAACACTTCTCTGCTCACATTTCATTGGTGGAAACATGTCACGTGGCCACCCCTATTTCCACGTTGGGAGGGAATCTACTCTTCTGCTGGGGGCTGTGAAGGTGAGAATGCTAAATTATTTGTGCAAAGTCATAGTAACGTTCATAAACTTAATGTTCGCTAAAGTCCTTTGCCTTTATTAAATTCTATGGTTATTTCTTAAAAGGGTACTTTGCAGGTAATATATGAGATTTTTGAAATTAGTTGGATTATTTAGTTTGGAAAACTTTCTAATATGAAATTGATATTAAAGAAATGGACCATATCTTATCCTTCAAAGATCCATTATTAATCACGGTATAAATTTCAGGAGATTAAAACCTGACACGAACTATCCAACCAGGATTTTAATGGTTAAAAGTGAAGAAAAGATTTTTTGTTTTGGTGTTGAATGCTATTTAGATAACACAAAAACACATGACCTAAATTATTTCAGTGGTCGCAGGAACTGTGCAGGATAAAAGAAAAGAAATATGTTTAGAAACTTGTAAATGTTAGGAAAGTTTTATAATCGTTAAATAGCTAAGGTCTGATGTTAGCGGAAAAACACTGTATGATCTCCATTACCATGCCCTCATTCTAAATGTGCAAGCTCACATGTCAGCCGTGGACTTGCCATGCCTGGTTAGATTTGTCTTCTTCAGTTACCACTCAGTTACTAACATAACCAGGCTCAGTGCCTCCTCCGCAGCATGGCTTGGCTGTCCCATGTAAAAGTGATCTGGTTTGTTTAAACAGAATATTTTCTTACTGTTCTCTTTGTTATTATATATCATAGCAGAGAGCTTCGAGTTAATAAACCAGCATTTCACCACTGCCCACATGTCAAAATAGGTCACAGAACCTTCAAGGGAACATCAAAAAAGGTCAGTAATATCACCATAGTTTGCACCATACATTTTAGAGTATAACCACTCTGCCTTTTGGTTCACTGCCAATATTGATCGTCTCACTCCAACTTGATTAAAAAACCTCTTTAGCCCAGAGACCAAGCTGTGCACTTCTTTGCATCAACTACCATACCTAATGTAGTACTGAACACATAGCAAGTCCCTCGGAACTTCTTTGTCCTGGTGACATCTATTTAAAATGCAGGGAGGACAGAGGACTTATATTTCTTCATTCAAAAAAAAATTTTTTTAAGCAGCTGCCACACAGCCTGGACTGTATAAAGTTTTGGTAAACAACTGAAAACAAGCTACAAACCTCAGAGCAGTAGTTCTCCATCAGGGTCAGTTTTGCCTCCTAGGGGATATTTGGCAATGTCTGGATATCGTTTTGGTTTTCACAGTTGAGGCAGGGGTGCTGCTGGCATCTAGCCAGTAGAGGCGAAGAACGCTGCTAAACATCTTGCGATGCAAAGGACAGCCCCCCACAAGAAAGAATTATCGAGCCCCAAATGTCAATTTGCCCAAGTTGAGATCCTGCCCTATAGTTTAATGGGTAATGTATAGTGTAATGTTTTTCAGAGAATGAAAAACAATTTTAATACAAACTTGCTAATAATGATATCTTCTTTCGCCACTATTCTCAAAGGCAATGAGGTCAATATTTGTATCTCATTAAACAATGTAACATAGATAATGATAAATTCAGATACAGACACATGACAAAAACTATATAAAGGAGTTACTAAGAAGACTTTTGTTATTGAGAAGACTTTTGAGGATGGAGATATAAACAGTTGTTTCCATAACTTTCTTAGACTAGAAGTAGCATCTCCTCATTAACAGAAATAAAGAAGATAATAATAGGCAAGGTTAAGTTTAGAAAAGCTATGTTTATACTCCAATTGTATTTCTGATACCCCGGTAACTGCCAGGGCTCCTCCACAACTTGAGATCTAGTTAAGATTGGCTAAGGCTCAACTTCTTTTTACTCAAGGGTCTTGAGTAGAAAAATAATGTCCAATAATTTCTTATGTAATAATAAATATGTAATACAATAATAATATTTCAAATAAATAAGAAATATCCAGTTTATATGCAAAGATTTTTTTTAATCAGGTAAAGATGAATCATAATAGGGCAGAACCATTGGAATTTTGCAGCCTTTCTTGCTAGTACTCCAAAGGTCAGATTTTAAAAGCTGTGCTCAGTAATTTAATGCAAATTTGCATTTGTTTAACAGTAAAATCTTCACTATTAGAGGGGTAGCCTAGAGTTGGGGAACCTCCTGGGCACAACCTAATTGTATCTAACCTTATTGGGAAATTGCCAAAAAGCAATGCCCCTTCATTTCTATTACTGCAAAACTTCAATAAAGTGTTAACTCTCTATGTGCATCAGACCTTCAAATAATTACAGTAGTAAAAAGTTTAAGTATATCCATCACACCTATTTCCTACATGAAAGCTCCTAAGTCTAAGAAACCCAGTAATCTTTGTGTGTTGTCGTTTCTGTCTCTCTCTCTCTCTCCCCCCTCTCCTTTGCACGTCTGTGTGTGTGTGTGTGTGTGTATGTGTGTGTCTGTTTCTTGGAGAATACAGACACAGGGCACATCCTTCTCTTTGTATTGTTTTCTTTTCTACCTCACCTAGGGTTGAATTAGCAAACTCCTCATCTCTCCATCTTTGTATTTGTTAATCTATTATTACATTTTACCCTGAGTCTTTTTTTGTTGTGTAGCTATATGTCTCTTTCACTCAATTGACCATTCTTAAAAACTAAACAGATGTTTTCCTTATTTTTGAAATTGAATTATTTTATATTTCATTTTAAATGTTTATGCATTCATTCACTTAATCATTTAACATATAATTATTGAATACCTATGGTATTCCTGGTTTATGTTGGAATTTGGAATACGACAAGTAATAAAAACTAGATTTTCCATACCCTCACTGTGTATTATAGTCTTTGGAGAAGACAGACAAGTAATCTGGCAATCATATTTCAGTGTGATAAGCTCTCTGATAGCAGAAGTGGAGTTCCATGAGAACATGTAGAAGAGGCAGCTAAGTCAGTCCTAAAGGGGTTGAGACTTGAGGAAACATGCCAGAGGTTCTGAAATCTAGACTTACATATGAGGAAATAACCTAAATTACCTTTCTGGGCAATGGAAGAATAATGGCTATGCCGAGTGGTGGAAACAGCAGCCAAATAGTGACATGATCAGATGTGTATTTTTAAAATAGCTAGTGGAAGCAGCAGCATAGCACAGGGAGGTCAGCTCGGTGCTTTGCGATGACCTAGAGAGGTGGGATAGGGAGGGTGGGAGGGAGGCTCAAGAGGGAGGGGATATGGGGACATGTGTATGCATATAGCTGATTCACGCTGTTGTACAACAGAAACTAACACAGCATTTTGAAGCAATTATACTCCAATAAAGATGTATTAAAAGAAAAATATCACTCTCTTTTCCATACAGGACTACAGTGGAGGCAGGATTGGAAGCAAAGAGACCAGCCAGGAGACTGTTGCAATTGTCCCTTGAAGAGGTGAAGTTGGCTTGCAATACAGGAGAGACAGAAGAAATTGAAAGTTTATTGTTAGTTGGAGATGAGGATGGGAGAGCCAAGGCCGATTCCACGGTTTCTGACTTGGTCAATTAGTAGATGATGGTACCATTCCTTGAGCTAGAGAGCACAGGAGAAGCAGGAACACAGAAGGCTGAGGGGCAGAAGCTGGAAAAAGAATAGGATGAGTTCAGTTTAGACCACATTCTATTTGAGTTACCTAACAGACTTCTTCATGGAGGCACCCAGGGGGAAGTTGGCTACATAGCCTGAAACACAACAGAGAATCAGGTACAGTAGATAAACTTTGGAGATGAGATTTTTTTTTCTTAATGGATAAATACATTGTGCATATATTAAGCTAATTCCTTCTAATATAGATTGAGAAGTAAAGAACCTCTTGTCCAGTCCTTGATATGCATCTTCAAAGGCTTTGGGCATTTTTGTCTGATCACCATACACTCGAGTTCCTTATTAGTGTCATTGTCAAAAGGCTGAATCAAAATAATTTTATTAATCTCTTACATTTGTATAGTCCTTCACAGTTCACTACAGTTCTTTCCCATACTGCTCTGGACAAAGTCTCAAGTCTGTGAGCTGGCATTGGAGAAGCAGCCTGGGGCCAGGAAACCAGGACAGAACCACAGACCAGGAGTTCTAATGAGGTTGCTGCAAGTATTTTTTCTGGGGTCACAGCCAGTGTTCAGAACCAGAAGTCACAGAGTTAACCAAGCCAAGGCCCAATATCCAAGCCAAGAGTCAGAGCCAAGGCCATGGGCAGAGCCAAGAAGCAGTCACAGGATTAGCACATCAGAACAAGCCCCAGAACTGCTGTTGAACCCATGGTCCTCCCTTAGGCCCTGTGTCCTTTGGAGGCATTCTCTCTCCACAGAATGGCACTCTCAGAGGTAAGCAATCCAAGAGGTGGGAATAGAGCACCTGAGGATTTCCTCTGCCTTTACAGGAATTTTGCTTTGGAGAGCACACTTACTACCTAAAGCATCTTAGGCACAGTCTGCACTTTCTTTTAAGACAGGTAAGGTTATTTTTTAAAGATCAACTTTGAGTATTATTTATGAATTTATGAAAACCCCTGAATATAAACAATCATTTTTTACATTAAAATCAATAAGAAAAAGAATGCAGTGATTCCAAATTCAACTGGATTTCTTTCAAAGAATCTTATAAACAGAAAATCCCTATTTCTACTTGGAATACTTTCCTATGACATCCTATGATAGGTCTTCCTTCATTCACCCTCTTTTATGGAACTTCAGTCATAAACCTTAGATTATTTTCTTTTCTCTTTTTCAGTTTTGATGGAGCCAAAAGACCCTAAGGTCTACCCAGGTAAAAAAAAAAACTAAACTTTTATAAACCTGTATTCTTAGAAATTTAGGAAACACATTGAAAAATACAAATACATTTGTATTGTCTTTTTAAATACAATTTTGAACCGATAATACATTCATATGGCTCAACAATTTTAAAGGTACATTTAAAAAATATACAGTGAGTTTTCCTTCCCAGATCAGTCCCTCCTGCATTTTGTTGCACACCCATAAAGGTAACAGTTGTCATGAATTTCTTGCTATCCCTTCAGAGCTTTGTAAAAGTACAAACAGGTATATGTTCTCATTTCTCCCCTTTCTAAGCAAAACATAGCTCCCTATTGCTCTGAACCTTGCTTTTTTTCCATGTAAGTATGTGCAAAGATTTCTCATTTCTTTTTTGAGTTGCAAAGTATTCTATTGTATGCATTCTATTGTATAGGTGTCCCTTAGTTTATTTAACCAGTCTTTTATTCGAGACAATTTACATAGACACTTAGCTCGTTCCTTTACTATTACTATATAGCGATGAATAATCTGTTTATACATCATTTTGAATATATGCAAGAACATCCATAGGAAAAATTACCAGAAGTGAATTTGATGAATTAGGAGATATTTGCATTAATGATTTTAATGGACACAGCAAAATAGCCTTCTGCAGTGTCATACAAATATCCACTTTCCTACAGCCTCACCAGCAGGTACTTTTAACAAACAGACTTTTGAAAACCCTAAGTGAAAAACTATGGTTCTCTATATAGTTTAATTAATTTTTCTCTTGTTGTGGGTGTTATCAAGCATCTTGTCATATATTTAAAGAGCCAAAGATGTATTTTCTTTTCATAATCTTTGTCTATATTTCTTTTAAATTGTTGGTATTTTCTAATCATTGATATCTAGAATACCTTTATGACACCAGTCCCTTTTCTACAATGTGAGTTTGAGAGTACTTCTCCCGAGTTTTGTTTATCTTTTGACTTTTATATATTGTTTTTGGCCATGAAAGATTTTTAAATTTTTATGTGTCAATTTACTTATCTGTATTTGGCTTCTAGAATATCAATAAAATAAAACACATGAGTACCTCAACATTTTAAAATATATCTCTTTCCCCAATTTAGCATCATACTTATTGGAATATACCAGATGTAGGAACAAAACAAGAATGTTTAATATCAACAGTATGATTAAGGTTCAATGAATGGTACTGACACACAGAAATGAAAAAGAGGATAAAAATTGAGGCAAAAACATACCTAGACATATCCAAAGTTTGCAGGACCCATATAAAGAAATCTTATAAATGCTACTGAAGGACAAAAAAGAATTCTTGAACTAATGACAAGACACATCATTACCTTGGACTAGAAGACCCAACATCATAAAACACCAATTTTCCATAGGCTAACTCATACATTTTATGTACCATCCTCCAAAAATAACTCATTGGGTTTTCCTGTGTTTGTTTATGCTTGTTTGTTTTGGTTTTCTTGTTTTGTTTTAAAAACTAGGCAAGATAATTATAAAATCCAAATAGAAAAACAAATACATAAGAATATCCAGGAAAAACCTGATTCAGAAGAATAAAGATAAAGTAGCTCTACAATACATTAAAGTATATTCTAAATCCTCAATAATTAAATTAGTACATTAGGATCACATGAATATCAACAGACCAGTAAAAAATTATAATAAATCCCAAAATATTCAATATATACAGAAATTTAGTTTATGATAAAGATGACATCTCAAATCAATGGGTAAAGGTGAACTACTCCATTAATACTGCTGGGACACCTGGATAATCATCTAAAACGAAATGTTGGATCATACTTCATACATTCCAAGCACCCGGTAAGTTCAAAATGAACCAACATTAAGAGAGAGAGAGAAGCAAGGAAGAAAGAAAAGAAAAGAGAGAAAGGAAGGAAGGGAGGAATGAAGGAGGGGAGGGAGGGAAGGAAGACTAAAGCCCTAGGTAAACCTTGAGATGGGGCAAACTTCTAACTATCAGGCAAATATACATTTTAGTATTTTTATATGTTCTGTGTAATTCCAAAACCTTGCGAAAATTTTTTCTTGGATAATAAAGTAACAGCCTGTGTCAAACCTCAAGCAGAGGTTTTTGAGAAAAAACTGAATAATCTCTTTTCTTTAAAGGAAAAAGATATGTATGAGAATATCAGAGGACTATAAACACAGAGAGGGAATGGGATTTTAAAGGCCTCTGGTTGAAATACAAAATTTTTTTTAAAATTCTGAGCAATCTTTCAAGTTAAGTATGTTAAGCCCTCGTATATTTTTAAAAAGAACATGGATTATAGTGATTTATAGTCAAAAGACACAGGTTTGAGTTCCTTCTCTTACCAACCATGTGACCTTAGGGAAATTTCTTAATTTTTCTGAAATTTAGTTTTCTAATTAACAAATGAAATTAATGGGATAATTCTTGTCAAAGTCAGCAAGTTATTGTTTTGATCAAATAATATAATCTGAAAATACTTCATAGTCTATAAAACCTACTCCATAATATGTAAAAACTACATAAGTGTTCATTGTTACTTAATATGTTATATATCTAAGCACAACAGATATATATTAATATAAGAAATTCAGATTAAGCATATGAAGATACTCTATACATCATCCTAGCAGTCTTGGGGTTTACAGAGTAGAAGTTAAAGTAAGTTTATTACTGTCTACGAAATGCCACTTTATTGATTTGAACATTATTATTTAAAATTAAACTGGATGAATATGCAGACAAATCGTTATTCCAAATGGCATGTCGATGGATAGAAGCGGCAGCAGGTACCACGAGGTACTGAGGCAGAGGCATTTCCCTGATGCCCATCACTGAAGCCAGTTCACATAGGGGGGCACACAAATAGAGAGTCTTTGTGGGAGCACCTGAGCTACAGAAGAAGCAAAGAAGGCAGCCACCTCTCTGTTCATTCTGAACTGCCACCCCTGTGTCCAAGCCTCTCCATCAAAAGCTTGCAAAGTGTCATGTTAATGGCAAAACAGAAAATGATGGCCTCTTTTCCCCTCTGGGTTTTAGTAACATAGAGGATGAAACCCTCAGACACAATGTGTGTTGCATCCTGACAAGAAAAAAAAAACATTTTCAAATAAGGATACTGGGAAGAGGGAGTGGCTTTGGTTTTAATCTGGAATCTTAACTCTAAATAGGCAGGCAGGGCCAATTCAGTCCAGGAAGCCCTACGTAACAATATCCAGGTGGGCTCTTTATTTCTGAAAAAGAAAATGACTTGCTGAGAATGATTAGTCCCACCATCTGAGATGAAAAATGTATATAGTTTACTCTATATACTTCCATGCTTAAATGACAGATATTGTCTTCTGATCCCATTGTCTGTTCTCAAGAACAAAATAAATAAAAAGCAAGCACTTCCCTTCCCCTACCCACCACCCCTCCCAAAAAAGAAAATCTTTTGTGATCAAAAAATTTTTTTCACCAAACTAGTCTAAATCTTTTCATTATGTTGTTCAGTTTACATACCACAGAGTTTGCTCTTTTCTCTAAGGTCCACATAATTAATTTTTGAAAATTCTTCTCCAGTGTTTATTTATTTGCCCAAAGGATGGCTTTTATCAATTACATTATTTGAGTAATCGTCAGCAAAATTCTATATGGGACTAAACTTCCCTGACTGTGCTTTATAGATTGTTCATGCCTATTTCCACCTAGAATGATTAGGTATAGCTCTAACCTGAGGGCTCTGCCTCTTGGTTCCACCTACTGCCAGGGGTATGCTGGAGTCAGCTTTCACCACTTGCCAGAGCTGATAATGTCCATCTCTTCCCAGCCCTGAAACGAGTGACATCATGGTGGTAGCTTGAAGTTGGCCATGGCACAGATATTTACACCATGGAAATTGGTAAAAACTAAAAGCCAACTCCCCCCACTCAAGAAAGTCAGTCGTTAGTCATTTTTCTAGCATACTCAACCATCACTATGTTCCTTCCTGGGGAGCACTGTTCTCTGACCAGTATATAAAAGAGGAACGTTAAATATTTTGACAGGATGATTTGCATCCTACTTGCAATAAAAACTGAAAATGAGTGCCTACTGACACCAAAACACAGAAGTCATATTGAGCCAGGTATAAAACCATTTGACATACCCCAGAAGCAGGACCTTGAGCTGTTACATATATAATCACTTTATGGCACTATTGGGAACCTATCCTTGAAAGGCATTCATATTTCTTGCTGGTACAAACTGATTCCAGTCTTTTTATAGTGAGTATTTTTGTTTGTTTGTTTGTTTGTTCTTTACTTCTCCCATTGCACTAAGATCACCAGGGTTCAGTGGCAACTTACTGAGGCTGAATTCAATAGGCTGAATGAGTACCGCCAGCTATAAGAAGGTATCATAGTGTGACTATTTTCCATGCTCCACTATTTGCAGCAAACCAAAAATTCACATAAGTTGCAAGATTTAGAGTGTGGAAGATGAGGAGATGTAGGGGAGGGACAGCTGCTGTTCAATGATCAAGTCATGAATTAGGAACCATTGCTTTGGGGCAACAGTATAGGGGGAACGTTGGTACAAAAAGGATTCTACTTTTCCCGTACCTTACCTCCTTTCTCTGCTTATAGCAAATATGATTTTTGGCAAATATGGTGGTGGGATGGCCCAAAACACTTTTCCTCCCAGATGCCAGACAATTTGAAATCTTCTTTCAACAGATGTCCTATAGCATTTGTTGTGGGATGAATTGCATCCCCCCTAAAAGTCTTATGTGGAGCCTTAGCCACCAGTAGCACCTCAGAATGTGACTATTTGAAAAGAAGAC
This sequence comes from Orcinus orca, assembly GCF_937001465.1. Taxonomy (NCBI): domain Eukaryota; kingdom Metazoa; phylum Chordata; class Mammalia; order Artiodactyla; family Delphinidae; genus Orcinus; species Orcinus orca. Next base: position 35,557,957 of record NC_064565.1, on the reverse strand, counting down.
CTTTGATGAGATAATTAGGTTAAAATGGGTTGTTAGTGTGAACCCTAATCCAATATGACTGGTCTCCTTATAAGAACAGGGGATTAAGATACAGACAACAACACACAGAGGCACCATGTGAAAGACAACAGAAGAAGACAGCCATTTGCAAGCCAAGGAGACAGGCCTCAGAATAAACAACCTTGCTGACACCTTGATCTTGGACCTGTAGCCTCTAGAACTGTGAGAAAATGTTTTTGTAGTTTAAGCCACCCAGTCTGTGGTACTTTGTTATGGTAACCCTAGCAATCTAATACAGCATTCCTCATTATTATGAACTGAATTTTGTACTGCCCCTAAATTCATATGTTGAAGCTTTAACCCCCAACGTGACTATATTTGGAGATAGGACCTTTACAGAGATAATTAAGTTTAAATGAAGTCCTAAGGATAAGGTCCTAATCTGAAAGAACTGGTATCATAAGAAGATAAATAAACACCAGAAATTTCTCTTTTCCCACAGAGGAAACCTATGTGAGGACACAGCAAGGAGAAGTTCTCTTTCCATCCTCCAGAGATGTAAGAACATAAATTTCTTTTATTTAAACCACCCAGTATGTGATATTTTGTTATGGCAGCCTAAGCAGATTGATACACTTTGTATAAGAATCATAGTACCCTGGTATCTCTGTATTAGTATCTTCCTTTGTATGTTTCACTGCTGCATTATTAAATGATGTAGTTACCTGTGAGGCTAAATTCAAAATGGAATCTCCGAAGAAAATAATGCCAGTTTGTTTTTCTAAAACTTCAAGTATATTTTAAATAAGAAATGAGTAAGAAAAAAGTTACATATAATACTTTACTACCCTATGGTTTTGGGCTTCTAAAAGGCTTCGCTCCTAAAATTAGAAACAAATTAGAGAGATATTTAGTTACTGGTAGACAGTGACCCTAAAAGAGGCTACCTATTCTGCTCATGGGGCATAATTCTTCACTTAAGTCACCCAGCAACACAGTTATTTAGGAGGAAACATGAACAACTTCTTGACCACTAGGTTACCACGTGGTCTACCAATATCAGAGTCATCCAAATGCATGATGAGTTCCTGTGATGTCCCCTTAGACTCTGCATTCTGGAAGACCCCCAACTGACTCAGCGCCTAGCACTGCAGAGGAAAGTGGAAATAGATCTGTACTGTTTCTTCTTAGTCTTTCCATACTTATCCTCCATCCTTTTCAATCCTGCTCTGTACTTTGGGAAGTGACCAGAATGGGTGGCATCAACAAATTACGTTTGCTCTGCAGCTTCTGTATGGGTTTACCAGCAGAGTATCCAAGGACTAGAGGAGACTGGGGCTAAGGTATTTATTGCCCCGGCTGCCCTCTTTGCCTTCCCTTCCCTTCAGATCCCTGAGTATTGATTTTGTTACTCTATTGCAGATCACAGTTCCAGTCAGCAGCCAAGAAAAAAAAAAAATGGTTCTGAAGAACCTAGGGGCAGGACAGGAATAAAGATGCAGACGTAGACAATGGACTTGAGGACACGGGGAGGGGAAAGGGTAAGCTGGGACGAAGTGAGAGAGTGGCATGGACATATATACACTACCAAATGTAAAATAGCTAGCTAGTGGGAAGCAGCTGCATAGCACATGGAGATCAGCTCGGTGCTTTGTGACCACCTAGAGGAGTGGTATAGGGAGGGTGGGAGGGAGACACAAGAGGGTGGGGATATGGGTATATATGTATACATATAGCTGATACACTTTGTTATACAGCAGAAACTAACACATCATTGTAAAGCAATTATACTCCAATAAAGAGGTTAAATAAATAAATAAATACCCTCTCTGAGCTCTGGTAACCTCTCTTTCTACATGTCTCTTTAGGAGTAGGTTGTAAAGGCTCCCTTTTCTTTCTAGTGACTGGGTACTGCCCAATTCTTGCTCATTTCCCTAAACACTGCCCACAGCTTTGTAAAAAATCCTGAATTAATCAGTTTGAGTGAAACATCTTTTTTTTTTTTTGGCCAGGACTCTGACAGGTCCAAGAGCCAGTGAGAGTCAAAGTGTAACTGAGGCATCTCACACACACACACACACACACACACACACACACACACACACACCCCAATGCTTCTGCATACCCCATCCCAAATTACTACATTCTAATATGTTCCCATCTCAAGGTCTTTGTGCTTAGTGTTTTCTCATCTGAAGCCCTCTTTCCATTTTTCTGTACATGATTGGCTCCATCTCATAATTCAGCTTCCTTTTCAGAGAGTCCCTTTCTGTATAAAAGAGGTCCTTCGTTTTCCTTGTAATTGCTCTGCTTCATTTCATTCTAATATTTATCAAAATCTGAATCTATCTTTATACAGTTTCTATCACCCACTTCTACAGGTTCCAAGAGATCAGGGATCATGGCTGTATTACCACATCTCTAGTGCCACAACTCTGTCTCAGACATAGTAGGCTCTCACTAATTCTGTACACCCATTTATCAGTGACTCCCTAGTCCCTTCTCTTCACGAACACAAATACACACCCCTACACATACTCTCTCCACCATGCACACATACCTTTAAGATTATTCACAAGTCATTTTTAATAGCTAATTTCTACAGGCTACTTTGGGTGCTATTTTAATTGTATTACATATATAAGAATTGTTGAGGGGCAGGGCCACTGGGCATACAATCAGATTGCCCTAAACTTAGGTTTTTCAATCTCCCTAGAAATATCTTTGACTAAGGCAACGAGGCAATAAATTATTACTAACATGGAGTGTTTTGCTCCCAGGGAGGAACTTGGGCATTGGGGAGAAATAGTATCAATCATTGATTCATTCGGCCAATTTCTATTTCTTTAAATAAAAAGTGGTACATCAATAGAAAGTTTAAGGATAATGATGGAACACAATATTAAATGAAAGAAAAACCAAGGAGATGTGGATGAGATTTGAAAGACTTTGAAGTCCACATAAGGAGGGATTTGGTCTTTTGCCTTCCACCTAGAATACATAATTAAGATGACTTTGGCTCCAATGGGGCACATGGGGACTGTAGAAGGTTTGAACATTTTAAGGATTTAGAACATGTCTACAATTGTCTCTGCCTTAATTACATAAGGGGAAAGCTTTTATTTTAACTCTGGTCAAGGAAACCCTAGTCATGAAACTGTTTTTATTTGACAAAATGTTTACTCTCACAGGAAAGAGGCAGGGCTGTGCACATTTGATGAGCCAACACTGAAGCGGTTATACATGAGCAGAGGGAGAGATTCAAGGGATGGGCATGGAAAAGTTGCCAAAATTATCATGACATCAAGGTCATAGATCAAATCCGTGACCTTCCTGCAAATCTTGGGAAATTCATGTTTACAAAATACATGGCACAATCATGAAACTTCTAAAGGCATTCTCCAAACAGTCATATATTCCAAACTGCTAAATTGTATATTACAATGAATAAAATGTTAATGTTTCAAAGACTTTGAAAGCAAACATGCTATATATGCAGATTTCATTTATAAAGAAACCCTTGTCCTCAATCAACTGTGCATACCTTTTCTTTGCACAAATGTAGCCAAACTGCCAGACAGCTTAAAGATAAAGACAAACACTGAGAACAAAGCACAGCACTAGAGCTAAGAGAGATTTGATTCATGTTCTGAGGATCCACGCCACTTTTGACTGCTATGGGATGTTTACTGTTCGCGAAGGACAGAGAGAGTGAACATTGATTATGAGCTCACTCCAGTCTCTCACACCCAATAAACTGTGTTGCATTTCAGAGGTCTGGTTGGGAATGGCTGAGACCATCCTATCAGTATGACTCCTCTGGAAGTTCTGAGATAATCTTGCATGGTCACAAATATTATTACTTGGTCAATAAAAACCTCATTTTGCGAGGCTAGATTGATGAAGATAAATAATACATGCACAATTAATGACTACGGCAAGAGTCTGGAATTCAGCAGTCTTGAGATCTAGCCTCAGTCTATCCCCTATTTTACTCTGAAATGCACGATACTTAAGCTGTTTCCCTCAGTTCCCTGGTTCGATTTTATTTACTACTATGTACAAACCATTTTGCTAGAAGATGAGAGGTACCAAGGTGTATAAGAAATTCACCATGCAATAAAGACTCTAGCCCAGTCACAGTAATATAAATTAATACCTAGTGAATGAGGAACATTAGGATTAACATGTAAGGAATCACCAAGTTTTAAAGCTTAGTGAAAACAAAGGATTTGTATATCCAAACCCCCTGTGTTGAGCTCATGGAAGACAGTACAAGCTAAACATTGTTTTTTCTCTTGATTTGTATTTATTGATTGTTCACATATGCTTGAGCCTTTACTGAGGGCACAGTTTTTATCCCTATTCAAATGTAATTCCAATGAGGATCAACTTGGATTTCTATGAGGTATAAACCATACCATTTCTGGGGGAAGTAAAATATGACTGAAATTTTATAGTAAATAACACACCTACGCAACCTTGTCAACTGCTATTATGGCACGGCATTTAGAATTTCTTTCTCCTTTGACTTATATCCCCAACTGTATTACAAATTCTTAGAAGACAAAAGTCTGAGATATATACTTACGGGTTAAGAGTGCTTAGCACTGAAAATAAAACATACTGGATGCTCAAACTCCTTTTCTAGTATTGGACCCTCACATGAACCTACATTCTCCAATACAATTTCATCTTCATAAGATGAAAGCAAGAAAAAACGTTAAAGGAAATCAAAAGAAGTTTAATGAACATGAAGGGGAGGTTGATTAAAAATTGAGAAACAGAAAGGCAAAGATCCTGAACTATGTCTATATGTACATCACTGAGTCCCCAGCTCCTTGAAGAGTGGCCCCCTTTAAATATTTATTCAATGAGTTAATGAATTAATTGTTAGTGTCTCTCTAGGACAAAATATTGAGCTCAAAGGACCTGAGATATCAGGTAGTTAGGCCATATCCCATGAGAGGAATCGCATGATCTGTTTGGCTCAAAATAGCAATATGAAGTCATCCAAGCCATTATTCCCATATCTAGAACGAGAACGAGTGATGAAGGGAAGCAAATGAGGGAAAAGAATAAAATTCATGGAGGACTTACTATGTGTTAAGCACTTTGCTAAGTCCTTTATATAAAAGGTCTTATTTCATTCTTAAATATTCCTATAAATTAGATACTATTATTCATTCTATAGAATTTTAAAAACTGAGTAATAACTATAATAAGCAGACTCGTTCAAGAGAAATAGGGAAAAGTGAAACAGTGTTGTTAAGTCAGAAATATAAAACATCAGAAATTAAATTATCCTTCAAAATGTTGACATGTTATTTTAACACTTTTAATAAAAGAACAATAAGCAAATGCTTACTTTAAAATGTATGAATATGTTTGCACACAAATGCACATTTCCATTGGATGATAAAACTAAAGTAACCTTTGTAAAAATATAGTTAACAAATCCAGAAACCCATTTTACCAAAAGCCTCCTATAAATGATCTCAGTTCTGTTTTGGAAGAAACTGTTCTCTAAGGAGAAATGAAATAAGTTTTAGTTTCAACATTCACTGTCTTTTTGTGCTGTTCATGAATAAATTGGACTAATTGTTGGATTTGAGAAGTGATGGTTTTATGGTACATATTACTGGCCCAAAATTATTGGTGGTTAAATTCGCCATCTTTAACCAAAGAGTTAGGCTGAATCTAGAAGAAAGAGGTATGATTCTCAACATGGAGTTCCCTAAGTTCTTTGCAATCCCCATATGTATCTGCAACAGGTAACCCCAGTTATCAAGTTCGCAAACTTGAGACACTGAAAGAGTTTCACGTATCACATAACATTTCAACATTTAATACGTATTTTAAGCATATCAATTTCTGCATATAAAGAGTGACTAGCACATCATGCATTACAGTGTCATAGTAGTTCTGAGGAACAACGGCTTTCAATTTAAAGAAGAAAACACCCTCCAGCTGAAGAAAATTCTCACATTACAATATGTTTAAAAGAATCTATTCCAGTTGTGGTTGGTTGTCTATGAGAAATCTTTTTCATGGGGGAAAAAAAAAATTGAACATTCCCATGTGAAAGTCTTTCTCACAAGAGAAAAACTGTACGTTGCATTTTATACAAACTAGGTGAATTCAAAATGATGGATCATTTCAAAAATATTCATTATACTATTTACTTACATAAATGTGGTTGTATAAAAAGTAAAAAAGGAATGCATTCACAATTGGTTTAAGTAATTTTCTCCTGGCAAACCACCATATAAAACAGGGGCGTCATGGCGCCACAGAATTCTGAATTGTGGTGGAGCATCATCAGTACACATGGCATTAATCTTTGTCTCGTTGCAGGAGACACCCTTGCTTGCATGAGCAGGCTGCCTCTTAAATGTAAGATGGTATAATGTAACTCAGGTTTAAATAACACAATAAATAAGATCTATTTCTCTTTAGCCTTTCTCACCAATCACTTCCAAGCCCTCTTTGTTAAAGTGCTTCATTGTTTACACATTTTAATGTAAATAACAACTTCTTGGAGTGGAAGAGGGACTTTTCCAAAGGAAGAAACTCAGGAGGGTAATATCAAATTTTTTTATTTAACATGTTGCAAGATTTTGGGGGAAAGAAAAAGTTAGCATATGTATGTGAACACAGCATAATTACTTACTCCCCTTTCTTACTCATCTTTTAGCAAACAATATTTTGGAAATCTCCCTGTTTTATATCACTTCCTGTTCCCCATGACAGGGGAACATTTAGCTGTCTTTAATGTCTTCTAATTAAATACTCAAAGCATTCTTAAAGTCTTTTTTTTCCAAATATAGATATATTTTAAAATAACAGACTTTTCCAAATGCATTTTCTATTGAGAAGATTTCAGAAACTGTCTCCACTGAATATAATGACTATTTAAGGAAACAAGCTATTTATGTGGAAATATTAAGAGGGATGATTTTGATAACCCACACTCGAGGCCAAAATAAGGATCATTGGGACTTTCACTGAAGAAGTTAATGGAGGCCAGGCCATTGGCAAATGACCTTGAAATCCCTCGATGTAGCCTCAAATTGGCTTCAGCACAAGCTTATTATTAATGCAGACAGCTAGTTTATACCATGAAAAGCACATGGTATCTCTCTCTGAAACTATAGCTGTCACTCAGGCACCCCCATATACAAATATAAGGGTCAATGTGACAGCAGTTTTACATTTTTTATAAATATCACAAATTTATTAATCAGTATTTTATGTGTGCCTAAAAAATAAAATAAGCAGATAAATTCTAATTATATATGTAGGTAGCAGCTTTATATATAAGAATTATCATATAAAGGTATTTAACTAAAACATTCTCTTACAATACTTGAATCAGATTTTAGACTGTATTTTCCTCTCTGATTTGTAATGTCCCAGAGACACATATCAAACATTTTTTATTTTAGATATCTCAACATGTAATAACTGTATTCCTTAACATCTTTGAAAATTGATATGACATATTTCAGAACTTGCACACATACACACATAGACACACTCACTCACTCTACCCAGTCAGAAAGGAATTGTTTGCTCAGTTTGCAGATATGAAATCATTAGGGACTGGGTTTTACTTTGGGAAATTTGAGTACCATGTATTGTTAATGTAAAATAAAGAAATAAAGCCTGGGAAGTTAGAAGATTATTTTTTTTGGAAATGCATGTTTAGAACTGAAAAAAAAGAAAAAACTCTCCTAATGGTAAAGCATTAACAAATACTTTTTCATATGAATAAAATCTGTAATCAGTTAGATAAGAGCAATGTGCCTTTTTTTGGCATTTAATCAAACAATGAAATCATATACACATTTCCTGACACAAAAGACAAATGATGTAATAATCTGAAGGAGTTTCTCTATCTCCTTGGAACTTTGCATACTTGACTTGTTTTCCATATTTTGTGACTTTAAATGGTGGGAAAATTATATTAAAATGCTTGTAGCAGTTCCTCTAAACTAGCATCCTTTTTGTTTTATTGTATTTAATATAAAAGCAGCAATTATTTGATTTCAAAGTTATGAAAATATGTACCTTATGAGAAAACAAGCAATTTAAGCTTTAATTGGTGTCATTTTTCACAGAACTGGCAAGATTCTTGCATCCCTGGCACGTTGTTTTTCTATAAAACTGCAGAACTGCCTTCAATGAATGTTTTACGAACACAAAAGTTGTTATATGAAGGTATATGCATAGATGTCTGGAAATATAAGATTTCTGGTGGGAGTTATTTACAAAAGATGTATTTCATTTGTTACTGTGCGTGTAACAACTCCTATTATTCTAAATGTTTCTCTCTTCTCAATAAGACTGTTGCTTAGCTCATGTCTATGAAACGTTGGGGCTTTTGTCTAAAGAATAAAAGCGGATGCTTTGATGAGGGAAAAACATAAGATTTGTGAGAAAAGTAAAAAGAAATGATAATTTTAACTGAAAAGAAACCATACTGTAATATATTAAAAGGCTAATTCTGGTTTTAATCAGAAGAAAGACAATATGAAATATACACTGGAAGGCTTGCCTTATGTAAATTACATATATGAACCACAAAACTTTTCTATTTTTTGAAATGTTGGTTTACCATGAATACTTTGACTTATTCTGTTCAGATTACACATTTCCCATATTTTTCAAAATTACATTTTACTCTGAAGGACAACAGTTCTATGTATTTATTGAGAAATTTCACAACCTTAGCATCTCTAAGGAGTTGAGTGGTTTCTATACCTGAGGAGGTCTGTGCTTGTTTATTGTTGTTTTAATGCAAATTCACAGAGCTATCGCCAAGAGTTCTTATTCAAAAGATCAGAATAAACATAAAGAATCATTTTTTTTTTTTTTTTTTTTTTTTTGCGGTACGTGGGCCTCTCACTGCTGTGGCCTCTCCCGCTGCGGAGCACAGGCTCCGGACGCACAGGCTCAGCGGCCATGGTTCACGGGCTCAGCCGCTCCGCGGCATGTGGGATCTTCCCGGACCGGGGCACGAACCCGTGTCCCCTGCATCGGCAGGCCGACTCTCAACCACTGTGCCACCAGGGAAGCCCAAGAATCATATTTTTGAAAAAATGTCTAGATGGTTCCTATGTCCAGCGAGATTTTTAGGCAAACTGCAGATTAGTGGACATCTTACAGGAAGTCCTTGTTGGGAAACTAGAGATTAGGATAGACAAGTATTCTTTATATTCTATTTATATCTTTGACTTTTGCTTTATGTTGGCAATATTTATTGATAACAATGATTAACATATAGAGAGTGTTACTATATGTCAGGGACTGTGCTAACCACCTTACATGCTTGCAACCCAACAGTCCTATAAAACAGAGATAATCACTCTCTCCTCTTTAGAGATGAAGGAATGATTTGTTAGGGAGTAATTTACTATAGTCACACAGCAAGTAATGAACAAGTAAAAAGTGGAATCCATGTCTGTGAGACTCTAAAGGTGAATTTCCTAACCTGTTCTATACTAGGAGATTCAAACATAAACATGACCATGAGTGTTTTGAAAGCTTTTTCTGTTGGCTGCCCAAGTTAAGGATCAATGCTACTAGGACTGATGTGACCAAAACTATTGACATCTGCTCATTATTATCATTATTTGTTTGATTCAATTTTGATTCAAAATGAACCACCAAAACTGACTGAATTGCATCAGAACAAGCTTTCCCTTGCTACCGTTTTCTATGAATATCAATATTAAAAGTTTTAAACAGCAGCCCAATGGCAAAAAAGTATATAAGATGTTCAATCCATGTCTAATTGCCACCTATTAACTCACCAATCCATGACTGCATTGAAACTACCAAAATATACCAAAGATACCGGCAGGGAAGTTAAAAAGATTTTTTTTCTGGGACCAACAAATTTATTTCCAAATGGATATCAAAGCACTGTGCATCATTGAGAGATGGCATTTTTGATGCTGAGAGTTTCCCATGATTCTTCTGGTTGGGGTTACAGGTCCCTGCATGGTTTCTCCCAGCATTCTGGATTCACTCGTATCAGAACACTAGCCTGTGAACCCCTGAGGTGCAGGGCTCCTGAGGTTTGTCTTTCTATCCCCAGATGGAGACATATTGTTGTTTTGTTTTTTATTATTTTTTATCAAAGTAGAGTTGATTTACAATGTCATGTTAGTTTCAAGTATACAGCCAAGTGATTCAGTTTATATATATATATATATGTTCTTTCTCAGATTCTTTTCCCTCATAGGTCACTACAAAATATTGAGAATAGTTCCCTGTGCTATACAGTAGGTCCTTGTTGGTAATCTATTTTGGAGGCATACTGTTATGGGCATAATCCAGGCCTTGGTCAACAATTTTTTTCTATAAAGGACCAGATAATAAATATTTCAGGCCTTTAATACTATATAATATCTGTGGCAACTATTCAACTCTGCTGCTGTAAATGAAAAAACAGGGATGGACAATACATAAGTAAATAGGTGTGGCTGTGTTCCAATAAAGCTTTATTCGTGCACACTAACATTTGAGTTTCAGGTAATTTTTATGTGATACAAAACAGTATTCTTGTTTTGATTTTTTTTCAACCATTTTAAAATGTAAAAACTATTTTTGGCTTATGGACTGTACAAATACAGTCAGGGGACCAAATCTGGCCAGTAAGCGATAGTTTGCCTACCCCTACTCTGGGCAATCAATACACATTTATTGACTGGTTGAATGACTAGGTAATTGTGAGAAATTAGTCTCTGCTCAGGCTGAACACATGATGAGACTGCACATGTGATAAAGGCAAGCTTTTGTGTCATGACTTTCAATTCCCACTTTAGAAATAATCATAAAGGATAGGAAAAGTAATCCTGAGGTAGTAATTAGTAGGCAAGCCAAAATGACACAGGGCCACATAATTGATATCAAACTAAAGATTTCTGGAAAAATCCAGGTTACATGTAGACTGACTCAACAGAAAACTATTGCAGTTCACCCTCACCAACAGGTAAGGACTTTTAGCTGCTTCTCTGATCTCTTGCTCAGCATCCTGTTTGATCTGCCTTTGGGGACTGGGGAACATCTATTTCCACATCTCGCTCTCACTCTGCTCCTTACCCAGGCTCATATTAATTATTTAATTATTTGAGCACACCAGTTGCCTTGATTTTAAAACTCAAAAGTTTATTCATTGAGCAGATCTGAAATTTTTCACAGATAAATTGCATTGTTGTGCCCTGGCATTTTGTGTATTTAGTTTGTCTGGGGAAAACATCTTACAGAACAGAGTCCATCCAGGTAGATCTAGGATGGTACTTGCAGGGCTGGGTGACTGACAAAAATGAGGGTGAGTCTTGAGGCACTGGTAGAACTGGGCATACCCTGTCCTTGCCTGCCTTATGAAATCCCTAAACTCAGAGGAACAATCACGTTTCAGTCCCATGAATCCCTGTTAAGAATATTCAGCACTAAGACTTCATATTAATGGATTCCATCACTTTCTAGTATGGGTTTCTTAAGAGGCACAATACCCTTCCCTCTTCGGACATTGCTGAGATGCCTGAACTTCTAGGATACAGACAGTCAAGTCCCTGCCCTCTCCCTATTAGCCAAGCCAGGTCAATCCCATATGCTCACATGTCATCACTTCTCCTCTCCAACCAAAATCACTCAAAAGCAAGAGAATACATGAAGAGTTACTTGATTTATTAATTAGGGAAAATAATGTGCCTTACTTTAGAAGTTGTTCTTTGAATTTTATGAACTGGTATCTGACTGTTTATAAATATAACATTTAATCTCTGGCCTGAAATACTTGACTTCAAAAGGAAATGGTGGATGGCGTTATGATATAGAGGAATTCAATAGGGGATTCAAGAGTGCTTGTAGCAGTCATCATAATATGTGATCATAGATTTATTTGCTGAAGTACTTATTCATTGTTACTCTTCTAGACTGTGAGCCCCATAGGAGTGAGGACTATGTTTCTACAGTAGTGTAAAACAGAGCCTGATATACAACCAATACTCAATTAAAATGTATTGACCAAATAAATGATTAAAGTGATCAAATGATCATAGCTGACAAATGATCATAGCTGTTTACTTGTAACAGGAAATAAAAAGACACTTCCAGCCCTACTTATACCACAGTGCCATGTAAAACAGTTAAGTGTCTCTGCTTTAATTCAAGGTCTACTCTTGTCTAGCACATGTGTGTCAGCTTCTGCTTAACTAGTGCCTCATGTGATTTTGACCTTCTGCTTTACCCATCTCATACTCTACTTTCCTTACTGTAGCCCACACTACCTCACTGGCTTCTTCTTTTTTTATTTTTTATTTTTTTTACCTCTGATTATGTTATGCAAAGGCAAATTAGTTAGAATGCTTGTAGTCAACTATCAGAAACCCAAATTTAGCCACCTATACAAAAAGAAAATTTATTATAAAGGTACTAGGCTGTCTTGTGAAACCAAAGGCTAGAAATGTGGCTCAGCCTCAAGGAAAAAATGCAATCAAGGACTCACAAGTATGAAGTTTCTCTATCTTTCTCTCTCATCTCTCTCCTCTGCACATGTGTTCAATTCTTCCCTATTTTTCTGCTTTCCTCGGCTTCTTAGGCCATATGGCTTATTTTTATGACAGTAGAGAACCTGGTCCAACCACTTGAGGTTCCAAATCCAAATTTCTAGAAAGAGATTTCTTAGTCCAAGTGCTTATCCCTAGACTTAGCTGCAGCCATGTGGAAGAGGGTGGGTCAGTGGAGGAAAATTTCTGGAAAAGGTGCCAGGGTGGGGGCTACTTGACAAGCAATCTCATGAAGAGTGTACTACAAAAGGGTAAGGATGAGCTAAATATGCCTCCAAAACCCTTGATTTGAAGGTATGATGGAACTCCCCCTGTGAACAGACAAGACAAGGAAACAGGAAGGATCACAAGGGACAGAGGAGTAATTCTCTCCAACCCACGTCCAAGGTGTAGGAGAGTTCTGACATTGTTAGTTTACTCTAAGATATCAAAAGTTGTTGGATGCATTACTAGGCTTTGAGGTCCTCATCTCCTCCTCTATTCTAAATGAAGCTCAGAAAGGATGGAGAAACAAATATTAGCTAAGACTAAATAAATTTAACATTAGGTAAATCTAGTGAAATTCTGAAGGAGAATTTTATGTTAAGCTCAAACTAGACAATCAAGAGATATCATTTATTGGTCCCACCTTTACGTGGCATGTTCAGGCACAGTGCTAATGACTACAGGTGTCAAGTTAATATAAGATCCCCTTCTCTAAAGAATCTCATGTCCAAATAAATATCTATGAAACAGTGTTAACTGCTGTAAGAGAATATATATATATAATCAGAATTATGGGTTCCTGATGGAAGGTGTTATAATTCAGCTGGACCATCAAGGAAGACTTCAGAGAGGAAGTAGTATTTCACTTGAGTCTTCAAAAATGAGTAGGAGTTCACCAAGTAGAGAAAGTGGAGGGAAGGCATTCTGTGCAAATGGTGCTGCAGAAACAATGTTTGACAATATCATGTTTTTTGTTTTGTTCACTCTGAGGACCAGACGCTCAATGAGGAATAATTAAATCTGGCTCACTTAAGGCCAGATATCAATCCACTTTATGAAGACACAAAGTAATAGATGAAAATGATTGGAACAAATTTATGAAAGTAGAAAAATACATACAATTGTCCAAATCATAATTCTCTGCAGCAATCTAAGTGATAGTCTAAATGCTTTGGGATGAATGCTAAAAGACTTATTCCTGTTCCAGGCTGGACATCTCTGCTTCCACCTGTTCAATTACTTCTGAGCCACCCGCTCTCCTTGACCCTCACTAATATGCACTGGTCTTGTGTATCATTTCTTGTTATTTGTAAGAAAATTCTTATTCTTTGTGATGCTCATATTTCACTAAATACCACGTCTGCCATGGTATATTTAAGGAGGTCAGGTTTCGTCTAAGACATTCTGTAAATGATTTGGCCCTAAGGACAGCATCCTTCCTTTTGTACAGCTATGGCTCATCAGCTCTGAGTCTGTGCATTACATCTATTTGCTCAGGCCAATATTCTGCAAGCCCCCTGGAGAAGGCACACTCTTTTCCCTTCTAGTATATGTTTTGTCCCTTGGTGCTATATGTGACAATGAGTTCCTAAACTGAAAACAAAACTCCCATTTGGCAGACATAGGGCTGCCTCCTCATTTCTGGTTAAATACTATTAAAAATCCTACCTGTCTGCTACATTTCAGCAGTGTAATTTGCCATTTCCCTCCTATAGTCATGTATCCTACCTAGAGGTATAGGAAAGTGATGCTTATACATGTTTTGTGGAAAAGTAAATAATTTTCTCTGAGTGATGTGAATGGCAGAGGAAGGGGAATGTTCTAGGAGGAGCAAGAGAATAAAAGGATATAAATGGTGATTTTCAACTATATAAAAAAACTGATGGTGATATGAGTCTTCAGACTATTTTTAACAAACATACAACCAGAGCTTACTAGAGCAAAACTTAGGTACAAAGTAGAGGTATGATTTTTGCATGTGTGAATCCACAAAGAAAATAAATTTTTTAAATTTCAGAGATTTTTAAAATAATTTCTCTTTCAGAAGGGAGCATTCTCATTTCTCATTAGATTATCAATAGGGTAGGAGGAATAAATTTTAATTTTTACATTTACATTGTAAGAGAATAAAATGAGAAAGAAACAATTAACCGAAAAGTATTGCACTGAGATTTGAAAGACTATGAAAAGCTTTGGGCTGAATTCTGTTTTCTTTTAATTTTTATAGTCATTCCTTTTCAATAATCACTGCCATGAATCTGTGTGCATCAAAAATTGAAATGCTGTGTATTTTCAAAGCACTAAAAATTCCTCAAAACAGCTCCAGTGGTTCAAAATATGCATGATGATCATAATAGCCACCTATAAATACTGTAGATCTAACACATGATAAACATTACCAAATATTTGCACATTCACATTTGTGTATATATATATATATATTTTATATATATATATATATATGGAGTGGAAAGGAGAGAAGACAGAGGGAGAATATTTCTGTTAATGCTTGCAACTAGTTGGCAAATATACATCTCACAATATTACTACATTGCATGGGACTTATGGGAATATGTATTTCTGTATTGTATACATAAACATAGAAATTGGAATGTTCACATGTACACATGCATACATATTTTAAATAACATTTTAAACGCACTTTGAAAATACATATGCATATACATACTCACACACATTCTGAAATGCCATCATTCAACATAATTCATGATGTGTATTGAAATGTATCAAAGCAGAAACACATTCCAGAAAGAAATACTCACTGGTGCAATTAAATCATAAAGGAGTTTAATTTGTTCGCTTAGTAGCTAAATGTTTTTTCAACATTTTGGCCGGCAGTTTCTTTAATGAGAATGTACCTGGAATGAATTAAATTTGGTTATTATTTAAACTCATGAGTTAAAGTGTTTCTTCAGGGAGTGCACTTATGCTTTGATGCATTTCAATGAATATTGTTCTTGAAAATGCCTGTTTCAACTACTTGAAACTTGAAAGCTGAAAATTCTCATAATAATCTGGTTTATGAAACTAACCACGAATATTTATGGGATACATGGACATGATGTGCCTCTCACTCTTTTTTTACATAACAACTTTATTAAAACATAATTCACATATACAATTTACCTATCTAAAGTGTACAATTTAATGTTCTTTTTAGTATATTCACAGAGTTGTGCAACCAGCACTACAATTAATTTTAGAACATTTTCTTCACCCCCGAAAGAAGCCTTGTACCCATCAGAACTCATTCTTCATTTCCTCCTACCTCACCTCCCTGCTAGGCAACCTCTAATCTACTTTCTGTCTCTAATGGATTTTCCTATTCTGGACATTTCATATAAACAGAACCCAACAATATGAGGTATTTTGTTGACAGGCTTCTTTCACTTGGAATACTGTTTTTAAGGTTTATCCATGGGGTGGCATGTATTGTACTTCGTTTCTTTTTATTGCTGAATAATATTCCACTCTATGGATATATCACACTTTATTTTTCCATCCACCAGTTGATGGACATTTGGGTTATTTCCACTTTTTGACTATCATGAATAATGCTGCTATGAACATCTGACTATAATTTTTTATGTGGACATATGTTTTCATTTCTTTTGGTATATACCTAGGGGTGGTACATAACCAATGGCTGGTAATATGGTAACTCTATGTTTAACCTTTTGAGAAATTACCAAATTGTTTTTCCATATTGGCTGCCCATTTACATTCTTACCAGCAGTGTATGAGGATCCCAACTTCTCCATGGGTAACTCACTTTGATGTCTACAGTCACTCCTCCTAATTCATCAAATCATTGCTTCTCCTAAATGCTAGACTGTGCTCTACTGTGTCTTTCTGATGGATGCATGTAAGCATAGCCATAACAGATGAGATATGAGCCCTGATTTACTACTGTTGTATGCATTGCCAAAGCACACCAGATATACCAGCCCTCCGTCAAGCACACGACTAAAGCTATCCCAAGAACACTCTGTACACTGAGTTTTATCAACACTAAAATGAGGGAGCCTGGTCCAGAATGAACTAGGCTACTTCCACACTTGTTTGTGGAACTGATTGTTTCCATTTGAAACCTATTTGGTGGCACCTCCAGCTCCATGAGCAAGCTAGGTATGTAAGGAGGAGGCACAGATACAATTTTAGATCAACCTAATGTATCTTAAAAATACAAACCTTGAAACTGTTTAAACAACAGCCACTTGAGAAATAAATCAGTCTAGTAAGGGAAGATGATCCTACAGGTTGTTTAGATTATTGAATAAGTACCCTCCTACATTCTCAGAAGAGACTCCAGTCTTTCACTGCTGGAGTAATTTTAGACACACTATTACTCTTTCCTAAAATTATCATATGGCACATGTTTTAAAATTTGAATGAACTGTAATTTACTAGGTTATGTGAATGTTGCAAATTGTTTTGCTGTTTCCAAAACAACCTTGAATAGGCTATATAAGGGAAACACTAATGAAGGTTAATTATATTTAATTAACTGAATTGTTCACTTTTTCATATTTTTTCTGCATACTATGGGCACACAATCTCAGTGAAAAATTAGCATATATACCAACCCTCACTATTGAAATACACTATTTTACAGTGAGGTTTTAGGGGGTTAATGCCACAAGAACAATAATAATGATGATAATAACAATAACATCCCTACATGCATAGAATGTGCCAGGAAATACACTAATTGTTTTACATATAACATAAATTAATCTTCACAGCAACCCACTAAAGTGGGTGTCATTAATCTCTCCAATTTACAGATGAGAACATTAATCTTGGGAAGTTAAATTACTTACTCATCTTTTGTTATGCAGCAAGTGATGCTGAGCCAAGACTAGAACCCAGGTTTGCCTGATTCCAGTGTAACCTCCAGGCCATGCTGCATCTAACAAAAAGGGCTTTAACCACTAAAAAAAGAGACAGTTCTGCAATATATTTTCTATAGCTGCAATTCTCAGCATCTTTACTCCCCATTGAAAAGCTCATTATTTCAGTGGATCACTGGCAACAAAACACTGTGTGGATTAACAAAATAGTATATCTCTTACACGTATTAACTATTTCTTTAAATATGTACAGTCTTTATTGTTTAATAAAATACAAATTCATTACTGTTAAATTATACTAACCTTACTATTACTTTGTAATATTTCAATCAACAGATAATGAAAATACAACTATCAATATGTTAGGATCTGGAAAATTACATTATACTGGAAAGGGAGCTTCATATATGAAAATGCTAATACCTATAAGAGCTAGAGAGTTTTCATAGCCTTAATGAATGAAATGTACTTCTAAGCATAGAGAAAGCAGTTACATATGCCCATTAACTGTAAAATGTTATGAAAAAACTATAAAATACAGCATGTGCTTGAAAATTACTTACTTAGTTGTTTCCATTTTGTAAATATGGGATCTAAAATACTAAAAAGACTAATTTTCTTGATGTTAACAGAAATAAGGAATCATTGTCATAACAAACAACTGTATCTTGACTATTCACTCAGAGTTCAGCTCCTGGAACATACTAGGAATTTAACCAATATCTTAAAATAAATGTGCAATTTGTGACCTGTATTCTGTGCTACCCTCCAGAGACCTTTTTACTTATTTTCCTAAAACTAAAATGTCTTTCTGGTTTGCTAAATTTAGAGCAGCAATCTTAGCATTGTCCTTAATTAAAATTCAATAAAACCCCTCAATTTAAAAGGTATCATGGTCAAAACTGTGGGTGAGCTACAGAAACCAGAGATAAAGGCAGTTAAAATGGATTTAGCCACCTGTGAGGTGTAATCATCATGCTGAAATGCATGGCCCAGAGTGTTTTCACTGCTATTATAAAATGAAACACACACAAAAAAGTAAAGGAAGCATTCAGATATGACAATTAATAAATAATTATCACAAAATTAGCAGTAAATAAGGAATCGCTTATTAATCCAGTGTTACCTAATATTCAAAAACAGATTCAAAATCATGTCTTAGAAAACCCATGAGTTTATCAATCATACACATATAAAAATGCTACTCATCATCTAGATCACATATCCTTGATATTAGAAGTGAAAGATCTAGAGAACTTACTGGGACCAAAGAGGGCCTGTATCTGAATCATTCAAAGGTATGTCACATCGCATATAAAATTTATATAGAGGTAAAACAGGTAATTCTGCATTTTACTATAAGAATCACCATCTGCATAATTATTATTACATAAATTTAATCCACTAATATTCACTCAGTAATATAATTTTGTGCTGGATATATTCATATTCTAAAAGATTATACTTAGCTTTAAATAATATTTATTGATTAACAAATATTTATTGAGTATATATGGTGTACTGCTATAAAGTGAATGGTGTATTTATTTATTTATTTTTGGCTGCATTGGGTCTCTGTTGCTGCACACGGGCTTTTCTCTAGCTGCGGTGAGTGGGGGCTACTCTTCCTTGTGGTGCGCAGGCTTCAGTAGTTGTGGCTTGCGGCTCTAGAGCACAGGCTCAGTAGTTGTGACGCACGGGCTTTGTTGCTCCGTGGCATGTGGGATCTTCCCGGACCGGGGCTCGAACCCGTTTCCCCTGCATTGGCAGGCGGATTCTTAACCGCTGCACCACCAGGAAGCCCAATGTGAACAGTGTTTTGAAAAACACTGTCTTAGAAACCAATATCCGAAATCTTATATCTCTGCACCCAGCTAGCTCTGGATATTCAAAACCTACATTCTTTATTACAATTTGGTTTTCTCACATGTAAACTAAATTAATTTCACCCATCTCATAAGGTTATTTGGAAAATTAAATTAAATGAGAAATTTAAGTTAAAATATTTTGTAAACTGTGAAATAAATCACAAAATTGGCCAAATCAGTAGCTTGGCATCTATATGAAAGACAACATTGCCTAATTTTTTTTTTTTACTTTTTTCTTTTTCTTTTATTTTTTATCTATATGAGAAAATGATGTTCACAAAACTTATTGTGGTAATCATTACACAACGTATGTAAGTCAAATCATTACGCTGTACACCTTAAACTTATGCAGTGCTCTATGTCAATTATATCTCAACAAAGCTGGAAAGACAAAAATAAAGATAAAAGGATTGTACATTCTAAAAAAAAAGAGACCATATTGAAAACATTCACTTTAGCAACTTCTGATAGACAGGAAAACCTGATTTTAATTTACTACTGACTTTTACCAAATTTTTAAGCTTTAGTTTATGAGACAGGTCACAACTCTTTTCCCCAGTTACTAACACCCTGATTGTTTCAAATTCTGCCTAATTTTTAAAGCATTTTTCAAACATCCATTTTGGCAACAGAAACCCAAATGTATTTTAATAAGACAAAATGGGTACTATTTATAAAAATTATTAACAAAATTTATAGTCTCAATTCATATATGTAGAGTGGCTTTGAATCAGTTAACTCAAGCCAAAATTCCTCAGTCCTAATATTAGTACCTACTAGTACAAATATCTTGTATGACCACAGTGGTATGGATATTTTCTTAACTTTTTCAATTTCTTTTGTCTACACGATATCAAAATGATCAGTTTCTCTTATTACACAAAACTAAGAATAATAAATTAATTTCCCTTCTAGCAATTAATGACATAATTTTTATAAGATTCTATACTCCTAGATTACTAAACAGAGTTGTGAAATCCTCTCCAAGGCTCTCATCAGTTTCTTATTTTCTATGAAAAAATAAACTTTTCTGTAGAATTACTGAGATACAACTAAGCTGATGCCACCTTTGGAACAGTTAAAACGTAGAATTTCCAAGCGACTTTCCAGATAACGGCTTTCCAAAAAGGAGGTTTAGATGACCAAGAACCATGGGCAAATGACAGTGTTTATAAAGAAAGAACAAGCAACTAGAATCATCTGGAGAACTGCTGTGAATGCATTTAAGATACACAAGCGTTAAACTTTTAAGCATATTTATTAAGTCACTCAAACAGATATTTGAGGGGTTTTATGCATCAAGCAATGAGCAGTAGGAATATAAAGGTAAATCTTACCCAGACCATGCACATAAGGATTATGCACTGAATAATGGAGCTGAGAAAGACACATCAGATATAGAAGCAGATAAAAATACAGATTCAAATATAGCTGTGTATGAGAACTACACTATAAGATAGAAATTGGTGTGACACAAAATATATACAAATATAAAAATTTCAGAAGTGGTAACTTAGTAGAAGGATTAGAGAAAACATCTTAGAATACAGGGTCTTGGAAGAGCGTGGTGCCACTGAACATAACAGTAGGGAAGGCAGGTTTGTTAGACCTAGAACCATGAAAGCAAAGACACAGCATGGGAAATTATGAATTGAGTTCAGATAGTAGTGAGGCCACTTGACCAGAGTAAGAGAGCCTAAAAGTAACCATTTGGAGATAAGTTTATAAATAAGGTACAGTCATATTATAAGAGGGCATTGAGTATCAAGGATACTTAGGATATTTGGCTAATATCTGGTAAAATTTTTGAAACTTTGGAGACTTTTTAATACTAATATAGTACATGTGATATATTACATTGTAGAAGAAGTTTTATAGGAATATTAAGTTGGCAAACATTCATAAAAGGAATTAAAATGAGGAAAAGCTAAAGAAGGGAGGAACGGGAACTACTGTAGCAGCAAGATGCAATGTAACTGGCAAAGTGGGAAGTTAAGGAGGCCTGCACTTAGCTACAAGAATGAGAGAGAGAAAGAATGTTGTAAAGACATTTTAGAGAGACGATTGGCAAGCAGTTGTAACCATTTGGATTTAGAGTTAGAAATTCTATTTTTTTTTACCCTTTGGCAAGTATTATCTGGCATTTATCCTGTAAATTTCCATATCTGCTAGAGCTATTGGGGTAGAAGTAGAAGGAAGGAAGGAAGGATTGTGATTTACCTATTCTCCATCTTTCTGAGCAGTATTTGACAAGGTGAACAATTCTATAATATCAAGTGCTCACCCTCCATTTAATTTTTCATCTATAAACAGACTACAACCTATATTCTCCCCCACTTTAACCTTGATTTAAAAACATCCCTGCTTATGTGCTGATGCTCTAGAACCCCCAGGAAATAGAGGTGGGGTTCCCATAAACTGAGGTTAAAACAACAGCAGTTTGCAATGGCACCAACAAGGATTTAAATGACAAATGTTTTGAAGTGTATTACATCAAGACATGCTTACATCCTAAGCTGAGTAATGAGTTGAAGACAATGAAAGGCTAAACAAACAAAAGTCATCAAATCAATGAGATGAAAATAAAAATGTGAAACCCCACAAAAGTCAATAAATTTGGATAAGTTTCAAAAGAACTCCATTCCATCAGCGCCTCTGTGCCCTAAATGTGTACTACCTGCCATGTTTTCTCCAATTCGCATTTTAAAACTCTTGGTTTCTCTTAATACTTGGTCTAATTCCTTTACGTGCTCTAACTTTCTACCACTTACTTCCTTCTCTGAACTTAACTCCTTAGCCTGGGATTGAGCTATCATTTTCACATTTACACTTATTCCTCTTTCCCTATTATATTCCCTTTTGAATGACTCATTCCAGATAGTACTACAAACACCTGAACACAAACAGCATCAGCGGCTTTAACCAGTGATGTAAGGGATCAAGGTGCCAAATGCATGGTCAGTATCTCCTCAGGACTAACAGTTCTGATGTCTTCCAGTCTCCTGTATTCTTTCAGGTCTTAATGTCAAAGGATTTTCTTTATTTTTTCCCTTGGGTAATATTTCAAGTTTATGATGTTTAAAGCTAGCCATGGATTCAGAAAAACCTAGCAAAGTCTGAAAGACATACAGGCACTCCAGCATGATAGGGAAAATTAGTCATCCAAATTGAAAGATGAAAAATAGATCTAAAAAAAATAAGGGGGATGGGGAGCATGGAGTGGGGGCAAAGGATAGGGGTGGGTGTGGTAGACAGGAGAGAATAGTATTTTATCAAATCTTTCCCAACAGTGCATCTTGTTTGGATCATGCAATTTGAGCAGAATTTGGGGGTCAGTTTTTGTTCTTCTCTCCCATTTTTAGAATTGGTTTGCCCAACATTATGACACACATGTTCCCAGTTACCATAATAGACTACATATGTAACATTAACTACATCGTTTCAGAGCTCCATTTGCAGATTCTACATTTTATTCGTCTCATACTCCTCCCCCACCCCAAAGGAGACAGGCTGTTAATCCCCTCCTCTGTGGGAAGCTTATGCTATGGCTAGCAAAATGTGAAAAAAAAAAGTCTTTGTATTCCAGTTGCCATGTTAGCTGTGATACGCACACATATACATTTCACCTCCAGTGTTGGTCTTCATTAATTCATTTTGGAATTCATAATGCAGCATTTCAGCATCGTCTTAGGGAAGCTCAGAGCAGATTTTTCTAGATGTGCAATATACTCACTTTACAGTGAAGTTTTCAGCTAACATGAATAGGGGCATCTAAATTCATACTCTTTAGGCTGAATCTTAAATTTTGGTAAGCCCTGCTTGGAAACCCAGGCTCAGGATTCATCACAGAGAATGTGTCTCATAGCACTGAGGGGAACAATGAAAAGAGATTGGCTTTTTCCCACTATGTATCTGATGTGAAATCTAAGTATAACGAGAAAAGAGGAAAGTACTAAATCACTTGAATAAACAGAAGAAGGGACTCTGTCATTGACAAACACAATATTTTAATTTCATATCAATACTTTACAGCCATGTTAAACTTAAGTGTATCTTACTTGGTGAGAGTGGAGAGTTAGTAAAAAACAACTGCTTGTTTCTGTGTAAAAAATGTAGTTAAAAAGACACACATCAGGAAAAGGGAATATAAAAGCAAAATGATTACTAAAAGTTTTGACTCTCACATTAAAATATCAGCACTTTGAATTTTAGCACTTTAGAAAGAGATTTAATTCACAAAATAAGCTTTATTGTTAGTTCTCGTAGAGCTCTGTTCCAGGAAAAAAATGCTTCATTTATGACTTCTAAGAAAATGTATATAAAGATGGGAAGAGTGTTAAAAAAATTTATTCAAAATAGATTTGTTTCTCCAACTACAAGAAAACTAGCTGAACACTTCAATAGGATTAATGTGTTCATGTGACAATAATTTTTTCAAATGTAATAAGGGCAGTTTTCTAAGAAAAAACTTTTTCATGAGACAATATATGTGTTTTTTCTCCAAAAACTTACAAAAGGATCATCAATTATTTTCATTCACCTTTAATCTTTTCCTGCATGTTCACCTTTGGAAATTCTTTCAATGGACAAAAATGACAGTTTTCTTTTCAAGTAAAATTTTTATAATTTCTAAGTTAAAAAATACTCTATTTATATGGAATCACATTTGATATAACAAACTAAGAAATCTTCTACTCTTTCTCTACCTACTTTTGCTTATTTCTTAGAGGACTCAACAATAAAATCATTATATTAAGCAGTATGATTTCCGAGAACTGAACAATCAAAAGTAATTTTTTTCTTATTCTAAAGTTGCAAATGCCACAACAGACATATAAAGAATACTTTTTTATTTAAAAGTGACAATAAATAATATATAAAAACACTGAGAACAGCCTTTGAAAATCTTAAACATGAGCAAAATTAAATAGTAACTTTCCAAAGGAAAATAAAAACTAGAAAACGTTGATTGTAAAATACCAAATTAAAAATAGTAGCAAGAGTACTGAAAAATTATTTGCAGTTTTACTGCATTATGTTTATTTCAGGATTTATTTAATTTTCATGCAAACAAGAGAAGTGATATAATTATATGCACAAGTCATATAGGTCAGTTTTCCTCTCTAAATGTGTGTATTACCTCAATTAATAGTATCTGATCAATTCAATGTGCATCAAGAAACTCCTATATTAAAGATCATATTATACTTTTTCTTTTGAAATGCTGCTTGGAGATTGACAGAATCCCATACTCTACTGTACATACCTTAGATCTATCACTCTCATCTATCACTCTGCATTTCATATGAAATTGACTGTGACACATTACATTTGAATAAAACAGTGGTAGAACATGCAAACTCATTTACACTTCAATATTAATTGTTACACTTTTTATGCACTAAATAAATGTACATAATTGTTAAAATGCATGGGAATTAAGTCAAAGCAGTCAAATATGCATTGTTAGAAAAAAAGTATTTCCCTATCTTCTGCATAGCTATATATGAAGATGTATAGTAGGAGATATATTATATAGTCATAGAAAAATGATATATATCTGTATGTAAAATTATTTAAGCAAATATTCTCCCTAATCTAGTAAAGCAGAATAAACTGTCATTGGGTTTAGAGTTCAGAAAACAGGATTTGTATTTATTTTAAAATTGAAAGAAATTATTTCCTACATAGAGACCATTAAGAGAGAAGGTCAGAACTTTTGCCATTTGCAGCCCCAAATCTTAGGCAGCGAGATTTCCTTCAGGGTCAGTGACCTCTAACTACTGAAAAACCTATGAGAGGGGGTGAAGAAGGCCAAGACTGCAGCTAATCAATTGACTTTCAATAGACTCTCCTTTAGAAAGAGCTATGCCACTACAGACATTTTACCATTTTTCTGGTCAAAATCATGTGTCCCCGAAGAATGTTGTTAAAAAAAAGTTGGGGGAAGGGAATCAGCTGGCCACCAATTTTTCTAATTCTATCAAATCACAGCAGAAAATCATGTCTTGTGATTTAAACAATTAGGTTGCTATTAGCATAAAAGTGGTTTTGAATAGAAATTTGAAAATCCCTTAGAAACATACTACATACTACAACATTTATACAACAGTGGTAATTTTTTTAGGTAGCAGTAGCATTTGAGCCAAACAACTACAGAATAGAAAAAAATTGTGAGCTAATACTCCTTAAAGGAAAGTGGTTTGTGTGTGCACACAGGTGTTGAATACCTTAATTTAAGGGTAAATATTAATACCTCACTCAGCTTGAGGTCAAAGGACTTCAATCCACGAGAATATTTTTGTTGGAAGTAAGTGAAACTGTCCCCAGACCTTACCAATGACCGTGAACAAATACAGACCATTTTTTTTAATCTTAGACAAAACTTCTGGATCCTCCTTTAGAGCCTACTCACTTTCCCACAATTCTAGAACATGTTTCTAAACCTGGGCACTATTGACATTTTGATCCAGGTAATTCTTTGTTCTAAAAGTCTGTCCTGTACATTGTAAGAGGTTTAGTAACCTGACCTCTACCCACTAGATGCCAGTAGCATCCCCCTCCAAATTGTAATAATCAAAAATGTCCCTGTATGGCACCAAACGTCCCCTGGGGGTAAAATTGTCCCCATTGAGACATGCTGTTCTAGAGGGAGTGGAATAACCTTTGTTAAAGACAGGCTCACTGAAGAAAGCAAGGAGTAATAGCTGACAGCTCTGCAGGGAAGGAAAAAACTGAGAAATGAGACAAAATGATTACAACTCTGCATAACAATCTGGGGTCACTTATGTAGGAACTTCGATCACTACAGTAAGTATGACCAACACTACAATAAATATGAATAGCAATTATTTCATTCTGCATTAACATAGAGGTGCCCTAGAGTGAGAGCATCCCTAAGTTATTGCTGAATAATCTAAATTATGTTCACTGTAGTGATTCTGAATCATTAAGGAATTATTAGAGTTTCTTTAGTGTACCCCATTAAAGAAAATAAAGAAGATATAGCACATTTGAGGAAGATCTCCATCAAAAAATTGAACTTTCTTAAATTTAGGCCAATTGATGTTTATTGGGGGAAAATGCTTTTGTGTTGATAAGTATCTTAGATTTTCCAAGACAATGTTGATTTGGAATTTGTTTTTGTAGCTGTTCCTTAATGCTGGTTCAGAAAAGAGACACCACCCATAAAGGGAACACCTTATCCCTTGGCAAAATCCTACTAGATTATAATGTGTGCCTAGTTTGGCTCACAGGTATTACCAAAGACGAATGCTGCCAGCTCTTGCCTGATCAGGAATGTCTGCGAGAATGCTAGAGAGGTGTGTGTTTAGGCAAGACTTAGCCAGTTTCCAAAGCCCAGGTCAAAGAAATCTGTATTAGTCTGGGTTCTCCAGGGAAACAGAACCAACAGCACATACATATATAGGTATATAAAGATAGGGAAAGAGATTTACTATAAGGAATTGGCTCACATGATAATGGAGGCTGAGAAATCTTAAAATATGCAGTCAAAGGCCCTAGAGACAAAGGAGAGCTGATGATGTAAGTTCCAGTCTAAGTCCAAGTCCAAAGGCAGGAGAGGACCCATGTCCCAGCTCTAAGATAGGCAGAAAGAGGGTTAGTTCTTTTTTACACAGTCTTTTGCTCTATTCAGGCCTTTGCCACTTTGGATGAGGCTTACCCAGGCTGGGGAGGGCAATCCGCTTTACCCAGTCTACAAATTCAAATGTTAATCTCATCCAGAAACTTCCTCACAGACACACCCAGCATAATGTTTAACCAGACACCCTGTGGCCCAGTCAGGTTGAAACATAACATTAACCATCACGAAACTTGATGTAGAGAGAGCCTGCAAAACAAGGCTGGTACAAAGTAGGAGAAAGAACAGCAGAGAGAGACAAAGGAGCCCACCACCCCAAGCAAAACAATGTGGCAAGAGTCACAGACCAAATGGGTATGTGTAGATCAAAGACTTATTTTGCAAGAAATTTTAGAAATTTGACTTACCCTTTAGAGTAAACAAATAACTGAGCAAGCCCAATTCTAAAATTTGACTGGCAGTCTGAAACAGGAGAATGGAAGTAAGAAAAGAACTAGGACAGGTATCAATCAACCTTTCCATCATGATGTTCTATAGACCTCAGCTCTCCCTGGGGCCATGAGGAGAGGGTTGGATAAAGGGATTCCAGACAGAGCTGCCAAAGGGATTGGAAAGAAGTCAGTGATAATGTTCTCTGTCCATTTGTGTTTTAGATGTTAAAATAAATCAGTAAATATTCATAGAGACAGACTTCAGTTTAGAACCCAGCTCAGTCACTCACTAGTTGTGTAATTGTGGGCAAGTTAGTTAACTTCTCTGATCCTTAGTTCTCATATAGTAAATATACAAACTAAGTAAAATCCTGATGATATGAACATTCACATCTGATCACACTGCCAGTGACTGGCTGCCAGTGTTCACCAAGTCTCTGTTCTCAAACGAAGGTGAGCCAGACAGGCTTGGGATTTCATCAGTGATTGCTTGTGGTCATTTGGGACTATCTTGGGTCAGTGTGTTGTCACTTGTGCACAGTACAGGTCTCTCTTTCTTAAGTTTTGTGCTTTTCATCACAGAACAGACCACCTGAAAAGTATTGCTGTTCATTAACTTTGCAGTAATGCAAACCTGTCATTTCTGTGATTAAATTTTCTGAATACCCTTTTGGTGTTATGGTGAGGTTTTACAGTATCTACCTAATAGGGCAAGGCAAAGCAGGTCTAGGTTCTGTGGGGCCTTAAGTTAATACAATTTTGGAAGCCTTTTTCAAGAAAAAAGTATACAAAATTATTAATATAATATTACGTATGAAAGATAATGTTTACTTAGAATGTAAAAGAGAATTATACATTTTTAAATGATAAATTTAAAAACAGGGCTTTGGAAGGAGCTGTTGTAAGTGAATAGCTCAGAAAATGTAAACTTTATTAGCTTCTGGGGTTGGATGAGGATTGAAGAAGATTATGCATAGGACTACTTAATGCCTGATAATAAGAACCTACCTTCGGCATATGTTAGCATTTTTATCATCATTATCAAAGTGGTCAATAATAGTGATTATCTACCATGTTCCAAGTCACATGGCACTTGAGGACATCAGAGGTTTGGAGAAAGGCCATGATGATGGATCAAAGCCTTCTTACCTCCTCTTCTTTCTCCTCTTTCTGAGAACCCTGACCACTGCAGCCCAGCACAGAGTAGGAAAAGATGTCATATGCAGAAGTATCAAGTAAGGAAAGGGACCCCAGACCTACTGGCCTGATTAGCAGAGTCAACCTTGGAAAGTCAGATGTCAGAGCTATATTGTCTTCTGGTGCTATAAAAATGAAAAATTGATGGGCTTCCCTGGTGGTGCAGTGGTTGAGAGTCCGCCTGCCGATGCGGGCGGCACGGGTTCGTGCCCCGGTCTGGGAGGATCCCGCATGCCGCGGAGCGCCTGGGCCCGTGGGCCATGGCAGCTGAGCCTGCGCATCCGGAGCCTATGCTCCACAACGGGAGAGGCCACAGCAGTGAGAGGCCCATGTACCGCCAAAAAAAAAAAAAAAAAAAAAGAAAGAAAAATTGAATATAGAACCATTTTGTAGTAATAATCACAAATATAATTATAATGCACTGTAATCAGCAAAATACATATATAAACAAATAGTTACGGAAGTACAAACAAAATAAAAGCAGGTCATTAATTTTGTCCAGCAACATTAGAGAAGGCTCATGAAGGAAGAGATATTTGAGTAAAACTCTAGACGGGGGGGAATGATGTGCAAAGGAAGATGAGTAGAACAGGTGTCGACCAAGTGAGACAAGCAGGTAGTAACGTGGACTTACATAGGATGACAGGAGATGAAACTGCAGAGGTAGTTTGGGATGGAATTGCCTGCCATGGTAAAGTATTTGGCCTGAGGGAAATGGGGAGCTAATTAACCTGATTTTTTTTTTTTAATGAGCTTTATAATAACGGCCTTGGAGAAGCTGTGCAGGGGTCACTTCTAGAGGGGTAAAAGCTACTGTCAGGGAAAGTGCCCTTGTGTAAGGGTGTACAGGCTGTGCACTGCACAACTCCATGGGCATGTCATTCACATAGACTATAGTAAGAACAACACTCCTTCGAATTTTATACGTCATGAAAGGACAGTGATCCAATGAGGGATCATGAAGAACTGAACCAAGCAGATGCAAAGAGGATGAAAACCAGATACCAGCACCAAGAAATACTTCCGAGAGGAAATTAGCAAGTATGGGAGACCATACTTCTCTTCAGTTTCTCAGATAGTTGTTGATGCTTTTAGGAAACTTGGGGGCAAACTTGAAAATACAAGCCAATTCAATCTTAAAAGCATTTTGGGAAGGAATCATTTCTTCTTAGGACTTCATGTTGACCAACCCATCATTAATGATAAATAAATGTTCAGAATGAAACACTGCAGCAAATGAGAAGCTGGAAAGTCAGGGTGTTTCACATGGACTACTCAGGACACTTAGGAGCACTTTCCCGCCCAGGCACATCTTGTTTGGAAAAACAAAATAAACAGACGAACAAAAACATCATTTGTTTCCATTTACAGAGAGTTCAGCAAAATTGCATTTGTCTTACTTTTCTCACCAGTTTCATTTACTATGGATTTATGGAATTCATGGTCACATTACCTTTAGGGCGCAAAGTAAATCCACGAGTATAACAGAATGCCAAAACAGGAGAGGAAAGCGTCAAGTGCCTGTAAATACTAACTATGCACAAAAGTCATTCCGCCCATTCAGTTAAAACCAGAATCTTCACCTCGTCTTAATCTATTTCTAGTCACCATTTACCTGAACTAAACTTTAATAATATGTCATTGACTTGAGGTTTTTCTGTCATTTATAACAGAAAGGAATTCTCTTGTCTTCAGCTACATCACCCAGACTCAAAATAAGACTAATCTGTTTATTCATAAACCCCAGTAAGTTCATGGTTCTTAGTCTGCCATTTCTTCATTATCAGACAATGATCAACAACCAGAAAAGAGAGTCAACTAGTTGAAAACACTGGTCTTTTTACCTTTATTTTCCTACCATCACAATGGCTCTCTGATATTTAAAAGACCTAATAGATTTTGCTGTTTATATTGTAATCTCCTGGGAGCTCTTTAGAAAGGCAGAATCTCAGCCTCCACCCTAAACCTACTCAATCAGAATCTATATTTTCACAAGAGCTGAGATGACTCTTGTGTAAGGTAGAGTTTGAGAAGCACTGCTCTAATCCGCTTCATGGGAGATGAAGGTACCAGGCTAATTAGCTGCTTTATCAAAACCACCTTAAACACACACGCATTACTAATAAACCAAATGAGGTACATGAGTTTTCCAAACAGAAATAATTTGGCTAGTGGACAGTTCAAATAAAAGGATGAGAAGACGAGACAGTTAGAAAAGGAAAAAGACCACCAAGAACATGGGAAAATACAGGCTCCAATTAGAAGCACTGACGTTTCCAAGTTTTGAGGCTGATTCCAATAATTCAACTCTTAAAGACTGCCCACAAAATACAGAGAATTTGGTCCTTTCCCCTTATTTGCATGAGTAAATGCCTTCCAACGAGGGCAATATTCACTTCATATCATATTTTAAGATGATTATAGCCAATCTCAGGTGGTTAAAGTTGTTTAGCCTTTAGCCTTGTACCTTATACCCCACCTGAGGCATGCTGAGCTCCTTGGAAATGGGCTGCCTGTTGTGCTGTACTGCTTAATTATTATATTAACATACTAAAGCTTCCTTTGAATTAGCTCTTCTCTGTGAGTGTGTTTATTCTATAGAAAAGCCCTTCAGTGATTTGCAATGAAGGTAATTTTTCTTGTCAGCTTACTTCAAAAATCCAATAAGTATAAATCCAATGCAATTTGAGTTTTGCCAACATTTTGCTCCCATTTCATTCTGTTTCCTTCACATCCTTTTTTTTTTTTTCTCTTGAAACCCCAAGTGCAAAGCTTCATTTTCTGAATGCAAAGCAGGCTGCAACCTCTCCCAGAATACAGTGTTGCTCTGTGGCTCTGGCTCCCATGACGCTGGGCACCTCTGCCTACAGTGGGCAGAGTCCAGCCGGCCTAGTAAGACTGCATCAGAGCACGCTGAACTTTGGCCCACTTGGCAAGATTCACACATTGACTCACTGAAAACTGACGGACGTTCCTATCCATAGGCATAAAGCAAACGAATAAAAGCTTTTTTGGAACAGTGCACATACAAAACTGCCATGCCCAAATTCACGGTCATCTTTATACCTGTTGCCTAAATCTAAACCTGTAGGGTGCTGGCAAGAAATTCTTAGTCCACAGCAGCAAAAAAAGCATGGAATATTCTGTGGCATTCCAAGTCAAAACTCACTTCTCTGGCGAGCACCCTTACAAGTAGTAAGTCCTGTTTCGAATTACTTCAGCCTCACCCCACAGTGTGCTCTCTTTAAAATTTGAGCATATGGTAAGGACTGAAGTTAAAGAATAAATATTGATTTTATTTGAGTTGCATGCATGCCCTCACGATTTTTTATTATTTAAGATTCAGGGGAAGAACTGCTACCCCCACAGGCTGTAAGTTTAGCCAGAGTAGAAATCAAATTGTATTCATCCTTGTAGCCCCTTCCCGCTAGTACTTGGACTAAAGATTGGTACCTGGTTGTGCTCAAAGAAGCTGCTAAATTGCAAAGCTACTCCCAACTTTGCATCAAGATGCTCACATTTCTGTTTAGCTCTACGTGACAGAACAACAGTAAGGGAAAAAAAAAGTACAATCAAAGACCTCTCTACTCCACTACCAAATGCAGGCTACGGAATGGATGAGGTATTCCAATTTATTCGTCTATACCTGCCATCCAAAATCAACCATCCGAATTCTTCTTTCCTGACACTGTAAAACATTTCCAGACATTCCTCTCTGTCAAGTATCTTCTAAATGAACTATAATCTTTTTAAGATGATTTATTTGTAGTTTTTTTTTAATATTTTATCTCATTTTCCTTTTCTCCGTGTTACAGACCCAGCCCAGTGCCTCACCTACATGGGACAGTTCTTTAGATGCACAGTGTCATTTTTATGACTAAGGACTACTGTCAAGTTAAACAAAATGACTTTGGTAATATACAAGATCTCGGAGGAGAAAGTAGAAGACAAATGAGCACAGCTACGGAACCACAGCATAACCTCATTTTAATCACAAGTATCCACCCCTCAGTGTGTATAGCTGATAGGCTGGGGAGCAGACTCAGAATAGGTCAGTTCCAACCAAGTACAAATCAAGTGGTGGCAGCTAGAGATACGGTGGTGAAGTTTGGTGGTTACAAACACTGGCTTTGAACTCAGACAAGCCTGTGGTCCCTGGGTTATCTTGTGTGGCATTTGAGAAAAAAACACAAGGGGAGATTAAGAACAAGGCCCCCAGGAGGGTTATTTCAATGAAGCAATGAAAGAGGTAGCCAGCACCAGGGAACGTCAACCATGGGATTCATCATCAACCTTGACCTTCAATCTTCAGGTTTAAAGCCTCCATTAACTATTTTTTATTCTTATTTCAATGCAGTTGAAAAATAATTGAGTGCCACTTTGTGCTAAGCATTAAGGTCTCTGAGCTCTGCTGGGGAGTCATGTAAGCTTTAATAAAATTACTGCAAAGCAATGCAAAACTTGACAGAGAAGTTATGGATAGAGTGTGTAACACATGAAGATGCAGTAAATTTGACTTTGAAGGAAGGTCATACTCGAGGTGGGCATTCAAGCAGAGGAGGAGTTTGCCAAGCAGACAAGGAGGGAAAAGCATTCAAAGTGGAAGAACTAAAGGCAGAGCCTGAGAAAAGTTGACACATTCCAGAATTGTTAAATGTCCTGGTATACTCAGAGCAGAGAAAGAATGGAGACAAGACAAAAAATATAGGGGTGGAGGTGAAGGCCCTTGCAGGAAAGGTAAAGGAATTTCCAAATTTTTTAGGGTGATGACAGCTGTTTAAGTAAAAAGTTGATAAGCCCATATCTATGTTTTAGCTTTTTGGTTTTTCTCCCAAAACCATTCAATTTAATCGTGGTGTCAAGTCCTACCTTCCCTCTGCAATGTCCTTAATACTGGATGTCTTTTTTTCTACGCTAATGCTGGCACCAGTTCAGGTCTAGCATCTCTGGATGTCTAGCATAACCTTCTACCATATCACCTGACCTCCCATCTCTCTTCCTTGAGTCCAGTCTTTGCTCGGGTGCCAGGCAAAGTTCAAACTTCAATGACTCCCCAGTCCTTAAATTGCAACATTTTTGATAGTCGTGACAGCTTTATTGACATACTTACCCAAATAAACAAACAAACAAACACATATATTTGGAAAGAGCTTCCAATCATGTGCTGCCCATGAAGGATACTAAGTGGGAAAGGAAGCTGCCTGCGGCTAAGGCCAGAAGCCCATAATCCTACCAGAGGAATCTGGAATTCCTAATGGGCCTTAGAAAACATGAACTTCTCACCAGATAATCTAACTCTTCTCCAAAAGGCCTCAGCTATCTTCTTTGGACCTATGTCCCTTTTATTTATCCATCCGGACCATGTTCTGTAACCAAAGACACCCATAATTTCTCAGCATTTTTATACACTGCCCTCAACATAAGGAATGCTTGCATCTTGTACTCTTTCTCTTCCTATAAAATCCCTACCCATCCTTCAAGGTTTAGCTACCATACACCTATGGATGGCTTTCTTATCCACCCACCTAGATGTAACCCCCTTCCCTACACCCACATTGGAATTACTCAGAGAACTTTGCCCTTCACTCACCTTACTTACCCTATTATACATGTATTAGAGTCATTGTTGAGTAAGTTGATGGCAGGGACTATTTTTCCCTCATTACTATATCCTCTGGAAATTTACCAATGACTTACTTGACAATAACAATTTATTAAATTCAATTATAACTTCCAATCAGGCATTGTATTAGCTATCTATTGATATGTAACAAATCACTCCTAAAAACTCAGAGGCTTAAAATCACAAACATTTACTATCTCACACAATTTCTGAGAATCGGAATTGTGGGAGCAACTTAACTGGCGGTTCTGACTCAGGGTCTCTCTTGAGGATCGTTAGCAGGATGAGAGTCATCTGAAGACATAATGAGAGCAGGAGGACATGCATCAAAGTTCACTCACATGGCTGCGGGCAAAGGCTTGAGTTTCTCACTGCCTGTTGTCTGGAGGCCTCAGTTACTTGCCACATGGGCCTCTCCATAGGGCTGCTCATGACATAGAAAATTACTTCCCCCAGAGTGATCAATCCAAGCGAGAAAAAGAGAATGAGAAAAAGACCAAGGCAGAAATTGCAATGTCTTTTATAACTTAATTTCAAAAGTCCTATACCACCACTTCCATGGTCACACAGACCAATCCTGGTATAATGTGACAGGGGATTGCACAAAGGCATGAATACCAGGAGAGGGACTCACTGGGGGTTGTACTGGAAGCCGTCTATCATAGACATCTCCAAATTATGCAGTAGAAAATGGTCTATTCAACCACTGACTCAATGGAAGACTAATGCTATCTTGATATTCTTTATGTTTGAACAGGATCATATTTTTCAATAACTTTAAAAAAATAATTTTAATAGGAATTAATTAATGACTTGGATTATTTCATTATTTAATAAGCAAAAAGTGTCAACAGATGAGTGATAAATTGTCCAGCTATCAATGTTACTGATGAGTAGGGTGTACTCCTTTTTTTAATATCTCACAAAAGAAAACATATTTTTTAAGTTAATTTCAAAGTCCTTACCCTGGACTAGTGCTGTGCTTTAGAACTTTCTACACCAGTAGAAATGATTAACATATACACACTACTATACATAAAATAGATAACCAACAAGGACCTACCATATAGCACAGAGAACTATACTCAGTATTTTATAATAACCTATAAGGGAAAAGAATCTGAAAAAGAATATATACTCTTTTATATATATATAAAGCTGAATATATATACATATAAAACTGAATCACTTTGTTGTACACCTGAAACTAACACAACATTGTAAATCAACTATACTTCAATTAAAAGAAGAAATATTCTATATTTGTGCTATTCAGAAGATAGTCACTAGCCAAACGGAGCTATCAAGCACTTGAAATGTGACTGAGGAACTAAATTTTTATTTTATTTCATTTAATTAATTCAAATATAAATAGCTACATGTGGCTGGCAGCTATCATATTGGACAGTGCAGGTCTAGACTACCATTTAATCTTTTACTTTGTTTTGACACAGACCTGAAACACAAATTTTAAAATGGTGTCTTAGGACAAATTATCAAGCTCTAGGGTCAAATTATTTGGATTCCAACTTAGGTTCTTCATTTGCAAGTGATTTGTCCTTACAAATTGTACTTCACTGCTCTTTGCCTCAGTTTCCTCAATTGGCAAAATAAAAATACTTACCCCTATAGGATTGTGGAGTAGATTAGTGCCTGACACATAATAATTGTGATAAATGTTAGCTGTAATTACGATTACAGTCTTTTAATACCATGTGACTATTTGTGAACATATTTTCTCCAATACCAGGTATTACTCAGTTTAATGTGAATAAGTGCATAAAATGAATCCTCACAATCCTATTATTATATTAAGAATAATGTAACAAGTGTAACTACCGTATTTCCTACAAAGCAACTTCAGAAGAAGGTTTTTTCTTTGAAAATAGACAAGCCATTAGCTGGAACATTTTTTTCTTTCCTTAGTTTTGCATCGAAGTTTTGTTGGGTGTTTTGGACTATTTCAGTCATAACCTTGATGATCACCATCATGAAAAAACCAGGAAAGTGGCCTTAACTAAATTTGTAAAGTTTGCAAGAGTTCATTTGAAGTTACTGTTATTTGAAAGATGAGAAAAATGTGGCCTTGTTCCCAAGGAAAGTAAATGTTTCAATCTCCTACCTGCGAATATGAAGATACTGTATTTTATTTGCACAGGATACACCATAAACCTTATCAGTTTCCTCTGGGGGAAAAAGTAAAGTGTAGTCGCTGGCATTAAGAGTAAAGCAGACTTTTCATTTAATATAGACTGAGATAAATTCAGGTTAAGTGTTGTATAAAGAAAATTGGTTACAATATTTATTATAAAAACAGCACATAGGACTATTACTTTTTTATACTTCAATCATCACACACATACACACACACACACGCACACACAAGATTTTAAACTGGGACTCAGTCAAGTACTGTAGAAACAGTTGAGTCATACATCTCCCTTTCACAATTTATTACTGATCCACTCTCACTATGGTTTATTTTCTTCCTCAGGGGAAACTAAGAACTTCTTTATCAATTTGGTCAAAGTTTTTATGACTACCCTTTCTCTGACATAATGTAACATAATATATTTGAACACAGCCATCCATAGTATCTCACCTGTCCCTGTTCTAAATATCACTCCTCCTCATACTACGATTCAATTTAAAGAATCTTTCCAAAGATCAATCTAAATGAATAACAAGTTAGCTTTCAGGCAAACAAATGAATTTGCATTGTTTTGTAATTCATCATAAATATTTCACTTAATTACGGAGGTACATTGTTCAGAAACACAAAACATTATAAATTAATTAGCACTGTCCCTGCTGATTTTTTAGTTCTGTGGAATGTAAAAGCCAAAAGTAAAA
This sequence comes from Orcinus orca, assembly GCF_937001465.1. NCBI lineage: Eukaryota > Metazoa > Chordata > Mammalia > Artiodactyla > Delphinidae > Orcinus > Orcinus orca. The sequence goes on along the minus strand of NC_064565.1, from coordinate 35,520,942 downwards.
ACAGCCTGCAGAGCCCAACCAGAGCACACGTTATATCAAATGCTAGAGTCCACAAACAAACATGTCATAGTATAAATTTGTGAGATGTATTTTGAAACACCAAGATTTTGGCTTTTATCAGGTGTTACCCTATTTACTTTTAAATTCAAGGTCAAAGAAACCCTCCTCCCTGTGTTTTTTCCTTTTGCTTTATATGATCCAAACAGACAAAATCCCATATTATCTTGAAAGCGATTAAAGGAGTTACTTTTCTCTCATCCAAGGTAATAAAATTGCAATATAACTAAAATGTAACAACACATTTTCGAAGATGGGGAAGTTTATCAGCATGAAATAAATGTACTCTCAATATATAAATGTTGTCATATTAGAATCAGCACCTAATATGAAAAATGTAAATCCATTTAAAATTATCCAAAAGCAAAGGTAACACATTTTTACTTAGCTAACTGTAACTCTATAAAAAGCCATTTTTTTAGAATTATTACTTCCAAATACTTGATAATTTATAATGTTTCTAAGTGGAAGTGTAACATAGCCTCAAAGGAAATAGTAAAAGTTTATAATTCTGAGTATGAACCTAAAACAGCAAGGTGTCCATATTTTATTAAAATACAGCTTTAATATTTTGTGAAAAAAATGAATTTAAATACAACTCCTGCAGAATAAGTGATTCAAATATCAAATTAGTTTCCAAAACTTAATGCTTCAGCCCATTTAAAAATGTTAAATGTTTCATTATATAAGTATATATAGGGTTTTTTACAAATGATCTTAATAATGTATAATATCGTTATAAAATACTTGAGCTTTTTCATCGTTAGACATTAAAGTACTTGCTAGTTCTTTACTGAAATCTCTCCTAAAGCATGTTGTTTTCCTTCTTGGTGAACTAACAGCAGCCTGAAGGAATTAGTGCTGAGAAGAAAAAGTCAAGAAAACACAAAAATATTTTGTTTGACCAAGCAAAAAGCAACAAAAATGGTTTGGTTTAAATGATGCACTAATTCGTAAACTACGTCTGATTCTGCCTGATTTAAACAGCTGGGACTTTTTTTTTGAGGAGCTGGGGAATCATTTAAATCCCTCTATTGCAAGTATCATATCTTCAACATGCCTTTTTTGGCAATACTAGTGAATGTTTTATGGAAGAACTGTTGTAAAACAGAATGCTAGTTACATGAAAAAAATAATTAAACCATGCATGTTTTGTGTAAAATGTGTCCATGCATTAGAAGTGCATGTAAGCATAACATTCCAGCAAAACTAAGAAGGAAATTATAACCTCTGCCCTGAATTGAGGACTGAAAATAATAGCACAATACATGTATAGGAACCCTTGGTCACATTCCTTGATTGACACATTTCCACCTTCTGAAACAAGAAAGAGTTAACTGGTAGATTTCTCAACTGCAATTTCATGGTAGTTTACCCAATTGACTGTTGGTTAGTCATCATGCTGACAGTTTCTGAGCCATTTTTCCTAGGCATACATGGAGTGAGAAGACGGAATAAACGGCTAACTCATTTAATTAACACATTCTCAGAGTTTTCTAAGTAGTCACTATATTCTGCTCTCAGAAATACCCCAAGTACATTCTCAATGTCCATATTGCCTGGCCTCTAATTCTTTGTCCTGTCATGTGGTATCTTTGGGCATGTAGCTTCTGTTCTTTCAGTGGTCTATATTGGGCTGCTCCATAAAACTAAGTCATTTTGCCCTGACCTTTCTTAATTTGAGGTTGCTATTATTATTTCTGGTACCGAGTAGCTTGCCATAACATAAAAATAAAAAGTTAAATCATATGGGTGTGCGTGTCTGTGTATATGAGAAAACACTGAATAAGAAGCTAGATACGTATTTATACTAATGATGAGATAATAGGTATTTTATACTATCATTGCCATAAAAATGTAAATTGTCAGTAGTAAAATTTTATACTACTCTTTAATTTCAGTATGTTTTCCATGTTTACTGAACTATAATCTAACCCAGATAACTGAAAGAGATGTTAAGTAATGATTGACAGACAAGCTAGCTAAGTAATAATCTTATTGAAAGCAAAGATAACTAGCCAATGACTGAGCTATCGTACTGACTATAAAGATTATAGATTATATTCCCCTGAGAAGGGTAAAAAATAAAAGATAGGTTATAAAATATAGATTAAATATCTAGGGGTATATATTATTTATACTATGTATGTCTGTTTGTATGTATGTGTGTATGTAAGGTACATTCAGGAGATTTTTCTCATTGCTATAAATTAGAGAAATACCCAGTGCTTAAAATGCGAGAAAGCATAGGTTGCTAGAAGCAGGGACGTATACAATAGGACACTTCATATTTCATATTATCCCCTTCTTTAGTATCTTTGAGATTTTGCCTAGCTCCTTGGTCAACATGCAATCTAGTTCAATGACAAAGTGCCACCAACTGATCCCACCAACTGAACATCATTCTGAAACCTCACTTGGATCCTCTCTGCTTCTCAGAAACCCTCCCATTCATCTCTTCTGGACTGCCAATAATAGTCACATAGTAGCTGTTACAAACCATGTTCTCCGTCTTTAATCTTCAACCCTGCTTCAATTCACTTCATTCTCCTACCATGACTCCATTTCTTCCTTTACTGAGAAGAATAAGGTCATGTGATTGATATGTATCCTTAAATTCCATTTCCTCCATCTCAAAACTATCACTATGTCATCTTTTCTCTCTGTCCTCCATCTCTCCAGTTTTACGGGGAAAAGCATAAAATATTTCTCAAAATTCAACTGTCTCATGTGCTTTTTATCCCATCTGAACCCACATCTTCTATTCATTCCATCACTCATTCATCCAATACCTAGGTCAACAAACACTTACTGGGCACACATGCAGTACAGGAGTTTGAAGCCAGAGGTGGGTTTTCACACCTGTTTGTTCATTTTCTAGCTACACAAGCACAGGCAAGTTCCTTAATCTCTCTGGCACTCAGTCTGCTCAGCTGTAAAATGAGTAATACCTTCTTCATGTACTAGTATGAAGATGAAATAAGAACTGGCAGATTAAGCACTTACTACACTTAGTACATAGTAATTTTGTAGCAAGTAAAATGCTAGTTTCTGGGGGTATACAGTTGAGAGATGTGTTCCTCAGGACTTCGTACCTTTTGGGGATCACATCTTTCAACTATATATGAAATATATATATATATATATATATATATATATGAATGTATGTGTGTGAGTTTGAGTAGTGCAATATAAAATGGAATATAATATGTAGTATAATATTATAATCAATCTCCAATTATGATTAATAAAAGAGATAAGCTGAGAGACCAAATACAAATAAATATTACTCAGTCATAAAAAGAAATGAAATTGAGCTATTTGTAGTGAGGTGGATGGACCTAGAGTCTGTCATACAGAGTGAAGTAAGTCAGAAAGAGATAAACAAATACTGTATGCTAACACATATATATGGAATATAAAAAAACAAAAAAAAAGGTTCTGAAGAACCTAGGGGCAGGAAAGGAATAAACACGCAGACACAGAGAATGGACTTGAGGACATGGGGAGGGGGAAGGGTGGGCTGGGACGAAGTGAGAGAGTGGCACGGACATATATACACTACCAAATGTAAAATAGATAGCTAGTGGGAAGAAGCCACATAGCACAGGGAGATCAACTCGGTGCTTTGTGACCACCTAGAGGAGTGGGATAGGGAAGGTGGGAGGGAGACGCAAGAGGGAAGAGATATGGGGACATATGTATATCTATAGCTGATTCACTTTGTTATAAAGCAGAAACTAACACACCATTGTAAAGCAATTATACTCCAATAAAGATGTTAAAAAAAAAAGTTTACAGTGTTTCTCTAGTATTTAATTGCCACTTAGAGATAAAAATGATTTATTTATAATTACTACAAAAATATAAAATATATAACAAAAACTTGATATGAAAAACACGAGACCTAAATAAAGAAAACACTTAAGGTTTGCTAAAGCATATAAAAGTTTGGAATAAATTAAAAGGTAGCCCCCTTCCTGGATATTATAATAGCCAGAATATCCTGTATTCAGAACAAAATCCCAATTAGATTTGTTTTGTACTTGAAATAAAAGAAGAAGATTCTGAAATGCATCTGAAAGGACAGATAGGTGAAAAAGGAATTGGAAATTTGAAAAATGCTGGCATATGATAGGACACTTTTCCTATCAGATATTAAGAGGTATTATATAAACATCATAACTAAAAAATGCAACTATCCCCAAAATCAGCAGACAGAAAATGGAACACAATAGATAGCTCAGGAGCAAATCATAATTCACATGTAAAAGCATAACATTCAAGAAAGGTGACCTAATCTGTCAGTGGGAAAAATATTATTTAATAATTAATTCACTATTTGGAATTTTAAAACTAAATTATATATTTATTCCATTAATAACACTGACTACAAAATATTAAAAAGAAATTCTCACATCAAATATCTCACATCAAATAACACAATTAAAAGGCAAACAATAGGCTGTGAAAATATTTTATACATGTCAATTATAGTACTAGTATATGAATCCCTCATGCATATCAATAAGTAAAACCTAAAACCTAATTACATGATCAGGTGACAAAAGTAGTACAAAAGCTAATAATTTAAAAAACAAAGTACAGACTTTCCTATTACAAAAGAAAAGGAACTGTAAGATACTCCTTCTTCCTGTCAAAATTAGAAAGAGATAAGAGTAATACAATAGTCCATGTCTGTTATGGTGTAGTCAAACGAATACACTGTTGTTTGGAGAGTTAACTAGTACATGTACAGTTTTATTTGTTCATTCATCTATCCATTCAACAAATATTTTGGGAGCATTTACTCTTTGTAAGGAATCGTTTTGTGTAGTTGGAAAATTGGTATCAAAAGTTTTTAAATGTTTACTTATTTTATTCTTGGGATTACTTCTAGCAAGTCTATCCTGATGAGCAAAAATATACATGTAAATATCATAACTTTAATAGCAACACCTAAAAGTCCAACAATAAGAATGATTAAATGAATGTCGATATCTCCCTACAGTTGCTTATATATTCTTTAGACAAAATCAATTTTTTAAAGAATGTAAGAGCCTTAAGGGTAATTAACAAGGTGAGAGTTGCATATAGTACAATCATAATTTTGTGATACACATACAACAAAGGTAAGAGAGGTTATCACTGCATGGAAAACTATAGGTTGGTTTTTCCTTTTTTTATACTTTTCTATATTGCTTATAATGAGTGTGTATTACTTTTAACATCAAAAGAAATACTATGCACTTTTTAATTCTTTGGAATAATAGGGAAATAAGTATTTTCACCTAAAAATATGAGAAGGCCTCAAAGGCATGTTTTAGACATTGTTCTATTATTATCTCTCCTGAATTTTTAATCTTTCCTTAGCCCACAAGTGAACTCAGATCTCTCCTATTCAAAAATTACTTTCTCCTACTCCTTTGAGCTAGCCTATATTTTCCCCACCTATTATTACTGCCAGATTTCTTGGAAAAGCAGTCAGTATTTCTTTTCTCACTTTGTTGCCATCCATACATCCTTTGCAAAATGCTTCCCATTCCAATACATTGATTGAGCCAGCTCTATCGCAGATCATGGTAAGTCCATTCCAAATTCAGTTTTCTCCATCTTTGTTCTACTTCTTGGTCTACCTACGTTGTTTGATTTTGGTCATCTTTTGATAGTTTTCTAATCAGTACTTCATTTGTTCTTCTTTCTCCTCCCACTCTTTAAATAGATGATTTTCTCAACATTCTATTCTGGTCCTTATTCTCTTCTCACTTTCTATACTTTTCTTCTTGAAAATGTTATCCATTTTCACATATTCATTTATCACCTCTATGCATATAATTCAAAAATCAGTTTCTGATTCTCCCTTGAATCATATCCCCTCTTTTTTCACCTGCAGGCTAGAAGTTGCAACTTGGATGTTCTTCAAGCATCTCAAACTCAACACATCTAAAATCAAAATATTCACCCTGCCCTGCCCTTAAAATTTTTTTCATCACATGACTTCTCTATTTCTATTTACTTTCCCATAATTTTATGTATACCAAGCTCAAAATATCTTAGACTGCATCTCTGTCTTGTTCCTACTCATCCAGTTGTCCATGCCCTATATCTATGTATCTATCTATATCTTTCCATTTCCTTTCTCATTCTTTTGAACTCTGATATAACTACCCTTACTTTAGTGTGACTTGTCCTGATCCCATAGAAGTAATACTCTCATTGTTACTCAAATTCCTTCTACCTGCTACCAAAACATGGCCAGATTTATCTTCCTGCAACACCACTATAATTTTATCACTACCAACTCAAATGACTTCAACTGTCACTCAGGTTAAATGCTCTTTATCTTGGCATTCAAGATCTTCTCAGTCCAGTCCTACCTCCTTTATTTTTCACTGCTACTATATAGATTCCCTTTGCTCGAAGATGAACCACTGTGTATGTATGAGTTGCCCTTTCAGAATCTGATAACACCCTTCCTAAAGGCCCAGCGTAAGTATCACCATAACAGCGCAGCCCTCCCTGGCCATCCCCACTAGTTCTTTGTTTAAATCATTCTTATGACAATTACTGACTTCTATCTGTTATTTTCTGTGAAAATGCCTTTTTCGCAAGCTATATTATAAGGTCCTTAACGATAAAAATTGTATCAATTTACCTTAGAATACACCACAACACCTGGCACAGTATCTTGCATACAGCAAATACTCAAATACTGAGGAACAAATCAATAAATTTACAGACAGAAAAATATTTAATACTTTTTAGTCACTGTATTCATGTATTTCTGTTAGTATATGGTTTGTTGTTCTCCTCTGTAAGATTATTAAAGCCTTGGGAATAGGAATCATACCTATCCTTTAATAACAGATAATCCATTTTTAAAGAAAGTCTTGGGAACCGTTATATAACAATTTTACCAGGTGTTATACCTCTTACCCCTTGCTTTTTTTCTGGTTAGAAGGAGTTACATAAAATGAAATACAATGCTATTTTTTCATTATGATTTGTCAGTGATTAATCCATAATTAAATCTTGATTATTAGGGTGACCATTCGGGTTAAAGCTATTTCCCGATCTAATTAAAGCTTTGTAGAAAAACATAGGTAAATGCGTATGTTCTTAAACACAGGCACAATTAGATCTCCCAATGGTATATGAATCAGGTAACTCTTTTATTTGGCAGATTTTTGAAGGAAAAAAAGCATCAAATGACCAGTCATTTCCCTGAGAGCCTCTCTTATTTTAATAGCTATTACTCTCATTCCATGCTCATCTCCCCTGAGATACTGTGTTGGAATAAGTCTTTCAAAAACAAAAATAAGTCTGAATAAGTCTTTCAAAAACTGAAGATAAATACAAGTCTCAGAATACCAACATTTCTCTCTGAAACATTTCTTATATATTAAATCAAAACGGGGTGACATTAGAACCCGGTATTGCTCAGATCAGGTGAAGCCTTTCCTGGGTAAATCTATTACACAAGACCATTCCCCCAGCTCTGAGCCAAAAGAAACAAGAGTAAAAGCACAATAATATGGTAATATCATTCCAAGATCCCAAACGTATCTGTAAAACCTCAGCTGGAAGTTGATTTAACCTCTCTGGTATTGTCGTGTGACCCCTGAGGTGGTACCTTCCCTTCTATAAGTGAGTAGAGCGATTACCATTACCCGTGGAAGCCAGAGTTCCCCAGTGACTTGGAAGAGTCTTGAGAAGGGATAAAGTTTCAGAGCTCATTGCAATTCTTCCAGCACTGAAATCTCCTGGAGCTGAAACTCATTCAGAAATGATGAGGCATTTGAAGCTGCCTGAAATAAGGGTTCTCTACTAAAGTGACCGGCTAGTCCACGTCCCACCTGAGAAAATGATGAAAAATCATGTTCAGGGAAAAAAAAATCCATTTCTACAATGGTACGGTGGAGCAGAGACAGTAGTTATTAAACTGACTTTGATTCAGGCTTGTTGAACTCTTTAGATTCCTAAAAGCCCATCTGCACTAGAGGTTTTAAATGCCGCACTGATCATTTAATTTCTCCCATCTGATTCCTGCGATAACTCCTGTACTCTGGATAATTAGGAAACTGAGCAAACAAGCCACCACCCTTCCAATATCAGGACACATGCACTGCCGCAGGTTTACCCAGCCTTACGGAAGGCCTCCCCTCCATAGCACTGTGGTATCTCTCTCTGGGCAGTTTCCCACATTGCAGAGGGTAGCGGGGAGAAACTTCACATGTGGGGACTTAACTGAGGCTAACTCAGATTTTGGCTGCTATCCCACAAGAAGCAAAGCAGGAACAACGGGCCCCCTTTGCAGTCACAAAATTCTTGTTGCCACGTCTGAATGGATTTTCAAGTGCAACGGTGATCATTGGCTCATGAGCTTCCTTCCCACTGGCTTCATCGGTTACATACCGTGCACGTTTTTAAATGAGCATCGTTGGAGCAGGCTGGTGATCGTAGCAATTTTGTGCAGCACACTTACAGCTACAGGACAAACTACGTAAACTGGGAGAGGCTCTCAGCAGAGGGCCTGTGTTTGGGTGGGTGGGGGGGCCGGGGGAGGGGGACCATGGGCAGAGGTAGAGAGAGCTGTAGCTACAACAATGAAAAAGACAAGAGGGACATTCACAGAAGAGGAGAATGAACAACTGACACACAAAAATGGTAAACGAAAAAACTAAGCATCTCAAACACAGTGTAGCGAAAATTTAAAGCCAGCTGAACTGGATTAGAATGGCAGAAGGCTAAGGGAACTACTTAGTCTCTAAGAATGCATCTGATTGCTTCTGTAGAGAGTAGCCCGGCTACAAAGAGAGGTGCTTTTATGTTAGTTTGCCCACTATTGGTAAGAAAGAAAGGCAGCAACAGGAAATGGATGTTTAAGGCAACTTGCAAGCCCACATAGGAAGCGGCTGTTCCATTGTGGCGGTCCTGCTGCCTTCTACTGGTGACCCTCTGTGGGTACTGTCATTGTGGAAACAAGTAACAAGCTGCCAACAAGAAAAGAGAAACATTTTTAAAGAAACCGAACGATCTGGCATTTTTTTTTCCTAAGAACACAAACGCAAAGGACAAAGTAAATGGGTTAGGGAGGCAGAGTCAACGTTTTCAGAGCTGTGAAGTGAGAAGCAGGGGGAGAGGGAGCCGGAGAGAGAAAGAGAGGAAGAGCTCCAGAGAAAGAGGAGAGCCTGCTAAAGAAGCCAGCCCCCTGTACAGACAGCCTGACGCCAGATGGCTTCTTCTAATAAATATTCAACCTTAACTCTGTTCCCATGTAACTTTGTTGTAAAGCTGCCAGCACACCCACACAGATCTGGGCCAGCAAAATGATTACAGTAGTACAAACAAAATAGTGCAATAGAGGAAACAGACAGACAGGGTCCTGTCCACAGACAGGCCGGGCTGGAAGATGTGAGCTGATGAACCTTAGATTTAATGCTTCGGAAGTCCTAATATTAAGTAGCATTGGAGGGGAGGGGACCTCAAAAGAGGAGAAGAAACATTTAACTCTTATCTGTGCTCTGCTTCAGGTTTCAGCACTGAAACATGTACAACTTTTTCTTTAGAGATTACATAGGAAATACTATATCTCAAATACTATTTTCCAATATAACCTCTATGTTTAACTACATTTAGAGTAATAACAACCTAACTAAAATCACCCCCATTTTAATTGCATCAGTATATAATACAACTATGTACTTTAAGATTTACCATTTGGGAAAAAAATAGACGATTCACCATATGTTTTTTAAAAAACACACACAAGTAATCTCTTTGAGTGTCTTCCTCCTCCTCTCACCCCTTTCTGAGCTATTTGGTATTTAAATTCTATTTGAGTATATATACACCTTTTGATTCTAGGAGGAGGGGTATTCAGTAGGCATTTCAATGTTTCTTTGCGAGAGAATTTGGAAATATTGATGTCAGAATAGAATGCCATATTAATAAAGTAATATATGGAGATTTTGAACCAAATAATGCTAAAACTCAGTTTGAGGGAATGGCGATATAGTGAAATATTATTTTAGAAATGCATGTTATGGAGTACATTAAAATGTGATGTAAGAAACAACTATTACTGAACTATATCAAGCTTTTTCAATTTTAGTTTTTCAATGATATATACAAACTTCTTGTGTTAGAAATGGACTAAACCAACTTAGTAATAAAATATAGCAGCTTGGACCAAATCATCTAAAATGGTTGGTATAAAAATGAGTTTCTAACTATACTTTATTTTCTATTTTTTGATCTGCTATCAAAAATTGTCCAGAAAAAAAAAAAATCTCCAAAGGAGTTCATCATAAGCCAAGGTTTCTCTTACCTCAAAATCAAGAATATATTTTGTGGGGTTATCTGTGAGCACTGATAAGACTGCAGGAATGGAGATGTAAGAAAAACCAACAAAACAAAAAAATTAAACACTTACGAAGCACTAGATAAGTTTTGTTAAGTGCATACTGTTGTTTTGACAGTTTGAGAATCTGCACAGATTTTACATTTTATTACACTGACATCAAAAGCCGTATTGATAGGAAAGGACCACATTTCTAACAAAAAGAGACATAAAAAATTAGCATTTATCTTCCGGTGATATTGAGCTTTCTAAGGGTAAGCCATAGTATTTTCCCCTTCCTGCAGAGAACTGTATCGCAGAACTGAGAATGCCTTGGAAGGTTAAGGCTTCCCAATTAAGGACACGATGGAGACAAATCCTTGAAAAGATGTGTATAAATTGCACACACGAAATACAAACAATATAAACATATCTGATACCAAATATGCAGTTGTGCATTCAAAAGAGCTAATGGCATGCAATAATGGGAAATTATTTGAACATCTGTTTGAACATTAATCTGCATATTTTTGCTCATGCAATCACCCATTTGCATCAGCATATTTTGCAAGTAACATGCACACGTTAGACACCTGTTATTAAAAACCAGGTCCATAATATGCTGCTGATTTCCTTAAATATAATTCCATTTTCATGAGATTTATCATAGAGTCCAAATGGGTAGTGCATTTTTAGGAAAATGGGCAATACACACAGGATGATATTAGTGGAAATATGTGCACTTTTCCCTCATCTACGTATGGGTAATAGACTTCAGGGTTCAAAGAGGGAACAAAATTGGTAGGTAACGAAAAAACAAAACAACGTTGTAGAGATGAGTCACGACACAATCCAGCTCCTTCCTTCTGGTAGAAGAATGACCAACCTCTGAGAAATAAATTGAGAAGTCAATTGTGCCAAGTACTATGTTTACTAGCACATAGTACATAGTTGATAAATACTGGCTGATTCCTTAGTTAATAAAGAGATGTACAATCTAATTAAAATGTCACATTCAGCTAATGGTTACTGAGGTTAGATGATCTATCAGACTTTATTCTGACTGCTTTTATATGCCTATCTCATTTAATCCATATGGAAATAGCCTTTGACCAAATACTGAAAGACTGAACTAAAAAGATTAGGCTCTGCTACTAACTAGGAATGTGATCTTGGACTAATTTCTCTAGTAATTGATTTTGTAAAATGGGAGACTGGGTTGAGTCTGCAAATATGCTGTACATATGGTGCTACTATCCCCTTCTTTAACTGTGGCAGAAATAATTCTATCCCGGCACTTTTCCCCACTGAGCCTGGACTTAGCCATAAATTCTTTCTTAACACAGCACTCCAGGCAACCACCACCAACTGATCAAATTTGGCACACAAGATGAATCTATTTTCTATCCTTGGACTATATTTTCTCTAAGACTCTCGCCACAAACCGAATCAAGAACTCTCATAGAACACTAAAATCCTATCTTTTAAAGAAACTATCCTAATTATTTGGTTGTTTTCTAATTACAGTGTATCACATATGCTCTGAAACTAATTGACCATTGGTTAAGACTTGAGGAACTCTTGCTCTATGTACAATTTCACCATAATACAGTATTTTAAATGGATATAATCCATATAATATGCTATAGCAAAATAATGTTCAATATATTTCCCTCTTTTGGATTATCCATAAAAGTACTTTCTTCTAGGCAGTCATGGAAAGCAGCATGAAGCAATACTTTGCACAGCACAGCCCTTGAGCATGGACGAAAGACAGCAGCCATGTTCCAAGCTTCTGTCAGACAGAGCGTTGGTGGTGTGATAGAAAGCACAGAAACCTCTAGGCACATTAAAAGGACATACTCAGACTCTTCAAGTGATATGGAAAGATGGGAAACAAATGGAGCTCTCAGAGAGGATGGGTTTTTGAGAAAAATCTCTGAGAAATCCTTCAGTGTGATAAGCATTGCAAACAGCTGAGATGAATCCATCAGAAGTATATACTGAGTGTTTGCTTTATGTCCAGTGCTAGGCTGTGTTCTTAGAGAAGTACAATAAAGGACTATAACACATTGCCTGCTTTTGGAGAAATGCATTCTAGTTGAAAGAAATAAAACTTATAGATAACATTGCAAAACTGCTCACAAGCCAAGGATACTCTTCTTTTTCCAGATACATCTATACCCACATGAACAACATTTCAATCAACCATATTACTTTGAATGGTAAGGCTCCAACAAAGAATGCCCAGAGTACTCTTTATGAGGTAGCAAAATGACTCCCATTGTGATACTACTTGGGTTATTTTCCTAGTTATTTATCGTGTCTTGCCTCTTCTTTTTGTAGTGGTGCCTGCACATCACACATATCTCTTGCTTCTAGAACTATTGTCTAAATTCCCCCTAAGGACTCACCATTCTCCCACACTCAGTCTTTGGGGATTGGGTGGAGCTTCACATCTAGCTCCAAGTGTGGGCACATGATCCATGACGGAAAATGAATGGCAATGAGCCTTAGCATTTGCTAGCACTGTGGTAAAAGAGAAACTCAAGGTGTGACTGGACTAGCTGGTGGCCACAGGTAGAAACTGGCTAATGATAAAGCCCAAAGAAAAGGAAAGCAGAACTTTCCTTTTTTAGAGATGGAAACAGACCAGTCCCTAGTGGCATATATTAGCATTGGGATATAGCAATGTCTGATTCTAGCTATATTCCTGGACTTTTCAGTTACCCAAACAAATTCTTCCTTCCCATCTACCACCCACCTTAAACTAGTTTAAACCAGATTCCTACAGCAAGCAATTTAAACAACCTAGCAAATTCAATCCACATCACTGGCATACACTGAGGCAGTCAGTTGGTCCCAGCTAACAAGTGCAGAAAGAACTTAAATCACTTTCTCTAAATCACATAATGAAGGTCAACAAAAATATAGAAAGTAAAGGCCTAGGTATTAAGAACAAAATAAGTTGAAGCACCACATTCTTTTAAAGTATTTTCTATAGATATTTTCTTACCTTTGTGGGGACTGAGAACCAGGTCCCATTTCCCTTCACAATGCCCAAGTCCTTCCTAATATAACCTCTGGGAAATAGAAAATAAGACGATTGCCACAATTGCCCTTCACTGTAATCTTCCCTTGAATTAGGATTTTTTTCAAGGTGCTAATAGAGAACCTTTATGAAAATAAGAGTATCTAATTATTGGGAAGAATCATCAGAATTCCAAGAAGTTCCTTGTTAGGCCTATTTATAGGACTATTAGTATTAATTATCAATTTAGAGACCCTTATCCTTCTGCTTATTTCCACTAAGAGTCCAACCAGCTCTCACTGAGTCACTCAGAGGGAGACGTCCAAGTCGTACAACGTTAACTCAGAACTTAGGCCATTGCCTAGGAACAACAGACAGTGATCACTCTTAATGTCATCCAGGATACTGGCAGAACACTAAGGTGTTTTAGCCTCACTCCAGGAAGTAATTTATGCAACGCATTACCTAGCTGGTGAAAATATGTAGTAAAGAAACAACCACGATCAGGAGGAGCTAAGTTTCTCACGCATAATATCAGAGTGAATCCATAATAGCTGCGTAAGTGAACCACTGAGTCCTTAGCTCATTGCCTAACCTAGGAAGTCACCTGCTGATTTACTGTTAGCTATAGGAATATCTCCATCACAGCATCCCTACTGCTATATCACATTTAAACTAAGCAGTTTTTCTCTTCAGTCTACCTTCTGTTTAGAAACTGCTTCTATTTTGAGCAGTGTGTTTACTTTTTCACCTTTTTGTAAGACTTGCATTTTATTAGCTAGAATTCAAATACAGCTAAATGAGGAAAACTCAATAAAGGGACTAAAAATTTTTTTGCATCCAATAAATTTGCTGTGAAATGCCAAGTTGGTGGCTGTGCCTGCAGTCATTTTAGTTATAAGACACATAGTAGGAAACAGTTTTGGGATTTTCAGCCATTAGTTTATAAATTGAATGAGATAGATGTGTTCATTCATATAAAGTAATGTAATTCTTCTTGGGAAAGTTTAATATTATACAAATCCATTATCATATTTACAAATTAATCTTCCCTTAGGAAATAAAGATAGAAGATTTGCAGAAGGGAGGGCTTTATTACTTTTAAAACTGAATTGTTAAAGAAAATAAAAGAAAAAGGAAAATTATATGAACTATAAATGCCTTTTTTTTTTTTTTTGCAGTACGCGGGCCTCTCACTGCTGCGGCCCCTCCTGCTGTGGAGCACAGGCTCTGGACGCGCAGGCTCAGCAGCCATGGCCCACGGGCCCAGCCGCCCCGCAGCACATGGGATCCTCCCGAACCAGGGCACGAACCCGCGTCCCCCGCATCGGCAGGCGGACTCTCAACCACTGCGCCACCAGGGAAGCCCTAAAAATGGCCTTTTTATGACTAACAGTTTTGTAACACCAAAATTTATGAAAAGAGAGGGGAATAAAGCAGAACATAGAAAGATTTTTCAATGAGCTCACAGAAATTGCAACTCCTGTATCATAAATTGCAAACTCCTATAAAATTAAACCTGTTGATGTGAACGCAAACTGAATGGCATTAAATTCATTAGACACTTACAATTATTATGAATTTCCCCTGGATAATTTTTTTTTGTCTAAACTCTCAAGCTACTTGCTCTAATTTTTGACAAGGTGGGATTTTAAAACTTCACACCACCAATGACAACAAAAAAATCCCGTGTTCATTTAATTTCTTAAACTTTCAGTGACTTGTTAATGTTGAACAAGTAATTGACAACATAATTAATTACTAACAATCCACTGTCATAAAATAGACTTTGCTACAGAGAAAAACTAATAGTGAAGGGTAAAGGAAGTCTTAATGCACACACAAATTCCTGACATGTTATAGAAAGGAAGAAAAGTTAATTAATTTTCTGCCAGATAGTCTCCTTTATGCTCATCCCTTTTTTTTTTTTTACTCTATAAATGCCCCCTTTTTTTTCAAGGAAGGGTTAAATGTATTTTCTACACAAACAAAAAATGTAGCATAATATTAACAATATCTTATAAATAAGCCACAAACTATATTGATTTATTAATAACCACTTTTTGCAACGTTTCTAACTACTGAAAAAAATCAATTAGCTATATGAATGAGTTCTACAGAAAAAATTTGTTGCAACATTTTTTGAATATCATCACATACAACTGTTCAGGTTGAAAGTCATATAGTAATAGCTAACAATAAAAATAAATGGCTATTATTTATTTTTTGATCACCTCCTATATTCCAGGACAGTACTAAATGTTTTCAATGCATTATCTTACTTAACACTTTTAGCAACCCTATCCAGTAAATACTGTTATCAGTTACATTTTACAGATGAGAAAATTAAGCTTAAAGATATTAAATATCAGTGGACCTTCAAGATGGCAGAGGAGTAAGAGGTGGAGATCACTTTCCTCCCCACAAATACATCAAAAATACATCTACATGTGGAATGACTCCTACAGAACACCTACTGGCAGAAGACCTCAGACTTCCCAAAAGGCAAGAAACTCCCCATGCACCTGGGTAGGGCAAAAGAAAAAACAGAGACAAAAGAATAGGGACGGGACCTGCACCACTGGGAGGGAGCTGTGAAGGAAGAAAGGTTTCCACACACCAGGAAGCCCCTTCACTGGCAGAGACTGGGGGTGGGCAAGGGGAAGCTTTGGAGCCACGGTGGACAGCACAGCAACAGGGGTGCAGAGGGCAAAGCAGAGACATTCCCACACAGAGGACTGGTGTCGACCAGCACTCACCAGCCTGAGAGCCTTCTCTGCTCACCCACTGGGGCAGGTGGGGGCTGGGAGCTGAGGCTGCAGCTTTGGAGGTCAGATCCCAGGGAGAGGACTGGGGTTGGCTGCGTGAGCACAGCCTGAAGGGGGCTAGTGAGCCACAGCTAGCAGGGAGGGAGTCTGGGAAAAACTCTGGAACTGCCTAAGAGGCAAGAGACCATTGTTTTGGGGTGTGCAAGGAGAGGGGTTTCAGAGAACCACCTAAACGAGCTCCAGAGATGAGTGCAAGCTGCAGTTATCAGCATGGACACCAGAGATGGGCATGAAACTCTGGTGCAGCTACCAAAAATCCTGTGTGAAAGCACAGGTCACTACCCACACCTCTCCTCCCAGGAGGCTGTGCAGCCTGCCATTGCCAGGGTCCCGTGATCCAGGGACAACTTCCCTGGGAGAACACATGGCGTGCCTCAGGCTGTTTCAATGACACACCAGCCTCTGCCACTTCAGGTTCGCCCCGCATTCCAAATATAACTACTGTACCCCTTCCTCGTCCCTGGCCTGAGTGAGCCAGAGTCCCCTAATCAGCTGCGCCTTTAACCCCCTCCTGTCTGCGTGAAGAACAGATGCCAGAGGGCGAACTACGTGCAGAGGTGGGGCCACATCCAAAGCTGAACCACAGGAGCTCTGTGAACAAAAAGAGAAAAGGAAATCTCTCCATGAAGCCTCAGGAGCAGTGGATTAAATCTCCACAATCAACTAGATGTACCCTGCATCTGTGGAATACCTGAATAGGCAACGAATCATCCAAAAACTGAGGCAGTGGACTTTGGGAGGAACTGTAAACTTGGGGTTTGCTTTCTGCATCTAATTTGTTTCTAGTTTTATGTTTATCTTAGTTTAGTATTTACAGCTTATTATCATTGGTAGATTTGTTTATTGATTTGGTGCTCTCTTCCTTTTTTTTCCTTTTTCTCTTTTTGTGAGTGTGTATGTATATGCTTCTTTGTGTGATTTTGTTTGTAGAGCATTGCTTTTACCATTTGTCGTACAGTTCTCTCTGTCTGTGTTTTTTAGTATAGTTTTTAGCACTTCTTATCACTGTGGATTTATTTATTGGTTTGGTTGCTCTTTTTTATAAATTACATTTTTATTTTATTTTAATAATATTTTTTATTTTAATAACTTCATTTATTTTATTTATTTTTCCTTCTTTCTTTTTCTTCTTTTCTCCCTTTTCTTCTGAACCATGTGGCTAACAGAGTGTTGGTGCTCCAGCTGGGTGTCAGGCCTGAGCCTCTGAGAGGGGAGAACTGAATTCAGAACACTGGTCCACCAGAGACCACCTGGCCCCTCATAATATCAATCGGCAAGAGCTCTCCAGAGATCTCCATCTCAATGCTAAGAACCAGCTCCACTAAAAAACCAGCAAGCTACAGTGCTGGACACCCCATGCCAAACAACTAGCAAGAGAGAAATATGATCACACACATTGGCAGAGATGCTGCCTAAAATCATAATAAGTTCACAGACACCCCAACACAAAACACCGGACATCGTCCTACAAACCAGAAAGACAACACCCAGCTTCATCCACCAGAACACAGGAACCAGTCCCCTCCACCAGGAAGCCTACACAACCCACTGAACCAACCGTACCCACTGGGTGCAGACACTAAAAACAATGGGAACTACGAACCTGCAGCATGTGAAAAGGAGATCCCAAACACAGTAAGTAAAGCAAAATGGGAAGACAGAGAAATACACAGAACATGAAGGAGCAAGGTAAAAACCCACCAGACTAAAAAACTGAAGAGGAAATAGGCAGTTTACCCAAAAAAGAATTCAGAGTAATGATAGTAAATATGATCCAAAATCTTGGAAATAGAATGGAGAAAATACAAGAAATGTTTAACAAGGAACTAGAAGAACTAAAAAGCAAACAAACAATGATAAACAACACAGACAATGAAGTTAAAAATTCTCTAGAAGGAATCAATAGCAGAATAACTGAGGCAGAAGAATGGATAAGTGACCTGGAAGATAAAATAGTGGAAATAACTACCACAGAGCAGAATAAAGAAGAAAGAATGAAAAGAAATGAGGACAGTCTCAGAGACCTCTGGGACAACATTAAACGCAAAAACATCCAAATTATAGGGGTCCCAGAGGAAAAGAAAAAGAAAGGGACTGAGAAAATATTTGAAGAGATTATAGTTGAAAACTTCCCTAATATGGGTAAGGAAATAGTCAACTCCAGGAAGCACAGAGAGTCCCACACAGGATAAATCCAAGGAGAAACCAGCCAAGACACATTAATCAAATGATCAAAAATTAAATAAAAAGAAAAAATATTAAAAGCAGCAAAGGAAAAGAAAAAACTAACATACAAGGGAATCCCCATAAGGTCAAGAGCTGACCATTCAGCAGAAACTCTGCAAGCCAGAAGGGTGTGGCAGGATATGTTAAAACTGATGAAAGGGAAAAAGCTACAACCAAGATTACTCTACTCAGCAAGGATCTCATTCAGATGTGACAGAGAAATGAAAAACTTTACAGACAAGCAAAAGCTAAGAGAATTCAGTACCACCAAACCAGCTTTCCAACAAATGCTAAAGAAACTTCTCTGGGGGAAAGCACAACAGAAGGAAAAGACCTACAATAACAAACCCAAAACAATTAAGAAAATGGTAATAAGAACATACATATTGATAATTACCTTAAATATAAATGCTCCAACCAAAAGACATAGACTGGCTGAAGGAAAAAAAAACAAGACCCATATATATGCTATCTACAAAAGACCCACTTCAGACCTAGGGACACATACAGACTGAAAGTGAGGGAATGGAAAAAGATATTCCATGCAAATGGAAGTCAAAAGAAAGCTGGAGTACCAATTCTCATATCAGGCAAAACAGATTTAAAAATAAACACTATTACAAGAGACAAAGAAGAACACTACATAATGATCAAGGGATCAATCCAAGAAGAAGATATAACAATTGTAAATATTTATGGACCCAACATAGGAGCACCTCAATACATAAGGCAAATGCTAACAGCCATAAAAGGGGAAATCAAGGGCAACATAATCATAGTAAGGGACTTTAACACCCCACTTTCACCAATGGACAGATCATCCCAAATGAAAATAAATAATGAAACACGACCTTTAAATGATACATTAAACAAGATGGACTTAATTGATATTTATAGAACGTTCCATCCCAAAACAACAGAATATACTTTCTTCTCAAGTGTTCATGAAACATTCTCAAAGACAGATCATATCTTGGGTCACAAATCAAGCCTTGGTAGATTTAAGAAAATTAAAATCGTAACAAGTATCTTTTCTGACCACAAGGTTATAAGACTAGATATCAATTACAGGAAAAAAACTGTAAAAAATACGAACACATGGAGGCTAAACAATACACTATTAAATAACCAAGACATCACTGAAGAAATCAAAGAGGAAATCAAAAAATACCTACGAACAAATGACAATGAAAACACAATGACCCAAAACCTATGGGATTCAGCAAAAGCAGTTCTAAGAGGGAAATTAATAGCAATAAAAGCCTACCTCAAGAACCAAGAAATATCTCAAATAAACAACCTAATCGTAAACCTAAAGCGATTAGAGAAAGAAGAACAAAAAAAGCCCAAAGTTAGCAGAAGGAAAGAATTCATAAACATTAGATCAGAAATAAATGGAAAAGAAATGAAAGAAATGATAGCAAAGATAAATAAGGCTAAAAGCTGGTTCTTGAGAAGATAAACAAAATTGATAAATCATTAGTCAGACTCATCAAGGAAAAAAAGGGAGAATACTCAAATCAGCAGAATTAGAAATGAAAAAGGAGAAGTAACAAATGACACTGCAGAAATTCAAAGAATCAATGGAGATTACCACAAGCAACTCTATGCCAATAAAATGGACAACCTGGAAGAAATGGACAAATTCTTAGAAAAGCACAACCTTCTGAGACTAAACCAGGAAGAAATAGAAAATATAAACAGACCAATCACAAGCACTGAAATTGAGACTGTGATTAAAAATCTTCCAACAAACAAAATCCCAGGATCAGATGGTTTCACAGGCGAATTCTATCAAATATTTAGAGAAGAGCTAACACCTATCCTTCTCAAACTCTTCCAAAATATAGCAGAGAGAGGAACACTCCCAAACTCATTCTACAAGGCCACCATCACCCTGATACCAAAACCAGACAAAGATGTCACAAAGAAAGAAAACTACAGGCCAATATCACTGATAAACAAAGAAGCAAAAATCCTCAACAAAATACTAGCAAACAGAATCCAACAGCACATTAAAAGGATCATACACCATGATCAAGTGGGTTTTATCCCAGGAATAGGATAAGGATTCTTCAATATACACAAATCAATCAATGTGATACACCATATTAACAAATTGAAGGAGAAAAACCATATGATCAGCTCAATAGATGCAGAGAAAGCTTTCAGCAAAATTCAACACTGATTTATGATAAAAACCCTCAAGAAAGTAGGCATAGAGGGAAATTTCCTCAACATAATAAAGGCCATATATGACAAACCCACAGCCAATATCATCCTCAACGGTGAAAAACCGAAACCATTTCCACTAAGATCAGGAACAAGACAAGGTGGCCCACTCTCACTGCTATTATTCAACATTGTTTTGGAAGTTTTAGCCACAGCAATCAGAGAACAAAAAGAAATGAAAGGAATCCAAATAAGAAAAGAAGTAAAGCTGTCACTGTTTGCAGATGACATGATACTATACATAAATAATCCTAAAGATGCTACCAGAAAACTACTAGAGCTAATCAATGAATTTGGTAAAGTAGCAGGATACAAAATTAATGCACAGAAATCTCTTGCATTCCTATACACTAATGATGGAAAACATGAAAGAGAAATTAAGGAAACACTCCCATTTTCCACTGCAAAAAAAAGAACAAAATACCTAGAAATAAACCTACCTAAGGAGACAAAAGACCTGTATGCAGAAAACTGTAAGACACTGATGAAAGAAATTAAAGACAATACAAACAGATGGAGAGATATACCATGTTCTTGGATGGGAAGAATCAACATTGTGAAAATGACTATGCTACCCAAAGCAATATACAGATTCAATGCAATCCCTATCCAACTACCAATGGCATTTTTTACAGAACTAGAAAAAAATATTTCACAATTTGTATGGAAACACAAAAGACCCCGAATAGCCAAAGCAATCTCGAGAACAGAAAATGGAGCTGGAGGAATCAGGCTCCCGGACTTCAGACTACACTACAAAGCTATGGAAATCAAGACAGGATGGTACTGGCACAAAAACAGAAAGATAGATCAATAGAACAGGATAGAACGCCTAGAGATAAACCCACGCACATATATTCACCTTATCTTTGATAAAGGAGGCAAGAATATACAGTGGAGAAAAGACAGCCTCTTCAATAAGTGGTGCTGGGAAAACTGGACAGCTACATGTAAAAGAATGAAATTAGAACACTCCCTAACACCATACACGAAAGTAAACTCAAAATGGATTAAAGACCTAAATATAAGGCCAGACATTATCAAACTCTTAGAGGAAAACATAGGCAGAACACCCTATGACATACATCACAGCAACATACTTTTTGACCCACCTCCTAGAGAAAGGGAAATAAAAACAAAACTAAACAAATGGGACCTAATGAAACTTAAAAGCTTTGGCACAGCAAAGGAAACCATAAACAAGATGGAAACACAATCCTCAGAATGGGAGAAAATATTTGCAAACAAAGCAACTGACAAAGGATTAATCTCCAAAACATACAAGCAGTTCCTGCAGCTCAATGGCAAAAAAAACCAAACAACCCAATCCAAAAATGGGCAGAAGACCTAAATAGACATTTCTCCAAAGAAGGTATACAGATTGCCAACAAACACATGAAAGGATGTTCAGCATCACTAATGATTAGAGAAATGCAAATCAAAACTACAATGAGGTATCACTTCACGTATCACTGGTCAGAACGGCCATCATCAAAAAGTCTACACACAGTAAGTGCTGGTGAGGGTGTGGAGAAAAGGGAACCCTCTTGCACTGCTGGTGGGAATGTAAATTTATACAGCCACTATGGAGAACAGAATGGAGGTTCCTTAAAAAACTAAAAATATAACTACCATACGACCCAGCAATCCCACTACTGGGCATATACCCTGAGAAAACCATAGTTCAAAAAGAGTCATGTTGGGCTTCCCTGGTGGCACAGTGGTTGAGAGTCCGCCTGCCGATGCAGGGGACACAGGTTCGTGCCCCGGTCCGGGAAGATCCCATATGCCACGGAGTGGCTGGGCCCGTAAGCCATGGCCACTGAGCCTGAGTGTCCAGAGCCTGTTCTCCGCAATGGGAGAGGCCACAACAGTGAGTGGCCCGCATACTGCAAAAAAAAAAAAAAAAAGAGTCATGTACCACAATGTTCATTGCAGCACTATTTACAATAGCCAGGACAGTGAAGCAACTTAAGTGGCCATTGACAGATGAATGGATAAAGAAGATGTAGCACATATATACGATGGAATATTACTCAGCCATAAAAAGTAACAAAATTGAGTTCTTTGTAGTGAGGCTGATGGACCTAAGTGTCTGTCATACAGAGTGAAGTAAGTCAGAAAGAGGAAAACAAATACCATATGGTAACACATATACATGGAATCTAAAAAAAAAAAAAAAGGTTCTGAAGAACCTAGGGGCAGAACAGGAATAAAGACGCAGACATAGAGAATGGACTTGAGGACATGGGGAGGGGGAAGGGTAAGCTGGGACTAGGTGAGATAGTGCCATGGACATATATACACTACCAACTGTAAAATAGATAGCTAGTGGGAAACAGCTGCATAGCACAGGGAGATCAGCTTGGTACTTTGTGACCACCTAGAGGGGTGAAGGAGACGCAAGAGGGAGGGGATATGGGGATATATGTATATATATAGCTGATTCACAATTCACATACCATTGTAAAGCAACTGTATCCAATAAAGATATTAAAAATAAAAAATAAATTTTTAAGATATTAAATATCAAAGACAACTACCTGGTAGATGATGGAGCCCAGAATGGAATTCCAGTTCCTCTGATTCCCGAGTCTGCACTCTTAATTTTACTCAAGCAACTCAAGTAAACTTAAACTTTCTTCCCAGTGTTTTCAAACTTATTTAATAAATCAACTACTAATGTCATCTAAAATAATTTCTGTGATCTGGAACCCAATACTATAATTTAGCAACACTAGATATTAATGGGTTTATTTCCATTGTATTCAACCAAATTCCACTTCTATAACATATATCCTCTGGTTCTGCGTTGTCTTCACTTTTTTGTTGTTGTTGTCTTTTCATTTTCTTCTCTGGAACAGTACACTAGCAGTGTGCTACTATGGCTTTCATAACGCATCTCATTTCCAGACTAAACATCCTCAACTGTAATAGCAGTCCTTGAAAGGATATGTTGTTAAGTTCTCTCACTACCTGTTCTCTTCCCCTTAGGCCCACTGTTCTTCCATGTCTCTCTTTAAAAGGTCACCTCAACTGGACACAACCCACAACCCACAACAGTATTCCTCAAAGGGCTCATACTTTTCTTTTTTTCTTTTTGGATCGATTTACTGGGCCAATGTGTGTTCAGTAATAGCTTTGTATAGGAAAGAAATGTATGAGGGCAATCCTGCAGAGCCAAGCCCAGGAAAGAAAGAAGACTCTTCCCTCATGATCCATTAGTGATGGTCCTGAAATTAACCAGAAGTCCAAAAAGTACTGCTTTCTTTTTAGAGTCACTCAGATAAGTTTCATCACAGGGACAGAATGGAAGCCCTTCCTGATCCTGCGTGTATGGAAAAGAACTAAATTCACCAAATTTCACTGAAAATACTTGACAATCAGTCTGAAAGGACCCCCAGAGAGCCTTTTTACTCATATTGAAACACTAAATTCCTATGACAGTGATAATGGTGTCACAATATCATGATACACAGATTAAAGCATAGAGCATGATATATGTTTGTATAACATTTCTGCCTTCAATATATCACTTCATATTAATAGGCAAGGTAGAAGCGGACTACTGTTGGCTCTCCTCATTCAACAGAGAAATTGAGAGCTAAAAATGCTAAATAACTTTTTACATTTCACCCAGTAAAGGGCAGTGGAACTGAGAAAAACAAGACTGACCTTCCAGATTAATGGACTCTTCAAACTTCCTCTCATGAAATGGGCTGCAGTCCATCACACTTAACCTACACTTTCCACACCTCCAGAAGGAGATATCCACAGATACACCTATTTACTTTGGCGTGAACTCAAAGAAAGCTGGTCTTTGCAAAGCTGGTCCTTTCTTTGTGCATTAACTTTAATTTCTCCTTTCCACACATACACTGCAAGAACATCAGGTAGATCCATTTACTTCCACCCCCTCATCCCACTGCTCCTCCTAAAGTGACATATTAATTATGGCTCATTTGAAATTTTCTCTTACAAATGTAGGCTCAGACTTCAACACCTAAATGAATTATATATATACCGTGCAAGCATGTTTATTCCAGGTTTCTTAAAAGGAGAAAATGAATGCATTGTATTAATCATCAAACTGATGTCCCTGATTGAAAAATAAATTATTTAAATGAGTAACACTCCGGGTTTTTTTTTAATATGCTTTCTAGAAATTTTTTTCAACATGCAAGGTGAAAAGAATGAAAGAAACACTACTACCAAGATGATACAGGGACCAAATTAAAGCCGTGTATAGGCTACACGATCATGGTCAATCCAAACTGTTGGGTCTTACTGTCATTGGTTCTGCAGTTAGCAATCAATTTTACTGGATGGTAATCCAAATTAGCTTTAAGAAATTCTAAAACTCCAGATTGACTACTACAGATTTAAATACATTTTATTCCTTTCACACACAAAGAACAAAGGCACCCCCTGATGTAGATTTATTTAAAAAAAACACACACACACACATTAACTTTCAAACTGTATGGAGTAGGGAAGACATATAGAATAGCCATAGTGCATATTTTCCCAGTCTATATACCTCTGATTTAACTTCTTAGAGAGCAGATTCCTCATGTTTCCCATTATATTTAAAACCATGTTACAGATATACCATACATACAACTAAAAGTTACAGGAATAAAACTACCAATAAGATCAAGTACAAGGAGAGAAAGACATAAAACTTAAGAGAGGAATAGAATATAAGTAGTATGAGTAGTCACTGAAACCACCACTCAGAGTACACATGACTCAATTAAAAAAAAAAAAAGGAATAGCCAATAAGCACAGTTTATTATATTCAGCAGGTAGAGGGAAGGCATTCAATGATGAGATTTATATTAGTCAGTGGAGGCCAACTGCTTTAAAAGAAAAAAAGACTGAAAATGTGTAATGGTACAAACTCAAGAAAACTTTTGCTATTTAAATAATGGTACTGAGTAAAAAAACTGATAAGGCCCTCCTCCATGTAGTCATTCAAGGGCCTGGGGTGATGGAGGCTCTGCAATGTTCTACACATGGCTTCTAAGGTCACCATGAGGATCGTCTCCCTTCTAGCCAGTAGGTAACGGGGAAAAGAATGGAAAAGAGCTTGCAGTGTTTTTTAATCGACCATGCCTGGATAGGATTCACATTCTCTTCTACCCACATTCTACTGGCTATACCTTATCACATGATCACAATTAAACATAAGAGAGGCTGGAAAATGTAGCTGTGTGATCATGAAGAAGAGAAGACTATGGACTTTTTTTGAACACCTAGCAATTTCTGCCATTGTCTGCACTTCTGGTCACCATAGTCATGTTTACCCTCCTCCCTACACATAGAACACATTCAATAATATACTGGAAAGAGACAATCCACTTAAAGCCCAGGGGCCACTGCATTATTATATTTCTTTCTATTCAAACGTGAAGCGGTTTCTTGTGGTCCTATGAGCTATGAAACAAGAAGACACATCCTTCCTCTCCCCCATATATACCTCTGCATCAATGGCAGAGCAGAAATAACTCCAATCAAGACTCCAGTTGTAAAAAAAAAAAAAAAAAAAAAAGCAGCAGCAGCCTCACAGATACAGAGAAGAAACTAGTGGTTACCAGTGGGGATGGAAGGGGGGAGGGGCAATAAAGGATTAAAGAAAAAAAAAGACTCCAATTGTGAAGAGAGGAAAATGGTAGACAGACAGTAACCACATATCCATAGCAATGATGAAACCCTGCTGGACAGACTTGGTGAAGCCACAATTCATGAGAGTTCAGCAAGTTTCAAGACACTGATTTAACTTTCTGGGAGAAGCTACTGTGCCCATTGTTCTCCATGACCCTCACTGCACCCTTGGGGATATCTTCCTTGCCCATTATCCTACATGCCTATATCTGAAGTGAGCAATGAAAAATGTACTCACTTTCAGAGGTCAAAACATCACTCCTCATTTCCTGCTAATCTAAGTTTTGGAAACTGAGGGTTGTTTTATAATCACAGAGTTTTGCAAGGCTGGAATTATTGTTTTATTAGCAATACAGATCACTCAAAATATTAGTTGGCTTCTGATATATTTGTTTCCAGTCAGTTCTCTGAGTCAGTAATAACCACTTAAATTCTCTTTCAGATTTAAGACTTGGGCCTCTTGTATGGTTCTGTTTATTTAAATTTTTGTGTTTATTAACTCATTTTGCTTTCTACCTCTCATGCTTTCCTCTCAACCTAATGGCAATGATTTGGGTCATCTAAAACAAAACAACAGGCTTAAATGAGAAGGTAATCCACTTAATTATTTTGAGATATAATTCATATACCATTCTACTCACCCATTTAAAGTATACAATTCAATGGTTTTTAGTATATTTACAAATATGTGCAACCTCATCATAGTCAATTTTAGAACATTTCCATCGCCTCACAAAGAAATCTCATTCCCTTCAGTTACCATATACCAACTCCTCCACCCCTCTGGCTCAAAGCAAATTACTACTTTCTGTCTCTATAGATTTGCCTATTCTGCACATTTCATAAAAATGAGAGTATATGTGGTCTTTTGTGATTGACTTCTCTCATTTAGTATAATATTTTCAAGGCTACATTGAAGTATGTATCAGTACTTCATTCATTCCTTTTATGGCTGAATAATATTCCACTGCATAGATATGTCACATATACTTATCCATCCATCAGCTGTTGAATATTTGAACTGTTTGAACTGTTTCTACCTTTTCGCTATAATAATGCTATTTATAGCATTATAATAAATTTATTATAGCATTATAATAAATTTATTATAGCATTATAATAAATAATGCTATTATAAATATTCATGTACACCTTTTTCTGTGGACGTGTTCTCATTTCTTGTGAGTAGAATTATTGGATCATATGGTAACTCTATGGGTCTATGGTAACTCTATTGGGTCTATGGTAACTCTATGTTTAACTATTTGAGGAATTTCCAGACTGTTTTCCAAAAGAGCTGTACCAATTTATGAGCAATGAGCAAATGTATGAGCAATGTATGAGCAGTGTATTCTATTGGGCAGTGTATGTCCAATTTATGCACATCTTCACCAACAATTATTATGTGACTTTTTGATTATAGCCATCCTAGTGAATGTGAAGTGGTAGATCGTTATGGTTTTGATTTGTTTCCCTGATGACTAGTGATATCAGGCTTTTTATGGTATTGTATATTTTCTTTGTAGAAATGTCTATTCAGCTCCTTTGACAATTTTTCAGTTGGGGTCTTTTTATTATTGAGTTGTAAGAATCTTTTATATATTCTAGATATAAATTCCTTATCATATATATGATTTGCAATTTTTTTTTTCTATTCTGTGGTTTGTCTTCACTTTCTGGAAAGTTAATTTTGATGAAGTCTAATTTATTTATTTGTTTTGTTGCTGCTCATGCTTTTGGTGTCATTTAGTTTTTTAATGATTTTTTAAATTATTTTTTCTGTTATTTCCTTAATGATTGCTCTAGGGCTCGTGATATACCTCTTATCAGAAACAGCTACAGATTTATACTAAATTAATTTCCATGAGATATGGAAATGTTACTCCTATATAGCTATATTCTCTTTTCCCCATTTTGGGGGTATTATTTTTATACATCTATTACATTTATAAATGTTACAAACCCAATGATACATTATATTTTGTATATTTTAAAGAAGATAAATGGAAAAAGGAGAGCAAGTGTATATTAATAGCTTTTGCTGTGTTAACCTTCTTGTTTATCATTTCTAGTTCTCTTCATTTGTTCCTGTGAATTTAAATTACCATCTGGAATCATTTTCTTAGCCCATTACAGCTTTACTCCAACCCACCTCTTTGTGCTACTATTGACAAATACATTACATTTCTTTATGTTATAGACCCAACAACACATTATATGCATATGACTTTATATAATTGCTTAAGTCAGCCAAGAAAATAAATGAGAATAAATATGCATTTAAACTGTCTATTAAGATTACATAATTACCTTTACCAGTGCTCTTTTTTGCTTTATTTTTTTTAGATTTGAACTTCTGTTTGGGGTCACTTGCTTTCAGCCTGAAGAAATCTGTTTAGTATTTCTTACAAGTCAGTTCTACTAAATACTCTCAGTTTCTGTTTATCTGGGGATGTCTTTATTTTGCCTTTATTTCTGAAAGGTAAGTTTGCTAGATATAAGATTCTAGGTTGACAGGTTTTTTTTCTTTGAACACTTGATTTTGAGAAAGGATAGACTATGTTATCCCACTGCTTTCCAACCTTCATTGTTTCTGATGAGAAGTCAGCTGTAAACCTTATTGGAGTTTCCTTGTAAATGCTAAGTCATTTTTCCCTTGCAGCTTTCAAGATGTTCTCCTTGTCATTACCTTTCAGAATTTTTACTGTGATGTGTCTATTTGTAGATTTCTTTGTGTTTATCTAATTTGGGATTCATGGAGCTTCCTGGATGTGTATGTCAATATTTGTCAATAAATATGGGAAATTTTCAGCAAATATTTCTTCAAATATTTATTCTGCTATTCTCCCTCTCTTCTCCTTCTGGTAGTCCCACTAGGTATATGTTGTTGTGCTAATGATGTTCTACATTTCTCTGAGGCACTGTTTACTTTCCTTCATTCTTTTTCTCTGTTCTTTGGATTGCATAATTTCTATCATTCTAAAAGTTTGTGAGTTGTTTTTTCTTCTGACAGTTTCAAATCTACTATCAAGCCCGTCTAGTAATTTTTAAAATTTCAGTTATTAAAATTTTTGATTGCAGAATTTCCATTTGGTTCTTTTTTTATAATTTCTAGCTCTTTTTGATATTCTGCATTTGATGCATCATTGTCATTTTTAATTTTTAATCATGGTTTCCTTAATTCTTTGAACATATTTATAATGGATATTTTGAAATCTTTGACAGCTAAATCCAACATCTGGTTTTTATCACAATAGTTTCTGTTACCTGTTTGTTTCTGGTGTACAGGTTATACTTTCTTGATTGCCTGCATGTCTCAATTTTTTGGTTGGAAATTAAACATTTTAGATCATATATTATAGCAAATTTAAGCATTTGGCCCTCGCCTTCTGGGTCTTACTATTGTAATTTATTTACTTCAGTGTTCAGTGACTAGACGGATGATTTTAGTGAAGTCTATCTGCCCTCACCCCCACATAGTGTGAAGCTTCTGTTGTTGCTTCTGAAGGGGCACAGACTTGGGTATGCCCCCAGAATGCCCTGTAATAACAGTGGTTTTGGCAGAGCTATCTTTGACTATCTTTTCCCTGACCACACTGTTAAGCTCCACTAATTTCTGGCTGATTGTTCTACTGTTTCCAACAATGTTCTGGGGCATAAATTGCTTCATATGCTAAGCCAATCAAGTCAGGCTCTTTGAAGGGATAGTCCTAGGTCAGTGTTGGGATTTGCTCTGACACCGGGGGGCTCTTCCCAGCTGTCTCTTTCCCCATTTCTCTCCAGTAAACTAGCCAGCCTACAATTTAGCTTACATCTGGAATGAATCTAACAATCTCCTTTTACTACAACTTCCACTCTCTTTTTTAGAGTGCCCTTAGACTTGAACTCCTCCACACCCCTCCACACTTTACAAATAAAAGCAATTACTCTGGGGGAAAGTTTGGAGACATAGTTCCATGGCTTGCTTCTCTGCCCCCCATTTCCAGAAAAACCTCTGAGCCATGCAGTGGGGTGGGGAGGACAATGACATGTTCTCTCTGAACAACATCTCTACTTTAGGAGTTTTGCACTAAGTAGAGAAGCATGGAAGGCAACAGCTCCAGATCTCCTTAACTTGCCTCTCTCAGTGTGGAAACTCCCATGCCATGAGCCAGAGCAAGGCCATCATGACCACAGTGCTCTCAGTGGTGCTGCATCCAAGGTAGAGCCTCCATCCTATAAGTGGAAGCTGGAAAGATGAAGGGGACTCATTTAGCCACACTTGCCCAGCACCTAGCCTCAACAACAGGTTGCTGGGACAGGATAAGAAATGCTGATGACCTGTCCCTCTCAGGAAGATAACCCTCCAACTGGGAATTGGAAGAGAAAAGGAGCCGTGTGCTCTTGGCTATAGCAGTCTCAGGTGGAGTGTCTATCTCCCTGAGATGAGAGTCAGAGGGAGGCTGTGGGTCTTTGTTCAAATACCACATAATCTCACAGTTCTTACCAATTTTAGTAGATTTTCTTGGATAAATATTTCTTCATTTGCTGTATGTCCATAGGGTCATTTTCAGAGACCTCAATCTTATTTTTTTAATTTTCTCCAGTTTTACTGGGGAGAAGATCTGAGAAGCTCCTCACATTGTCATGCCAGAAGTAGAACTCCCAACATGCTTAATTTTATCTTTGCTATAATAAGTCTTTTTTTGTTTTTTAACTGAGAAGCATTATTGGGACTTTGACAGTCACAGTCTTTAGCCCACATTTTGGAGTACAGAAGCAGTTAGCCTTTACATTCCTAGGAGGCCATTTATGCTTACAAATTAGCCTATCCTTTCCTGAGCTCATCTCATCCTTGTAATGCTATGCCAAATGCAGCAAAGAGCAACACACAAACATTCTAGCTCTTTCTAACAACTTTTCCTAGATTAGCAGGCTCAGAATATCTGCCTTGCAGGTTGTTGCAGCCAATAGTTTTATCAAATATTTAGCTACTGCATAACATAGATCTCTAATATCTTTCCATTCCCCAATAGTTGTTTCCCTATTTTCTGCTGCTCAACTATTATAAGTCAATGCCCTGTATTTTAAGTTTTTGATATGGCATCAATATACTTCAAGATACTAATTTCTGTTTTAATTAGATGAGGCAAACCAGTAAAACAAATAAACCTGATTGAAATTTATTTCTTGCTCATATAATAGTCCTAGGCTGGCAATCACATCAGGAGGTCAGTACTCTTACTCAAACTAATATAGAAATTATAAAATAAAGAAACTACTTTGTGAGTGATATGCAGGATATTTTTCAGGCAACACACAACCTAAAATACATTTTTATCTTACTTAAAAGTAGGAAAATCTATATAACCTTTCCATCATAGACTTAGAGACTTTTGTGGGCCTTTATAGGCACAAAGCATTATTAGGTTGAAAGTTCTTTTTAGAGGTAATTTGCAAGCATGTTGAGAGGAGCACTTACAGAACTTGCTAACATTAAAAGAGAATTTTATTTCCTAACATCCTTTGCATTTCACACATTTGTGGGAGATAGATCTGGGGAGAAAAATACTGGTTCCCCAGTTCTCATATTTTCAGATAGGGGTAGAATTTCTACTCTACCACCTATAAGGGAAAATTATTAGGGAAGGGGGCATTTGAAGCTTCTCTCTGCTCCCACTCCACCCCATGGTGTTATGGGCTGAATTGTGCCCCCCCTCCCCAATTTATATGTTGAAGTTCTAATTCCCAATACCTTAGAATGTGACTGTATCTGGAGATAAGGCCTATATAGAGGTAATTAAGGTAAAATGATGTCATATGGGGGTGGGGGGTTGTCCTAGTCCAGTATGGTTTGTGTCCTTATAAGAACAGAATAGGCCAAAGACAACATGGAGACCTAGGCACAACCGTATGAGGACACAGCAAGAAGGTGGCCAGCTGCAAGCCAAAGACAGAGACCCTCAGGTGAAACCAACTCTGCCACCTTCTTGATCTCAGACTTCTAGCCTCCAGAACTGTGGGAAAATAAATTTCTTCTGTTTAAGCCACCCAGTCTGTGGTATTTTGTTGTGGAAGCCCCAGCAAACTAATACACATGGTGAAAGGGGTAGCATATAATTAAGTTTAGGAGAAGGAACAGGGCATGCTTGAAACCTTCCAACAGTAAACAGTAGCCAGTGAGCAAGGGATTTTTTCATTCAACCAGAAGATAGCTATTAAGTAAGTACTGCAGACTGGGTGCTGAGTTAGATACTGCTAATTCAGTAGTAAAACATTCAGCTATGATCTCTGACTGCAAGAAACTTAAGAGGCTAATGGAGAGAAAAAATGGAGAAACTTTGTGTACATGAGACACCCCAGAATATGATGAAAAGCTAGGTAGCCTGGTTCTTCCTATGGAAATCTGGGGAGATGATATCCACATTGACTTACACTGGATAGTGGGGAGCTGGGAGAGAAATGGATTATGGGTCAAAGCAGCCAGCCAAAAGTATTATCTGATCTGCTGACCAGATTCTTTTGATCCTATGGTGTTGAGGGGCAGCTTACCGTTGGATGGTAATCTATTTTGAACAGATGGAACCGGACTTGGATATGAGCCACAGAGACAATTACTGGCTAAGGGGTTTCTCCAGTTTTCTAATGAGGAGTAGCTTATAGCTATCACCAAAACCATACTGGTTAACTGAAGTATACAAAAAAATAATAATAAATAAAGCAAACTCTATATAACGTATAGTCAAAGTTAACACAATTCAATAATAGTACATAGTTTATTTCAGAGTATGGATACTATAACAATAATGAGGAAATAATAGGCTTTGGAACTTTATTCACTGTCAATTGAAATAAATGTGGAATGAGTACTAGTGAGGTGCCAACCACCACTAGGTACTAAGAGAGAGTGTAGTGAGAGAGGAAAAAAAACCAGACATGGTCCCTGCCCTTGTGAGCCTGTGCAAGTAATTCAATTTCTCTGAATCTATGTTTTCAGATGACAAATGAGGATCAAGATAGCTATTTTGGATACCTCTTATAAAGAGTAAATTTTTTTTAAAAGGGCATTTGAAAGTACTTAGCCCAGTGCCTGCCGAATAACTATGTGTTGAATGTTATTTTCTTCTCACTTCTCTCCACCTTTGCTCTCTGCAAAAAGTACAAAGTGAAAAGAAGCCCTTTGGGTATTGTTCAAATGAGTTACCAAATATCATAATCTTCATAGCCAAGTTCTAAGGCTTATAAAAAGATGACTGAATGAGGTTAGATTTTGTTTGAGTAAAACTGCTCTTGCATCATCACGGATAAAATTTTTTAGGACCTGAAGTGTATTCTTCTAGAGGGTATGTATATGCTTATTTTTTCTTCTCTATTTTGCCAGTTTTCTCATCCTTATCTCTATAGTGTTGAACTCACAGCAAAGAGCAAAATCGTTTGTTGAAATAGAGAAAGGATGTCAATAATCTGTAGGCAGTGAAATAAAAATAATCCATCCTCTTAAAGCATTAAGAATGATTTTAGATTTTTACGTGCAGAATATACTAACAAATATATTCAGTAATATATAATGATCTCCCCTTTCTCTGGAAAAAGATAAAAGCAATACAAGATAGAGGGTGGGGCTTCCCTGGTGGCACAGTGGTTGAGAGTCCGCCTGCCGATGCAGGGGACATGGGTTCGTGCCCCGGTCCGGGAAGATCCCACATGCCGCGGAGCGGCTGGGCCCGTGAGCCATGGCCGCTGAGCCTGCACGTCCGGAGCCTGTGCTCCGCAACGGGAGAGGCCACAACAGTGAGAGGCCCGCGTAGCGCAAAAAAAAAAAAGATAGAGGGTGAATCAATCTCATAACCTTCAAAATGGTACTGAAAATAGTAGGGAACATATAGTTCAGATAACATATCATATGGTGTGTGTTATCTCTTTTGTATCGAGTCAGATTCTCCATGTACCCAATGCCAGTTTGGTTAAGCACCCTAGGAAGAACTATTCCTTCCTTTTCACAACTTCAGGGAGTAGCTTCAAATACTCACAGAATCTAGTTTACTTAGTCATAATCTCAAAAGTTTTTGTTCAGTGCACTATGCCCTGAAATCCTATTCTCTGATATATAATTATGAAGTCAATGAATTGCAGACAATAAAGGCAACTTGTCCCGTTATCTTATCGTTGTCATTCCTTCCCTCCAGCTAGTCCACATCCCATGAATCAGAAGAATTTTGATTTGGGATAAAATGCTAACTTTCTCAATGGACTTCCTGTTTTTATTCTAATCCCAAATTTCCCCCAAACATCTTTTCTAAATCTGCTCTTTATATTTTTTGTACTTGAAACAGGCTGTAATTAGATCTAATCCATTTCTATCCATCATATTAGTCAGTTTTTTATTTTATCCTATGCTAGGTACAGTGCTAAGCTCTTTAGGGATTGCCAAGAAATAAACCAGGAGAGTGACTATTATACTCAGATATAAAACCACACAGTATCAAGTAATATCCTCATTTTTTCTCTATACTTTTTATATTTGTACATAAATTTATACTTCTTTCATTAAACTGCTAAAAACAACTTTTGTCTTTAACTCACTGGGCTGTATATAAAATATCCATAACTGTGGTACAAATGAAACCACCCTCTGTTTAGAGATCCCTGCAAAATCTACATGCAGTGGAGTTCATTTAAGATAGAACGTTCACACAATTTGAACACAGTGTTAGCAATATAATTAGGAGAGAACAATCTTCTGGGTAATACCAAAGTTTACTTAAACAGATTGAGGAGGCACTCACCAAAAAATTGCAGGCTCAGTTTTCACAGTTTGCTCCCTTCTGAATGACTTACCCACCAAGCAAGATAGTACAATTACTGATCTTCATTGTAAATGCCTGGACCCCCTGATGGGCTCTGATAGGAAATTATCCAATAAGAACAATGGCATTTCTCTTCATATCACATAGTTTTCATGGCTGTCAGAAAATATATACACTTCATTAAAATCAAGAAATAAAGTGATACATGTAGAGAAAACAGTGTTTAAAAAAAAAAAAGGGAAACCTATGATTATTTTCTCCAGCCTTAATTTTTCCCTCTTCCAAGCAGGCCTGTTTGCAAATCCATTACTTGATGCCCATTGATAAGTTTGGCCAACTGAAATGTCTTAATCAGAAATAACTGGTCCCACAGAACCCAACAAGATTTCTGTAGCAACAGCCATGACCTTTCACTATTCCGTTTTGGTTTCAAACCTGCCTTAGTGGTCATTCAAATCATGAAAGTGTTAAATGGGAATAGTCATAAATCAGAATTTTAAAGTCTGCTGCCAGCATGAGCTCTGTATATTTAAAAGGGGTGGGGAGAGATTTAAGGCCACATTCAACAGGACTTCACAGTTGTTAAAGTCAGCTTTCTGGAGATCTGATAATTCTACAACATGATGGTCTTTTTAAAAAATCTGGCTGTCCAAATATAAAGCATATACAGATATACACATACACCCATGGAATTTTGGAAATAAACATAAGGTGAAATGCTTTGAGTAAAATATCGTAAAATAAAAACTATTTAAATTTAAAGGACATTGAATTACAGGATTTGATTTGAAAATACTTGTGGTTTTTTTCTACATTTAAAATTGAATATTAATGCCTTTGTTTCTCTATTTATTAAAACTGGAAATAATAAGAAAACACAGAGAGATTATCAGATTCACTTGTAACTTGCACAATCAGGTGAAACTCAATCATGTACTTCTTTGATGAATGCAAATTACATAAGGACATGTGTTCTGTGAAGATCCAATGTTTGGAGTATGAAACTTGAGATAAATTAATTTGAGATAAAATATGCCTGTGTCTCCATGCAAATAAGTTTGGAAATAATTTCTTAAAGTAAATTTGGCCAAATGAATAGTTTAGTAATTGGGCAATTCCAAAACAATCGGTTATTTAAATGAAGTCTGCTTTTTTGGAGGACACATTTTATATCATGCCTTAGCCAGTAGAAATAAAGAGCCAGATTATGGCGTCTACCACATCTCCAGACACACATACAGTTGAATATGGCAAAAATTCTCTAAAACAAAGCTGGTCAGTCATTTAGTAGAAAAGGCAGCCATTTACATGACATGCGTTGAGAAATACTGAAAAGCATTTCTGCCAAAAATATCTGTTCCATTCCCCACGTTCTTATTACCATTTTTCCTGTAGCATTTAGAATTCTAATCACTAGTCGTTATTTTTGCGTGTCGTTAAAAATCTTTACCAGAAAACAAGGATATTACCTATGAAGCCATTAATAAGTCAATAACAACTTACCTTGAATTAAATCAATCAGACCATACAGATAGTTTACTTAAAAGGCCCTGAGGGACTATAATACCAAACAGGTAATTTTGATGAGGGTAGGGAATTTTTTTTTTTTTTTTTTTGCGGTACACGGGCCTCTCACTATTGTGGCCTCTCCCATTGCGGAGCACAGGCTCCGGACGCGCAGGCTCAGCAGCCATGGCTCATGGGCCCAGCCGCTCCATGACATGTGGGATCTTCCCGGACCAGGGCACGAACCCGTGTCCCCTGCATCAGCAGGCGGACTCTCAACCACTGTGCCACCAGGGAAGCCCGAGGGTAGGGATTTTAAAAAGACAAATGTTACGCCATTTTACAAGAAGAGCCCCTAAAACACTGGGTGGTTTGTCAGGGGATGCAGAATTGCAGTAGCTCATAAATGCAAAGGTTAGAGGAGGTGTGCAAAGGAGAACCTATGGCATCCTTTCCCTCCAAAGCAGCTAGTATAAAACCTGAGTGTGATTGGCCCCTTTTGAAACAATTATAGTATGTGATTTATACTCTCAGTCTAAGTAATACAAGCTTCAGCAACAGCTCTCAATGCAGTATGCCCAATAACAATGTTGAGTGAGGTATAGATTTCTCAGCACTAGCAGGGGCCCGATCTTAGTCTGAACTTGAGCGTAGAGACTCAGCAAACACATGTTAACATTTTATGGTGAGACTCAGGTTAAGTGGGGGACTTGCATACAATGCCAACGGTCACATTAGTCATAAAAATCATATGGTCAACTATTGAATGATTAAAGTCACATCCAGAGAGTTCTGAGACAAGTGATTAATGTCAGTTACAGTGTGTGTTCGGGGGTTGGGGGAGGACATGCAACAAAATGGACGATTTGATGAACTGACCAATCAGGCACATGATCCGACAACCCTAGCAGGTAATCCGGTCCCAACACACAGACACCCTCACTCACAGTTGAGTGTTCAGCATCCCCAAGTCTTTCAGACTACTGGCCTACAATCATATACATAGCTCTTGTATTCAATAAAGAAGACTTCAAAATAACAGCATTTTATTGAAAATTACACTAGAGGAAATTCTCTGAAGTAAATTAGCAATAAAAGAATAAAGCTGTTGGAAAGGAGTTTTAAGATGGCAGAAAAGTAAGACGTGGAAATCACCTTCCTCCCCACAAATACATCAGAAATACATCTACATGTGTAACAACTCCTACAGAACACCTACTGAACGCTGGCAGAAGACCTCAGACCTCCCAAAAGGTAAGAAACTCCCCACGTACCTGGGTAGGGAAAAAGAAAAAAGAAAAAACAGAGACAAAAGAATAGGGACGGGGGCTTCCCTGGTGGCGCAGTGGTTGAGAGTCCGCCTGCCGATGCAGGGGACACGGGTTCGTGCCCCGGTCCGGGAAGATCCCACATGCTGCGGGGTGGCTGGGCCCATGAACCATGGCCGCTGAGCCTGCGCGTCTGGAGCCTGTGCTCCACAACAGGAGAGGCCACGACAGTGAGAGGCCCGTGTACCGCAAAAAAAAAAAAAAAAAAAAAAAAAATGAATAGGGACGGGACCTGCACCAGTGGGAGGGAGCTGTGAAGGAGGAGAGGTTTCCACACACTAGGAAGCCCCTTCACTGGCCGAGATGGGGGGGTGGCGGGAGGGGAGCTTCGGAGTGACGGAGGAGAGCGCAGCCACAAGGGTGCGGAGGGCAAAGTGGCGAGATTCCCGCACAGAGGATCCGTGCCGACCGGCACTCACCAGCCTGAGAGGCTTGTCTGCTACCCCGCCGGGACGGGCAGGGGCTGGGAGCTGAGGCTCAGGCTTAGGAGGACAGATCCCAGGGAGAGGACTGGGGTTGGCTGTGTGAACACAGCCTGAACGGTTTAGTGCACCATGGATAGCCGGGAGGGAGCCCGGGAAAAGTATGGAGCTGGCGAAGAGGCAAGAGACTTTTTCTTGCCTCTTTGTGTCTTGGCATGCGAGGAGAGGGGATTAAGAGCACCGCTTAAAGGACCTCCAGAGACAGGCGCGCGCCGCGGCTATCAGTGTGAACCGCAGAGACAGGCATGAGATGCTCAGGCTGCTGCTGCAGCCACCAAGAAGCCTGTGTGCAAGCACAGGTCACTGTCCACACCGCCCCACCCAGGAGCCTGTGCAGCCCGCCACTGCCAGGGTCCCGTGATCCAGGGCCAACTTCCCCTGGGAGAACACACTGCGTGCCTCAGGCTGGTGCAACGTCACACTGGCCTCTGCCGCCGCAGGCTCCCCCAACATTCCATGCCCCTCCCTCTCCCAGGCCTGAGTGAGCCACAGCCCCCTAATAAGCTGCTAATTTAACCCCATCCCGTCTGAGCAGGAACAGACGACCTCAGCCGACCTACACGCAGAGGCGGGGGAAAATCCAAAGCTGAACCCCAGAAGCTGTGCGAACAAAGAAAAAAAAGGGAAATTTCTCCCAGCAGCCCCAGGAGCAGCGGATTAAATCTCCACAGTCAACTTAATGTACCCTGCATCTGTGGAATACATGAATAGACAATGAATCATCCCAAATTGAGGAGGTGGACTTTGGGAGCAAAAATATATATATTTTTTTAACGTTTTCTCTATTTGTGAGTGTGTATGTGTATGCTTCTGTGTGTGATTCTGTCTGTAGAGCTTTGCTTTTACCATTTGTCCTAGGGGTCTCTCTGTCCGTTCTTTTTCTTTTTTTTTTTTAAGTATAGTTTATAGCACTTGTTATAATTGGTGGATTTTTTTTTGGTCTGGTTGCTCTCTTTTTTGTTTCTTTTTTTTATCACTTAAAAAAAATTTTTAATAATTATATTTTATTTATTTTATTTTACTTTATTTTATTTTATTTTATCTTCTTTCTTTCTTTTATCCCTTTTATCCTGAGCCGTGCGGATGACAGGCTCTTGGTGCTCCAGCCAGGCATCAGGGCTGTGCCTCTGAGGTAGGAGAACCAAGTTCAGGACACTAGTCCACAAGAGACTTCCCAGCTCCATGTAATATCAAACGGACAAAATCTCCCAGAGATCTCTGTCTCAATGCCCAGACCCAGCTCCACTCAACGACCAGCAAGCTACATTGCTGGACATCCTATGACAAACAACTAGCAAGACAGGAACACAACCACATCCATTAGCAGAGAGGCTGCCGAAAATCATAATAAGGCCACAGACACCCCAAAACACACCACCAGATGTGGATCTGCCCACCAGAAAGACAAGATCCAGCCTCATCCACCAGAACACAGGCACCAGTCCCCTCCACCAGGAAGCCTACACAACCCACTGAACCAACTTTAGCCACTGGGGAAAGACACCAAATACAATG
Organism: Orcinus orca; assembly: GCF_937001465.1. Classification (NCBI taxonomy): domain Eukaryota; kingdom Metazoa; phylum Chordata; class Mammalia; order Artiodactyla; family Delphinidae; genus Orcinus; species Orcinus orca. The sequence continues at coordinate 35,480,942 of NC_064565.1, read as the reverse complement.
GGAACAACGAACCTGCAGCCTGTGAAAGGAGACCCCAAACACAGTAAGTTAAGCAAAATGAGAAGACAGAGAAACACAGCACATGAAGGAGCAAGGCAAAAACCCACCAGACCAAACAAATGAAGAGGAAATAGGCGGTCTACCTGAAAAAGAATTCAGAATAGTGATAGTAAAGATGATCCAAAATCTTGGAAATAGAACGGAGAAAATACAAGAAACGTTTAACAAGGACCTAGAAGAAATAAAGAGCAAACAAAGTGATGAACAACACAATAAATAAAATTTAAAAATCTCTAGAAGGGACCCATAGCAGAATAATTGAGGAAGAAGAACGGATAAGTGACCTGGAAGATAAAATAGTGGAAATAACTACTGCAGAGCAGAATAAAGAAAAAAGAATGAAAAGAATTGAGGCCAGTCTCAGAGACCTCTGGGACAACATTAAACGCACTAACATTCGAATAACAGGGGTCCCAGAATAAGAAGAGAAAAAGAAAGGGACTGAGAAAAGATTTCAAGAGATTATAGTTGAAAAATTCCCTAATATGGGAAAGGAAATAGTTAATCAAGCCCAAGAAGCACAGAGAGTCCCATACAGGAAAAATCCAAGGAGAAACATGCCAAGACACATATTAATCAAACTATCAAAAATTAAATACAAAGAAAAAATATTAAAAGCAGCAAGGGAAAAACAGCAAATAACACACAAGGAAATCCCGAAAAGCTTAACAGCTGATCTTTTAGCAGAAACTCTGCAAATCAGAAGGGAGTGGCATGATACATTTAAAGTGATGAAGGAGAAAAAGCTACAAACAAGATTACTCTACCCAGCAAGGACCTCATTCAGATTTGACAGAGAAATGAAAACCTTTACAGACAAGCAAAAGCTAAGAGGATTCAGCATCACCAAAACAGCTTTACAACAAATGCTAAAGGAACTTCTCTAGGCAGGAAATGAAAGAGAAGGAAAAGACCACAATAACAAACCCCAAACAATTACAAAAATGGTAATAGGAACATACAAATCGATAATTACCTTAAATGTAAATGGATTAAATGTTCCAACCAAAAGACATAGATTGGCTGAATGGATACAAAAACAAGACCCGTATATATGATGTCTACAAGTGACCCACTTCAGACCTAGGGACACATACAGACTGAAAGTAAGGGGATGGAAAAAGATATTCCATGCAAATGGAAATCAAAAGAAAGCTGGAGTAGCAATTCTCATATCAGACAAAATAGACTTTAAAACAAAGACTATTACAAGAGACAAAGAAGGACATTACATAATGATCAAGGTATCAATCCACGAAGAAGATCTAACAATTGTAAACATTTATGCACCCAAAAGAGGAACACCTCAATACATAAGGCAAATACTAACAGCCATAAAAGGGGAAATCAACAGTAGCACAATCATAGTAGGGGACTTTAACACCCCACTTTCACCAATGGACATATCGTCCAAAATGAAAATAAATAAGGAAACACAAGCCTTAAATGATACATTAAACAACATGTACTTAATTGATATTTATAGGACATTCCATCCAAAAACAACAGAATGCACATTCTTCTCAAGTGCTCATGGAACATTCTCAAAGATAGATCATGGGCTTCCCTGGTGGCGCAGTGGTTGAGAGTCTGCCTGCCAATGCAGGGGACATGGGTTCGTGCCCCAGTCTGGGAAGATTCCACATACTGCAGACCGCCTAGGCCTGTGAGCCATGGCCACTGAGCCTGCGCGTCCAGAGCCTGTGCTCCACAACGGGAGAGGCCACAACAGTGAGAGGTCCGCGTACCACAAAAAAAAAAAAAAAAGATGGATCATATCCTGGGTCACAAATCAAGCCTTGGTAAATTGAAGAAAATTGAAATCGTATCAAGTATCTTTTCAGACCACAACTCTATGAGACTAGATATCAATTACAGGAAAAAATCTGTAAAAAATACAAATACATGGAGGCTAAACAATACACAACTTAATAACCAAGAGATCAATGAAGAAATCAAAGAGGAAATCAAAAAATACCTAGAAACAAACGACAATGAAAACATGATGACCTAAAACCTATGGGATGCAGCAAAAGCAGTTCTAAGAGGGAAGTTTATAGCAATACAATCCTACCTTAAGAAACAAGAAACATCTCAAATAAACAACCTAACCTTACACCTAAAGCAATTAGAGAAAGAAGAACAAAAAAAGCCCAAAGTTAGCAGAAGGAAAGAATTCATAAACATTAGATCAGAAATAAATGAAAAAGAAATGAAGGAAATGATAGCAAAGATCAATAAAACTAAAAGCTGGTTCTTTGAGAAGATAAAAAAAGTTGATAAACCGTTAGCCAGATTCATCAAGAAAAAAAGGGAGAAGACTCAAATCAACAGAATTAGAAATAAAAGAGGAGAAGTAACAACTGACACTGCAGAAATACAAAGGATCATGACAGATTACTATAAGCAACTCTATGCCAATAAAATGGACAACCTGGAAGAAATGGACAAATCCTTAGAAATGCACAACCTTCCGAGACTGAACCAGGAAGAAATAGAAAATATGAACAGACCAATCACAAGCACTGAAATTGAAACTGTGACTAAAAATCTTCCAACAAACAAAGGCACAGGACCAGATGGTTTCACAGGCGAATTCTAACAAACATTTAGAGAACAGCTGACACCTATCCTTCTCAAACTCTTCCAAAATATAGCAGAGGGAGGAACACTCCCAAACTCATTCACCATCACCCTGATACCAAAACCAGACAAAGATGTCACAAAGAAAGAAAACTACAGGCCAATATCACTGATGAACATAGATGCAAAAATCCTCAACAAAATACTAGCACACAGAATCCAACACCACATTAAAAGGATCATACACCATGATCAAGTGGGGTTTAACCCAGGAATGCAAGGATTCTTCAATATATGCAAATCATTTAATGTGATACACCATATTAACAATTTGAAGGAGAAAAACCATATGATCAGCTCAATAGATGCAGAGAAAGCTTTCAGCAAAATTCAACACCCATTTATGAAAAAAGCCCTCCAGAAAGTAGGCATAGAGGGAACTTTCCTCAACATAATAAAGACCATATATAACAAACCCACAGCCAATATCGTCCTCAATGGTGAAAAACTGATACCATTTCCACTAAGATCAGGAACAAGACAAGGTTGTCCACTCTCACCACTGTCATTCAACATAGTTTTGGAAATTTTAGCCACAGCAATCAGAGAAGAAAAAGAGATGAAAGGAATCCAAATCGGAAAAAGAAGCAGTAGAGCTGTCACTGTTTCCAGATGACATGGTACTTTACATAGAAAATCCTAAAGATGCTACCAGAAAACTACTAGAGCTAATCAATGAATCTGGTAAGGTAGCAGGATACAAAATTAATGCACAGAAATCTCTTTCATTCCTATACACTACTAATGAAAAATCTGAAAGTGAAATTAACAAAACACTTCCATTTACCATTGCAACAAAAAGAATAAAATATCTAGGAATAAACCTACCTAAGAAGACAAAAGACCTGTATGCAGAAAATTATGACACTGATGAAAGATATTAAAGATAATACAAATCAATGGAGAGATATACCGTGTTCTTAGATTGGAAGAATCAACGCTGTGAAAATGACTATAATACCCAAAGAAATCTGCAGATTCAATGCAATCCCTATCAAACTACTACTGGCATTTTTCACAGAACTAGAACAAAAAATTTCACAATTTGTATGGAAACACAAAAGACCCCGAATAGCCAAAGCAATCTTGAGAAAGAAAAACGTAGCTGGAGGAATCAGGCTCCCTGACTTCAGACTACACTACAAAGCTACAGTAATCAAGACAGTATGGTACTGGCACAAAAACAGAAATATACATCAATGGAACAGTATAGAAAGCCCAGAGATAAACCCACGGACATACATTCACCTTATCTTTGATAAAGGAGACAAGAATATACAGTAGAGAAAAGACAGCCTCTTCAATAAGTGGTGCTGGGCAAACTGGACAGATACATGTAAAAGAATGAAATTAGAACACTCCCTAACACCATACACAAAAATAAAATCAAAATGGATTAAAGACCTAAATGTAAGGCCAGACACTATCAAACTCTTAGAGGAAAACATAGGCAGAACACTCTATGACATACATCACAGCAAGATCCTTTTTGACCCACCTCCTAGTGAAATGGAAATAAAAACAAAAATAAACAAATGGGACCGAATGAAACTTAAACCCTTTGGCACAGCAAAGGAAACCTTAAACAAGACGAAAAGACAACCCTCAGGATGGGAGAAAATATTTGCAAACGAAGCAACTGACAAAGGATTAATCTCCAAAGTTTACAAGCTGCTCATGCAACTCAATATCAAAAAAACAAACAACCCAATCCAAAAATGGGCAGAAGACCTAAATAGACATTTCTCCAATGAAGATATACAGATTGCCAACAAACACATGAAAGAATGCTCAACATCATTAATCATTAGAGAAATGCAAATCAAAACTACAATGAGATATCACCTCACACCAGTCAGAATGGCCATCATCAAAAAATCTACAAACAATAAATGCTGGAGAGGGTGTGGAGAAAAGGGTACGCTCTTGCACTGTTGGTAGGAATGTAAATTGATACAGCCACTATGGAGAACAGTATGGAGGTTCCTTGAAGAACTAAAATTAGAACTACCATATGACCGCACAATCCCAGTACTGGGCATATACCCTGAGAAAACCATCATTCAAAAAGAGTCATGTACCACAATGTTCATTGCAGCTCTATTTACCATAGCCAGGACATGGAAGCAACCTAATTGGCCATCAACGATGAATGGATAAAGAAGATGTGGCATATATACACAATGCAATATTACTCAGCCATAAAAAGAAACGAAATTGAGTTATTTGTAGTCAGGTGGATGGACCTAGAGTCTGTCATACAGAGTGAAGTAAGTCAGAAAGAGAAAAACAAATATCATATGCTAACACATATATATGGAATCTAAAAAAAGAAAAATTGGTCATGAAGAACCTAGCAGCAAGACAGGAATAAAGACACAGACCTACTATAGAATGGACTTGAGAATACAGGGTGGGGGAAGGGTAAGCTGGGACAAAGTGAGAGAGTGCAATGGACATATATACACTACCAAACGTAAAATAGATATCTAGTGGGAAGCAGCCACATAGCACAGGGAGATTAGCTCAGTGCTTTGTGACCACCAAGAGGGGTGGGATAGGGAGGGTGGGAGGGAGGGAGACACAAGAGGGAAGAGATATGGGGACATATATATATATATGTATAACTGATTCACTTTGCTATAAAGCAGAAAGTAACACACCATTGTAAAGCAATTATACTCCAATAAAGATGTTTAAAAAAAAAGAGAAGAAAGCTGTTAAACGAATATATTTTTCATGCTTTGAAGCTATGTGTTTAACAGTTTTCTAACTATTTATTCATTTATAAAAAAAATACTTCAGTTATTATCTCCTAGAGTTGAAATTAGATGTTTAATTGACTGGAGGGAATGAAAGTCATTCACTTTTAGATATGGCAACTCTTTTAAAATATTTCTGTAAAATGCTTCATAGACCACCATTAGCCCAAATTCTTGGCAAACATTCCTGTGTGTATATCTAGTTGCTTTTATAAATGTCATGCTGGAAGAGCTAACACTTTCAGAAACATGTTTATCTTAATTAGGAAAGTCAACAGACTTCTAATGGGAAGAAATGGGTATTTTTCTCTGTGGTATCAGAGGCATCAAAAGGCCCAGTTCTTCTGCCAAACCAATCTTCCTTCCTGCCTGCCTTTCAAACCCAGGTGATTGCAGACAGCTGAGCAGGCATTTTCCCCAAAGCCTCTACTGACCTGGCTTCAGTCTTTGCTCTACCGCCCCATCTCTCTCTGTCACTCTTCCTGTGTAGGTTTTTGTTTGTTTGTTTGTTTGTTTTGCCTTGGGAAACCTAGGGATATTCATGGCACTGAGGCAAAAAATGTGGAATTAAAAACTAAATTCTTGAGGCCTTATCCTAGCAACAAGACCATCACCATCTGTTCAGAAGACAAGCCAGCTATTATCCACTGCATTCTTTATACAAACTCCATCACCTGTGAGGGGAAAAAAAACTGCCCCTTCCTGGGTTCTCTCTTTGTCACAGGAGAAAGAGGTCTGTTTCCCCCTAATGCAGTAAAACCTAAAGAAAGCAAACAGGACTGGAAGCACTTATAACAAATTTAAAGAAATCTACTCGAAGGCCCTATATTGTCATTCCAAAATATCTGATAATTGTCATCTGTGCATAATGACACCTGACAAAAATATTGTTGATGTCTCTCTGTAACCACTATATTATTTAAATTAGAAAATAACAAATGGAGTGTATATCTGTGTTTTTTGTATTAAAATGATTGTCACAGTCTCTCCTTTATTTTTAGCTTCAAAAATTTTATTCGTTTCACCTTTCAAAAACCACATCAAAATTTATATTTTGAAAGTGGCATTAAAATGCTATTTCAGTGACTTCAGGGTAAGAATCAATCTATTTAGACACCTAGTTTAATCCAGGATGAAATATTTTTCCTTGGGAAATGTTTAAAACAGTAGACAGTAGCTCAGTGATATTTTATGCAGTAAAATTTATATTATTAGGAATACACAAGATCTTTTCCTCCCAAAATAGTTCAGTACAAAGGAAGAGAATATCCGTAGATAGAATATTTGAAAATGCCAACCAGAGTCTAAAGTCCAGATAAATAAAATATGATATCATTCTGGATTTTCTTTCTAGAAATAAATACACATGGAGATATGATTCAATAAATTTTAAAAGAATAGATTTATTAACTGTTTACCTTGTGCCAATCATTATGTAATATGCTATTGAGTAGTTTTCAAAATTTGACACGGTTTTTATGAATAATACATCAACAAATAGAAAGTACCCATCAAGTCCTAAGAAATAGTAGCTCTATAAATATAACTAACATTTGGTTAGTGTTTATTACTTTAAAATCCATCCATCTTTTCTACATTATCCCATTTGTTCCTGATAAAGATCCTGTGAGGCCAGCTGAGCAGTCATCTCTATCACTCACTTAAAGATGAGGAAACCTGAGTTCAGAGAGGTGTGCTGATTTTCCCATGGCTCCCCGAGAATCTAAAATCTACTTCAACCAATTTTGAAACTAAACTCTGGTTTTTTAAAAGGGCATTATTTATATTTGTACCATCAAAAAGAGAATACGAATGAATGTGAAGACTAAAGCAACTACAGCTCTTCATTCTCTGGAACAGATCGTTGATATACTCGTTGGCTGATGTTCAGAAATAAAATTTGTGTTGTACTTAGGCTCCATTTTCATGGGTCAATGTTCCCAAAGTGGTCCGTAAAATATGAACTGAAATTACCCACGTGACTGTTAATTATCTTCCTTTTTAGATTACACCTTGGATTCCCATCGTCTGCATATTGGGCACTAAAAATTTCCTACATGTTTCCCACATGGCTTTTGCTAAAATTTTCCAAGTCACAGCCACAGTTGAAAATCCTTAAGGTAGGGATTCTGAGAAGCAGCTGAATCATTCTTTTTATCCCATCTGTGAATATGCTTAATCTGAAGGGAATAAAATCCCAATGTTTGGCTAATTTCAATAGATGGAAGTAATACATCTGTCTGGTTGCACCACATCAGAGTAGGACAAAAGCACACATAAAAATGGTAACTAGATAAGATGTAGGATAGTAAGGTCATAGAAGGATACTTTGAGCCCATAAATAGGTATTCAGATGGTGAAAGGAAAATTCTTGTATGTCAGAATAATTGCCTCTAGCCAATTAGAGCCAACTGATTACATAAAAGTATTATAAAATGAAATATTTACCAGGACAAGGTACAAAGATGTGTGAAGGACCATAGATTCCACAAATATGCAACGTGGGATGATAGCTGAGTTTTATGTTTTTAGCAATGTTGTCAACTGGGTTTCAAGTCTAAAAGAAAATAATTTTTCAAAAGATTACTTTTCCCAGCAAAATACAACAAATACAAAAACAATTATGCAGAAATCTTTATTCCCAGCCCTCGTTTTCAGATTAACTTAAAACAGGTGTTAGTGATGCTAACAGCAATGTTTTGATCCCCATGTGGCCTGGTGACCTCACTTTCTCTGTTCCTTGAATAGAGAACATAGCCTTTCCTTCTTAGTCCCTTATAAACATGTGCTGGTGGTCACAAAGGAGAATTTCTGAAAGGGAAAAATAATAGGATGGGCCAGCAAACTAAGGAAATCTCATACATGCTCCTCAAAACTGGTCATAGGTTATAAACATCTTTTCAGTAAAAAGATCCCTTTTCGATGGAGTGACCAGTAATTCAGGTTTGCCTAGGACTTGAGGGGGTTTCTGGGATGAACTTTCTGTGCTGAAACTGGGAAAATCCCAGGCAAAGTTGAGGGAGTTGGTGACCCCACTTAGCTGTGAGATAAATTGACTTGCAGTTTAATTTGGCAGCACTGTTCACAGTCTTTAACATTCCTTTATAAAACATTTTAGGAACATGGGACTGAAAAGATCCAGGCTTCTATTCTGAGAATCAAGAGCTCCAAAATGCACCTCAGTAGCAGAAATCTGGGGTTTCATACTTCATAATTTATGCAAGCTACTCTCTGTGAGTTGTGCAAACACCAAGACCATTGCTTGCCTTACCGCATTGACTTATCTTGTGCTACGATCAGGAGTGATTTTGCCTTCCTTGTCTCCTGCCTACTGCTGAGTTATCCATTCACCCTATTATGCCTCTACTCCCTTTACTAAGCATGAGAGCCTAATAATTTGTTAATCATGTGAAACAACCAAAAACCTATCCTCATCCCACCATTTTTTAATAGCATGGCAATGCTTCCCTACCGTTCAGGGGAAGAAAAAAGATTCAACGGATTGCACTGGAGGTTGTCAGGGCACAAACTCGTTACTCTGTAAATTGGTTTGTAAAAGGAGTGGGGAAGAAAAGTATCAAGCATTTATCCGTCTTTAGTTACTCTGAGGTAACTAAATGGTTAATAAAAGAAAGTTTTTCTTTTAGAAAAATCCCAACAAGTAAATACAGAAAGAATGATGAAATTAGAAAAATCACCAGCTCGCAACTCTGAAAGAAATGATGCATACAGGCAATGATCACCAATGAACATAAAATCACTATTGAAAATTTGTTGCGGAACTTTAAAAGGCTGACATGACTTTTCAAGTTTAGAATCATTTAAAATGGGACACCTGGTCATTACATGCCTCACACAAAAAGCATACACAGAACCACATATGAAATATTCTAGACTGAGTAGCAAAAGCCTCTGGTGTTCATCTCATCCCTCTGCCCACCTCTGATCTCAGCTGCAGCTCTGGGGAATAGTTCCGACTCACTGTGTCCAAGACCCAGCTTCCAGGAAAACCTTCAACCAAGGGGAAAGGGAAGCCAGTGGCAAGTTTGGGAGGTGCTGTCTAAGCTTCCCAGAAGTCCCCACTGAATAGAGCCCTGCTGTCTAGAGTAGGCACCTTGATAACACAACCTTAAATGGTCTTGCCCTGCCTGGCCCACTCTCCCTACTCCCTCTCTCCTGTCTTGTGGAGAATCCCAAATAAACTACTTGCACTGGCACTGGGGTCCTTCTTGCAAGCCATGCTTTCAGAAAAGCTTTAGCTAAGTTGTTAATGAAACCTATATCTAATTACCTATTTACAGGAAATATAGGAGACAGAGGAACAAGCTTACTGTTGGCTCAAGGGATGTCCAATTTTCCCAGGACAGATGACTGGTATTTCCAACAAATGGACTGCATGAAAATAAAGGAAGAAGGGGAGGGAGGAAAAAAGGAAGAGAGGAAGAAGACGCCTTTTGCAGAATAAGAAAGACCTACATGACAACCAAGTACAGTATTTATGTGAACCTTGTTGAATTCTGATTTGAGTAAACCAACAATAAAAAATGTATCTTGAAAATAAATGGGGGAATTTGAATACAGTATTAAGTGATATTAAGAAATATTTGTTAATTTTGTTAGGTTGATTAGCAAAGTAGAGGTGGTTATGTTAAAAAAAAAAGCCTTATCAGATGAAATAACATACTAAACTATTCATGGGTGAAATCATATTTTGTCTAGAATTGTTTAAAAATACTCCAGAGAAAACAAAAAATAAAGTGAAGAATAGATAGAATCAGATTGTTGAAATGTTGATACTTGTTGAAGGTGGTAGTGGAAATAAGGGAATCATTATCATTACTATTCTCTCTACTTTTGTTTTTGTTTAAAATTGTATACAATGAAACATTAGGAAAGAAAATCTTAATGTCCTGAAAAACCCTGAATTCAAGTGAATAAAATAACATAAACTCTAATTTACTTCTCATTTAATTGACTGAAAGCAGTGCAGGCACCACAGTGGTACTACCACTAGCAGAAATTCAGTAATCCAAACATTTGTCTGTCACCTTCTTTGTTACCAGGAGCAAATTCCAGGCTAAATTATTTTGTTACTGGTTAGCACGTTCTGGTTAGCAAACACAGACCAAATGTTTGTGTTTCCCCAAAATTCATATGTTAAAATCCTAACCCCAAAAAAACGATGATAGAGAATTGGGTTTAGACGAAGTATGAGGGTGGAGCCCCCATGACGGGATTAAGGAAGACCAGAACTCTCTCTCTGCCATGTGACACACAGCAAGAAAGTGGCAGTCTGCAAACCAGGAAGAGCCTCCTTCCTCATCCCATTAGGAACAGCATCTGCGATTATCTTGATCTTGGACCTCCCAGCCTCCAGAACTGTGAGAAGCAAATGTCTGTTGTTTAAGCCATCCAGCCACCTGTCTATGGTATTTTGTTAGATAAGGTCCAATTTCTCTATTCTCAGGAAACAAAAATTTATTTAAATATTAGCCTAAGCTAGATATTATTAGGAAGCTATAAAGAGGAAATTAACAACACCTTATATTTATGCTTTGTTTTCAAATGCATTATTTCTGTTGATTCTTGAAGAATCCCCAAGAGTGAAAGTTATATAATATACAGCAAAGTTAAATCATGGTTAATATGAATTATCTGACATTAGCTACTTTATTTTTTTTCTATGATATGAATGCATAGTTCATCATACTTGGAAACGTCACAGCAAACAGGGAGTTTCTTGAGGGAAGAGATTTTTTTTAACAAGTTCATGTTTGTACCCCTAGCACCTAAAAGGGCATTTGACACATTATAGACACTTGATAAATAGTAATGCTTAAATTCCTTTAAATCCTTTACTGAAGTAGTAATTGGGTCAACTGTCTATTTCTCTCATAATCACTGGCATTACGTTAATTTAAACTAGCATTGCTGTTTTTTCTGGACTTTCTAACTGGTCTCCTTACATCCACTGTTGGCAATACCAATCACATTGCAGACAGAGTACTTAAAAATGCAAATACGATCACATGACAATACTTACCCACATACACACCCACCCACTCTTAAAACCATTCAATTGTATTTCATGACTCTAGTACTTTTAGTATTTTCCACATTTATTGTGTGATTATTTAATTAATCTATGCCTTTCCTAACAGGCTTTAAACCCCATTCTTAGAGCACGGACTGAATTTGTTTTTGTCCTTATCTCTATCTCCAGGGCTCTACATTCTATATGCTTAGAATGTAGTATGTGGTCAAAAATACTCATCAAAAGAATTCATCCAGTAGTCAAATCTAAACTTGCTTTATTTTAGCATGCTACTTTCATTATCTGAACTGAACAGGTAAAATAAAATTGTGGAGGAACATTATTGTCAAATTCATATAATTGTTTCTGTTTGCTTAACCAATTGCTACAACACCTATAATATTGTAACTTACTATTAATAGAAAAGCAGCAACTACATCTCCTTGACACAGAGTGATCCTGCTTGTCAATTCAAAGGAGACACTGAAAGAAATCCATTATTCTGTCTTTACCTATAATGGTTATGTAAAAAATGGAAGCATATTTGGCAGCTTTCAGGAGCACAGACAATTCTATATGGACAACAGACAGTAAGCAGAAGCAGTAAAATTTCCCGTTCTGTTAAAAATTTAAGAGTCACTTGATTTTTAGCTCTTTGGCAAAACCCATTACACAGAAAAAGTATACATATAGAAAACTCAAACTTACTATAGGTAAATTTCAGAGTCTGTTATTTGAAAACAAAAGAACTTTGAAGAGTATTCGTAACCTACTTCTTTTTATTGTTGGGTCCCAAGGCATTTCAAAGGGCACGGTTTCCCAGATCATTTCATGCTAGTTCTAGGAGGAATGCGTCTTTTGCTCCTTTCAGTAGTACCACGTCTCATGTTATCATCATCCGCATGCTTGTGTGTTTCTCTCACTGGTTTATAAATGTGTGAGGTCAAGGTCTGGTTCTACCCACATACCCTGAAATACAGGATGTGCTGTAGTTCAATAACCCTTTATTGAATGCTGTGATCTAATTTACAAAAATTCAATTTATACTCATGTCTTCTGAGACAATATTTATTGTGTTAAGTAGAAGATGGCACCAATGTACATGGGCCAAAGGTAGAAGGAAAAATAGTCATACAAGGACTGGCCCAAGTAGGCTAAATGGTGATTGGGGCTGAGTTTGTCTTTGGAGTTCCTTTCCCATGTTATCAGATTTGAACTCCATGTTGGTACCCCTTCAGCTCATCACCCCATCTTTTGTTCCATGGGATTAAGATTTGATGAGTTTCACCTGTATGTATTGATGTAATGAAGAAGGTAAAGCATCTGATTCATTTTTTTTATCATTTTCAAGTGAAATTTTATTTATAGGAAATATCATTAAATTATAGCAATTTGAAATATTATGATAGGATAAATTCTTTTTTTTTTTTTTTTTTTTTGCGGTACGCGGGCCTCCCACCACCGTGGCCTCTCCCGTTGCGGAGCACAGGCTCCGGGCGCGCAGGCTCAGCGGCCATGGCTCACGGGCGCAGCCGCTCCGCAGCATGTGGGATCCTCCCGGACCGGGGCACAAACCCGTGTCTCCTGCACCGGCAGGCGGACTCCCAACCACTGCGCCACCAGGGAAGCCCCCTTTGCAAAGTTTTTATTGAAAAAACTTTTGAAAAGTTTTTACTCTCTACAGAAGGATGCCTGCTTAAAGTTTATAGAATATTACAACAGGAAAAGTCTTCAGATAATTTCTGGTTTAATACACTTAAGACTCAAAAAGATTGATTCTATTAATCAGCTGATAACAGATATTTGAGTGCCTCCTATACTATGCAAGGCACTAGGAACACAAAGGTGAATAAGAAAGAGAATCTGCTCCCAATGAGTTTCCAGTGCAGCAAGGCACAAAACCTCTGAGCTTAGTAGAATTATGGCCCATGTCTTCTACATGTAGAGGAGGTATTTATAGAATCTCAGCATTTAGAGAAAATGTGAGTTTTCAATGATCATCCTGATGAGCATATTAGTATTCGTGGGGTCCTCATGTCTCTCCATAAGTACCATTGTTGTGGAACATATTCCATCTGAAAAGAAATAACCCCCTAAAGGGTGCACATTTGAAATCTAAATAGTACCCTTTCTTTTTGAAATTTTAATTTTGGAACTTAATATAGAGCCTACTGTTACCAGAACAACCACATCCACCGAAAATCATCTTAAGGTAGCTATAGAATCCCAAGAGAATAATGAGTTCTTCAGAGTTTCCCTAGTTATGGAGAGGAAATCATTAGTAACTTATGACAGAAATAAAGAAATCATCCAATTAATGTATTCAGAGATGAATCTTAATGTCCAATTATTCTCTTGATTTGACACAACCTAGTAACAACATAACGTAGTCAGCAACATTGTATTAATGTCGGAAGATAGCGGGAAGGTAGCCCTGTAGGGGAAGAAACAGTTTCTGTTTAATCCTTTCCTTTTTCTTTTGCTCACATATGATAAGCAAATCTCCTGCTTAAGTTTATCTTAAAACAAAAAAAAAAAAAAAGGAAAAACAAGTAACCCCACAGAATTTACCTGAAAACCATATTGTGCTCAAAAGTCAGAATTATATTATAATTAAAGCTTATAAAATATAATTTAAACAAAGGTCGGTCTGTTCAATTCATTAACTATTAACAAATGATTTTGCTATCATTCATCCTAGTCTCCTAGTTCAGATCTATTGATTGATTTAACCAATGTCTATTTAAATGTTTAATTTCCATATTTTATAATTGGTCCAATATTAAATAATACTCACAAAGAGTAAAAAGTTAAAGTGCCATATCATCATATCCATATTCATGCTTCCATTTCTTGAAGGGATGAAAATTAAGGAAAATGTTTTTCAATATTTTTCTATTTTACATTAAATAATACATAGTGGTGATAAAAAATATGAGTATATAAATGTATTACAGTACAAATCTGTACCAATCTTAAACCCCCAGTCTCCCTGTTTTCCTCTACAAAAAAGAAAAAAGAAAAAAAAATCCCCCTAATTGTTTTTAGTTCATTCAAAATTAAAAGGTCTTATCTTTTAAATATTAATAATTATAAAATGCAGTAGCCATATAACTGGCTATATTTTTAGATCATTTAACCACATCTCACTTTCCCTCATTAAAACATTGTACAACTAAATAAATGTGTTAAGATAATAAATTTCGGTACTGTTTTAAACTTTTTTCAAAGATAAACTTACATTCTCTGTTTATTTTTATATTCAGCAAAATTTCATTGTTGTAGGAGATATTCTTGATTGCCTTGTTAGATAATCCCCCTTTATGGTTTCTCTTTTTCTTGAACACTTCTAAATGATACTTTCTTTCCACTGCTAAATTTTTAATCAAATTTCTATCTGCTTTGCCCCATCAGTCAGCTCAAGACCGCTGATTTAAGCAGAATGCAGTTCTAATTTGACTAACCAGAGTCACAGGTGTGTTTGAAATGACTGATATGTAAGTATATGTCTGAATAGTCTGTGTATCCATAAAGAAACAGTATTGAGCTTGCAATATATATACGAGGGCCCATTCTTGGTACTGGATTAGATACCAAGAATTAAATTTCATTCCAAACTAAGTGTAAGAAATGGAATCTGACTTCAAGAAACAGAGATTAATTGAAGAGATACAGTACACTCAGATGACATACATATGGCAATGTTATTAGTGATCACTGGACAACTAAAAATGCAAGAATTCAAAGAAGAGAAAATGACCACTACAGGCTAATTGTCAAGAAGTGGGGTTTTCTTGTTTGTTTGTTTGGTTGGTTTTTTGTTGTTTTTTTTTTTTTTAGAAAAACAGGATTTAAACTGGCCTCAAAATATGTGTAAGAGTAAGACATACACTCAAAAAAAAGACAGAATAGTGTGCCCAGAGGCATGAGGAAAGAGATCTAGAAGGCTTCTAAAGGACAGTGAATGAGCAGTGTGTCTGAAGCACAAAATTATTAAATGGGGGTAACAGGAAATCAGGCTAGAAAAGCAGTTTTGGAAAGTCAAGTTAACGAATTTAGTCATTATGTGTCAGCAGGGTACAGTTAGGGATGATTTTTGATGAGAAATGATATGATAAGGAATAATGTTTTATGACAATTCGTCTGGGGGATTCGTTTTCATTCATGCTTCCATTTATTCAACAAATATTGATTCGAGCTCTAAAATACCCAGGCATTGTACTATAAATAGCAGCAAAGACAAGTAAGATACATTTCCCACCCTCGAGGTGCTTCTATCCTAGAGGCACAAGTAAAAGAGTAAGTGCCATTTATTGTGATAATGTGGCATATGGTGCAGCACCACCCTGAATGCTATGGGTGTTTAGAAGAAAGACTTCCAGACAATACTCGTGATCAGAGAAAGCGAATACTTGAGATTCTGGCAGAGCCAATTCTGGAACTACAACTTGAGAGATCAGTATTAGTTAATTATATGACTTGGAGAAGAAGGAGGAATGAAGACATTTAGGCACATGGGAACAATTCATGTGAAGGCAGAAAACCGCAGCACAATGGAGCCATCTCTTCATTGCCTGATGTCGTGTCCCCTTGGCCCATCTGTGATTTCAGCTACGGCTGTGATACACAGTTCTGTGCAAACTCAGAGCTAGCATACCGGTCAAGCATTTCCCACTCAGGGACTTTTCCGAAGTTCTGGAAGTCACTTAGCTTCTGCACAAATGGAGCCTGAAAGGGTTGGGGTGTTACACCCAAAGGCATCCTTCAAACAGTGGGGAACAGGAGATGGTAGAAGAATGACTCAGCTGCCTGTTCTTCTGACAATTCTGGGAGTATTACAGGTTTCTCAGAGGTTTCAAGGAATGAAGCTCTATCGACGGATTATAGGGACTTCACTGACATACCCTCACCCCAACACTCTATTCCTCCTCCCTCATACCTGCTTCCTTATATAGCCACCCAAATAAACTCCCTGCTACCAAGTCCTTGCCTCAGGCTCTGCTTTTAGTAGAACCCGAATAGAGACAAAAATCTCTTATTCAGGGTGATTGTAGAGACATGGGTAACAATGATGAGAGGGGTCATGGTGGATGGAGAAGGATAGTTGATTTTCAAACTAGAGAGAACTTTGTGTGTCATGCTAAAAACTGAATTTTATCCAAAAAGTTAAAGGGAATCATTGAATGATTTTATACAAGAGAATAACATGTGTAAGATTTTTGTTTTAAAAGATCTCCCTGGCAGCAGTGTAAAGAGTATGAATTGCAACACCCTAGATGGAGAATTGAGGGCTGATTTAGAGACCATACTATGACCCAAGCAAGGTATTTGGGGTCTTAATTAAGGAATTAGCTATAGGAATGAATATGAGATGTGAAAACCATCTGCTTTTAGTGCCTGGTTGGATGTGTGGAGTGAGGGAGAAGGGAGTTTCCAATTTGGGACAATGTCTGAGTAGCAACACCATTTATCCATAGAATACAGGAGCAGTAGGTTATGGGGAGAGGGGTGGAATGAGTTTATTTTTCAGCATATTAATACAAGAGCTTGGGGTAAAATTCATATGGAGAGATAGGTAGGCAGTTTTTTATTTCTTGGTAGAGGTTTGGATCACAGATATAGACATATGTTGAACAGGCCTGTGGTAGGCCCTGCGGTAGTTTCTTCTAAATATTACTTCACTTAACCCTCATAGCAAACCCAACATGTGGATTATTTTCATTACTTTGCATTTGAGAAAATAGATTCAGAGAGGTCATTTAATTTGTTTAGGATCACACAGCAAGTGAACAGTGGTGATAGAATTTGAACCCAGGTCTGATAGCCTGAATAATGCTTTTACAGTATACCACTCTGGCTCTGCCATACTGACTATACCAACATCTTTATCTTGAAATGGCTGATGATTGTAGAGCTACAATTTTCAACTATAGCAGATAATAAAGGTAACAGGACCCACAGGTCTCACACCTGAACCATGAATAGCTTGACATTATATAAAACCATAGATCTAATCTATTACCCTACCTGCAATGCAACTCACTCTTCATATTGGTGTCCACTTGTCATATAAATGTTTCTATGCAAAATGTGGGATGTCCCTACATGAAATATTATCTTTGTGAGTTTATAAAGCATGTCACCAGTTATAATTAAAAGCAAGGAAGGAATAAAAGTGCTCATCTTAATACACTCAAGATCAACAGGATGAAGGGAGGGAAAAGATAAGTGTTTAACAGCCCAAAGTGGTAGGTGCTATTTTCATTGGAGTGCTTCACAGAATTAGATGGACTCCTAAGAGTGAAAGGGGGAGGTATCTTGTGTCTGTTTAAGAAAAGGCAGTTCTGGGTATACAGTGATGGTGTGAGAGAACACACATGCAGTTCCAAGTGGGCAAAGATCTGAGGCCATGGTTGTACAGAAAAGCTAAGACATAATTGTACTAAGGATCAAGGCTTAATAAGCAATAGAGAGAATAAGTAAATATACAAAGAAAAATTGATTAGATGTACATCTATGTAGTGTATATATGTATGTGTGTATATATTCATCTGAGGGGAACTTATATTAACAAACAGACTTCCAAAGAAGAATAAAGAAATATTCAGATTGGAAAAGATCTGAGAGAGCATTGTAAGTCACAAGCCCTACTTCAACCCTCATTTCGCAAAAGAAGAAGTAAGTGAAAAGGTTAAGTGATTTTTTTTCAAGATTTAAATCCACAAATGGGCTGGACATTTATTGAACAGTTATTTGTCTAATGTTATGGTAAACTGAATATTTTATTATAAATATGATAGTGACTCTTCAAGCATCTTATATGTTTCTCTCTTAAAAGTTAGTTTTCAATATTCATGAAACAATAGCGTCAGTGAAGAGACGTACCAAGATCCATGGAATCTGTGAGATATTCATTAGGTTTTTTGTTGTTAGGATTTTTAATCGATCATGTGAAGTTAGTCTATGTCCAATACTTCTTGGCCATAAACCTAAAGGATAAATATTTATGGAATCTCTGAAGTTCTATGGAATTATAACTCTCTTAAATGGAAGTGTTCTGTTACTCTGTAATCATTTTGGACATAAAACAAGATATTATTAATTGAAAAGTTTTTAATTTCTTCATGCAACTGGTGGTTCTCAAGCTTTAGGGAGCACCAAAAGCACCTGGAGGGCTTGTTAAAACACAAGATCACTGGGTCTCACCTCAGTGTGTGTGATTCAGTAGGTCTAGTAAGGGCCTAGAAAATCTGCATTCCTCACAAGTTCCCAGTGAGGCAGATGCTGCTTGTCCAGAGACCCTCATTTGAGAACCACTGTACTAATTGGACCATGAAAAACTGTGGGCAGAAACTGTCTCACTCATTTCTGTATGCTTAGCGTCTACCATATAGTAGAACCTCAACAAATGTTTATAGGAATGAGTGAATGAATAAATGACTATATAAATGATGTAGCTAAAAATGTTAGCTAATTTGGACTATTAACTGCCCAGCTCAAGAGTCTTCTTGTTTCTCCCACTTATAAAGAAATTAATAAATCAAGAAAATATTAAGTAATTGCTGTCCTAACTCTGTGTTGTCATGGATACAGTATTCTATTTTCAGTACTAGTCATGTCTTACTTGTTAATGACTGTTACAGTAACCAATAGGAAAATAACACTTCACTCACCACATTTCATTAAATTTAACACCTCATATTAAGCTTAATGGGACAATAAGAACAAAGTTCTGCTTGCCATTTGTTTACAGAATTCCTCCATTTCCCTGTGGTTAGTGACTTACACAGCATCAATCTTTATGAACAGCTCCCCAAATAACAAGGAGATAGGAAAATAAAAGCTTTCTATTTGACTTAATAATAATGACCTCTGGGCCGGACATTTCCTGACATTTAACCAATAGTTAAATTAAAAGACTCTACTGTCTTTGATTCAGGGTCTCTGCTTCTACCACAGATTATTACCTTGCAGGAAATGCCCTTACTTTAGAACATTATAAATTTAACAGAAGAGGAAGCAAAATAATATGAATCCTGAGCACTAGGACTATCAATCCTTGCATTGTAAAAGGGTAAATGCAAAATATGGGTGGAGAATAGACAAAACTGGAATAAAATCCTTCACAGTTTGATCTTGATGCCAATCACGATGAAATAATCACCTCCATCATTGCAACCTGGAGTCATGCTACTTTATTTCCAAGGAAAATTCCACTGTGAGGGTAAAGAGCTTCATAATGTATCAGGAGAGAACAGATTATAAACAAACAGTTCAGGCTCCAGAAGAAAAAAAAAGATAATTAAATATATTTAATGATGCACACATCTGAGCAAAAGATCAAGGAAATATTGGAAAACATAACATCATTTAGAAGTCAAGGGAAATAAATGGGGAAGGAGAAAAGGACAGATAACTCAGAGGGACTGAATAAATCTCAGATAGGATATAAAAGACTGGAAACAGATGTTTATATTAAACTGCCAATGGAGTGATGAAACCATACAGATTGCGGTACCAATTTAACTGGAAAAAGCTATGGCAAGCAGACAGAGATTTGAGTTGGAGCTCTATTTTCCACCAGTCAACTGAAGGAGGTGGCTGCTGCCGCTA
This sequence comes from Orcinus orca, assembly GCF_937001465.1. NCBI lineage: Eukaryota > Metazoa > Chordata > Mammalia > Artiodactyla > Delphinidae > Orcinus > Orcinus orca. Next base: position 35,460,830 of record NC_064565.1, on the reverse strand, counting down.
CTGCTAATGATGAATACCATATGCTAGCAAGAGACACAGCCAGTGTGCTCTGCTGTGTGTGTTGGTTTGGGAAGATATGTGTAATTTTCTTTATCTGATACAAAATTAGTGCAACTTCAAATAACTGCATGCAGAATGCCTGAAGAAGAGCCCATATTGCTTCTCATTGAAAAAGTCAAGAGTGAATCATTTTTAAAACTTTTCATCTCGATTCAATAACTCAGTTAAAGTACCTTTACCTGATTTAGCCATGATATTGCCCTAGTTTTTTTTTATTATATTTTTATAGTGGAGAGGATGCCTACAACAGAATAACCATGCAGACAAGTAGTTTATGTGATATTAAAAAACAACAAACTTGCTGCTGACAGTCTTCTTTAAATGAGCATATATGTGTCTCTGTACATATAAGGTTTACTTCTTGTATCAACAAAGGATCCAAACCTTGTGCTCTAGTCATAAATTTTGTTTCATATTGAAAAAATAAATTTAGTTTCATATCAATTCCCCAGTTTACAAAAAGCAATCTTCAAAAAAACACTGGAATTGGCAATTTGGAGTTTGTTTGTTGTTTTCTTTAAGGGAACATGCAAGGTTAAAATAAACAAATGGTCAAGATTGAAGAGAAAAAGAGACTAAGAGAATTGGTGTATAAGTGATATTGTTTTCTTTTATGAAATTTCCTTAATTCTGAGGCAAACACCTAGTTAATCTGATGAATTCAGCAAGAGAAAGAAAAAGAAAGAAGAGAAAACTTTGGTTATTTCCTTTCATATTTGACATGAGTGCTCACCTGAATCTTTTATGCTCCCATTGTTGTATTAATGTTGTATAGACGTGGTATAAATGTTCATTTTTTTTCTCCAAGACTCATTAAAATATGGAGAGGAGAAAGGGAGAGTCACAGAATAACTTTAAAAATATTTTGGTAGTCCTCATTAAAAAGAGTTTAAGTACCTTGGATTTTATTTTATTACATGGTAATAAAATCGGGCCAGAGGAGAGATGTTCAGTCTGCAACTCAAAGACCAAATGTAATTGCCGCTAAGTCATAGCCACTGATCTTTTGACCAAGTAGACTTGAAGCTGAGGAAAGCTGTGGCCCCAGAAAAACCATCTGTGCTATTTAAGCTACTACCCTTTTTTAAAATGATCTCTGCCTTACCAGCTGAAGTTCCTTTTACATTCATTATTATGGAAAGAAAAAAACGTCTGACAGAGTGCGAACCTCTTAACAAATATTACCAGATAAACAAATAAATCAAATAATAAAATATGCCTACTAATCTAGTTCTGTTCTGAAAAATGAAAGAAATTTTTTAAAAAAAGACAAACACAATGTATATCAGAAAACTGAGAGAAAGAGGAAAAAAAGGAGGAAAAGTAACTGCTTGTAGAGACATTATGCTGCCTTTCACACTGTCATTTCATTCCTTTCTGAAGGCCTGGGACTTATTTTCCCTGCTGAAATAGTCTCTCGGATCTCTAATATCAAGGGCAAACTTGTACTGCTTGATGGCATTCCACACTTGTCTGTTGGGAAGATTTAAACCACCTGATTCTCTCTTCTGCTCCTGGTCTATTGCTGACCTGCATCGCAGGCCTAACTGTGCAGCTCCTCCAGGAGACTGTGTATGATCAATCCCAGCGCCCCGGTGAGCTAGCCTGAGTTCACCTTCAGACCCCTCCAGAGTGATGAATCCCACTGGAATTCCTAGCAAAGCTTTGCATTCCTTGCTAAGAAGAGCAATTACTCTCTCTGGAAAACTTGCAAATGCTCTCTGCACTAACAAGGGACCTGGGGCTTGCTTGAGGAAGGCAGACAGAAACCAAGCTCTAGCTCCATCCCCCCCTATCATGCTTGAGTTCCAAGAAACAACAATGAACTAGTAAGCAGGGAAAGAAATTAGAATTGTAGAAGTGCCAAAGGTATCCCTTGGAGCAGTGTGAATATTGTGTTGTCATGTAAAAGAGCCCTTGAAAGATAAAGGAACTAAGTCCAATTATTTCACTGGTTCCATGTTCATCTGAATCACTCTCTAACTTCAGACTTCCAGTGATATCATAGTGCCTGAAATAATTAATTTACCTCTTCCTTCCAAAACCATGTTGGAAGATTAATTCCCAATACTAAAATGAATTTGGTAGCGGACACATTACCATTTTGTGGGTTACCTGGCAGTCATTTTGAAATGCCATCTTGGATGAAATGTAGTCTTCCATCTTCCCTACAGATGCAGTCTGTCTGATTCGTGGGCTTTCTTTCTCATTATATTAAAGAAAACATACTCCTTTTTGATGTTTTTATAAAGGAATACAAGTTATCTTTCATAAACATTTATACAGATGCAAAATAAATATTTAATTACAAAAACAACAGTACAAATTTTTAACTACAAATAAGCAAAGAAAAATATTATACTTATATGCAAACCAATTAAAATTAAATCTCATAAATAAATAAGTTGGAGGTAAGCTTTGCTGTTATTGCATGGCTGTTACTGTGGTTTATCATGGAAGGTACCTACATAATAATTTAATCTCAGCTTTAGGGCAGTCCGGACTGCAGTGAATTGCTTTAACCAGTGAATAAATCCCTGGATTTGTATACCGAAATCTAAGAATGACCATTTAGACACCACCACCATCTCGGTCTATAATCAGCAGTCTGTCAGACAACTAAGGAAACCAATTGAGACGTAAAAACAATTACAACAGTTGAAATACTAGGTGTAATCAAACAAAAGTATTTTTTCCAGCACTTTAAGATTTTTTTTTTTAAACTAACAAGCAAGGCTTTAGAATGCACAGACTCAGAAGGAACCCACATTCCCTTTGATGGGATCTCATTTGGGCTACTTCAGTCCCAAGAAGAGACTATTTATGTGAATATTGCAGTAGAGAAAAAAAAAGCCAGACACAGCTGGCTACCCTTTCCTTTGGCAAAGAACAGCAATGGCCTTACCATCCTTCTGTTTATGGCAACACAAACTACTTTATTTGAAAAGTCACTCATTTCTATGATTGCAGTGGACATGTTTTCATCAACAGAGCAGTTGAGGAGGAAAAATTATTTTATTAGCTAATTTTCCTCTCATGAATCAGGGATTTTTCTCTGGACAGAGAGGAACTTCAAACCCCTCCAGAAATGGAAGCATGCCCATGGATTGACTACTACAGATCAAGTTTCCAGTGGGCTAATAACCTGCTCCAGTGAAAACATATTTTTAATTTGCTTTTAGGGTTATTTATTTTTTTATTATTACGCTAAGGGTTTATAATTTAATGTCAAACATAATTTTGCACGAATTATGTGACTGTACTATGATGCAGTAGATAAGCTCTGTGTGCCTGGCTGGCATGGTCTCAAACGATGTTTTTGAGAAAAATGGATCACCGTTTGGCAGGTTGCCATTCCATAAACTGCTCGATAGAACTTAGAAAGGAAAAAGTTGCAAAGAATTTTCATGTTTTACAAAAAAATATTTCTAGTAATATTAGAAGCAGAAAAAAATACTCTTTTATTGCTGTCTACTAGATGTAACATAAATTGTATGAAGCTAATTAAGAAATTAAAAGGCTTCCAATTAAAAATTGCAAAGTCATATTTATTGTAAATTGTCAACCAGCCAAGTGGAATCATATTTTTTAAATGAGAATATTTATTTAAAAATACAGTAGTCATCATAGTGTCTCCAAGCTTTATGATCAGATTGGTAAACATTTAGGAGTATCGACAATGTGCCAAGCTTCATGCTGGGAATGGGAGATACATAAATAAAAACTGTCCTGCCACAGCTCTCAAGAAGTTCACTGTCTAGTGGAGGAGACAAGCAGAGATGTCCTGCCAATGTAATGCAGTAAGTGCTATAATACAGTTATGCAGAGGGTTCTCTGGAGCACAGATAAGGAGCATCTGGCCAAGATTTGCAGATGGGGTAAAAGGTCAGGAATGTCCACAAGACGTGACTGAAGAACAGATTTAGTGTTCCAAGTTGGAAGACAAAGAACCAAGAGAATTAACTTGTGAAATAAATATTTGTTTATATATCTGTCCACAAGTTTAAATGTAAATATAACATTTATATGTCATTAACATTTGTATGTCATTTCACATGCATCAGCTATTCTGATCCTCACACTGACCCTATGAGTTTAAGGACTGAGGGTAGAAGTATCTTCACTCTACAGGTAAGGAAAATAAAGCCTAGAACAGTTACATGGCCAGCCCAAGGTCGCTGGGGTAAAAAATGCATTTTAAGAAAGCCAGGAGCAAACCACAGGACTCTTGACTTCCAGACCAACTGTCACTCTGGTGTACTCCACTCTGCCATTTTCCTGCTCATTTATCATATCATCACTAACAAAACAGCAATTATTGAACCTTTAGGCACAGAATGTGTAATTAAAGAATAATGTGAAATGTCATTTTTGACCTTTCCAATTAAAACAAAAACTTCATTAAATTAACATAATCAGTAAGAATCCCACATATATTTTAAATGTCATCCATTTATCAACCACAATTCTAAATCAAATCATACAGAACATGAAATCAAAATTTTTCTGTGTTTCCACACTATCAAATACAAATACTTTGGCAAATAAGTAAGTAGAGTCTGAAGAGTTAAATCATTCCACTATGCAGTGGACCTACTGGACATAGTAGCCATGCAAGTTAGTCAACCAATTATAGGAAAATTGCTACAATGTTGATTGGGTTGCTGCTGGGTCATTGATCTGATTTTGTCATTATGGTAAGTGAAATAACTGAATTGTGAAACTTTCATGAATCTTTTTTTTTGTAAATTTGATTGTCTTTGTAGACCATCTTCAGTAGCAGACAGTTCTACTCTTGAGTTTCCACTCTTGCTTCAAAATATTTATTTCTGACAATATAAGAGATGTGAATCCTGGATTATACAAAGCAATGACCTGACCTGGAATGACAGGATTAGTTGAGGTTCTTTTCTTTTATTATTGAAGAGCTTTATATCAAGCATAGGATGGTCTGAATCAATCTCTAAACCTACAGAAAAATATTTAGTGACAAAACAATTTCTTTTAAAATGTTAGAAAAAAAGAATTTTCTCTCTATATAGAACCACAGAGTTAGTTACTGGTAATAATGACTTTTCCTGTTAATTGTCTACTTGGATTACGTAGGTAATCTATTGCAACTCTTCTTAGTATTTTCGAGTTACCTGTATCCTTACCATGTAAAAAAACAGACTCCTCCAAAGGATGTATGTATTAGTCATGTTAGCTTAGGCTATGCTGCAATAACAAACATGCCACAGAATCTCAGCATAATTCATAAGGGTTTAGTGATTGTTCATGCTAAGTCCTTTAGGGGTCTAGTAGCTTCCAACGGATGCCACTGGGATTCAGGATACTTCTATCTTGTAACTATGTCAACAGGGACATTCCATATTTAGGTTACTGCATCAAAGAAAGAGAGAGCTGAAGAACCACACACCAACTCGTAAATGTTTTTTATCTCTTTACTTCCCCTCCCAGCTCATTGGCCAGAAGGAATCAGATGGGACTGGTTGACTCATAGAAGGGGAAGGGAACGTGGGAGAACACTTGAAAATTCTGTGAACAGTAAATTTCTCTGTCATACTGGGCATGCTTCTAATGGCAGTTACATTTCTAACATCCTCAAAACTCTGATAAAGTCCCTAGCCCAAACACACCACAATATAGATTATGCATCTAGAGCTAGAATGAGTATTAAATGTTAAATAATAAAGAAGATATTATTTTTAAAACAGTAATAAGAAAAAAATTATATAATTGCTTAAAACCAATTAGGTAGAAATAAAACTGATCTTCCAGATTATATTGTTATATATTCCTTCACTAAATCTTTATAGAAATCCCGTTATTCTAGGAAAGGAAGGCTCCAAAAGACTGAAATTCAGCTGAAGTGATGATGCTGTAAGCACTGCACCTTGGATTTGAATCCAGTTTGATCTTAATCTAAGATCTCTGCTCTTGCTACTTTATCATGCTGACTCCCCAAATGTAAATTAATCAGGAAAATGATCAATATCTCTAAAACTACAAACAAAAAAACCCACAAACTAAAACTACAAACAAAAAACTAAAACTAAACAAAAAACCCCCACAAGTACAGGGTAACTCTAATCCAAGGCTCCTGAGTGTCCTGAGAGCAATAAGATCAGAGCTAGGTTCAAAAGTAATAAATTAGCCTGCTAATTCAAGAAAGCTAAATGAAGAATGGGAGCTTACTTATAGTGCTAAGTAGAAGAGAGTGTAAAAGTAGCCTATGAAAAATGAGGAGAAGGAGTTAAGACTTGACACCTGTAACTCAAAGAATCTGGTGCATTGATTAAGAACAGGTTCTGGCATCAGACTGGCCTGGGATGGTTCCTGATTTGCTTAACCTTTCCACTCCTCAATTTCCTTTATCTATAAAATGGGCATAAGTCCTACCTTGTTAGATTATTACGAAGATTATATTAAAGGAATTTGTATTTGAAGTGTTGATACAATGTATGACAATGTCTTTTCTTGGAAGAGGAACTATCTTGAAGGGCCTCAAGTCACAATATTTAGTACTATGAATAATACCCTATCCAATGTGAGACTGCTTACAACAGTTTCTCATGTGATTTATGGGGCTTTTATGTGGATTTCTTGGTCATGAAGTGGGAGACATTATTATAGAATGCAATGTACCATATGAAATCTGCATGGCACTGAAAACTCATTCTAAATAATACAACTAATCTGAAACAATGCAAACCTACCCTACAAAATACATAAGCACTCAAAAATCATTAACATAAGTTTGACAGGACTAAAACAATTTGTCTCAATTTTTCTACAATCTTAGGAAAATTTCCCATTCTATTGTCATAGTTCTTGATAACCTTGTAAATCATTAAGATGGGCAAAATAACTCATTACCCAAATAAGTGACTAAAAATATAGGTTCAAGATATTAATCCATCTCAAATCATCTGTGATTTCAATAGTTTGGTTTTACACAACACTATTCAGCACATTAATCACACTTCTGTTCTCACAGTGTAAATAGCCAGGTACACTGATTTATATTTTCCACTTAATCAACTATCTTTTTGATATGTTAACATGAAAATGATACAAATGAAGTCAAAATTGGTCAAACCTCTAATAAAATCCCAGAAATATGTATCCACCCTACGTATGGACCTTTTATTTTCAGCAGGTGTCTACTTAAGTATTTTTTTCCATTACTATTCAACTCAAGGAATAAGAAATTTGTGTTCATTCATTTTAGGCACTAAATGAACAGCAATGGAAACTGAAATTCACTAGTTATTCTAGGAATATAGAGCTTGGGCAGCGATGTCATGGCAATTTTCACAGTGAGCTGGGGTATTGGGTTACCTCCAGGTAAACTGAAGGAACCATGCTTGATGGCACCTTCAAGACATTTAGCATTTCCTAAGTACTGACTAACCAAGAATGATTTGAAACATAAGCTGGAATGAGAAAAATGAGTCAGGAATAACCCAGATAGTAGCATCAAGGCTGTGGAGAAGACCCTTTCATTACTAAGCATTAAAACTTCTTTTGATGGGAATTTATAAAGTCAAACACTTGTTTCTAATAACTGGATATTATCTCAAGTGTCTCAAATAAGACTAGTATACATACCATTTGTCTTTTAGAAATAGTATTCAATATAAGAAATTTTCACATTGGACACATTTAAATAGATGTTTCACGCAGTCCTCAAGTAAATAAGAATTGTAAAGAGATAGTGCACTATGGGACCAAAAGTCAAGAGTCCTGGATTTCAGTTACAGCTCTAGCCATCTTATCAAAGTATTTTATACCTCTGTACCTCAACTACATCATCTACTAGATAAGAAATTTACACAAGATGGGCCTATGTGTCCCAAGTGAAAATATCGAACTCTCCACTGATATTCAATGCCATTCTTAGACCAGTATGTCTTTCCACCAAGAACAAAATGCTTCCCAAAATACAGTAAACACTGACCACCAAAATATAGTAAACTTTGACCACACACAGTCTATTTAAAAATCTAAAAGATGCCTATATCTTAGGAAAACACAATTATACTATATGAATGCATGGATAATTATCTAACATCACACAATGAGAGCCAACTTGGGCCTAGTGTGTCTAATCATTCATGGTAAATTCAACCAACCCCTTTAAACACAGGTATTCCAGATTGTCTTGATCTCACTAAATGGTAAATCTGTGTATGAAAAAAAAAAGAAACTTTGTGTGAGTCACAGGAGACCAGACTAACTTAAGACCTAACAACAATTCTAATCGTATTACTTCTTGAATCCTTACTAAATGTCAGGTAGTGTGTTAAGAAATTTGTAGGCATTATCATATGTAATCCTCTCAACAACTTTAGATATTAGATAATGTTATTCATATTTTATATGGAAAAAATGACTCTGCTTTTTTTCTAAGGTTGCATTATTGGTATATGTAAGAGCTAGTATTTGAACACTTTTCTGTCCAAGTCCAAAACCTATATTCCTAACTACTGCTTTATGTATAACCTTCCTGTTGGAACCATACTCTGAATCTTCTAGTGGAGTCTAGAAAGACTATTTTGGGAGCATACGGTTGGGAAGAATATGTATAATTCTGTTGCTTAGGCAAGGGTTATGTTAATAGCCATCCACCTTAAGTCAGGATTCTATTTGTCATTTTGAAAGTAAGAGTTTCGTCATTTAATAAAAAGGGACTAATTCATTAAAAGATACTAAAGTAAGATGAATAAAAGTGATATATCACTCTTCCAGAATTAATATATCTATTCCAAGGTTAGACAGATTTGCATATAGTTCAAGTTTCAGATTACTGTCATAATCTTCAACTGCCTTGAATAGAGGTAGATTTAAAACAAGAATTCTTTTTCATTAATTTTTTAAAAAATTTATTGAGGTATAGTTAATTTATAACATTGCATTAGTTTCAAGTGTAAAGTGATCCAGTTTATATATATATATATATATATATATATATATTCCTTTTCAGATTCTTTTCCATCATAGGTTATTACAAGATATTGATTATAGTTCCTTGTGCTATACAGTAAATCTTTGTTATTTACCTATTTTATATATAGTAGCGCGTATATGTTAATCCCAAACTCCTAACTTAGCTCTCTCCCCTACCCTGCTATCCTCTTTGGTAACCATAAGTTTGTTTTCTATGTCTTTCTATGTTTTGTAAATAAGTTCATTTGTATCACTTTTTAGAATCCACAAATAAGTGATATCATGTGATATTTGTCTTTCTCTGTCTGACTTCACTTAATATGATAATCTCTAGGTCCACCCATGTTGCTGCAAATGGCATTATTTCATTCTTCTTTAAAGCTAATATTCCATTGTGTATATATACATATACCACATCTTCTTTATCTATTCATCTGTCAATGGACATTTAGGTTGCTTCTATGTCTTAGCTATTGTAAACAGTGCTGCTATGAACATTGGGGTGCATGTATCTTTTCGAATTAGAGTTTTTTTTCAGATATATGCCCAAGAGCAGGATTGAAGGACCATATGGTAATTCTAGTTTATTTTTTTAAGGACCTTCCGTACTGTTCTCCATAGTGGCTGTATTAATTTACATTCCCACCAACAGTGCAAGAGCGTTCCCTTTTCTCCACACCCTCTCCAGCATTTATTATTTGTAGACTTTTTAATGATGGCCATTCTGACTGGTGTGAGGTGATACCTCATTGTAGTTTTGATTTGCATTTCTCTAATAATCAGCGATATTGAGTAAAACAAGAATTCTGATAGATGTTTCTGCCTTGTTAAATTTTGCCAATAGAAAAACATATATATATATGTGTGTATGTATATATATATTCAGCTCCAAAGTAAAACCTTTTGGAGCAAAAGCTTCTGTTTCCTAAATTTCTTTTTCACAGTATGCCCTTTACTAATTCTACTGTATAACCCACAAATCTAATTAAGACTGAGCCAGCAAGAGGACTGTGCAAATAATTTTTTATCCCAGTTTTCTCTCACAAATGTAGACACTATTTCATTTGCTATATATTCAGATAATTCTTTTCCTAAAAAAAAGTTTCGAATTCTAGAAATGTCCACAAGCTAATTATACCCAAGCTTTCCATCATCACAGGAAACACAATTGTACCTCTTGTGGCTCGTAATGGTAATGGTAGGCTTCTGCATCATTGCTTTGACAATCTGCCACTGATTCTTGTGGTCTTCATCTTGGTCTCCAAACACTTAAAAACAGCTGGCAATCTTGATGGAGAATTACTTTCTCACTTGTTGGTCCTTGAGCTTCTTAACAACTTAAACTATTGTCATGATGATGTGGCCATGCCCTTGGACCTCAATCTGATACATCCACCACAGTCCATGGTTAGAGCCTCTTAGTATGGTCCTGAAATATTTCTTAGAGTTCCAATCTAAAAACTTCTGAGAAGAAATTTGTTATTTAAATATATTTGCCTTCATCTAGTGTCAGATATTTATAAACAATGGGAGTTAGGAAAACTAGCACCAGCAACCAACACAATAGCAGGCATTTGATATTTTTTAATGAGTATTCTCTTGAATCCACACTTTGAGAATTGCCTAACTCTGTGAAAATATGTGGCACTAATATAGAGTGTTATTAAATAAAATTGCATTGAAGAACATAATATGAGTAAACATGGGTGAGGGAAATAGTAAAAATGAAAGGTAAAAAGGAGATAATTGAGAAGACTGTGAAGAAAACTGGAAAAACAGGGGGAAAAACCCCCTGATTTAAACAGCACTGAAACCAAGAAGAAAGGAATGAAAAAAAGAAAACTATCATATATGGTAAAGATGGTAGATTATTATATTATAACACTCTGTTGAGTTGAATTATAGCATTATAACACCAGGATAAAATGTGAGTGGACCACAGTTGTATGATTCAGAAAAAAAAAAGGCCAAAATCATTATGTGAGTTTCAAAATATGGGGTATAACTTTATAACCTGTGGGTTGCAGGTCATTTTGGCTGGGTGAGGGGTGGGTCTAACCCTATCAGAGATTGAAATAGCAAAGGTTATAAAGCAAACATTTTCAAAAAATAAAATAAAATGTCATTGTTATTTCTGGAATTCACTGTTAGATTTTTGTTGCTTTTATAAATCAGTGTTGGCCTCTGAATCTTTTTCTGTATGTCTGGAAGCAAATCCATAAAGTATTGGTCGATTTTGCTAAAATGCTGTTGGTGGTAAAGAAAGATGATGATGTTAATGACCAAACATTATACTCTTCATAAAATATTGGGTTAACAAAGGTACTGCTATATTTTCTACAAAATAGCAGATATTTCTCTTGACACCAGATTTATGGATGCTTTTAATCTCAATTCAATGCACGAATATTTAGTCACAGAGTGCCAGTAGTGCTAGTAAGAGTTGAACAACCACACTAGGCTCATCAAGTCAAGAGCTTACTCCCCTTAACGTAGCTCTAAATAAAGTCATCATTATCATTTCTAGTAAGTTGACAAACCCGTGATTATTGATATTGAAGACCACAGGACTATTACTGTATGATTAAAAAATAAACTGTTCACATATTTTTACATTGTTATTAGGATCAAACTAATAAAAACATACCAATAAGAAGTATAAATTATTTAATATTTGATGTGTCAAAAATTAGCAAAAACTGGGGAAGGGATAGTTAGGGAGTGTGTGATTGACATGTACACACTGCTATATTTAAAATGGATAACGAACAAGGACCTACTGCATAGCACAGGGAACTCTGCTCAGTATTATGTAACAACCTAGATGGGAAAATAATTTGAAAAACAATAGATACTTGTATATGTATAACTGAATCACTTTGCTGTACACCTGAAACTATCACAACATTGTTAATCAACTATACTCCAATATAAAATTAAAAGTTTAAAAAATTAGGAAAAACAAATCATTCTTTTTAGGTGCCTTTTTAGTAATACCAGGTGTGAAATCATTGAGTTTCACACATATCTTTCCATTTTAATCCCCAATAGCATTTATTGCTCTAGCAAAACACAATATTGAATCTTTCTTTTTCCAGAAGTAGAGATGCTAATAAGAAATGGTAATGTACCAAAAAAAAAATAAAAATGAGGGGGGGCTACATTATCATAGACCATAGCCTGAATCCTATTAAGAAAAACTGTAAATGTATGGGTGAATGGGGAAAGTACAACAAAATTTAGGAAGGAGAACAGCTTATAGAGAACACTATGAAGACAAGATTTCTGACAATTTTTTACAGCCATTAAACAATGAGATGACATAATCCACTAAAGTTATTCCAGCACAACAACACAAAATTTGCTTTTCGTCTTAGATGAGGAAGACACTGCTTTCTTGGGGACAGCTTCTGTAGCCTCTAATCACAGTACTGAAATGTACTGAAAGTATTTATGCCTTAAACTTACAACAGTCATGACTAAACAAAATGGATTTTTTTCTATACAATTTATAGATCTGTCTGTTTGCCTCTTGTTTGAAAATAAGCCAGAATGAAAAAGCCTTTCTCCACTTTGGCCTTGACTGCCCAAAGTTTATGGCCTCTACAAATGGAAAGTCAAAGGTGGCCAAAGATGGTAAAGCAGTCTGCCTCACAAGAAATATTAATCACACACAAAATATTAAGTTAATGTTCTCAGGCCTAGTTCTCTTCCATAAAGTATGCATACGAAAGGCTTCTGTTAAATATATTCATGGATAATATCAGATTATTCCCTCTTTTTTTAAATTTTTCCTCAAGACAACTACAGGGCAGAAGACCTAAAGAGACATTTCCCCAAAGAAGACATACAGATGGCCAACAGGCACATGAAAAGATGCTCAACATCACTAATTATTAGAGAAACACAAATCAAAACTACAATGAGGTACCACCTCACACCAGATAGAATGGCCATTATTTAAAAAACCTACAGGGCTTCCCTGGTGGCGCAGTGGTTGAGAGTCTGCCTGCCGATGCAGGGGACACGGGTTCGTGCCCCGGTCTGGGAGGATCCCACATGCCGCGGAGCGGCTGGGCCCGTGAGCCATGGCCGCTGAGCCTGTGCTCCGCAACAGGAGAGGCCACAACAGTGAGAGGCCCGTGTACTGAAAGAAAAAAAAAAAAAAAAAAAAAACCCTAACAAATGCTGGAAAGGATGCAGAGAAAAGGGAACCCTCCTTGGTGGGAATGTAAGTTGGTACAGCCACTGTGGAAGACAGTATGGAGGTTCCTCAGAAAACTAAAAATAGATTTACCATATGAACCAGCAATCCCACTTCTGGGCATATACCCAACAAACTGTAATTCAAAAAGACACATGCACCCCTATGTTCATAGCACTATTCACAATAACCAAGACATGGAAGCAACCTAAATGTCCATCGACAAATGAATGGATAAAGAAGATGTGGTACATATATACAATGGATTACTACTCAGCCATAAGAAAGACAAAATATACCATTTGCAGTAACATGTATGTAACTGGAGATTTTCATACTAAGTGAAATAAGTCAGACAAAGACATGTGATATCACTTATATGTGGGATCTAAAATATGACACAAAGGAACCTATCTATGAAATAGAAACAGAAACAAGGACATAGAGAACAGACTGGTGGTTGCCAAGGGGGAGGGATTTGGGGAAGAGATGGATTGGGAGGTTGGGGTTAGCAGATGTGAGCTTTTATATATAGAATGGATAAACAACAAAGTATTACTGTATAGCACAGAGAACTATATTCAATATCCTATGATAAACGATAATGGAAAAGAATATTTTAAAAAGGAATGTGTATATATACACATACATATATATGTATAACTGAATCACTTTGCTGTACAGCAGTAATTAACACTGTAAATCAACTATAGTATAATTTTTTTTAAAAAGACAACTATACTCAGCTACCCCACCTCTTATGTCCTTGGTCCCACCCCTCTCTCATCTGCCCTTGTTTTAACATCTTCAATGACCTCTTCACCACTGGGTCCTTCCATCTGTTTACAAACATCTTCACATGTACATTATCGTAAAAAGAAAAAAGCCTTCATTTTGCTTTTTATTATATTTTCATTCTACTTTGTGTTATCAAAGCAGATACAGTATCATATTGAAATAATCTAGATGTATGTTTTGCTCCTTCCAGACAGCAAGCTCCTTGAGAGCAAGGACTAGGTCCTGCTGGTCTTTGTGTCTCCAGCAGCTAGAACAGTTCCTCATTACACAGCAGGTGCCAATAAATGGTACATGAATTAAATTGAATCTGTCATCCACTTATTTCTTTTTCTTTTAAAATATGGCTTCTGCTCTCACAACTCTGCTGAACGTCAACAAATCAAACAGCCATTTCTCCTCTCCTATAGGCTTCAACCTGTTGGTAACATTGAACAGTGCAAAAGCATGGACTTTGAGTTGAACAGACCTGAGCTCAAACTGCAGCTCAGCTGCTTGCCAGCTGTGTAACCTTGGCCATGCTACCTTACCTCTCTGAACATCAGTTTCTTCCTTTGTAAAATTAATGTAAGACTATATCTCTATTAGGATGCTTGGGAAGATTAAATAATATTGTGTACGTTCAGTTCTGATCTATTATGATACTCGGTGTGTGTTGATTCTTTTTCCCCTTCCTCTATACTGTTCATTTTCCATTTTCCACGATGCTACAGTCTATGACCGGCCTCCTTTCTCATTGCTATACTCTTTGTCACTTCTTAGTCTCCTCCATGACTGTTCTCCCATTAATGTGGAGTCTAAAGATCTATTCATATTCCTTATTGTTTCATTCTTTACCTACTACACCTTAATAACCCCATGCAATCTTTGAATTATAACATTTACCTCTGAATTGCCTTTTCCTCTGCCTAGTTGACTTCAAATCTCTCTCCAGCCTCCCCGTCTCATGATCTCCCACAGCAGGCTAGCCATCTGCTGGCAGCGCATAAGCTCAAACACTGCATTTTCCATACAAAATATACCACTGTCCCCACTCTTCCAATATGCTTGTCCTCTTGTGTTTCCCACTTGGTAATGAGACCACCACTTCTAGAGTCAAACAAGCCAGAAGTCTGGGTACCTTCCTTGATCACCCCCACCTCCTACAGCACAACTCTGACATCTTATCATCCCTAACTGAACACTTTAAGTAGTTCTAAATGCCTACAGTGAAGTCTTTTTTGTTTTCCTTCTTCCTGTTTGTGACACAGCCAGATGATTGACAACCTCTCTTTCACCAACTCTGATCATCATTTTTGCTACTGCCTCGATGCTATTATTCACAGTGACTTAATTTGGCATTCAATACCCTCCATAGCTTGGTCCTTATTTGTCATTTCAACTTATTTTCTACAACTCCCTTAGATTCATGTTATATTTTAACCACATGGAGCTAGTCTCAGCACTTCATTAATGACTTCAAATATTCCTGCCTTCCTCTTATTATTCCACGCTTTCCCAAATCTCCATCCTCCAATTCCTACCTTTTCAAATCCCAGATATCCCACCATGCCCTATATCAATGACCTCTCTCCATGAAGACTTCCTTGAGTTCCACAGTTGAGAGTTGTCTTTCCCTCTCCTAAGTGGTCAAGACAGTTTAGCAGTTTCTGTCTTAAAGTACTTACTGTTGTCTTTCAAACAATGGTTATTCATGTTTTACAGCATGCCAACTTGCACATCCTTCCCCTTTCCCAAAGTTTTTCTGGCCCTTCCCTATTACCTACTTCCTTGGAAACCTGGGTAACAACTTAAAGTGCCTTAAAAATATCCAGACAACCATGTATATTAAATAAACAATCTTAAATGTATACCCTAAAGTAATTCAATAAACTTTCCAGGAGATAGCTGAACATTTCCAACAAAGAAAGTTATTTTTACACAGTCAAAGCTTTGCAAGGTACAATTCCAGGATCTCAGTTGTGTTCTGAGTGGTAAAGATTGCTGGAAATCTAACCACCAGATAAGTGGAGTGTTACTGTGTAACCAAAGGTTTCTTGCCAAGGATATATAATTAGCAACAGAATCAACTGGCATTACTAAACTATATTTCATTTTCTTTAATCTCCTTTTCCTCTCTTTTGCTTTCCTCCTCCCTGTTTGTGACTGATAGAGACAGATGATCAATAATCTCTCTTTCACCAACTCTGATCATCATCTTTGCTACTGCCTGGATGCTATTATTCACTTTAATACATTAATCCTTTGGTTGAAATTCTTAAACCACAATTCTTTATTAAAGGGCCATCTTGGCATCCACGTGCTGATAGCAGCTTGTCTGATGTTTCAAAAAATTAAATCTGAATGAAGCCTCTCTCTCCCCTAAAAGATTTGAACAGAAGAGAGAAAAAGTAAGATACAGAAAGATATCAGCTCATTGGCACACTCAAAGATATGGAAAGAAAAATGAATCTTTTTACATCAGTTAGAGAACAGGAAAGTTTTACCTTGTGATTACAATAGGATGCCAACCTGACATTTAATGACAAAGTGCTGGGAAATACTGTGGCATTTTATTGAATCTTACTCTTGTTATTATCACAAAGGGAAATAGAACACACACTGTACTGGTTAGCAGACCAAACCTTTGTATGATTGCTATAACCTTTGGTGGAGCCCAGTGATTTTTGTTCCTTTTCAGAAAGACATTAAAGTGACAGTGTGGCAGACCATTTTTTCCACCACACACACTAAAAGTAGTGTGCGTGCAGCAGAACCCTGCCAAAGCACGTTGCATTCATACAAAGATCCATACAGATCTTAATCATAAAATAATCCATTCTGTACTCTGTTTTTATGACATTTATATGAATCTGGCCACAGCCTCATCAAGCAGTTCACAGAGGAAAATTGTTCTATTTATGTGGTCAAGACAGGGTGGACTTGATTTTCAAGCAAAGAGAAAAAGAAAGAAATACCCAATTTTTTGTAGTCGCAAATCTGGAACTCAATAGAACTATTTTACACCATTTTGTAACTATATTTGTAACAGAGGATCAGAAGAGATGATATCCTCTTTCTCTGTCCCCTGTCAGTAGTAAAGTCATACACTGATATTTCTGAAACTGAGAGACTGAGTGAAGACACCTGGAAATAGTTTTCTCCTTCTTTTCTATTTAACTGCAAAAGGCAAAGAAATGGATGTGTGGGTAAAAGTAGAAAGGAAACTTTCCAGTGTGCATCTGCTTTAATTTATTCTTGCCCCTGCATGGTAAGAACTAATAATTTTTCAATTAATTTCCTTAACTTTTGCTCCCTTTAGTCCTTCAGGTATGTCAGTGTTCACACACCCCCAAAAAAGGGAGTGACTTCTGAAAATTAATCTATGGCTTGTTAGTGTAATTATTTTCTGGACTTTATTAGGATACACAGAAATAAAAACAACTGTTTATTTTCATTATCTCTTAGAAACTTAATTTTCTGGGTAAACTATGTGAATAAGTAATCTGTGACTAAGTAAAAATATCTCGGTATGTTGATTTAACAATGTTTCATCCTTTCTTACCACCCTTCACTCACTTATAGGAGTTCTGGCTTCACTAGCAGTGTCCCCATATAATTTTTGTTGTGTATCATCATACACAGCTCTTAGATGACGCACTCATTTCCTCCGAGTCAGAATCTAGACTCTGATGATCTAAATCCTACATATATGAGAGAGATCCGAGTTCAAATTTTCTGGCTTCTTTAAAGACACCACTACTTATCTGAGTGTGGAATAATTATAGAAAAATCCAGGATCATGTATAAAAGCAGACACCACATGACCCCAGGCCCCAAATGTGAATATATTTGTATAATTTCAAAAGAAAATAAACCTTTTCCCTTTTCCCTTTCAATTAATACACAACACCCTGACTTTCTTTTAGAACAAAGAGGGAAAAAAGAGGAAGTGCCAATAAGTGTAAGACTTTTGAAAGAAACCGAATTAATGTGAATAATTATGTAATGATTGCTCCTAATTAAATAAGGATAATGTTCAGGGTGTTCTTTTTTTTTTTCTTCAGAAACCACTGGTATTTAGGAATATGCTATACCCTGCTTTCTTTCTCTAGCAACCCCTCCCCCAAATAAATGACAGCATAAATAGACACATAAACTCCACATGAATCATTAGTGTGTGAGATACTGTTACCCTGGGGCTGCTGTAACTCACATATATTCCCTTCTTTCTATTTCAAATCTTTAAAATATTTGCTTTTCAAATACTTATAAAAGCACGTATGGTTGAAATAAAAATAAAGCACATACAGATGATATTTTCAAACACAGCACTCTCATATACTAGAAAGAAAATAGGCATGTTCTGTTTCTCTGGGCCCAATATATGTTCAGGGAAAGTAAGAGCTTAAAAGTAGGGAAGACCAAGACTAGATTGTAGAACTGCTTTAAAATGTTACAAGTGTCATTTTGAAAAGAACTGGCATCATTCATACAGTCCACCTACCAAATGTTAAAGTTTATGAAAGAATATGCATTCCATTGTGAAAAGTGTGTATGGGTAAAAGTGTGTGTGCGTCACATGCAATCACTATGTGAAGATGAGAGGTTTAGATAAATTTGAACCATTTTAAAATATGCTTGCTAAAAAAAAAAAGTTTTTATAAAAGTAGTTTGTCCTGAGAACATCTATTTATCAGTATCAATGTCAACTTAGCCAACTATAAATTAGTGAAAATAATGTCATTTTAAAGCCAACCATAAATTAGTGAAAATAATCTTCAAGGAAAAGAATGCCATAAAATTCTGAAAACCCAACACCTTAAAATCTCTCTTCTGAAGATAAGGGGTCTCCTAGGAAGCACATGTGATCTCTCCCTCCCCAAGTCTTTTCCAGACTTTTAGGATGCCAGTTTTTTGTGAGAGTTAAGACAAATATTAACAACAAAGTTAGAGTTCAGCATGAAGCAAGGAGGTTGACCACATGCCTGTTTTGTTTTGTTTTGTTTGTTTTTCTCACAGAACAATGAGAAAATTCTACAGGACTCCTTGAGGACAGTGAGAAAACTTGTTAAAGATTCTTCTGGTCTGACAGATACATGTCTCCCTAAACTGCACTTTCCTTAACAACACTGGGATTTAAAAGAGTGACATACTTTCCATATGAAGGATTATATGTCAATTATATCTTGTTCACCATATGAAGCTGGTCATAATGAAGACAAAAGAGGGCAAAGTAGGTTTAGCATTCAAAGAGCCCCAAGACTGCATTTAGAAGCCAGGTCCATGCACTGAACACAGCTTCAAAATGTATCAGGAAGCATTTTGTCTGGCATGAGAGAAATTACACAACGGAGCCACATTATAATGTACACTGAAGTAATGGAATTACAACTATACGTAACTTAGCCAAAAAGATAAATAAAGAAAGAAAGATGTATTTACGTATCAAGACAATCCTGCCAGCTATTTCCAAAGAATGAGCATGAAATAAGAGACATGAAGCCACTCTTCCTTTAGCCACTCTCAGTTCTCATGTGCCTTTCATATATTAAACAGCTTCTAGCACTGAGGGTGACTCAAATAACCATTATTTTCTACAATATGGACCCTAAATACAAGCCAACTACTCACTTATATTTAAGCAAAAAAACAATATATTATCTATTCCAGTACTGGAGAAAAACCTTGCTGTTTTGGACTTACTGAGGAAGTAGGATCCATTGGTCTCCAATACGGCAGCTTCCTAAGAAAGGATTCTTAAGGTAATTTTGTCTAACTCAATCGTCTCCTTATATTCTCAGTTTAGAAACTAATTCATAGCTAAATAAGATAAGACTCTTTATACACCTTTTTTTTTTTTTTTACACAAACATTTAACATTGCCAATAGAACTGATCTCTGGTACCCATTAAAGAAACTATTTGGTTAAAAAAAAGGAATTTATTGAATATGTAGAGTATGCCAAGCTAGATGTTATGGGCAATAAAAGAAAACATACTACATGATATCAATTCTCAAGTAATTAAAATATTATGCATAAAAATTGCAAATACCAGACCAAGGTTTTTTTAGTATATAACAATTACAAATCTTTTTACTCTATGAATTAAATTCTAGATGAATTGAAGGGGAGATGTTATGAGTGTGACATAAAATAATCCAGGATGAATACTGGTAGTGCTTGAGATGAATATTGAAAGAGGAAGCATGAATTAGAGTGAAAGAAGTTCGATTTTCTTAGTACCACAAAGTTAAATGACCAATGAGATCAAAATAGATAATCCTAGTTTAGAACAACTTTCTAGCACTCAAAGAACGATGGGGAAGAAAAAGCAGGGTAACAGATTCAAATACAACAAATTTGTTGCCCATTATGTTTGGGGATTCAAACAGGAAATTTTGAAAATGACATTAGAATGTTCTCTAGCTTTCAGAAAAACCATTGGTTTGACATACTGCATATATCACCGATGTTTCCTGAATTTTTCACCAGTGAATTGGAGACGAGTCCAGGCTACACACAAGGAAGGGAATTTTTGACCACAGTTTAAAGACAGCAATTCACCATGGAAGTATTGAAGCAGATCAAGATCATGCATTTGCATATACTATGAAAACCTCTTAAAAAGTAAAAGATCCAAACAGCATAGCCAAATACAATCACTAATTTCTATTACATCTGAAGGAAGCTAAAAAATGAATAAAACACACATACAAAACAATAGCATGATGAGACTTTTTCATTTTGACAAACGGTTTAAATCAACAAAAATTATGACCAAGCCAAGGATCTACAAAAGAATAATGGTCCTGGCACAACTGGCAACACTTCTTTCAATCTTTTTTTTAACAAACACATTTACATTCCTTATTCATATACAAAGACATGCACTCAATATAACATTGTTACATATGTAGGCTCGCCCAAGCTCTGTGAATTGTAGACATGCGAAACCTGGAAGACAGCAAAGTTCACTAACATACAGTCACCCTCAAAAGAACAGCAGAAGAAACTCTGCAAACAACTGAAGAAACTCCAATTGTTGTGACATGATATCTGGAAAGCAACAGGCTGTTTGTGCCGTTGCAGCAAGCAGAAATGAAGGTATCTTGTTTTGATCAAAGCTACCATGATACCTAAGAAGCAAAGTGACAGACTTGCAAACAAAAGACTCTATAAACAGCAGCAAAACACGGAAGTCTAAGGAAACACGTAGTCATGCAAGGATTGATTGCTGGAGCCTATATCTCTCTTTCTGGGATTAACGCCCATAAAGATAACAACACCATCATCAGTGTCATCCTCCAAACAAAGGACCACAATATAGAGACAACAATATTAATTATTGCCAAAATCACTTGTGCACTCAGCGATTTCAATAGGAACTATCAGTTTAAGTGGCAGTGGCAACTTCTCGACATAAAACATGCTTGCTGCAATCCAAACTAGATTTAAATGAGAGGTGAGCAACCGCTTTAGTTGTTTACTCTGGTTATATTTGAGCTAAAGTAGTTCACATTTTTATAATGAACAAATCAAAGGCGTAATTGTTTTTATCATCTGCACAGCAATTTTACTCCTGAATGCATTGTTTTAGGCAGGAATTAATAAAAATTGCATGCGCTTCAGGTGCTGGGTAGATCACCCTTTTCCACACAGCCCAGCCTGGAGCTGTGAATGCTCCTTTTCTTATTATCAGTTAATAATTCTCTCTCATTGAGGCAAATTAGGAACTTGACTGTGTTAGAGAGTCCAGAACACTGCTAGAGGCAAAGGGGGCTAAATGGCAGAAATTCCTCTCTGAGCAAGATGCATGAAGCACGACATTGTGTCCACCACAAAAGCCGCTCTGTATTTTTGATCCTTTCTAATTTAATTAGCCCAAGAGGTAGCGCATTAATTTGCCAAGAATTCTTCTGATGCGAAAGCTGCCCTTATTGCAGTGAAGGGAAAAAATAACCTGCGTGCTACAGTGGCATGCTAGCAATGAAAGGGGGTTATTTTTGTGTTACAAATGGCATTGCAGGGTTACAAGAGACCTTTAAACCTTTTTATCTCTGGTTAGGTCATATGTAACAGTGCAACACAAAGCGCTAATTAACCAATTCTGGTCCAGACATCTTTCAGAACACTTAAGAGAGTTACACAGTTAGGACCCAGGTCAAACTCATTGCTTTGTTTGCTTTTAAAAACTGAAAACATCTTCTGGTGTATATATTAAAAATAGAACAAAAAAATCATCAATCGGCAGTTCAGTTATTCTACAGACTCAGCACTTAGATATTTATTCTTGTCTTTGTCTTCTTTCTGTTTAATGATATTCTTTATGTGGGCACGCTGGAGCCTTGTAGTCCCTTAGAAGGTCTCTTGGCTCTTATGCTGTATGTGTTTGGTAAGTTCTCTCCATGTTAATCTTCTTCATCAAATACTTGGAGTCAGTTTTGAAAAACTTTGATCAGATCTACCAACACCATGCTTCTTCTTTGCCATGTGCTTCTGATATGTGCTCATGCACTGGAATGGGTCATTTACTCATTAAAGAACAAGAAACATGCATCCTACCATGATAAGTCCTCCCCAATACTTTGAACTGTTAATTAAGCCTATGTAATCACATCTCCTGTTTGCAGGACTATTTCTTTTCTAGAAGGATCCCGTTTAGAGACTTCCAACACCCCTGTTGCTTTTCCTTATCACTTTCCATCCTGTTGCCTGAACCTGGCTGGGTAAAGACACTCACTCCTAGAAACCAACTCAAGAAAACCTGAGAAATATTACTTTTAATTCTCCCATCCCTTTAATGAAAACCAGTAGAAGACAGTAGCTTTAAAGCAAGGCATTGATATTTCCCTCTCCCCCACCCCCGCCCCCTGCTTCTGGCTAAAAATCAGTGAATTAAGGAGTGGTGGCATTTAGACTATGTGGATATGCATAAATGGATATCCAGAGGCATCACAAGTAGCCTGTTCAGGGCAGAGTGTAAGATTTAGTAGCTTTGTCAAGAGGTAGGACTGGATGGATCCAGCTCGAGGGAGTGGTCTGGGGCGAGAGGGCAGAGAGCAGAGAAGAGAGAAGAGCATCTGGAGAGAAGAGAGGGATCTTTTTAAAAAGCAATTTGTGGATGAGAGGTTAAAAAAAATGAGAAAAGGAAAAACAGTAATTGGGTGTTAACTGCAAGGGAAGGATAGGGGTTGAAGGGAGAATTGAATTAGGAGAATCTCTTAATCTAGCAACATTTTCTCACAGACAGCAGCACAAAATAATAATCTCTTAAGACAAAGCTTGTCCTTTTAAAACATATTTATTTTTTAAAGGTAACATGCTCCCAGATATTTTTGTTCCAAACTAGAAACACTTTTCAGATTGATTTATAATGTACAATTTTTAAAAAAACTTCTTTTATTAATTTTTGTTCTGATCTAGAAGTCTTTATCTTTTCTTTTCTTATATATTCTATTTAAAACTCAGCAGCTAAATGTAAAATAGTTTTCTTACATGAATTAAAAAGTTGATATATAATGTTATTAATATCACATATGAACAAGATAGCTGAGAATGTGCTTTTATAGATATATGTTAAACTGTTCTGAATTTTTCCAGGTTGTCCAAAAGATTCGAAAGGGTAAAAAGATTTTTTAATACACAGTAAATACTTCTGAAATAGTAAATTAAAATGAAAAACAGATGACACATTTATTCAGCTTTTGGCTTCTGTAACATCAAACAGCACATTTTCTTCAAATGGTTTCATCAGTGAACCAGTAACCTCTTAAATTGATTGACTCAAACATGTCACTTATTTGATGATTGGAGGCTTATAAAATAGTCCCTAGTTGTTTTCATCTGTCAATGTGTTACATATCTCTCACAATAGATTAAAAGGTAGCATTTATTCCCATGCTTTCGCTACAATTTTAGGTTTTCAAATAAAATGAAGATACAATATATGAATAAAGTATTTAATTTCCATTAAAGAAATATCCTGAAATTTGTATTTAATTGATTTTATTAAGTGTTCTTTCTTTTAAAGATTGATAAAGTAAATCCAAACTGCTCACAAGGGAAAAAAAACAAAAACTGAACAACTTACTATTTTTTTTTTTTTTTTGGCTGTGTTGGGTCTTCGTTGCTGCATGCAGGCTTTCTCTAGTTGCAGCAAGCAGGGGCTACTCTTCGTTCAGGCGCATGGACTTCTCATTGCAGTGGCTTCTCTTGTTGCAAAGCACTGGCTCTAGGTGCACAGGCTTCAGTAGTTGTGGCTCATGGGCTCAGTAGCTGTGACTCACGGGCTCTAGAGCACAGGCTCAGTAGTTGTGGCGCACGGGCTTAGTTGCTCTGTGGCATGTGGGATCTTCCCAGACCAGGGCTCGAACCCGTGTTCCCTGCATTGGCAGGCGGATTCTTAACCACTGTGCCACCAGGGAAGCCCGAACAACCTACTTTCACCAGTATGATATGTATACAAGTATACAAACTTATTCAAAGTCATAGGTGAAAAGTAAATGACAGGCATATCCAAATTTGAGAGAGAAAAAAGAAACTCATTATTTTTAGGCAATATTTAATAAATGATAAAAAATTACTTTTAGTGACTTGATAAAATGAAAAATGGGCTTTTCTCCCGTGCATCTCATATACTTTTATTATCTCAGAGAATACACAGCAGAGCAGAAACAACTTATTTACGTCTGCCTTTAAGACAAAGTCAGGACCTTCAGATCTCAATCTATTCTCCTAAAATACCATGAAGCCCATACCAGGATAGGTCTGAGAATGCATACATTCCTTCATATTTTCCATGTCCCTGGAAATCTGTTGATATTTAAACACTCTCAATTGAGGCAAGTTGAAGAGGAGCTAAAAGTTTAAAATCCTTCCTGGAGAAAAACGAAGAGTGAAAGACCAAAAGCAAGAGACAGACTTCTCCCCAAACATACCAAGGATGAAAAACGGCATTTAGTTCTCTACATCTCAACCATTTAGTGGGGGTCTGGGATAAATGCTCTGAGGTGGTGTATCTGGCAGGATCACAGTCCAAGCAAGATGACACATGCAAGCCTGGAGACTGAGGAGACATTAATAAAAGGACTTTAATTTTATAAAGATTTAATAAAAATCTTTATAAAAATGTGAGCAGGGGACTACTTAGGAATAGGGTGCACCAGGGCCAGCAACACTGGAGAGCTTGTACAGCCTGAGGCCTGAAGAGGCAAGAGGAAGAATGGTTACCAGAGCTCAGAGAGCGGTGAGTGCAAAGGACCCCTTACTGGATAGGGCCTGTGGCTTTGCTAGAGGGCCACAGGCAACCGCAGCCACTCACCACGGAAGGAGCTGGGGTGAAAAATACTCTGACCCCATGCTCCTCCCACCCACTGCTTCACCATTGTTGTCAGTCTTTGACAGAGACCAACCAGAAGGCAGAGAGTAGCTCTTGCAATCAGCCGCCCTGGGAGAGGGTGGCCTGGAAGGACAGTCATAATATAACCAGCACAGGTGACTTTTAATACTTAATTGTGGAGAGGAAACATTTCTTAATGTTAATACAAAATGTTAATAACCTTATGGAGGAAAACATGATGTCTTTTTCAGAAAGAACATTTGACAGTACTCGGGGATAAAAGGTATATGTGCACACACCCACACCAACCCACACACATATTACTGTCAAAAGAAAAACAGAAGTCAAATTATAAAACCAAAAGATTTTTTAAATATAAAATTATGAAAATAAAATATAAGAATGTATAAAATTATAGATAACTTTAAAACTCTGCAACCAGCCTCACTCTGTCTGTTATTAAGAAATGGAATCTATCCGGTTAATTCAGGGGGGAAAGCACATTCTTTTATTTTGTCAAGTCACTGAGAGTAATTTCTTATCATTTATTAAATATTGCCTCAAAATAATGTTATGACATATGAGGAACAGCAAAAGAATAAGAAGCAAAAAAATAAAACAGGAAAAGACAGATGACCAAGAAAAAAATTAATTGAAGCGTCGTTCTACTCATTTTCTTTTTCTTCCCCACAGTGCAGCCCCAGAATGTTTGTTAATTCCAAGAAGCAGGAATCCAAGTATCCCCTGAAATCTCATTGCTCTTTAGGCCACTGCAAAGCTTTTTCTTCTACAAACTGGTAGTTCCCATCCTACCTTCTAAGCAATCTTAGGAAGACTTTTAGAAATACAGAAGTACAATTCCCCAGTCACTGGAATATGAGGGATACTGAAAAGCTATTTCCACAAACAGGGAAGCTATTTCCGATCTAGATTTCTATTCTCCACCCATTACCCACCCCTTCCTCTTCCCACCATGTGAAGGGATGAGGCTCCTTTGAAGACAGAAGGGATCCTAGGTTGTGGATCTTTATGTATGCGAGCCCGAGGGCCAGGCTTTGCTGAATAGTCTCCTTTCTCCCTTTCCTGACCTGCCAAGCATGCCTTCTACCTATGTACAGCTGAAAACATCAAAACTATTT
Source organism: Orcinus orca (assembly GCF_937001465.1). Classification (NCBI taxonomy): domain Eukaryota; kingdom Metazoa; phylum Chordata; class Mammalia; order Artiodactyla; family Delphinidae; genus Orcinus; species Orcinus orca. Next base: position 35,434,359 of record NC_064565.1, on the reverse strand, counting down.
ATTCTCTGCCCTATCATGTTGAATGCCACCTTAAGTGCATCCTATTCCTTTCTTTCTTCCTCTCCTTCTCTCTTTTTAACATGCATTCAGGCCATGAACATTTACAGAGCACCAATATGCTAGCCACTGGGCAAGGCTGAGGATACAAAGTAATAAATCAAGATACCTGATCCTGAGCAGCACACAGTACAGTGAAAGAGAAAGACACATTGTCACACTGTCCTTTCCCACATGCCTGTAACACAACATAGCACATACTATACACATAAAGAACATCTATAGCACATATATGTGTATATACTATATGCATAAATGCATACATATGTATATACATAGTCTAATCCTGAAATACCTCCAGCCTCTTGGGGAAAGATTCTCTCCCACCTACTACACACTCTCCTGGCATCATTCCTATGTCTCCTAGTCTTTTATTGAATTTCAACAGGTTTTAAAGAATTGAACATATATGCAAAAATGTTAAAGCCCACTCAGAATGGTAGACATACGCTCATTTCTGGATGAGGGTTAACAGTAGTGCAAGTTGGGAATTAGCTCTAGAAGAGATGGAAGGAAGTAAATAAAGAGATGACATATGCAGAGGATATTACAAGGGTGTGGGAGAAATTAAGTAACAAGATTCCCTTCAAAAATACCTTTTTTCCAATTTTTTCCACGGAAATGCACTAATAAACATCTTAAATTTAATCTTTGAAAATAAATTTTATAAGGACAAATAAGATGTAAGAAAACTCTTTCTTTATGTAGTCACCTTTTTCAGAAGTACCTGCCTTAGGGACAGAACCTGTATTTCTCCAAGCTACTAGAATCACCTGGGGAGCTGCAAAAACTATGGGGTCCAGGGCCATATCTGGTGGGCCCAGGCATCAGTGTGGTTTAAAACTCCCCAGCTGATACTAATGTGCAGCCATGGTTGTATGTAACAGATATATATTTAGACATATGATTATCAGTTGCATGCCTACCATCCTTAGTAAAATGAAACTAAGTGATTTTTTGTTTTTGATAATTGTTAAGAATTTATGATAATTATATATCATATACCTTTAAAATCTATTAAAAATAAAGGTGGATATTAAATTTTTAAATATAACCTATTATTAAATAAAATAATTGAAGTATAGAAGATTTTTTAATGCTTTATAAAATGAGCCTCCTAGAAAAATAGCCATCTTGGTAAGCAGATGGAGTTTGGGTCAGAATAATAATACAAAATTTTTATTCGAGCTTCCCCGCTCCCACTCACATCCTCTTTTTTCTCATCTATGCCATATCTGGAGCCTATCATACAGAACTTAGATTGTTTAGCAATTTGCAGTACAAGTTAGTTTGGGTAACGCTGATTTACAGGAACTCGAAAGTATCTTTCATCTAAATATTCAGGAATTTTATGTCTATTATATTAGAGTCCATTTTAGTAAGTAGTACATGTCACAGTTCCGAAGCACATTCACATAGCTTTAGAAGCCATCTCTAGGCTGGGCTTGTGCTATGTGTACAACAGCTACCAAAATTATGGAAGGGTTTAGTCTTCAGAGGTATGCTTGCAAGGTATGGAAACCCAGATTAGCTCTGGCATATAAACTACCAAAAATGTTCTTGTTAACTGGGCAACATGTTTTCAAAAGGTGCAGAATCCACTTTGTTTCTATCACTTGTCAGAGTTAAGCATAAATAATGTACAAACAAACAAACTGTGCCAGTATAAAATATAATATTTGTTTATGAGACACTTCCAGAATCTGACAGTGGCCCTCTGTTAACAATACTTAGGCCATAATTATATTGGCCAAACTTTACAAAAAATTCTTAAGCTTTGGGTAATGTTAAATAGCTTTAAAATTGCCCCTGTATCTGGTTTCTAATCTCAGATAAAATCAGGCCAGAGTTACCAATTTTAATGAACATAACGTCACAGTAAAAGCTAAGAAAGAAGAATAAAGCTAAGAACCTGTTACACAGCAGGCTAACGTTCTCCTAATCCTGGACTCCCTAGACTTTGAAATTTTTTGAATCAATAAAAATCCCCAAAAATGTTAGAAAGCAAATAGTTACCATTATATTTTTTAATTTTGTCAAGGAAAAATATTAAATAAAAGGAATGAAACTATATCCACTATCATCATTACATCATTATATAAACACCAAAAAGGCAGGACGTACAGAATCTCTCAATATAGAATAATTCTTTAAAAAGAATACACTTAATGAAAAGTTTATTTTTTTTTTCTTGAAGATCTAATTTCACTGCAATCCAGTGAAAATGTCATCACAGATCAGCTTGAGTCCATTGGCCAGTATTTGAGATTCACTGTTCTGTGGGCATTCATTTAGTCTCTTGCCTAGTTTCCAAGAAAACTCTGCTTTCCTTCTCTTTGATAACTGCACAGAGCTTCCCATCCAGCCTGTTTAAAGGGCAACCAGCATATTCATGACAAATCTGAAAGGAGTATTTCTCCATCCAATTCAGAGCTCACAGTTCTACCAGAGCTTGCAATAAAGTTAGCATCATTAGAAGAGTCACATCTCTCAAAGACTGCCATCTAGGTAATGCCAGGGTTCTTTTTATTATTATTTTGTTCTGTTTTGTTTTAAACAAAATTTATTTGTGTGTTTACTTTTGAACAAAAGTTCAGGCAGCAACCTTTAACCTATAATAAGAATCCGGGGCCAGTCAGTCTTGTAAACTAAAGTTTTTCCACGTTGTATGGGAATTAAATGGCATATTGTGTGTGAGTTTTATATTTATATACAATTGTAATTTTATATATAAGCCAAAGTATGTGGTTTTATATATTTAGCCAAAGAATGGAAGATTCCATTATCTTATGAGAGCATTTATTATGACATTCAGAACAATGAGAATAAAAATTGTCTTGTTCATGTTCTATAATCCATAATTATGTAAGCCTCTGATCTGCCAGGCTACAAGAATAAAGAGAAGAAGAAAAAGAAGAAGACAAGGAGGAAGAGGAAGAGGAAGAAGAAAGAAATTTATCTCAGAATAAATGTACTACTACATGATAAGTATATATTACCAAACTGAAGAGTGTATCGATAAAACTACCTGATGATCTTGTTTTTTGCCTTCACAATTACATTCAGATTGTTGATTCCAAGGCACATTCTCCATTTCAAAAGTCTAAAAAACAGCCATCTGATTCAATATAAAACTTTGGAAATGTCCTTCAAATGAGCATACTCCAGATTTAAACTGTAGACTTTAAGTTAATTGTAAATGGTCTAACTTTTAATTTATTTCGATTTTTTATTAACAGTACTTTGATCTCCAGTAAAGAGCAAAAATAGCTTTATTGGTTCTGTTAATAAATGTTTCTTTCTTAATTGATCTGTCTCCACTCTTTTCAATAACGATTCCAAACCCACAGATGCATTTCAGGGAATGACAGTGCAAATACCCAGCTGAGTTTCTTCCAGTTCCCTACATCCATAGTGATCTCAGACTTTAAATTCTGTGAAATCATCTACAAAGACTAAAAGGTCCTCAAAATGGTTTATGCTGCAAGAAAATCTTGCAGGATATTTTTCCCTCCTCCAATGTTAGAGACACAACTCACAATAAGAAGCCAGTGCTTAAAAAGAAATCTCCAACAGGGCCTCTGTACAGGTAAAAGAGAACAATAAATCAAGCACATAGTGTCAGCCAAACAATATTTGTATTTAATGTGGGCTAGCTAGCTGAAATACAAAAGTTATAAATTAAATTAGGCAATTTTAAAATTTCTCATCCAATATTCAGATCAAAAGCTTGTAGTACGGTACTTTATCTGGAAAAACAGCAGCCCAGCTTCACAGATTCGTTGCAAACAAGGACCCTCTCTTCTGTCCAGGCTAAGCAGGAAGCAGGCAAATGAGCATCAATGTGCCCCAGCCAAATGGAATCTAAGAAGCAGCCCTTTAACAACAGTCCTTATCTTTAACCCCTCTTCCTCTTTGTCTAGTTTCTTAGTTTTTATTTCCAACGTTCCTTCCTTCTGTGATTGGCTAAAAGACACTGTTAAGCAACTAGCCTACAAATGATTATTTAATGTTGATCCACACAGTATTCTTAAGCACAGTGTTTTCAATATTTGACACCCAGTTTTAATTTTGAGAAATTTAACTTAATATCTGTATCCAATGTACCAGAGAAGACATATATAGCCACATTAAAGAAGTAATGGCTCCAAGTTCTGCAATATTTGATTGTACTTGAATTGACTGTTTTAACAGAGATTTAAAAATATGTGCATTCAAAATTGAGTTGGTCAGCCACCAAAACATGAAAAAAAAGTTGCAGAGGCATATATTGGCAGTGCTATCCAGCTCTGTCTAGAAAAGGCAAATACTTAGCCAAAAACTTTGAAAATTCCATCCCTGTTGTGGAAGGGGATATACCAATGTAAATCTATTTATTATTTGATTCTTTCTTCTTCCTCTTCCTCTTCCTCCTCGTCTTCTTTTTTTCTCCTTCTCCTTCTTGTACGCTCAGCACCACACTACTGTTAATAAATTAGATGCCCAGGTAGGATTGCCCAAAGTGAGTAAGTGTCCTTATAAAGCTGGTCTGTGAGTTATATTTTTCACTCTAAATTGATAAGATAGCATTCTGACTCCACATCAGCCATGCTGAAAAATGGATTCACTCTTGGTATGCAATTGAAATCAGGCTTCTGAGACTGGGAGGCTGAGAACCAGACTGAACTCTGTTCAGTTCCACAATGACTCACTCATTGTTGAGACAGCTTGAAAAACATGCTGTTAAGCATGAACGTTGCTTTTCCTCATTTCAAAACTTTTACTGACATAAGCTTTTAATATAACTTTACAAAGATAGAGAAGTTTCACGAAAAAATAAAGCAGAACACTCTCCTCTTATCAAAGGACATGGACAGCCATGTTTTTCTTCTTTTTCTTGGATCAGCATTACATTTTTTCTTTTTGCGATACGAGGGCCTCTCACTGTTGTGGCCTCTCCCATTGCGGAGCACAGGCTCCGAACGCACAGGCTCAGCGGACATGGCTCACGGGCCCAGCCACTCCACGGCATGTGGGATCTTCCCGGACCGGGGCACAAACCCGTGTCCCCTGATTCAGCAGGTGGACTCTCAACCACTGCGCCACCAGGGAAGCCCAGCATTACATTTTAATATATTGTATGTTTAGCACGCTGTCTACAATGGAGTTGGTCCTTAAGAAATTGTCACTTGGAGACCTTCAAGATGGCGGAAGAGTAAGACATGGAGATCACCTCCTTCCCCACAAATGCATCAGAAATACATCTACATGTGGAACAACTCCTACAGAACACCTACCGAACACGGGCAGAAGATCTCAGACCTCCCAAAAGGCAAGAAAATACCCACGTACCTGGGTAGGGCAAAAGAAAAAAAAAAAGAAAAAACAGAGACAAAAGAATAGGGACAAGACCTGCACCGCTGGGAGGGAAATGTGAAGGAAGAAAAGTTTCGACACACTAGGAAGCTCCTTCACAGGCGGAGACGGTGGGTGGCAGGGTGGAAGCTTCAGAGCCACGGAGGAGAGTGCAGCAACAGGGGTGCAGAGGGCAAAGCGGAGAGATTCCCGCACAGAGGATCAGTGCCGACCAGCACTCACCAGCCCAAGAAGCTTGTCTGCTCACCCGCCGGGACAGGTGGGGTCTGTGAGCTAAGGCTTGTGCTTCCGAGGTCAGATCCCAGGGAGAGGACTGGGGTTGCCTGCGTGAACACAGCCTGAAGGGGGTTAGTGCGTCACAGCTAGCCGGGAGGGAGTCTGGGAAAAACTCTGGAACTGCCAAAGAGGCAAGAGACTTTTTCTTGCCTCTTGTTTCATGGTGCGTGAGAGAGGGGATTCAGAGTACCACCTTAACGAACTCCAGAGATGGGCGTGAGCCGCGGCTATCAGCGCAGACCCCAGAGACGGGCATGAGATGCTAACGCTACTGTTGTAGCCACCAAGAAGCCTGTGTGCAAGCACAGGTCAATATCCACACCTCCCCTCCCGGGAGCCTGTGCAGCCCTCCACTGCAGGGTCCCGTGATCCAGGGACAACTTCCCCAGGAGAACACACTGTGCACCTCAGTCTGGTGCAACGTAACGCCAGCCTCTGCCGCCACAGGCTCGCCCCCCATCCATACCCCTCCCTCCCCCCAGCCTGAGTGAGCCAGAGCCCCCTAATCAGCTGCTACTTTAATCCCATCCCATCTGAGCAGGAACAGACTCCCTGGGGCGACCTACTTGCAGAGGCAGGGGCAAATCCAAAGCTGAACCCCAGGAGCTGTGCGAACAAAGAAGAGAAACGGAAATCACTCCCAGCAGCCTCAGGAGCACAGGATTAAATCTTCACAACCAACTTGATGTACCTGCATCTGTAGAATACCTGAATAGACAATGAATCATCCCAAATTGAGGCAGTGGACTTTGGGAACAATGATATTTTTTTTTTCCTTTTTCTCTTTTTGTAAGTGTGTATGTGTATGCTTCTTTATGTGATTTTCTCTGTATAGCTTTGCTTTTACCATGTGTTCTAGGGTTCTGTCTTTTTTGTTTTTCCATGTTGTTTTTTTAGTATAGATTTTAGCGCTTGTTATCATTGGGGGATTCGTTATTTGCATTGGTTGTTCCCTTCTTTCTTTACTTCTTTTTTATTACTTTTTAATTCTTTATTTTTAATAATTATTTTTTATTTTAATAACTTTATCTCATTTTATTTCATTTACTTATTTTTTTCTTTCTTTTTTCTCACTTTTATTCTGAACCTTGTGGATAACACGATCTTAGTGGTCTGGCCGGGTGTCAGGCCTGTGCCTCTGAGATGGGAGAGCCAAGTTCAGGACATTGGTCCACCAGAGACCTCCCAGCTCCCCTTAATAGCAAACGGTGAAACTCTCCCAGAGATATCCATCTCAATGCCAAGACCCAGTTCCACTCAATGACCAGCAAGCTAGAATGCTGAACACCCTATGCCAAACAACTAGCAAGACAGGAACACAACCCCACCCACTAGCAGAAAGGCTGCCTAAAATCATAACAAGGTCACAGACACCCTAAAACACACCACCAGATGCGGACCTGCTCAACAGAAAGACAAGATCCAACCTCATCCATCAGAACACAGGCACTAGTCCCCTCCACCAGGAAGCCTACACAACCCACTGAACCAACCTTAGCCACTGGGGACAGATACCAAAAACAATGGGAACAACAAACCTGCGAAAAGGAGACCCCAAACACAGTAAGTTAAGCAAAATGAGAATACAGAGAAACACACAGCACATGAAGGAGCAAGGTAAAAACACCAGAACTAACAAATGAAGAGTAAATAGGCAGAATACCTGAAAAAGAATCAGAATAATGATAGTAAAGATGATCCAAAATCTTGGAAACAGAATGGAAAAAATACAAGAAACATTTAACAAGAAACTAGAAAAACTAAAGAGCAAACAGACAATAATGAACACCACAATAAAGGAAATTTAAAATTCTCTGGAAGGAATCAATAGCGGGATAACTGAGGCAGAAGAACGGATAAATGACCTGGAAGATAAAATAGTGGAAATAACTACTGCAGAGCTGAATAAAGAAAAAAAGAAAAGAATTGAGGACAGTCTCAGAGACCTCTGGGACAACATTAAACACCCAACATTCGAATTATAGGGGTCCCAGAAGAAGAAGAGAAAAAGAAAGGGACTGATTAAAGATTTGAAGAGATTATAGCTGAAAACTTCCCTAATATGGGAAAGGAAATAGTTAATCAACTCCAGGAAGAACAGAGAATCCCATACAGGATAAATCCAAGGAGGAACATGCCAAGACACATATTAATCAAACTATCAAAAACTAATTCAATGAAAAAAATATTAAAAGCAACAACGGAAAAACAACAAATAACATACAAGGGAATCCCCATAAGGTAAACAACTGATCTTTCAGCAGAAACTCTGCAAGCCAGAAGGGAGTGGCAGGACATATTTAAAGTGATGAAAGGGAAAAACCTACAACCAAGGTAACTCTACCAGCAAGCGTCTCATTCAGATTTGACGGAGAAATGAAAACCTTTACAGACAAGAAAAAGCTAAGAGAATTCAGCACCACCAAACCAGCTTTACAGCAAATGCCAAAGGAACTTCTCTAGGCAGGAAACACAAGAGAAGGAAAAGACCTACAATAACAAACCCAAAACAATTAAGAAAATGATAATAGGAACATACATAGCAATAGTTACCTTAAATGTAAATGGACTAAATGCTCCAACCAAAAGACATAGACTGGCTGAATGGATACAAAAACAAGACCGATATATATGCTGTCTACAAGAGACCCACTTCAGACGTAGGGAAACATACAGACTGAAAGTGAGGGGATGGAAAAAGATATTCCATGCAAATGGAAATCGAAAGAAAGCTGGAGTAGCAATTCTCATATCAGACAAAACAGACTTTAAAACAAAGACTATTACAAGACACAAAGAAGGACATTACATAATTATCAAGGCATCAATCCACGAAGAAGATATAACAATTGTAAATATTTATGCACCCAACATAGGAGTACCTCAATACATAAGGCAAATGCTGACAGCCATAAATGGGGAAATGGACAGTAACACAGTCAAAGTAGGGGACTTTAACACCCCACTTTCACCAATGGACAGATCATCCCAAATGTAAATAAAGAAAGAAACAAAAGTTTTAAATGATACATTAAACAAGGTGGACCTAATTGATATTTATAGGACATTCCATCCAAAAGAAAAGAGGATACACTTTCTTCTCAAGTGCTCATGGAACATTCTCCAGGATAGAGCATATCTTGGGTCACAAATCAAGCCCTGGTAAATTTATGAAAAGTGAAATCATATCAAGTATCTTATCCAATCACAATGCTATGAGACGAGATATCAATTACAGGAAAAAATCTGTGAAAAATACAAACACATGGAGGCTAAACAATACACTACTTAATAACCAAGAGATCACTGAAGAAATCAAAGAGGAAATCAAAAAATTCCTAGAAACAAATGACAATGATAACACAATGACGCAAAACCTATGGGATGCAACAAAAGCTCTTCTAAGAGGGAAGTTTATAGCAATACAATCCTACCTTAAGAAACAAGAAACATTTCAAAAAAACAACCTAACCTTACACATAAAGCAATTAGAGAAAGAAGAAAAAACCCCGAAGTTAGCAGAAGGAAAGAAATCATAAACACCAGAACAGAAATAAATGAAAAAGAAATGACAGAAACAATAGCAAAGACCAATAAAACTAAAAGCTGGTTCTTCGAGATGATAAATGAAATTGACAAACCATTAGCCAGACTCATCAAGAAAAAACGGGAGAAGACTCAAATCAATAGAATTAGAAATGAAAAAGGAGAAATAACGACTGACACTGCAGAAATACAATGGATAATGAGAGATTACTACAAGCAACTATATGCCAATAAAATGGACAACCTGGAAGAAATGGACAAATTCTGAGAAAAGCACAACCTTCTGAGACTGAACCAGGAAGAAATAGAAAATATAAACAGACCAATCACAAGCACTGAAATTGAGACTGTGATTAAAAATCTTCCAACAAACAAAAGCCCAGGACCAGATGGCTTCACAGGCAAATTCTATCAAACATTTAGAGAAGAGCTAACACCTATCCTTCTCAAACTCTTCCAAAATATAGCAGAAAGAGGAACATTCCCAAACTCATTCTATGAGGCCACCATCACCGTGATACCAAAATCAGACAAAGATGTCACAAAGGAAGAAAACTATAGGCCAATAACACTAATGACCACAGATGCAAAAATCCTCAAGAAAATAATAGGAAACAGAATCCAACACCACATTAAAAGGATCATACACCATGATCAAGTGGGGGTTATCCAGGAATGCAAGGATTCTTCAATATAACCAAATCAATCAATGTGATACACCATATTAACAAACTGAAAGAGAAAAACCATATGATCAGCTCAATAGATGCAGAGAAAGCTTTCGACAAAATTCGACACTGATTTGTGATAAAAACTCTCTAGAAAGTAGACATAGAAGGAACCTACCTCAACGTAATAAAGGCCATATACGACAAACCCACAGCTAACATCATCCTCAATGGTGAAAAACTGAAACCATTTCCACTAAGATCAGGAACAAGACAAGGTTGCCCACTCTCACCACTATTATTTAACATTGTTTTGGAAGTTTTAGCCACAGCAATCAGAGAAGAAAAAGAAATAAAAGGAATCTAAAATGGAAAAGAAGAAGTAAAGCTGTCACTGTTTGCAGATGACATGATACTATTCATAGAGAATCCTAAAGACGCTACCAGAAAACTACTAGAGCTAATCGATGAATTTGGTAAAGTAGCAGGATTTAAAATCAATGCACAGAAATCTCTTGCAATCCTATACACCAATGATGAAAAATCTGAACGAGAAATAACCACCTAAGGAGACAAAAGACCTGTATGCAGAAAACTATAAGACACTGATGAAAGAAATTAAAGACAATACAAACAGATGGAGAGATATACCATGTTCTTGGATTGGAAGAATCAACACTGTGAAAATGACTATACTATCCAAAGCAGTATACAGATTCAATGCAATCCCTATCAAACTACTAGTGGCATTTTTCACAGAACTAGAACAAAATATTTCACAATTTGTATGGAAACACAAAAGACCCTGTATAGCCAAAGCAATCTTGAGAATGAAAAATGGAGCTGGAGGAATCAGGCTCCTGGACTTCAGACTATACTACAAAGCTACAGTAATCAAGACAGGATGGTACTGTCACAAAAACAGAAATATGCATCAATGGAACAGGATAGAAGCCCAGAGATAAACCCACGGACATACATTCACCTTATCTTTGATAAAGGAGACAAGAATATACAATGGAGAAAAGACAGCCTGTTCAATAAGTGGTGCTGGGAAAACTGGACAGCTACATGTAAAAGAATGAAATTAGAGCACTTCCAAACACCATACACAAAAATAAACTCAAAATGGATTAAAGACCTAAATGTAAGGCCAGACACTATAAAACTCTTAGAGGAAAACATCGGCAGAACACTCTGTGACATACATCACAGCAAGATCCTTTTTGATCCACCTCCTAGCGAAATGGAAATTAAAACAAACATAAACAAATGGGACCTAATGAAACTTAAAAGCTTTTGCACAGCAAAGGAAACCATAAACAAGACCAAAAGACAACCCTCAGAATGGAAGAAAATAGTTGCAAATGAAGCAATAGACAAAGGATTAATCTCCAAAATTTACAAGCAGCTCAAGCAGCTCAATATCAGAAAAACAAACAACCCAATCCAAAAATGGGCAGAAGACCTACATAGACATTTCTCCAAAGAAGATATACAGATTGCCAACAAACATATGAAAGAATGCTCAACTTCATTAATCATTAGAGAAATGCAAATCAAAACTACAATGAGATATCATCTCACACCAGTCAGAATGGTCATCATCAAAAAATCTACAAACAATAAATGCTGGAGAGGGTGTGGAGAAAAGGGAATGCTCTTTCACTGTTGGTGGTAATGTAAATTGATACAGCCACAATGGAGAACAGTATGGAGGTTCTTTAAAAAACTAAAAATAGAACTACCATACCACCCAGGAATCCCACTGCTGGGCATATACCCTGAGAAAACCATAATTCAAAACGAGTCATGTTCCACAACGTTCACTGTAGCTCTATTTTCAATAGCCAGGACGTGGAAGCAACCTAAGTGTCCATCGACAGATGAATGGATAAAGAAGATGTGGCACATATATATGATGAAATATTACCCAGCCATAAAAAGAAATGAAATTGAGTTATTTGTAGTTAGGTGGATGGACCTGGAGTCTGTCATACAGAGTGAAGTAAGTCAGAAAGAGGAAAACAAATACCATATGCTAACACATATATATGGAATCTAAAAATTAAAAAAAAATGGTCATTAAGAACCTAGGGGCAGGACGGGAACAAACATGCAGACCTAGTAGAGAATGGACTTGAGGACACAGGAAGGGGGAAGGGTAAGCTGGGACAAAGTGAAAGAGTGGCATGGACATATATACACTACCAAATGTAAAATAGATAGCTAGTGGGAATCAGCCACATAGCACAGGGAGATCAGCTCGGTGCTTTGTGACCACCAAGAGATCAGCTCGGTGCTTTGTGACCACCGAGCCGATCTCCCCATGTGATGCAGCTGCTTCCCACTAGCTATCTATTTTACATTTGGTAGAGTATATATGTCAATGCTACTCTCTCACTTCGTTTTCATCTTAATTTGGAACATTGGTTCCTGAATGTGGAAAAAATATATACATCAACAATATAGGTGAAAATGCCTATCCTAAATTTGTGGGTTCTGGTAAGGAAATTGTTATTTCCAGAGTGACATCAGTTATCGGGAGCTAAACCACTCATACAGGAAAAGGGTTTTAACTGACAAAGAGAACTTTCCAGAAACATGTCCTTCTTCATAACCCAAAGTCAGAAAGGACTGTAAAACTTCTCTACCTAAAGCATTCACGGGTGTGGACAGACAACAGGAGTTTTGCAGAAGGTACTAGCAGAGCGTGTCACCTCTAACTTTTTCAATAATGTGTAATTTTTACACTTAGTAACAAGAACATAATGTCCAGCACAATGTGCATATAACAGAAATCCCTGTATTTGAAAGACTCATTTGGCACAGTGGAAGCCAAAAAGCCTGAGAGCTCTCTAGCAGTGGCTGCTGCAGCTCTGATTCTGGCTGTGTGTGGGTAGAAGTTGATGGATGTAGATGGCTTCAGCTCTGATCGGTGATGGGGCAAGACTTGGAAGCAGATGAGGCACACACCAAAATGACAAGCAAAGAAAAGGATGTGGTCTAAACCTAGATCTTGCTCTGTTCACTCCTGAGACTGTCACCAGTATTCTAGACAAGAAGAATGAGCTTTTACCACAAGATATTTACTCTAGCTGTGAGTGTACATAAGTTAATTAGATATGCCTGTATACATATATAAATATTCTTACCTGTTATTAACTGGACATGATTATTTAATCAATAGTTTGAGATGAGCTTTCTTCAGGTTAAAAGCAAACAAGTAAACACAAATAAATGCAAGATGTTGATGGTCACTATGCAATAAAAGAGTATTATTATAAAAGAACAGTGGAGAAAAGGGGGAAATTACTTTAGACTGAGTATTCAGGAAAGACCTCAGAAGTGATCATTAAGCTGAGCTCTGTAAAGAGCTCAGAGAAAGAGAAGGAGAAAAACAGATTCCTAGGCAAGAGAGGTATAAGAAGGTCCTAAGGCAGTGAAAACTCAACACAGTCAAGGAGTTGACTGTAGGCCATCAGGGACAACCAGAGTGACTGAAGTGCAGACATTGCTGGAGAGAGGGGCCAAAATGCAGTGGGAGAATTTGGTCAGGCATCAGGGCACAAAGGGCCTGAGGGGCCAGGGCAAGGGCCTTGGACTTTATTCTCTGCATGACAGGAAGCCGCTGAAGAAATTTAAGTAGTAGAATAACACGATTCCATCACTGTCACTGCTATGTGGGAAATGGATTTATGAGGACACAATAAGCAGGAAGGCCAATTAGGAATTTATCACAGTGAAGGTTAACTCCAACAGAAAAGCAAAGATAATAATGGACTAGCATCAGGTAAAGGCAGGTGATACAGAGATACCGATAGGTTCCCAAGTTCTTTTAAATATTAAATTGACAGGAATTTGTTATTCATTAGGTGAAGGAGTGAGAAAGAGAGCAGTAGCAGGAATGACTTACAGGTATTGGACTTGAGCCAGGAAGGGGTGAAGGAACATCATCTAAGTCTTCAATTAGATAGATCCAAACACACTGATATTCTGGGAAAACCAGTCAAAAAGCATCACATTCAGAAAAGAAAAATAGTCCCTATCTATGTTCTAAGGTGTGCATTCTCTGAAAAATGCAATAAATTTGAAGAACAGATTGAGGTAGTATTGGTATTGTCTAGTTCTTTGAGGAATCTTTCCCATCCTTTATATCATGTTTGAATAACATGAATATGGGGTTTTTTAGAGAGTTAAGTAACTGCTTTATTTCCCCCTGGATTCAAAACCAATTGAAAAATAAGACACAAAAAACAAAAAACAACCAGCCAGAGATCAATAAAGCTTATTAGAGAACTAGGCTTCACATCTGTCGTCAAAAAGCTGGCTAACACTCCCCACAATGCACATGCCATCCCCCATTCTAGCCTTAGGACAGCTCAAAGGAGGAAAAGTGTGGGTCTGAAAAGCAGACAAGCCTTCCCAAGATCACTGCCTTGCCCTAGCCCAAGGCAGAGAGGGAAGACGAGGAAGAGAATCCCCAATGCTTAACATCTTTTATTTTTCTCCATTCAGTTGGGAATCAAGTATCAAAGGAGACCAGACCCCTGTCACCCTCAAATAAGATCATTTGCTCCTGCTTCAGAAGTTGTGAATATGGCATACACTAGCTTACCAGAAATGGCACTGAACAAAAACGGAGATTCAAAATGATCGCAAGTCCCTTCCTGGTCATACCACTCATTTGCCCTGTGTTCTGGGGAGTGATCTAATCTCTGCTAGGGATCAAGCATGATAATGAAAAAGAAATGTCTTAGAAATGCAGAAGATGTGAGTTTTATTCTTGAAGAGTTTGCCAGTGTCACTTCCCTCTTTGTGTACTTTGAAAAGTGTGAGGCCCTTTAGCGCTTCAATACCCTTCCCTAGTCAGTTAAACTTTCAAGTATTATTTATTCACCTACAAAATGACAGAGTGTACTTGGAGGTCTTCAGTCTTTTTCTAAACAGTGGAATCCTTTCTTCAGACATCATCGGAGTTGGAAGGCCAATATGTGAAAAACACTAGAGCTGATTGACCTTGGGGAGACCTGGAGTTCTGAGGCTCCTCAGAGAGCATCTTAGGACTCCAAGCAGCACAGCTTCTTCCTTTCTGAAGCTCTATGACCCTGTGGCTGCTACACTCTCACTTCTTAGTAACAAAGTATCTATGTGGCCAAAGAACCAGACAGTGGTTCTTCCCCTTGACAGTGTAATGAAAGAAGCACACTCCTTGTTCATTGATTTCAGATGAAAAAAAGATCAAAAAGCAAACAGGTGAGGTGACAGGGACCCTCCCAAAAAAAAGACAAAAAGACGAGAATTACCAAGGATATATCTGATTGGTAATGAAAACTCTAACAGAGCCAAATTTTATTTCATTTCATTCATCAGCTCTATAGATTGTTTTTGTCCAAGTCTGTGCTATTTTTTTAACACTATTTACTTGCTTCTTTTGACTTCTACGATTTGTGAAATCAATTTACATCTAAAGTCTTTTGCTCTTCCACAGGAACAATTAAAAAAGAAAACAGAAACTTTTGGAGAGATATATAAACAGCATGTACTTCAGAGTACTGAGGTTCCTGGCTTCAGGAATTCTCATTTAATTTAAATGTTGGTTTAGGCCTGTATTGAATTAGGCTATAATATCCCATTATATGATAAAGCATCATTTAACAGGAAGTTATACTCTTTTATGTTATGTTTGCATTTCATTTCCATGCTACTTTTTAGAAAACAAGTGATAAGTGGAAGCAGAACAGGTATTTGTGATTACTCATGAGTCATTTGCTTTCACGTAATTTAATAGCCACAGATCTTTAATATTTATAGCATATGTTGAAAGATTTAATATATGCAGTGATCTTCACCAAGTAACTCCATATTCTTCCTGAATACAAAGATTTAAATTTTGTCATCATTTATGCAACCTGTTAAAAATCTTGATACTAATTCACGTGAATGGGATTTTCCTCTAAAATTTTAATTAAAACACAAATGCTTTGCATACTTCAATCTGCAATATCCAACACATGCATTTTTTTAATATTGACTGATAAATTGAACAAGAGGGGATTTCTTTATAAGTGAGATGCTTTCTCATACCTGAAAATGTCCACAAAACAGTTATTTTTGTGTAAAAGCCCATGCGAAAGCTACATAACCATCACACTGCAAGGCTCTCAGTGACAATTCTCTTTACATCCCTGTATATTTCTAAATGTGCTGTAATAAGAAAAGAGGAGTAGAAATCTTTTAAGGTAAAAAGGTAATAATAGTCCACACAACTAGAATTTGAGAGAAAACCATGTCGTAAGTAAAGTCAACATGAATAAAGAAGCAGCAGCACCAGAAATGTATTATCACAATCAAAACCATGCATAACTTAGGATTTTTGCAAGAGCTGTTATTCGATGCAGAACACTATGACTATCAATTATAATGATAGCAAGTAATTCTTTTTCAACCCCTAAGTCTAAATTATTCCAAAGCTTTCTAGCATAATACAACTAATTCAGAATGTTGTCATATATTTTGAAATTTTACATTCTAAAATGTTTTAAAAATTTATTAAAAGTACTTCTTTAATTGGCTAACATTTTCTTCAGAACAATAAGAAAAATAGAAATAATACAATATAATAACATAACTGGACTCCAGAATCTTTAAACACACACACACACACACACACACACACACACATCCTTTGTTCTTTTGAAACATTCTTCACAGGCAAATTTTCAGCTGTGTCATTTTTGTTCATGTAAATAATTATAAGGCTTCATATTCTTTCATAATCCTGTTTTCTTAATAGTACTAGGAATTGATCAGTAATTGTGGGCTATTAGAAAGCAAAAATAAAGATTTTTCTAGATCCATTTTTCAAAACAGAAATGTGCATTTTTCTGAAGGAATGAAATAGAAATGTCTGATTAACTGACACTCAGAAATCATTCCTGAGCAATCTGTTAGCATTTCTTTCCCTTTACAGTGTTTTCTGTTCTTCGCTATTAAGAACTATGAATCATAATTTCTGGCAGCTAAAACCAAAGGGGGTGATAGGCTTTATTAGCATCCTAAAAATATGCATGTCCTAATGCTCTCTTAAAATATGTCTTCTCAGAGATGTTTCAGATTTTCTCAGCCAAGCAAAATGACATTAACTAAGACCCTGGCGTGAAGATTTGCTTATTTTAGTTTGCTTAACAATGTAACCACAGCACAAAAAAATATTGCTAGTCGATGGCAAATAAGTTATTCTGTCACATTCTGACCTATTGTGTGTTAACATCACATGATAAACTATTGAACCGCTTATGATCACTAATTACTTTGATCATTCACATATGAAGACAAAAAAAATTAAAGCTATATTAGAATTCGTTCTTTTTAGGATACGAGAGTATTCCCTTTTTCTATTTTGAAGAAGTCTGGTCAAAATGATTTCAGCCCAAACTAACTAGAACTAATTGAGGACAGTTAACAATTTAAATAAAGACAGCACAATGTGTCTGTATCAATAGCTGATAAATGTCTGGGAAAAAGTCAAAAGTGCTACTAATATATTACTTGTATTAAGCATTCCACCAGAAAATTTGATTTTATTTGCCTTTTCCCTCTGAAAGTTTACTGCAGGATTCCAGGAAGAATTTCCTAAGAGACACAATATCTGGCAACCTATTTAGCTGACTCTCAATAAAAAATGAGTAGGATGCAGAGGTCAGATATAAGTCAAAAGAGGATGTCTTATTATTCTGATGTTACACCTTTGAGGCAAAGGCCTAATACCTTTTCAGAAAATGAAAAGCAACAAAATGAATACTTTTCTCTGCTAGAGGCAGTGAGATGACAAGGGTCATGTAATTGCATCTCGTTTGCACTGTTTCACCCATTTTCTCTTTTTTAAATAGAAAACAACCAATGTACCAAAGAAATACTGCCTACTGATTTATTTCATGTAACTAGTATATTTATATACTTCCCAAAATACAGTATACTTTAAGCAAGATAAAATGGAAATGTTTGATGAATTCAGTGGGAAAATACAAAGAATTTTTTTAAGTATCAAAGAACACAAAGAATTCTGGAAATAATTTTAGAGTGATATGAGGAAAAATGAAAAACTAGAAATAAAAAGAGATTCCTAAGAGAGTCTCTAGACTTGGAATTTAGAGAATTAACAAAGTATTTAGAAGACAGGAACAAAATATGGAATGACAATAAAAACCCTACTATTATTTTATGCCAGGATCATGACTAGAAACCAAGTTTTTATTTATTCCATTAGGCCAGCATAATCCAAAAATGTTTCTTGAAACATGAATTCTACTGTGAGTTTATAAATTATTGAAAAAGAAACCTCTAAAATTTAAAAGTTGGGATATACTGGATTAAGCAATACTAATGGGCCTCTTAATTACAAGACTTTTCAGTCTTTAACATGTTAATGAATTTTATCACCCTCCAAAAGAAGCACATATCATGTTTCTCAAACTTATTTCACAAAGGAAATTAGATCTAGATCTAGATATATAGCAACTCTAGGGAATTATAACCCATAATTGTCCCAGATTGGGACTTCCCAAGAATTTTTCTTTTTCATAATATAACTTTCAGAAATCATACTAATGAGGAGAAATAAGTTTTTCCTTCAATTCATTTACTTAAACTTTTCCTTATCATAATCTGCATGAACACTTTCTATATATTATAATTATTCTATTTTAGTATCTCTTAACTTCTTTATAAATAATAACATAAAAAAGTGCTAAACATACTACACTGTCATATTAGACTTTATTCAAGACAGAAGCACCAAGCAACGTGACTTGGGAATACATGGCTACCTGTTTTGCTAGGAAATTCAAAACACAGAAACCAAAGGAACTTGATTCAAGACAGTACACAGAGCATGTGAGTTAATTACCTATTTACCTGAGATCCCCTTTTTTTAAAAAAAGTAATATACATGTTTAATATGTTCTAAAACATCATCAATTGTGAGACATTGTGATTTAACAGATGTCAAAAAGTGGGGGACATGTACATCTAAATAACAACAAAATATAATATACCTGCAAAAACAAAATAGAATAGGTGACAAGCCATATGGCCATAAACCACACCCTAGAATATGCCATCTAGAAGAAAAACAATCTGCAAAGCAGAATATCAATAAGTCTGAACTCAGAAACTGGAAGTGGGATGAAGGGAAGGGAGGAGAAGATAGTAGGCCAGAAGGTAGCGGGCACTGATGAATGATGCTCTCCAAAAATAACCACACACAGAATTTTCAGCAGTGGGCATTTTCATCCCCCAGGCAAGACAGACAAACAGTTCTTCTCAAAAGAGAGTGAATGATCTCTTTGGAGGGAATGAGGGCAGTCATTCTGGGTGTGTTAGAACACTAATTAATAGCCTAAGAGGGCCTTGATTTAGTTTTTTAAAAGGAAAAGAATAGAATGATATAAAAAAGAAACAGGTAAATAATTAGAGCTCTTCAAAATAAATTTTTAAACTTTTTCAAATAAAAAAGTTCCTAGAAGTTTTAGCAGAAAAATTAGAGGAATGTAAAACAAACAAAAAAAGATGTCCTCTCATAGGTAATATGAGAGGAAAACATTGAAATATAAAGGATTAATTCAGGAATTCCAACATCTGATTAACACAGATCAGAGGAAGAACAGAAGAAAAGGATGGAAGGAAATTATCAAAGAAATAATAGAAAATATTATTTAGAGCTGTCAAGACTAAGACTGCAAGTGCTGCCATGTGCCCAGCAAAGTGAATAAAAAGGTAACCCCACCTAGACTCACTAGTATGAAAAGTTAGAACACTAAGAATAAAGATTTGATCCTAAACATGTTCACAGAGTCACTTAAAAAGAAACCATCAGGTTAGTATCAGATTTCTTATTGGCATTACAAGATACTAAAAGACAATGGAAGACTATTTTTTGTTTGTTTGTTTTTTGGTTTTTGGTGGGTTTTTTTGCGGTACACGGGCCTCTCACTGTTGTGGCCTCTCCCGTTGCGGAGCCCAGGCTCCGGACGCGCAGGCTCAGCGGCCACGGCTCACGGGCGCAGCCGCTCCGCAGCATGTGGGATCTTCCCGGACCGGGGCACGAACCCGTGTCCCCTGCATCGGCAGGCGGACTCTCAACCACTGTGCCACCAGGGAAGCCCTGGAAGAGTATTTTTAATCTAATATTTATAACCATGCAAAAAAGGTCAATTTATCATAGGAAAAAATAAAGACATTTTCCAAACATTCAGAAAATGTTTAGGCCCTTTTTAGGGTATACATTTACCAAAATGGAAAAAAAAAAAAAAAAAAAAAACACCTGAAAGATTCAGGAAACAGTGGATTTAATTCAGAATAGCACTGATGTGTACTCCCAAGCCAAACTGGAGCAGGAAGATCAATGGCTAAAAAAATTGGATGCACAGAGGGAATTGAGTGTAAGAGGATATGGGCAGGTAATCAGTATTATCACTGATGAGGGGAAAGCCTGAAGATTTAATAAAGTTAATTGGTGGAGGGTGTAAAAGAGAAAACCTGTTTAATTTAGCCCTGAAAACCTCCTTTGAATAGTAGAGAGATAACTGCATTGGATCTGTAAATGTGAAGAAATAAAAATGATCCTAACAAGTACTATGTGTCTCTACAATGAATAATTAAGCTACAATAACAATCTAAAATGTGTTCATTGTTTTCCAATTTTTAGAATCAACATATGTACAACACAGAAGACTTAACTTCTTCTGTTACAAAGGTTACAGAATAGAAAGCAAATCTTATAAAGTACAAAAATATAAAAGTGAAGGTAACATCTATGATGTTGAACTGGGATAGTTTTAAATGTATATGTAAAACATATTTTTACATATATAGTTTTAAATATATATGTAAAAACATATGTATCTGTGCATTTATAATTATATATTATATATAAAGATGTTTTATTTATAATGTATATATATATCTTTATACAAATATACATATACACATGTATATTAAAATAAATATATGTGCATATATGTATTCATGTATATATATCTATAGGGAGATACATACCTATATTTCCTAGTTATGACTATTGAGAGAACCTAGAAACAATAACACACTAAGAATAATGAGCAGAGTTAGCATCATGAACTTTATTTCCAAATATCATTCTCCAAGAATTCCAGGCTGCATCAGGAAAAGTGCAAGATGAGCCTGAAACATTTCAGCATGGCAGAAAATAGGAAGTCCTCAAAGAACGATGAGAATATATCAAAAAGGACAACACAAGGGGCTTTCATTAGCTAAATTTGAGCATCAAATTAATATTAGTGGATTATAACTCAAAAGAAGAATTCATAAATCCACGCTAATATAAATAAATGTCTTTTAAATAAGAGTATGGTTGACATAGAATCAGAGGTAGCAGAAGGTGAGGTGCAGTAAAAGAAAAGGACAGTGCCACAACTTACAAAATAAAGCCCAGTGATACTGTCTATTAATGATGTGACAAGATATTAATGTTT
Source organism: Orcinus orca (assembly GCF_937001465.1). Classification (NCBI taxonomy): domain Eukaryota; kingdom Metazoa; phylum Chordata; class Mammalia; order Artiodactyla; family Delphinidae; genus Orcinus; species Orcinus orca. Next base: position 35,412,944 of record NC_064565.1, on the reverse strand, counting down.
AATATGTTGTTTGAAATTACAGAAATGAGCAGAGTTGTGAATATAATTATATTAGGAATGTAATGGTCTGAATGTTTATGACTCCCCAAAACTTATATGTTGAAATCCTAACCACCAAAGATGATGGTATTAGGAGATGGGGTCTTTGGGAGGTGCTTATGAAGCACCTTCACCTTCATGAAGGTGAAGCTCTTATAAAAGAGACTCCATAGAACTCCCTAGCCCCTTCCGCCATGTGTGGTACAACAAGAAGAAGGTGCCATCTATGAACAAGAAAGTGGAGTGTCAACACTGAATCTGCTGGCCCCTTGATCTTGGACTTCCCAGCCTCCAGAACTGTGAGAAATCAATTTCTGTTGTCTATAAACTACCCAGTCTAGGGTATTTCATTACAGCAGCCTGAACAGACTAAGACAAGGAGGGAGAGAAGAAGGAGAAAATATAAATTGTCTAAATCCTTAGCTATCATATCAAAAAGTTAATAGGGAAAAAACAGAAATAACCAAACTATTTAGAAATATGTAAATAACATTCCTAAGATTTAAAAACTAGAATAATGCAAAGGTTTTGCCTTTAAAAATCATAACTGAGAGTGAAAAGTGATAGGTTTTAGGATTACTGCATTTTATTATAAGCCTGACTATACAGTTTTAAATTTGAGCCTCTACATTGATTCCTTTGATAAACGTTTTAAGAAATTTGTATGTATATGCATACATCCAAACTGTTGCTTCTTTCCCAAGGTCAGTATTGTTTAGCATCGCTAGAAGATCTTAGCCTTTTTGTATTTTTTTCAGACTTACTAATGGTTGAAATATGATTACCATAAGTTTACTACATTCTTAAAAAAATATTATGCTGCCTTACACTCGCTCCCAATTTTTCTCAACCAAGCATCAAGTATTATTACACATCTGGCTCTCATGTAATGGGATTTGATTTTAAAATTTTTTTTAAGAATTTGGTAAAGTCTCACTTTTATCTTGATTCTTCTGGTTAGAATTTTCTAAAACTTTTCATTTTCTTATAATCAACTTCCATCTTTGATAATTTCAGCAACTTGATGAAAAAATCACTCTATATTCTAATTTTAAGACTGTCATTTGTGTGCTTATTTTTTGCTTTTTATGTTATTTTTTAAATTGACGTAAAGTAAAATTGACTTTTTTTAGATGTACAGTTCTATGAGTTTTAACACATGAACAGACTGATGTAACCACCGTCACAATCAGGATACAGAATAGTTCCATCACCTCAAAATCCTGCTTATGTTACCCTTTGAGGTCACTGCCCCCATTCCTAACCCCTGACAACCACTGATCTACTCTCCATTACTACAATTTGAGAATGTCATATACATGCGATCAAACAGTATGCAACCTTCTGAGCCTGAATTATTTTACTTGGCATAATGCCTTTGAGATTCATCCAAGTTGTCTGGCATCAATAATTGATTTCTTTGTATTGTAGAGTAGTAATTCAATATATGGAATGTTTTTCTATTCACTCACTCAAGAACATTTGGGTCGTTTCCAGTTTGGGGCCAATATGAATACGTTGTTATTAACATTCATGTACAGCTTTTTGTGGGAACATAAGTTTTCAGTTTTCTAGAAAAAATACCTGGAAATAGGGTTGTTGTGTCATATGATAAATGTGTATTTAGCTTTATAATAAACTGCCAAACTGTTTTCCAAAATGACTGTATCATTTTGCATTGCCACCAGCAATGTGTGAGACTTCTAGTTGCTCCACTTCCTTGTCAGCACTTGGTGTTGTCAATGTTTTTTATTTTCTCCATTCTAATAAATGTTTACTGGTGTAAGTCTTTCACTATTAAGTATGATATTAGCTTGTAGAAGTCCTTTATCAGGTTGAAGAAGATTCCTTCTATTCCTAACTTCCTGAGAGCTTTTAAATTCTATGTATGAATATTGAAAAATCCATTTATTGAATTAACTGATCTGATCATATGATTTTTTTCCTTAGACTATTAATAAATGCTCTTTACCTTTTTTACTCACAAAACTTCTGCATTAAGTGTGTGAGTTTTTCTTCACACCAACCAATTCTCCAACATTCCAAACACCAACTAGATGTCCTATAATTCAATTCAATTCTGACAGTAATTACCTGGAGTTAATATCAGAATCCACTGGTTTAAGGGCTCAGTCCCACAAGACTGCCTTCACTTCAGATGTCAATCACAAGAATTAGGTGCCCAGGGTACCCACACTTCTATCCAACTTGGCTACAAAGTCAAGAGTTCTCACAATCCCTGCCCTTTCAGGTTTGATATAAATTGCTAGAATGGATCACCAAACTCAGGAAAGTGCTTTACTCACTATTACTGGTTTATTATAAAGGCTATAATTCAGAATACCCAAATGGAAGAGATAATAAGGTATGGGAGGAGAAGGGAAGTGTGTGGAGCTTCCACATCTTTTCTGAGCTCACTATCCTCCCAGCACCTCAGTGTATTCACCCACCCAGAAGCTCTCGGACACCTGTCATTTAGAGGTTTTCATAGAGGTCTCATTACCTAGACATAATTGATTAGATCATTCTCCACTGGTGATTAACTCAATTTCCAGCCCCTAGAAGACTCAACCTTCTAATCATGCCTTTGTCTGGTGACCAACCCCCATCCTAAAGCTGTCTAAGGGCCTCCAGCCACCAGTCATCTCATTAGCATACAAAAGATACTGAAGATACAGTTATTACTCCAGAGATTCAAGGGTTTTACGAGCACTGTGCCATGAACTGGGGACAGAGACATATATATATTTCTTATTATACCACAGATGGGTTTCATTGATTGATTATCAAATACTAAGCCAAACGTGCATGAATGGAATAAATACTGTTTGATCATATTAAACTATTCTTTTATACATTGCTGGATTTGATTTGTTAATATTTTGTTTATGATTTTACATCTATATTCATAAGAGATATTGATCTGTTATTTTCTTGTATTGTCCTGGAGAAGTGTGTCCTCCTCTTTAAGAGATAATGCAAACTTTGTTGTCCTTTTCCTGCCTTCTTTCTCATTATTTGAATTTTTTTAGTATTCCATTTCAATTCATTTTTAAAATTACTCTTTGTATATTTTGTCTGTTTTTAGTGGTTGCTCTATGAATTACAGTATATATTTAACTTTTAACTGCTTACTTAGAATCAATATTTTACCACTTGAAGTATAATGTAAATAACAGATCCCTTTACCTCTCCCCTTATGCCTTAGTGGCCCTATGTATTACATCTATATTCATTGCTAATCCCTTCAGATGATGTTATAATTTTTGCTTTCGATTCTCAACAATATTTTAACAAACTCAAGAAAAGACATATATTTTATGTTTCCCCAAATATTCACAATTTTTCTTGCTCTTCTTTCATTGCACTGATTCCAAGCTTCTTTCTGGTGGAATTCCCTTCTGTTTGATAACTTTCTTAAGCAATTCTTGTGGCGCAGATCTTCTGGACACAAATTCTCTTAGTTATCCTTCATATGAGAATGTTCTTATTTCACTTTCATTCATGAACTATATTTTTTCTGAATATAGAATTCTAGATTGACAGTTCTTTCAGCATTTCTTTCAAAAATGTTCATACACTTATTTCTGCCCTCCAAGATTTCTGATGAGAAAACTGCAATTTGTTTGAATCTCCTGTAAGAAAAACATTATTTTTCTCTGGCTGCTTTTAAGATATTTTTTCTTTGTTGTTAGTACTTAGCAGTTTAATTACAATGTTTCTCAGTTTGAATTTCTTTGAGTTTATCCTGTTTGGGGCTTACTGAATCTTTAAGTTTCTGTCTTTCAGCATATTTGAGAAATTTTCAGCTATTATTTCTTCAACTATTTTTTGCTATAGTACATTATTTCTCCTCACTTTCTGGGACTCCTATAACATGAATGTTAGACCTGTTGTTTTTGACCTGAGGCTCTGTTTCTTGTTTCTTTTTTTTTTTTCTCTATTCCTTAGATTTCATAATTTCTATTGATTTATCCTCAAGTTCACTATTTCCTCTTTCATCTCCAATCAACTCTTGAGCCCATATAATGAAGGTTTTCATTTGTTTGTTTGCTTATTTGGGGGTTTTCTGTTTGTTTATTTTTTTTGCAGAGTCTGGGTTGTTATACTTTTAGTTCTGAAATTTCCGTTTGGTAATTCTTTATATCTTTTTTGCTTAGACTTTCTGTACATTTGCTTCCAGAGTGTTCACTCTTACTTCTTTGAGCACTTTTACAATAGCTGCTTTACTGTCTTCGTCAGATAATCCAACATCTTAATTATCTCAGCATTGGTGTCTGTTCTTTGTCTTTTCTCATGTGAATTGTGTTTTCCTGGGTTCTTGTTTGCCAATTAATTATCCATTATTTTCCAAACATTTTGAACATTACCTTATGAGACTCTAGGTCTTGTTTAAATCCCATGGAAATTGTTGATACTTTGCTTTTTGCAGGGAATAAACCCACTTGGGTTCAGGCCCCATGTTCCAACTAGCCGTTTGTGGTTTCAAAGTACATTCCAGTTTTCCATGCCTTTGCAGTGTTATTTACACCTGGCTTGTGTGTTTGCCACCCAGTGGCCAGTCTAGAACCTGGGCAATTGCCCATCAATTAGTTCCATTCTCAAAGTATGTGGTAAATTGTTTACAATTAGATCCATGCATATGCAGCTCAAGTGAGTCAAGGAGTTCATAAATAATTTCATGGGATTGCTTTCCCAACCCTTATATATCCATGATCTCTCTGACACTTTCTGATACGCTGGGACTCCCTTTTTTGTTCGACAGAAATCTGGGGCTTTAGTTAACCACCCTGACACAAACTTCTGTGACTACACGTGCATTCAGGACCAAGCAGCAAGAGGACAGAGAAAGAAAACAAAGTATTAAATGTTCATGTCCCTCAAGGTTTGAAGCACATGTGGGCCCCTGCAGTCACCACTGTTGCTACCAAAAGATCCCTTTCTTTCTCCTAAAACCAGACCTAGAAGACTTCATCCCCATGTTCTCTCTTTAGTCTGATACTTACTTCCATGTCTTGGACTACTTGAATCCAGGCTAGGGTATATTGGAGGGGAAAAATTGGTAAATTCACTGTCAGGTCAGTGGTACTTCAAATTATAGTAAGACCCTCAAATAGATGTTCTATACATTCTGTCCAGGTTTTATAGCTGCATTCACTGTGAGTGACAGGTTGGAGTGTATTACTCCATCGGACTCAGAACTGGAAACCCTGAATAGTTTTTTTTAAGTTAAGTTCATAAAAATTGTTACTTTGCAAGTAGTTTAGATTCAAGGGGCTGTCTATGGAAAAAATATTAGAGATAGAGATGGGAATCCCCTGGTGGTCCAGTGGTTAGAACTCAAGTGCTTCCACTGCAGGGGATCTGGGTGTTTGATCCCTGGTAGGGGAACTAAGATCCCACAAGTCGTGTGGCATAGCCAAAAAAAATAAGAGAGAGAGAGAAAGGAAAGGAAGGAAGGAAGGAAGGAAGTTGGAGAGGGAGGGAAGGAGGGAGAAGGGAAGGAAGGGAGGGAAGAAGGAAGGAAGGAAGGGAAGAAAGAAAGAAAGAAAGAAAGAAAGAAAGAAAGAAAGAAAGAAAGGAAGGAAGGAAGGAAGGAAGGAAGGAAGGAAGGAAGGAAGGAAGGAAGGAAGGGAGGGAGGAAGGAAGAAGGAAAGGAAAGGAAGGAAAGAAAGGGAGGGATGGAGGAAAGACCAATAAGGAGAGAGGAAGAGAGGGAAGCTAGAAAGATAGACATTAATCTCAGAAACCTGATTGGAGGGAAATGAAGAAAACTTCTTTAAGAAATGACAAGTTGGGCTTCCCTGGTGGCGCAGTCGTTGAGAATCTGCCTGCTAATGCACAGGACACGGGTTCGAGCCCTGGTCTGGGAGGATCCCACATGCCGCGGAGCAACTAGGTCCGTGAGCCACAACTACTGAGCCTGCGCATCTGGAGCCTGTGCTCCGCAACAAGAGAGGCTGCGATAGTGAGAGGCCCGCGCACCGCGATGAAGAGTGGCCCCCGCTTGCCACAACTAGAGAAAGCCCACTCACAGAAACGTAGACCCAACACAGCAAAAATAAATTAATTAATTAAAAAACTCCTACCCCCTAACATCTTAAAAAAAAAAAAAAGAAATGACAAATTATTTCCTTTGTCTGAGAAAGAGACCATGGTGAGGAAGTCAGATTCCCTAAATGTGTGTGTAGAAGTTATACTCATCATCATATAGTTTTTGTCATCAAGTGGATTAGAAATGCCAGTCTGTTTTTTGCAAAATTAAAAAGGCAAAAACAATGCTTAACCTGGAAACTTTGGAGATTAGTGTAGGGAAAGCCTTCTCTCAAAAAGCTTTCAAGATATAAATACCTAGGTGTTATTAAAATAAAGCATGAAGCATAATACAACCTTATGAGAGGGAATTGCATGCACAATTTTAAAATATATCCTTAGATTTTTCCAATAAACTGAAATACGCTGAGAGTAGAAATTTTAACTTTGAGAAAGGTTTTAACTCAAGTATGAATAAAAACAGATCAAATGTTGCTAAGTGTTTATACATTTATATCTCATGATATAATTTTATATGAAGCAAATAAAGATTAGGAATCTCTATTCATTATGAACTGTTTTAATCTTAAAAGCATATTTAAATGGTAAACCTACTATAGCACTATTCATGTTTATGAGACTACTATGAATAAAAAACTCAATATGCAAATTTAAAACATCATTTTTCTCTGTACATTTTTCCTGTTCTATTGTGTTCTTCTTAAAATGGACAAACCAGAGTAAAATTCATAATACTCCAGAGCTAGACATTGAAAAAGGAAAAGTAAAATTTTCACATTGTACCTCACTTTAGATGTTGTGGAGAGGGGGCTTTTAAAGGATGGCGTTAATATAGAAACCCAGAAATGTGTAAATCTTGTCTTGTCCCAGCCACCTCTCATCCCCACAATGTCCCCATGGAAATACATGTATAAATAAAAATGGCAGAGCAAGGCAAATTAACCGTCATTATTAACTTGGACTTTGGTCCCAGTGACTAAGCAGATCCAGAACTCTAGTCAGCTGGGCTGGACCAATGTAAATCTCCTTTCTCCTACTTAGAAGCTAAAGAGAGGGATAAACTAAAGCATGCTGAATGGCCTACAATTCTTCTAAGCCCAATTAAAATCTTAGATTTTACCACAGATTACAATATGGGCTGGTTTTGAGACCATCTTTTCTGAAAGGAAAGGTGAGAGTATTTGTCCCCAAACTTAAGCCACCTGCCCCAGCATTCCTAGCCCAGGACAAAAGCCTGAGGTCTATTTGTCTTGTGGAAAGAGAAGAGCGTTTCCAAAGAAAGGAAGTAAAAGTTACTGCAAATGCAGGAGTGAGAAGTAAAATGAGAGAGACCTAACCGGGATGGCCTTAGGTCTGACTCTCCAGCCCCCTCTTAGAATCAGTTTTAGATTCTTGAATCTAACTAATCCTCTGGGAGACATAAGGATTGAAATAAAAGCAACAAAGAGACTTTCTTCTTCTAGAGAAACATACTACTCTCCAGGAATTGGCCCAGCGTTTTCTTACCTTTTTAAAACACACCACATCTTTCAGGGATGTGTCCATACAGCAATTCTTAGATTCCTATCTTTAATTATAACCAAATACCCAAACTTCATCTTTAAAAGTAGAGATTTTGTTGTTTGAAATTATATACATGCTCTTGTACTGATCCACAGAGAAATTAATTGTTGGCTCACTTTTCTACCAACTTTCACAGCCAAGAAAGATTTTTCACCTATTTTTCTCTGTAACTTTGCATTTTGCCGTGTATAAGTTTCCCATCACTGCTGTAACAAATTACCACAAACTTCGTGGTTCCAAATCTGTGAGCTGGATTAGGTCCAGGAATTGGATATGAGGACTTGAATGCTCACCTTGGTGACCTGAATCAAATTTCTCCCCTTTTTCCACATAAGAGAAGCAACACACATGCAGTAAACTGCACATCCACTTCATCCCTAGGGATTCCATGATAGATGAATCACTGCCACAAGTCCCTGTCAGTCAAACACTCTGATTGCCACTTTCTCTTTGCAGCTTAACAAGATATTGTACTCCTATTGTGTCTGCTAGTTAAGCACTGACATGTGGCCTCTACTACTCTGTGGTCCCATTTTTCCATTGAAATCTAGAAGTCTAGGGCCTCTCCTACTATGCCTAGCAGCCTCTCCTACTATGATCACCAGCCTGCAGAGGACAGCCACTTACAAGGAGTTTTTCCTTATCAATACATTTCTGAATGCTCAGGTGAAGAAGGCTTCCTCTTGGGAGAGTGGGTAGCTGAGCAGATTGTGTATAATATACTCATCCCAACATTCACACCTCCCTGAGCCTTTGGACTCCTTTCACCATAACATTCCGGGGGAGCTCCAGCATTTCTTCCTCATTGACTCTAGGCCATCATTGAGTCTAGTCTTCAATTCACCATATTTACATCATTCCTAGGTGGTTGAGCCAACACAGTGAATCCCAAAATCCAGGTAAAGGCAACTTAGCTTAAAACCCTGAGAAGCTACTTTTATGTATGCTACACAGACTCCTACTGATACAACTTGACAAGGTCCTGAAGCTATTTCCTCCCCAGCCAGGCACTGTACTTCTTTTTCTGGGCTCTCCTGTGTACCCTTATTCTATTATTAAATGACTGTGTAGCCTTACGCAAGTCACTCCATGTATATAAGCCTCATCTTTAAATTAAGGTAACAATACCTACTTCATAGGGTTGATGAATGGAATAAATAAAGCTCCTGGCACAGAGCCTAAGAGAGAAGAAGTACAAAGAACATTGGCGTTTCTTCCCTCCTCTAAGGATCAACCTTGAACCAAATCCTCAGATACAAGCAAAAAGAATCAACAGAGAATTCAACTACTTTAAGTTACCAAGATTCCTTCTAACTTAGGACTAAGGAAATGTTAAGTATGAAAAAAACATTTTACTTTACTTTAGCCTACCTCACACATAGCAGGCACTTCAAAATATTATTTGTAGAATTAAATCCTAATCCAAAATTTGAGTCTGTGTAACTGTCCTTAGAGTTCATTCTCCTTCAAGCATTATGTCTGAAGAAAAAAATCTGCAGGATTTCCAGATTTACCAGTAAAAGACAAATGCATCATAAATTGGTGTTTTAATTACTCATGAGTGGGACTGATGCTGAGCCTTGAGTATACTTAACAGGTTTTGTTTTTCATGAAAGCCTTCATTTCCGTTGACATTGGCAATCAGATTACGAATCTTAGCTCCAGTGCAGTAATTATGTCAAACTCAGCTTGGGAGGGTAAAAGTGTTCGGTGGAGAGCAGTTGCCCTTGTTCAGAAGGAACAAGCACAGAAAGGATAAATGGTTACTTATCAAATTCATCCTACTTGGGGAATGACAAAGTTTTTGAAGAGTCACAGGAATAAAACTGCTGTTAGGAATCTAATTTCCATCTTGTACAGAAGAAATAAATAGAAGGATACTAACAGTGGACAATAGAAAGTTCATTTATTTACTAACATATTCTATTCTCCTATTGCCTAGGAGGAAAGTGTAAACATACCATCTCCCAACATGTTTTAATTTATACTAACACTTTCACCAATTAAGTTGTTGGGGAACGCCCTTTTAAAAGCTGATGCATTTAGGACTAGCTTGCCATCTACTCGTGATGTCAATGCTAATTGCTTTAAGAATCTACAGTTTGGAGAAATAGCCATATGCAACTATTGCTCAGGCTATGACCATCCTTTTGGAAAGAAACTTTCTTAACAGCAAAAAGATGCAATGTATAAACACAGAGTCTAGAGTCATATATTAGAAATGCATTCATTCCAAATATTTCTCCAACGTGTAAAATGGAGATACAAAATAACCATTCCATGATGTGCTTCAAAAATGTACCAGATGTATTTCTCCATTCTTGCGGGAACCTGTGGATTAGCCTTCCCACGTGAGCTATCCCTGTGCAGGAAGATCATTTCCTCCTACTTCTCCCACAAACTCTGCTGCAATTTGCAGGACATTATGGGAAATTCCCCACAATATGTGGGACACTTCCATCTCTCACTGGAATTTTGTAGGCATGCGCTGCCCTGGTTTGAAGCAGGGAATCAAGATATTTGTGTCATATGGTGAGATCTAACATAGTGCTTCATGAGGGGAACAGTAGGCTGCCTCTCTTTTCCAAAGGCATTAGCACTGACGGTACAGCCCATTCATTTAATCAAACTGCAGAATAGAAAGGCATAACCATTAGCTACAGATATCCCTGCTGATTTAACAGTGCTAGAAATTGCAGAATCACATCTCTGTGCCACTTCCTTCCAGGGAAGGAAGGAGCTGGAGAACAAATCCAAAAATGTGTTGGGTTCTCCTCTTAAGAGAAGCTTACACTCTATCTTTCTGTTTGCTCTGGGCACCACAGAAATTTTGAGCTGCTACAAATCCTTGTTGTTGTTGAATTTTATTCCCCTGGTAGGCCTGACAGACCCAGAAGTAGGGAAATAATTACTTTTAAACTTGAAACCTGAATTGTTTATCTAACCTAGGTTTCCATTTAGTCAAGGAAGAGATATATTTTCAAGTAAATTTTCTCTTGAAAAGTAATGATTCCATTTAAGGGGGAACATGTTTTATGAACCTCAAATATTAAAATCTCAATTTTATGAAATCCTAAATTTGAAAAAAATAAGTTACATAATTTTAAGAAACATTCATCATTCATTTCAGGTGTTTCTGTATTTCTCTTTTTCTTTTTCTTTTTCAAAATATACTATAAAAAATACACCAAAGTGTAAGAAAAGCCCACGGAGTGTGTCTAAAAGTAAGTGCCCAATAATAACTGATTTGACCAATTCCAAGTGATCAGCTTGAGCTTATGCCTGTGACTTCTGTGATAGTACTATGAGTCACCAGGACATAAAGTTTATGTCCCTATTTTAAAATGACCAAATGGATTCACAAATGGAATAGTTAATTACCCTGAAATACAGTTGATCTAATCATGAATTGTGATTGGTTATTAATAGGAAGAAATTAAAAATTCAGTCTGCACATGATTAGTTCAGTGGCAATCCTGGAGACACATGTATTGTCAGAGATGATATTTTTAAATAAAACAAAATAAAGCTCTGACAAATTATCACAGTGGCCTTCACTGTGGAACACTCCTAAAAGAGAGAAAAAAAACGAATCAGATTTCACCTCTGAGATTTTTATTAAATGTCCGTAGTAAAGACACAAAACCATAACCACCTTGAAAATAGCTCCAAATTTCTCTAAACAGTTGTATAAAATATTTTTTTCTCATCTCCCTCTCAGCTATCAGCCCAGCCCACTGTTTTGCAGCTCCCTTCCCACAACATACACACACAAACACACAGGTAGGTAGAAGCAGCTTTCACTGAAGTTACCAATGATAAAGATCTAATTAACATAAATAAAATTGGTAAATATAATTGATATATTTTAGTCCTCATCTTACTCAACCCCTACAAAAACATGGGCCACTCTTTATTAGTCTTTTCTTGAAACACCCACTTCCCTTGGCTTCCATAACATGTCATTCTGGTTTCCCTTCTACTCTGACCATTCCTCTCTGCAGAACCATTCTCTCCTCCCTGGACATTACTGTTTGTGTTAAGTTACCCTCTCTTTTCACTACACACCGTCTTTCCACACAATCTTTTTGAAACCCATACAATTTTTATGGAGATAAATCAGAAACTTAACTCTTCAATCTAGACCTAACATTCAAGGTAACCAACTGCCTTGGCATGCTCACTCGGCTCTCTTACAGAATCACATACATAAATTGTTCAGAACTGATCTTGTAGTAGTTTTCTATTCTAAATTTTGTTTTCTCCCAATGTTTCCTCATGGCACCAACAATGATCTAGTTGTGCAAGTCAGAAACCTGGGAGCCACTTTTAACAGCTCTCTTCACCAATTCTTCCCCATATCACCAATCCATCAGAAACTCCAATAAAATTTCCTTCTAATTTTCCATAGAAGTCATCTATTTCTGTTCACCTCTGATGCCACCACCTTCATTCAGGCTAGCTTATACCTTATGTAAACCATCAAACTAGTCTCACGAACTGGTCTTTCCACTTCTCATCTTGCCCCACTCAAACTAAAGCCCCACCAAAGCCAGAGTAAAGGAAGTAAATAAAGAACTAAATTTGATTATGACACTCAGTGAATAAAACACCTCAGTAGTTTTCCAACTGCTCTTAGGTAGACACCAAGGCTCTTAATGCTGTCTCCTCTACACAGCTCATTAGCACATCGCCTACACTCTCCTTCCCGTATTGTCTGTTTCTGGCATACCTACATTTTTCCAGTTCCCATAACGTACTAGGTTCCTTCTTGCCTCACATGGTATCTCCTCTGATGAACACTCTTTCCCTCTCATCTCAGTCAGTTCTTCCTGCAGATCTCAGTTTCAATATCAGGTCCTTGGAAAAGCCTTCCATGTCTTCCCTGACTAGACCAAACCCCTCATAATATGCTCTTATAATAACATCCCCGTACCTGTATTTTGTGGTACTTAGTACAGTTATAATAAGGAAATTATCTGCATGATGATCAGATATATATTTATACATATGCGGTAAGTTCCATGAGGGCAGTGAAGGGTCTGGTATTCCCTGCTCCAGTATATTGTAAGTGCTAAATCGATATTTGTTGAACAAATTAATTAATGAATTATGAATTCTGGAAACTCTTATTAAATGAAGATGGATACTCCCTAAAAATATTGAACAGCCAAAGAACAACTACTTAAGTGACCATAGAACCCAACATTCATAAACGGTGAGGCTAATGCTGTTGATAATGATTAAAATGAAGGTGGTGACAATGATAATGCTGATGATAATGGCGGTTAGCTAATACTCAATCAGCTTTATTTCGCACATGGGTAAAGTGCCGGTGTAATCCTCTTCCCAGTCCTAAAAGTAAATATTGCTGTCTCCTTTTTATGAGGACACTGAAATTCAGAAAGATGAAGATGATTTATCCAAACACTATTGGTAAAATTTGATGACCCTCTCAAGTATGTTTCTGCTATTTTTATCTGTGAGGTAGAAAAGTATTTCTAACTCCCTCTACAGTCCAATAATACTGACCTTCATATATTTAGTGACCTGGGGGTGTGGGGGCGGCTTGCTGACCTTTAAAAATGAGCTTATTCACAAACATTACCAATAATTTAAGTGTATTATTGTTCATCATTAGTAAGTGGAACTCTGCTCTTTGATACTGCAAAAGTATTTACTTAGAATGTAATGTGTCCAGAAAGCTAACTAGCGAGTTGATTTTGACTTTTGAATTTCTTTTCCTTACTAGAGTGTTCTCTCTAAAAACTTGACCAACTTCCTAAGTTAAAAAGGGAGGGTAGAAGATGGTGGTGTGGGAGGATGCAGAGTTCGCATCTCCCCACAAGTAGGGCACCTGCCAGATGCTGGTGAGGGAGACACCCAAGGAGATGGGAAGAACCCCCAAGCAAACCGGTAGGATGGGGGGGGGAACTGAGGGGGGAGGAGAAGTGGAGGCCAGACAGGACCAGCACCCCTGAGGGGTGGCTGAGATGGGGGAGGGGTTCCCACACCTGGAGGGACCCTTGGGGGCTCAGATCAGCGGTGTGCAGGCCCAGCGTTTCCCCTGCCCAATCAGCTAGAGAAGTCTGCCCAGGTCTCAGGCCGGGTCCTACACCCTCAGAGGTCCCCTCCGGGCTGGGTTGCTCCTGGGGACTTAGGAGGGAGGCAAGGAGAGAACAGAGAGGCAGGCGGGAGGAGCCCTCCAGGACTACAGGAGCGGGAAAGGAGTGGAGGGCTTTGCCCCACCCACTTGGGCATGGGGAGCCTGCTGAGCTCCCAGGCTGATCTCCCGCCCTCTAAAGCCCACTCCAGGCCATGTGGGTCATGGGGACATAGGAGGGAGGCCAGGGAGATCAGGAGAGGCAGGTGGGAGGGACCATCCAGGACCAGAGAAGCAGGAGAGGAGTGGAGGGCATTTGCCCCACCCACTCAAACCCAGGAAGCCTGCTGGGCTCCAAGGTGGGGTCCCCCACCCTCTGAGACCAGGGGCTGGAGGCATGCCTGGGCCCCTTCTTTTCTGTTGAACCTAAGCCCCATCCCACACACCCCCAGGGCCTTTTCCAGCCCTGTGGGTCCTAAGCATAGGCCCTGCCCACCACCCAAATGTCGCCCTTGCTTAGGCCCTGGCCTACACAGCCAAGGCCTTTTCCACCTTTTGGGTTTTTTTCCTCCTCTTTTTTACTATTGTGGTTCTTTCTTACCTTCTGGTTGTTGTATCATCTGTATTTTTACTTTTATATTTTTTCTAACATATATGTTAGCTTCCTAGTCTAATTTTATTTTTTAATTTGTTATTGTTCTTTTTTTTTTTTTCTGCCACGCCCCACGGCTTGCGGGATCTTGGTTCATGAGCCGGGGGTCAGGCTGAAGCTCCTGCAGTGGGAACTCCAAGTCCAAACCACTGGACTAACAGAGAACCTCAGACACCAGGGAATATTCATCGGACTGAGGTCTCCCAGAGGTCCTCATCTCAGCACCAAGACCTAGCTCTACCCAACAGCCTACAAACTCCAGTATTGGAAACCTCAGGCAAAACCACCAGTAAGACAGGAACACAATCCCACTCACAGAAAAAAAAAAGGAAAAAAGATTGAGACAGCAAAAAAAATATATTATGGATGAAGAAGCAAGGTAAAACCCTACAAAACCAAATAAATGAAGAGGAAATAGGCAATCTACCTAAAAAAGAATTCAGAGTAATGTTAGTAAAGATGATCCAGAATCTCAGAAATAGAATGGAGGCAGGAATTGAGAAAATACAAGAAATGTTTAACAAACATCTAGAAGAACTAAAGAACAAACAAACAGAGATGAGCAACACAAGAACTGAATGAAAAAATACACTAGAAGGAATCAATAACAGAATAACTGAGGTAGAAGAATGAATAAGTGAGCTGGGAAACAAAATGGTGGAAATAACTTATGAGGAGCAGAATAAAGGAAAAAGAATGAAAAGAATTGAAGACAATCTCAGAGACCACTGGGACAACACTAAATGCACCAACATTCGAATTATAGGGGTCTCAGAATAAGAAGAGAAAACAAAAGGGTCTGAGCAAATATTTGAACAGATTATACTGGAAAACTTCCCTAACATGAGAAAGGAAATAGTCACCCAAGTGTCCAAGAAGCACAGAGAGTCCCATACAGGATAAACCCTGGGAGAAACACAGCAAGACACATATTAATCAAACTAACGAAAATTAAATTCAAAGAAAAAATATTAAAAGCAGCAAGGGAAAAATAAAAAATAACATACAAAGGAATCCCCATAAGGTTATCTGCTGATTTTTCAGCAGAAACTCTGCAGGCCAGAAGAGAGTGACAGGATATACTTAAAGTGATGAAAGAGAAAAATTACAGCGAAGATTACTCTACCCATCAAGGATCTCATTCAGATTTGATGGAGAAATCAAAAGCTTTTCAGACAAGCGAAAACTAAGAGAATTCAGCACCACCAAACCAGCTTTACAACAAATGCTAAAGAAACCTCTCTAGGCAGAAAACACAAGAGAAGAAAAAGACCAACAAAAACAAACCCAAAACAATTAAGAAAATGGTAATAGGAACATACATATCGATAATAACCTTGAATGTAAATGGATTAAATGCCCCAACTAAAAGACACAGACTGGTTGAATGGATACAAAAACAAGACCCATAAATATGCTGTCTACAAGAGACCCACTTCAGGCCTAGGGACACATACAGACTGAAAGTGAAGGGATGAAAAAAGATATTCCATGCAAATGGAAATCAAAAGAAAGCTGGAGTAGCAATACTCATATCAGACAAAATAGACTTTAAAGTTACAAGAGATAAGGAAGGACACTACATAATGGTCAAGGGATCAATCCAAGAAGATGATATAACAATTATAAATGCTTATGCACCCAACATAGGAGCACCTCAGTACATACAGCAAATACTAACAAACATGAAAAGGAAATCAACAGT
Organism: Orcinus orca; assembly: GCF_937001465.1. Lineage (NCBI taxonomy): Eukaryota > Metazoa > Chordata > Mammalia > Artiodactyla > Delphinidae > Orcinus > Orcinus orca. Next base: position 35,396,828 of record NC_064565.1, on the reverse strand, counting down.
AACACAATAAAAGTAGGGGACTTTAACACCCCACTTACACCAATGGACAGATCATCCAAACAGAAAATAAATAAGGACCTTTAAATGACACAACAGACCAGATAGATTTAATTGTTATTTATAGAACACTCCACTCAAAAGTGGCAGAATACACTTTCTTCTCAAGTGCGCATGGAACATTCTCCAGGATAGATCACATCTTGGGTCACAAAGTAAGCCTTGGAAAATTTAAGAAAACTGAAATCATATCAAGCATCTTTTCTGACCACAACACTATGAGTTTGGAAATCAATTACAGGAAAAAAATTGTAAAAACCACAAATACATGGAGGCTAAACAGTGTGATACTAAAGAACCAAGAGATCACTGAAGAAATCAAAGAAGAAATTTTAAAATACACAGAAACAAATGACATCGAAAACACAACAACCCAAAACCTATGGGACGCAGCAAAAGCAGTTCTAACAGGGAAATTTATAGCAATTCAATCTCACCTCAAACAACAAGAAAAATCTCAAATAAACAATCTGACACTACACCTAAAGAAACTAGAGAAAAAAGAACAAAGAAAACCCAAAGTCAGTAGAAGGAAAGAAATCATAAAGATCAGAGCAGAAATAAATGAAATGGAAATGAAGAAAACAATAGCAAAGATCAATAAAACTAAAAACTGGTTCTTTGAGAAGATAAACAGAATTGATAAACCCTTAGCCGGACTCATCAAGAAAAACAGGGAGAGGACTCAAATAAATAAAATTAGAAATGAAAAAGAAACCACAACTGACACCTCAGAAATACGAAGGATTATAAGAGACTACTATAAACAACTATATGCCAATAAAATGGACAACCATGAAGAAATGGATAAATTATTGGAAAGGTACAATTTTCCAAGACTGAACCAAAAGTTAGAAAATATAAACAGACTTATCACAAGTAATGAAATTGAAACTGTAATTAAAAACCTTCCAACAGGGCTTCCCTAGTGGCGCAGTGGTTAAGAGTCTGCCTGCCAATGCAGGGGACACGGGTTCGTGCCCCGGTCTGGGAAGATCCCACATGCCGCGGAGCGTCTAGGCCCGAGAGCCATGGCCGCTGAGCCTGCGCGTCCGGAGCCTGTGCTCCGCAACGGGAGAGGCCACAACAGTGAGAGGCCCGCGTACCACCAAAAAAAAAAAAAAAAAAAACCTTTCAACAAACAAGAAGTCCAGGACCAGATGGCTTCACAGGTGAATTCTATCAAACATTTAGAGAAGAGCTAACACCCATCCTTCTCAAACTCTTCCAAAATATTGCAGAGGGAGGAACACTCCCAAACTCATCCCGTGAAGCCACCATCACCCTGATACGAAAACCAGAAAAAGATATCACAAAAGAAGAAAATTATAGACCAATATCACTGATGAACATAGATGCAAAAATCCTGAACAAAATACTAGCAAACAGAATCCAACAACATAGTAAAAGGATCATACACCATGATCAAGTGGGATTTATCCCAGGGATGCAAGGATTCTTCAATATTTGCAAATCAATCAATGTGATACACCATATTAACAAATTAAGGAATAAAAACCATATGATCGTCTCAATAGATGCAGAAAAAAGCTCTTGACAAAATTCACCACTGATTTATGATAAAAACTCTCCAGAAAATGGTCATAGAGGGAACCTACCTTAACATGATAAAGGCCATATATGACATACCCATGGCAAACATCATATTCAAGGGTGAAAAACTGAAAGCATTTCCACTAAGATCAGGAACAAGACGAGAATGTCCACTCTCCCCACTCTTATTCAACATAGTTTCGGAAGGCCTAGCCATGGCAATAAGAAAAGAAAAAGAAATAAAAGGAATCCAAATTGGAAAAGAAGAAGTAAAACTGTCACTGTTTTCAGATGACATGATACTATATATAGAAAATCCTAAAGATGCCACCAGAAAACTATTAGAACTAATCAATGAATTTGGTAAGGTTGAAGGACACAAAATTAATGTACAGAAATCTCTGGCATTCCTATACACTAAGAATGAAAAACCAGAAAGAGACATTAAGGAAACAATCACATTTACTAGCACAACAAAAAGAATAAAATACCTAAGCATAAACCTACCTAAGGAGGCAAAAGACTGGTACTCAGAAAACTATAAAGCACTGATGAAAGAAAGAGGACATAAACAGATGGAGAAATATACAATGTTCTTGGATTGGAAGAATCGGTATTATGAAAATGACTATACCACCCAAAGCAATCTACAGATTCAATGCAATCCCTATCAAACTACCAATGGCATTGTTCACAGAATTAGAACAAAAAATTTTACGATTTGTATGGAAAAACAAAAGCCCCTGAATAGCCAAAGCAATCTTGAGAAAGAAAAACAGAGCAGGAGAAATCAGGATCCCTGACAGACTATACTACAAAGCTACAGTAATCAAAACAGGATGGTACTGGCACAAAAACAGAAATACAGATCAATGGTACAGGATAGAAAGCCCAGAGATAAACCCACACACATATGGTCACCTAATTTATGACAAAAGAGGCAAGGACATACAATGGAGAAAAGACAGCCTCTTCAATAAGTGGTGCTGGGAAAACTGGACAGCTACATGTAAAAGAGAAATTAGAACACTACCTAACACCATACAGAAAAATAAACTCAAAATGGATTAAAGACCTAAATGTAAGGCCAGACACTATAAAACTCTTATAGGAAAAACACTCTTTGACATAAATCACAGCAAGATATTTTTTGACCCACCTCCTAGAGTAATGGAAGTAAAAACAAAAATAAATAAATGCGACCTACTTAAACTTAAAAGCTTTTGCACAGCAAAGGAAACCATAAACAAGATGAAAAGACAACTGTCAGAATGGGAGAAAATATTTGCAAATGAAACAATGGACAAAGGATTCATCTCCAAAATATACAAACAGCTCATGGAGCTCAATATCAAAAAAACAAACAATTCAATTAAAAAATGGGCAGAAGACCTAAATAGACATTTCACTAAATAAGACATACAGATGGTGAAGAGGCACATGAAAAGATGCTCAACATCATTAATTATTAGAGCAATGCAAATCAAATCTATAATGAGGTATCACCTCACACCAGTCAGAATGGCCATCATCAAAAAATCTAGACACAATAAATTCTGGAAAGGGTGTGGTGAAAAAGGAATCCTCCTGCACTGTTGGTGGGAATGTAAATTGGTAAAACCACTGTGGAGAACAGTATGGAGGTTTGTTAAAAAACTAAAAATAGAACTACCATACGACCCAGCAATCCCACTACTAGGCATATACCCTCCGAAAACCATAATTCAACAAGAGACAGGTACCACAATGTTCATTGCAGCACTATTTACAATAGCCAGGACATGGAACCAACCTAAATATCTATCAACAGATTAATGGATAAAGAAGATGTGGCACATATATACAATGGAATATTACTTAGCCATAAAAAGAAACGAAACGGAATTATTTGTAGTGAGGTGATTGGACCCAGAGTCTGTCATACAGAGTGATGTAAGTCAGAAAGAGAAAAACAAATACCTTATGCTAACACATATATATGGAATCTAAAAAAAAAGAAAAAAAATCGTACTAATGAACCTAGTGGCAGGGCAGTAATAAAGACGTAGACACAGAGAATGGACTTGAGGACATGGGGTGGGAGGGGGAAGCTGGGGCAAAGTGAGAGTAGCATCGACATATATATACTACCAAATGTATAACAGTCAGTTAGTGGGAAGCAGCAGCATAGCACAGGGTGATCAGCTCGGTGCTTTGCGATGACCTAGAGGGGTAGGATAGGGAGGGTGGGAGGGAGGCTCAAGAGGGAGGGGTTATGGGGATATATGTATGCATATGGCTGATTCACTTTGTTGTACAACAGAAGCTAACACAGTATTGTGAAGCAATTATACTCCAATAAAGATCTATTAAAAATAAAAATAAAAAGGGAGGGGAGACGGTTTAACTTTTTATAACATTAAAACAGAAACTCTATTCATAGTATAGAAAGTAGGACTATACAAACTTTAATAATAGATCTTCTAGAAAGAAAGAGCAAATTTATTATTCCCTTGACTCTATTTTACGTCTCTAATAAACGTTTTCATATTTGTTATTCCAAACTAAACTTTAAAAGTGTAACTGAAAAACATACTGTGATAATATGGAATGTACCAAAGAAATTAGCAAACAACAACAAATAATTATTCCTTTCTTGTATACTCACCTTCATAAATCTTTTATCACTTTCAACGGCATAACTACCATACAGTGAGGCTGAATAAGTACTAATAAACTGAAGCCATGACTTATCAATATAAAATAAACCTCAATGGTTAGTAAACTTTCTAAGTGTCAGAAAAGATTTTTCCAACATGGACCAAGAGTCCATGATTAATATTGAGTAATTTTTCTAAGATAGGTACAATGTGCCCCTATCTGCTTAGCATTTGTTGTATATAAATTAGATGACCCTTCTGTCATCTAATTTTTTAGAATATATAATTTACAATATAAACTATTTGGATAAACCTGTGAAAATGATAGCTGATCCTGTTTTAAGAAACGTGTCACTCTGTCTCATAAGAAGTCATGCAATACTGAGACCTAATGATGGTTTTACAACAGTTTTCCGGCATATTTTCTACATTGCATGCATTTTCACTTCCAGCCATGAACCCAGTACTTAACAAGACAGAAAATTAATAATTCAGCTGAACATGTTTAACCAGGTAATGCAATCACATGCTAACTCCCAGCTGACCGAGCTTTATTTCAGTTTTTAGATAGAGATTTTAAGTCATCTGATACTATGACCAAGGCAACTGGGATTGCAATGCACCAAAAAGCATAATAGGTATACACCTAAAAAGTGCTTTTCTTCTGTGTTTGCACTAAACAGGGGAGAATGGAGTTTGGGGAGGGGGATGCCAAGCTGACACTCCATCCGTAACTTGTTCCATTTTGTCTCGTTATTACAGCGCATATGGCTCGTACCATACTGATCTGAGATCCCTCCAACACGTAGGAATAAGCAGAAAAAGTGAGGAATTAAGTGTTAGCTTTCACTTTGAGTTTCCCAGCTTTGCATATTTTCTCTAAGAGTATTATTTAAAAGTTGTTAATTTCCTTTTATAACAGTTTTTTTTAATGGAAGAAATTCTTCATAGAAGTGCAAGGAGATGGCATAATAGACTGTAAATGTTCTAAAGATGTTGCATACTTGGGGACTTTTTGAAATGCAGATTATGCAAATACCATCAAGTACTTCGAAACATTGCTGATTATTTTTAATTCAACTCACTACACTTATTTTATTTAGGGGTATTAGAATCTGCCTTTAAAGTAAAAATTGAATATTTTAAATAATACCACTTACCTAGTAGATTATAATAATTCCACCAAAGCTATTATAGTATGTACATTCATATTTAGAACAAATCTTGAAAATCTGAGGCACAACAAAAATCTTTATGCACAGCTCTTCCTCAGAGCAGACAGAATTCAAGCTGCAATTTTAAAATCAGATACACCTTCAGCAACTCACCATCATATTTAGCATAAGTAAACATTCTCTAATTTCCCATAATATCAGGTCACTAGGGGGCAACTCTTTCATCCATGGCAATATGTTTTGGGACTTTTTCTTCCCTGGAAAAGTTTTAAATAGTAGGTTCCCCTACAGGGCACTAATTAGCTGTGAGTTGTCTTCTGGATAGTTTAGAGCTTAAATAACACATTTTAACCAAGTTGACAAGTTCCACAACCTTGAAATGCAAAAATCACTACAGGTATAATTTCAGGGCCTTCATTATATTAACATGATGTCAAAAGAAAAGTGCATTTTCAATCATTTATTTAGAAGATGAAAGAGATCAGATTATTTTATTCACCTAGAATAATTTAAGTGGATATCTAAACCTTATCTAGCATGTACATGAACCATTTAACTTTTTCTCCTTTAATATATTAAAATAATGTAAATTGATAATTTTACAATAAACGTATTGCATAGTAAAAACCTCTCTTCTTTGTATTTTACACAGTAACTATTTAGTAGATATGGTATAGAAGTTTAAATATTAAAATATTTTCAAGTCCTAAGTCTAGAGTGATAACTTTAATTTGTTTATTATTCACTCATATGTTTCTGGTTTATTTTATATATTTGCCTAACTGTGCACAGAGTTCCAAAAAATTAATGAAGAGAAAAAGTACTCAACAGTAAGGAATATGTTAGGAGCAATGTTTACTCCAGTTACAAATGACCTTGTAAATTTTGAGTGGGAGAGTAAAATAGTAGTGGGTTACTTAAGGCTATTCCTAACCTGAAAATGTTTCCGGTTGTATCCTTCATGCATCTCCACATGGAAATAACATACAGGAATGAAGCAGAAATTCAAAGCTGGTTCAAAAGTGCTAGTTTTGACTGTAACCCAAACCTTTGGTTACAAGCAAAGTTGAACAAAAATTAAGTTCCTAAATAGCAGAAGAAACACATTTTAAAAGCATTTCTGGGGCCCTACTTTTGAAAGGGAACAATATTATATCAATCTTTACAAACAATAGTTGACTCAATGAATATACTGAAAGCAAGTGTATATGGATGAAATTTCCTTGACATCACTTAAAAATAATTAGGGCAGGGAAATACTTGGGATAGAAAGTACTTGGGATTTTACTGAAAACAAGCCATTTGTAAAATAACTGGAGATGTTTAATGACCTTAAAATGTGGGCATGCTTGCACATCTTTCTTTTGGATTGGTAAACTTTTTATTACTAGAGCCTGGTGGGTATATATCCTGCACGTCTAGTGTCAGCACTATCCTCTTTCAAGAAAGAACACTGGTGCCAGCCATGGACCACATCCATAGTGTCCTTAAGTACAGGAAATCTGGGGAATAGAGAGATGGCAGGAGAAAGATCATAGCAAAAAGTGTAATATAATGATAGGATTTTTCTCATGAGTTGACTTGGTCTTAGAAATAATAAGTATGAGAGAAATGACTTGAACTTTGGATTTATAATCAAAGTAGAATTTTTTCTCTAAAGGTCCAGGTGATTTTAAATGCACCTGTCCTGCTAGAATAACCTTTAATAATTGGGAAATAGTTTAAAGAATTTAAAAACAGTAATAGAGGAAGAAAAGACCACAGACTTTTGCCTACTTCCGTGTCAATCATATTCTACAAAGTGCTAGTTACTGTGGGCACTGTTTTCTTAAGTATTGGGTCCAAGGAGTTTATTAACCAAAAACTGATTTTAAAAAATAGCCATAGAAGATATAATAGCTTCCTATTACCAGCGACTCAGAATACACAATTCTAATACTGATTAAAATACACTCGGATATCAAATTTTTCATCCCTCCAAAACACCTTGTAGGTCAGAAGATATATCTGCAATAGTAACTGCTTTATGAAAATGCTTATTAATAATTTGTCATTTTACCTAATTTAAAACCATTAAAATCTTTTGAAACAATTAACTGTCCATTCCAAAAACAAATACCAAATGCATTTGGAGTTCTTAAAGGAAAAGGTGAGTATAATTTGGAGAAGGCAAACGTACTGGAATAGTTGAGACTTGAAATAGGCCTGGAGAGATGGACAGAATTGGGAGAGGCAAAAAGGTGAAAAACAAGGTAGACACAGAATGAAGAGTGAAGAACAAGAATCAGAGCATGACACTGACTTCTGAGGACAGAGAGATTCACCTGACCAGGGTGAGGTGTGCTTCTGAGGAAACTGAAATACAAGTGTGAATAAAATGTAAGACTATATAAGGTCTTTAAAGCTAAGCAGAAAAGACATAATGCAATAGGAGAGAGATTACAGATTTGAGTTCAAAAATGTCATGACGGAATGGATGCTTTAGAATCCTAAGTATAGAGATACAAGTATATAGAACGGATTGAAGAGGCATTTGAAGAAGGAAAATGAACTAGGATCTTATTGCAGAATTACAAGCATAAGGTGATTAAGAACTAGGATGGTGTGCTGGCAATCACTAAAGCTAATGGAGTAAGAAAGGTCACCAAAGCATCAAAGACCAACACAGTCGACTAATAGATAAACACACACATGGTAAAATGAGAAAAGCGTAGACTGTGGACTGTGTTTGAATCTTTACTTCATTATTTATTAACTACATGACAATATTCAAGTCACATAATCCCTTCAAATATTTCATTTCTTCATCTGTAAAATAGACACAAAAATATCTGTCATGCGTAAGAAATAAATGAGAGAATGCATATAAAATACCTGGCAATAAATAAATAAATAATAGATGTTATTAATAAGAGACCACAGAATAAGAAAATGTGGAAGTTTTGTAATTTCCCACCATGACCAGACATGTCTTTAATGATCCTCTCTCTCACCCTAACAGATATACTCCAGTGGAAAGAACTGAATCATGGGGTCCCATTTGGTGAATAAATACTCCTAATCATCACTTGTAAAAATATAAATTATTTTCTGTTCTGCTTCTTGTCATTACTCTTTTTCAAACCAATGGCTGCAAAGCAAGTAAGAACTTGGCAGGATGAACCAAACATACAATTTCAGAGATATCTGGACACTGACAAATGTGTCTAAACTAAATTTCTAATATTGATTAGTTTTTGCTTCAAGAACTCCAGATTTTCTTGCTGAGTGTCTTGTGTATTTTTAAACTATTGCTTAGCTTCATGTATTTTTTAATATTTTTAATTGTATTTTTTAACATCAGGTTTTTAGGTGCCTATTTTTGTGAGTTACAGTTATATAACCATCAACAGACACAAAATATAGAATGTTTCCATCATTCCATAAATTTCCTTGTGCCCCCTGTATAATCAATCTCTTCACCTATTCCCAAGCCTAGGCATCCACTGCTCTGTTATCTGTCCCAGTAGTTTTTCCTTTTCTGAATATCATATAAATTGAATACAGTTATGTTTGCTTTTGTATCTGGCTTTGTTCTCTAGACATAAGGCTTGTGAGATTCATCTATGTTGTTGCAAAAGTACTTGGTTCCTTTTTTTGCTGTAATGTTTCATTGTATGGATGTATCACAGTTTGTTTATACTTTCAGTAGTTGATGGAAATTTACAAAATATTGTTTACTGTTGTTTACAGTTTAGAGAGTATGAATAAAGCTACTATAAATATTCACCTAGAGCTTTATGTAGACATATGTTTTCATTTCTCTTGGGTAAATGCCTTGAGTGGGATTTCTAAGTCAAATAAAAATTATATGCTTAATTTTATAAGAAAATTTTAAAACTGTTTTCCAAAGTAGCTGTACAATTTTGCATTCCCATCAGAAACGTACGACTGTTCCAGTTGCTCCATATCCTTTTCAGCACTTAGTACTGTCTTTTGTTTGTTTGTTTTTAATCTTTTTAGTAGGTGTGCAGTTGTATCTCATTGTGGTTCTATTTTGCATTTCCCTATTAGCTAATGATGTTGAAAGTCAATTCATATGTTTATTTGCCATCTGTAGTTCTTCTCTGGTAAACTATTCATTTGCCTTTTTTTAAATTTGGTTAGTTGCTTTCTTATTATTAAGTTGTAAGACTTCTTTATACAATAGTTCTGAATACAATTCTGTTAACAAGTATGTGTTTTGTAAATGTCTTTTTCTCAATTGAGAACCAATCTTTTCATTTTTCTTAACGTGATGAACAAGAGAAGTTTTGTTGAGGAAATCTCAATTATCCGTTTTTTTCTTTTATGATTTTTGTTTTTTGTGTATTATCTAAGAAATATTTTCCTCATCCAAGGTCACAGAGTTTTCCTATGTTTCCTCCTAGAAATTTTATAGTTTTAGGTTGTGCCTTTATATTTAATATATATTCCTAGTTAATTGTTAAATGGCATGAGGAATAGGTTGAAATTAATTTCCAGCACTTTATGGGGTGTTCAATACCGCATATTGAAAAGACTATCCTTCCTCCATTGAATTATCATGCCATCTATGTCTCTATTTCTGGAGTCTCCATCCTACTCCAATGATCTATATTGTCTGACCTTCCACCAAAAGTATACTTGCTAGTTTCTGTAGAATTATAGATAGATTTTAAATAATGAAGTGTGAGTTATCCACTTCGTCTTATTCAAAGCTATCCTTTGCTTCTCCATATACGTTTTAATATCAACCTGTTAATCTCTACACAAAATCCTGCTAGGGTTTTTGGTGGGATCACATTGAGTCACTAGATTGAGTCACTAGATCAAACTGAGGAGAGTTGACATTTTAACAATATTACATCTTCCATCTATGAACATTGTACAGCACTCCATTTATTTGAGTCTTTGATTTTTCTCAACTGTGCTGTAATTTTCAGGGTGCAAATAATGCAAATGTCTTTCTAGTTTTATCCATAAATGTTTCATGTTTGTCAATGTTATTTAAAATGATACTGCTTTTTTTTTTTTAATTTAAATTTCCAACTTTTCCCTGCAAATTTCCTAAGCAGGGAAGTGCAGCAAAGTTTTGTATCCTGAGACCTTGCTAAACTCACATATTAGTTCTTGTAATTTTTTTGTAGATTATTTGGGGCTTTCTATGTGGATACCATGTCTTCAGATGGGAATAGTTTTATTTCTTCTTGTTTAATCTGTATGCCTTTTATTTCTTACTGTATTACTGCACTGGCTAGGAACTCCAGTATCATTTTGAATACGAGTGGTGAGAATGGACATCCTTTACTTGTTCCAGAACTTAGGGGTAAAGAATTCAGCCTTTCACCATTAAGTATCATATTAACTGTAGTTTTTAAATAAATTCCTTTAAAGAAATTGAGGACACTTTCTTCTATTCCTAAGTCCCTGAGAATTTCATCATGAATGGATGTTAAATATAGTCAAATATTTTTTCTGTATCTATTGAGATGATCATACAGTTTCTGTCTTTCAATATGTCTTTCAATATGGTAAATACACTGACTGATTTTCAAATATTGAAGTAAACTTGCTTCCCCTTGGGTCAAAAGGTATTATCTTTTATACATATGGATGGACTTAATTTCCAAGTTTTGTTAAGGATTTGTGTACCTATGTTCAATAAAGAATGTGCTCTGTAGTTTTGCTTTATTTTTTTCTTTCAATTATTAGTATCAGGATAATGCTAGCCTTATAAAATCAGTTGGGAAGTTTTCCTCCTCGTCTATTTTCTTGAAAATTTAGAATAGAATTAGTATTATTTCTTCCAAAAATGTTTAATAGGCTTCACTTATGAAACCACAAAGGAATAAGAAATTGGAATAAGAATAAGGAATTGGAATTTTTGTTTTTGGATTGTTTTAACAATGCATTTAATTTCTTTAATAGGTACAGACATACCAGGGCTGTCTATTTCTTCTTGAGTAAACTTTGACAGTTAATGTTTTTGAGAGAATTTAGCCATTTCATCTAAGTTATCAATTTATTGGCATAAAGTTGTTCATAATATCCCCTTACTGTCCTACTAAGGTCTGAATTTTCTGTAGTGATGTCCTCTCATTCCAAATATTGGTAATTTGTATCTTTTAAAATTTCTTAATCAGTTTGCCTAGTGGTTTATAACAATTTTTGACCTTTTCAGAAAACCAGCTTTTGGGTTTATTGGCTTTCTCTATTGTTTTTTTTTCCTGATCTTCATTATTTTCTTCCTTCTGCTTAGTTTCGGTTTGTTTTGCTCTTTCTTTACTACCTTCCTAAGGTGAAGCTTACATTATTGTTTTGAAATTGTTCTTGGTTTCTAATCCAAGAATTTAATGCTATAAATTTCCCTCTAATTACTGATTTGACTCTGTCTCATAAATCTTGATATGTTCTGTTCATTTTCATTCAAAATATTTTCTAATTTCCTTTGGGACTTCCTCTTTGACACCTGAGTTATAGAGTATTGTTTAATTTTCAAGTATTGGCGAATTTTCTATGTATCATTCTCTTACCAATTTATAGTTTAATTCCACTGTGGTCCTGGAATCTCCTTTGTGTAATTTCAATTTTTAAAAATGAGTTAAGGTTTATTTTACAGCCCAGAATATGGTCTATACATGTACTTGTAAAAACTATACACTCTACTGTTTTGGGGTATAGTGTTCAAGAATGTCTATTAGGCCAAGCTGATTCATAATATTTTTGATGTCTTCATCTCCTTACTGATTTCCTATTTGTTTTTTCTACCAATTACTGAGAGAAGAGTGTTGACATCTTCAAATAAATTGAGAATTGGTCTATTTTTCCTTTCAAGTCTATCATTTTTTGCTTCACATATTTGAAAGCTCTATTATTAGGTGAATGTACATTTAAAATTATGATGTTTTCTTCTTGACTTGAACCTTTCATTATCTAATGTCTATTTTTATCACTGGTAATATTTCTTGCTTCAAAATACATTTTATCTGATGTTAATATAGCCGCTATAGCTTTCATTTGATTAGGATTTACATGTTATATCTTTTTAAATCCTTAAACTTTTAAACTATTTGTATCTTTATATTTAAAGTGCATTTCCTATAAGTAGCATATAATTGGGTCTTGCTATTTTTATCAATTTGTCTTTTAAATGTAAAAGTATATGTGTTTATATTCTATTAAATAATTATTGATCTGGTTGTTTTAAAATTACCATCTTGTTAGATGTACTCTGTCCAAGTTGTTCTTTACTTTTTCTCTCTCCCTGCTTTCTTTGGTTAGCCAATTATTTTTTATAATTTTATTTCATCTCCACTATTGGATTATTAGTCATACCCCTTTTTTGGGGGAACTGGCCATAGGATTTACAATATTCATTTTTTTAACTTATCACAGTCTACCATTAAGTAATGTTATACCATTTCACGTTTAGCATAAAAGTCTTACAGCAATATGCTTCCAATTCCCTCTTCTTATCCTTTTTGTTTTGTCAAACATCTATTTTTACATCTTTTATACCCCCAAAAAATACATTTTTACTCTTTTGCTTTAGGCAGTCTATTATCTTCTAAAATGATTAAATATTTTAAAATCTTTTAAATTTAACTAGTTTATATCATTACCTCTGCTCTTTATTTGTGTATGTGTGTAGATACAAGTTTCCATTGGGTTTTATAATCCTAGAGAACTTCCTCTTTATTTCTTAGAGTGCTGGCACATTGGCAATAAATTCTCTGAGCTTCTTCTCTGAGCTTTATCATTAGTTCACTTTCATTCTGAAATACATCTCTGAGTATAGAATCCTGGGTTGACGAAGTTTTTTTTTCTTTAAGTACTTTAAAGATGTTAATCCATTGGCTTTTGGATTGCATAGTTTTTGATGAATATTCTGATGTAATCCTTATTTTTCTCCTTCTGTATGCAATGTTTCTTTTTTCTTTAGCTTCTTTAAAGATGTTCTCTTTGTCTTTGGTTTTCATTACTTTCACTCTGACCTGTCTAGGTGTGGTTTAGTTTTGTTGTATTTTGGTATTTATCTTTCTTATCATTCTTCGAGGTTTCAAATTTGTGGTTCGATCTCTTACTTCTTTGGGGGGAGGGGGAACTCTCATCATCACTTCAGATATATCTTCTGCCCCATTCTCTATCTGTCCTCCCTCTGGAATTATACATAGACTACTTGATGTTGTACAGACTTTTAATGTTCAACTATGTTAATTACTCATTCTTTTTTTTCTCTTCGTCTTTCAGCTTGGATAATTTCTGTTGTCCCCTCTTCAACTTTAGTGTGTCTTCCCTCAGCTGTGTCCAGTCTAGTGAGGAGTCCATCAAATCAGCTCTTCATCTCTGATATTATGATTCCTTTCAGCATTCCCATTTGACCTTTTCTTCTAGTTTCCATATGTTACTAAATTTCCCAACTATTCATGCATATTTTCCACGTTTTCTACCAGTTTTCTAACATACTCATAATCATTATTTTAAAATCATTTTCTGATAGTTTGAACATCTGTGTCATATCCAATTCTGATTCTGCTGATTGCTTTATCTCTTAACAAGGGGTTGTCTATTCTTGCTATTTTTACATATGTCCTGTAATTTTTTTACTATTAAATGTCAGACATTATGTAGAAGAACAGTAGAGACTGAATGAAATAGCATTTATGCCTAGAAATGAACATCCATCTTCTGCTATGAAGTGATTAGAATGGGACTGTGAGCCAATCTAGTCAGGAATTGAGCTGATTTGTGGTTTTGTTGTTGCTAGTTAACATTAACTTCAGTACACCTCAGTTTTCACATTCCTCTAGCAGTAGACTGATGTCACTTTGGGTTCAGAGTGAGGGCTACAGTACTAAATGGTTCTTCTCAGTGTTCTTGCTTTCCGAACAGCTTTCAGCATAACATAAAACGTACACTACCCTGGGAGCTCTTCCCATGCCCTGTCTCTCCTTTAGTAGTAAATTGATGTTGCTTGTTATTCAGCAACAGGCTCATGGAGAAGACAGGGAAGTTCTCTCTTTCCTGGTCCAACCTCAGTCATAGACAGGCTTTCTATGCCTGGGCCTCCTTAGCATTTCTACTCCTCCCACCTATGGCAGCAAAACTCTGCCTTGTAACTGTAGTTGTATTTGGATGGGAGTTTTCCCCTCTCCCCCAGAAATAGCAGATCTCTACTTGTTATAAATATAAGATTCTGGGCCCAAGCTAGATTCTAGCAGCCCTCCTAGGAGTCAGGGGTTTTTGCTTCTAACCTTCCTCCAACAGCAATAGATTTCTGCTCGGTTCCTAAGAGATTGTCTCCTATCCCTGCTCCAGGAGCAAACAAGTTTTGCTTCTACTTTTCCCCCAGAAGCAATACTTGTACATAGAAGAGAGGATTTGCTGCTCCATCCTGGTAGGCTTTTCCTTCATAGGAAAGAAGGGAGCAGGAAAGCAGATTTGTGCTTGCTGCCCTCCCCCAACAGCGGCCAGTCATCTCCTTCACACCTAAACCATTGAGAGGGACTCTTTTCAGTTGTCTCCCCTTCCCCCAATTTTTCTCATGAGGAACCAGCTGAGGTCCATGGAGAAAATCTTCTGAATGACTGTAAACTCCCTTTGTGTCTGTTGCCCCATTTGTTCCCACATGCGATCTTTCCAATGTGATGGTTTTCCTGATGTGTTGGTTTGGCAAGGATATAGTCCTCTGTTATTTAACCAAACACCAATATAGTTGTTGATGTAAAGGAAGTTTTCAGATATAAGTAAGATCCATAATCAGTTAATTTAAATAAGGGAAAATATCCCAGATAATATGGGTAGGCTGATTTAATCCATTAGAAGACCTATTGTCACCAATGAATTTCCTTCATTTTATGGCCATTTTATATTTTTGCATTTTCTTTATCCATTCATCCATCAACAGACACGTTGTTTCCGTATCTTGGCTATTGTGAATAATACAGCAATAGACATGGGAATGCAGACATCTCTTTGAGATAGTAACTTTATTTCCATGAAATACATACCTAGAAATGGGAATCCTAGATCATATGGCAATTCTGTTTTTAATTTTTTTGAGAAATCTACATGTTGTTTTGCATAATGGCTATACCAATTTACATTCCCACTAACACTGTACAAGGGTTCCCTTTTCTCCACATCCCATGGCACTTGATAACTTGTCTGTTTGACAGCAGACCTCCTATCAGGCATGAAGAGATATCTCATTGTGGTTTTGATTAACATTTCCTGATGACTGGTGATGTTGAGCACCTTTTCATATAACTGTTGGCCATTTGTGTCTTTTTTAGAAAAAATGTCTATTGAGGTCCTTTGCCCTACCATTTGTGACAACATGGATGAAACTGGAGGACATTATGCTAAGTGCAGTAAGCCAGACACACAAAGACAAATACTGTATGAGATCACTTGTAAATGGAATCTAAAAAGTCAAAGTCACAGAAGCAGAGAATAGAATGGTGCTTGCCAAGGGCTTGGGTTGGAGAAATGAAGAGGTGTTGGTCAAAGGGTATAAACTTTCTGTTATAAGATGAATAATTTCTGGGGACCTAGTGTACTGAGTGGAGACTATAGTCAATAATATTGCATTTTATACTAGATACTTGAAATTTGCTAAAAGAATAAAACTCAAGTGTTCTCACCACAAAAAGAAGGTAACCATGTGAGGTGATGAATGTGTTAATTAGCTTGACTGTGGTTATCATTTCATATTGTATAGGTATAGAAAATCATCATGCTGTACACCTTAAATATACACAATGTTCATTTGTCAATCATACCTCAATAAATCTAAAATTCTCCCTGTGAACAGCAATTTAACCCTGTGACTGTGAATTTCATATTGACCATGTTCTTTTCTTTGTGAAGCCCTGCATTATGTATTTCAAACTTTCTTAGCCAGCTCCCACAATCACCTGACACAATTCCTTGAGATAGAGAGAGAGAGAGAGAGAGAGAGAGAGAGAGAGATGATAGACAGATAGACAGACAATAAGTAAACAGGTGATAGAAAATGTCCTACTTGTTTTTCTTCTTTGGCTGAGCCTTGACTGATACAGTCCATGACTTCAATAATCTTACATTCTGGTGAGGACACAGATAATAAAAAAGAAATATATCAAGAAGTGATAAATGATATGAAGAAAAGTTAAGTAAGGTAAAGGCATACATGAGACAGAGACTGCCATCTTAAATAGGAGGTCAAGGAAGAATTCTTGATAATATGATCATTGGGCGGAACCCTGAATGAAGTGAGAAAGCAGTGTTCTACTTTTATATAAGAGGAAAACATGTCTAGGATAGCAAGTGCAAAGCTCATGAGGTGATGGACAAAAACACTCAGTGTGTTTGTGGAAGAGAAGGATGGAAGGGCTGATGTTCGGGCAGTGAGGCAAAAAGTAGAGGAGTTAAGATCAGACAGGCTCCTGGGGCAGCTCATGTAAATCTGGAAGGTCATAGAGGCTTTGGGTCTTATTCTGAACGAGATGTGAAACTCTGCAGGGTTGTGGGTAGCACAGGTTGGAAGTACCTGGATGCCGGGTGGAAAACAGAACATACTGTGGAAGAATGGAAGTAGGTAGAGCGATTGGGAAGTAATTACAATATTCTAGGAAATGACTGATGGAAGTTTAGTCTAGAGTGATAGAAATGGAGGAGGGTAGTCAGATTCTCAGTGTATTTTGAGGGTAGAAATCAGAGGTTTGCTGAGGATTTGAATGAGAATTTTGAGAAAAAGCAAAGAGAGGAGAATTACACTACCCTTTTGAACCTGAGCCTCACTCCCTTGAGAAGATTCCCCTGTTTCCCCAAGTCCATGGTCCTGCTCTTTAGACAGCAAAGTGATTGTCACACCACCCTGTGTGTGCCTGTTTACTTTCTATAATCCATTCAAGATTGCAAGCCTCTCCAGACTGGACTGTTAATGTCTTGTTTATCACTATATCTCTAGGACTTGCTATAGTGCCCTGCAGATACTCAAAAACATTTATTGAATGAATGAATGAGATTTTTTAATGTTTGCAGTTCATAATTAGGATATTTTCTCTTATAACTATATTAATTTAAATCTACTTATTATATTTGATGATATATTAAATATAATCTATTTCATCAAATTTCATTTTCATAAATTTGTTAACCACTTATAATTTATTTTCACTGTTTTTTTACCCTTTCCTCTATAACTATGGAGGATTTAATTTTTTTTCATAAACTTGGGTGAAACCTTTTTGTATGACAGATATTATCTCATCTGTGATACCTATAGAAATATTCCTTATTTGTTATATTTTCAATTTTCATATTTTTGATGTACAGAGGTAGCTATTTATTTTCATTTTTATGAGGTCAAATATATTGATCATTTATTTCCCTTAGACTTTCTTTAAAATTTCTGTTACACCTACAGAGCATATATGTATAATTTATATCATAACTCAAGTTTTCATGGTCATATTTCTTAAATTATCCCTTTTTTCTCCTGGGATTTATTTTGTATGTAATAGAAAAGTATTTACTAAATTGATCTTTCTCTAAAAATGCAAAACAATTGAAAAGGTCAGTGAGTTTTAACCTGAGAAATCTCCCTTCAAACCTCTCAAGGTCAAGAGTTGTATATTCTGTGTGTTATTTTTTAAATGGTAACTAATATCCTTATTGTTTCCAAAACAATACCAGCTGTCCCTGCAGGCAATAGTAAAACATGGAATAATAGCACTCTTTATTTTAAAAGGTGTATCAATACATATCAGATGTTTATTTGAATTGTTTTACTGAAAGATTTAGAGTTTAAGCACAAATAGCACTTCAGTCTTTCTAAATAAACTTTCCCGTTCCTAAGGACTCCAAAACTAGTATAGCTAAAAGCAAGAACTTTATTTTGGTATAGCTGTGCTCTGGAACTAGGCAATTTCTAGAAACTCATATGTACTCAACATAGGCTAATTTGATATAATTGTGCTCATTCTACCTGTGAGCTAAATAGCGCTTAATTCAATTCTTTAATAGCATAATACTAGTCCACTGATATATTCTTAATTTAGCCCAGCCACAAATAACTGAACAAACTTTTCTTAGCTTTTTTCTGCCTATCAATAGTAAGCACCAAAGAGCAATGTAATAGTGGGGGCTAAAAATATATAAACATAAGAAAATTTTTCAAACTTTAGAAACTAATAATAAATTTGAGGGCAAAAGTTGACTACTATACCAAATGTAGGACTTTACATAGTTCAGGACCCTAAATCCCTAGGGTTACAGAAATCCCAAATACAACGTATTTTCTATTATTAGAATTTTCTATTTCTAATCCTGTTAAATTTCTGCTGTAATAAAAATATGGAGATTCGTAAAGCTAGCTTATAAGATCAGAAAGTTTTCATGTGCCAGGATATTTCAAATATCAACTCTAGGTTTTCGTTTTAAAAAATCAAATTCATAATCAACTTACCCTAACTTTTATCAAAAGGAAAACATTTGCTGAGGAAGGGAAGTGACTGAGGAATATGCTGGAATTTCACCTTTGTCACTTTCGTTTAAATCAAGTAAAAGAGCATCCACGTGGCTTTCAAAGGTACAAATAAAACATGCTAAGAATTTTAGCTGACTTCTTAATGACTAGATTTCTTCTTATATATTATTAACTTTTGAACCATAAATCTACCTTACATCTTAGAATCTTGGCATCAGGGCATTCAACAAATGTTTAAATGTTCCCACTTAGATAATATCCTTTGGTAAAAGATCTGAGGAATGTTTAATGACTGTCAAGTGACCAAGTAAGTCATCTGAAGATTCCATCTTGTGTATTTCATAATTATGTACCTTTGCATTTGGTTCAGTATCCAAATATCTAAAACAAAGGGCTTAAAATTAATGCGCATATTTCATCTCAGAGATGATATAATATGAATATCCAAGTTAAATAAACTTTAATAAAAGCACTTTATTTGAAATATTTAAATAGAAAACAAATTTGACCATGTAAAACATACTTTTATAAAAGTACTTTATTTGAAATATTTAAATGAAAAACAGATTTGAGCATGTATTAGAAGTAATAAACAAACCAGTATATATAGGATGGACAAACAACAAGGTCCTACTATGTAGCACAGGGAACTATATTCAATATCCTGTGATAAACCATAATGGAAAAGAATATGAAAAGGGATATATATATATATGTATAACTGAATCACTCTGCTGTACAGCAGAAACTAACAAAATGTTGTAAATCAACTATACTTCAATAAAATATAAAAAAATAAGAATTGTTGCATTGTAATATAAACTCAAGTTAATACACTTTAGAGTTAAAAAAATAAGTAGTAATTTATGCAATAGTTCAAAAAGCTCCCGTTGTTTAAAGCAAAAGCAGTATATTTGTAAAAATAGACTACAGACTCTATGTGTTGTCACCACAGCACATCAGGTGTTTTTTACTGAATACATTTCTTTTTTGCGCATGAGCTAGAAAAGAACAGTTCTTTTCTTTGCCAAATGTGGGCATTTGACTTTACGATAATGATCAAATTCAGGTCATCAGTGGGGACTCATGGCAATGAAAGTAAAAACTGTGTTATGGTGCATTTTAAGTGGTGTATTTAAATGCTTCTTCTGGTGGCCTAATAATATCTTTTGAATCTAAAAAATAAGTCATCTCAACAATGAGTTTAAAAATGTACACAAGTGCCCAGAATTCCAGTTACCTCTATACCATCTGAATGTAGTGATCATTTTAAAACACTGTGAACTGCTAAAGTCCAGGCTCCCCTATCACTCTCAAGTTGAGACACCTACAATAAATTGGAGGGACTCTAATAATTTTAAATCATAGTATACTGCACATGCTCAGAACCGATCACTTCCAAATTTGATGGCACATAAAAATTTGAAGAGCTTCAATTATTTCAAATCACCATGTGCAGCCAAGAGAAAGATTTGAAATTGTTGTAGCGCCTCACATTTTTTTAAGTGCTTCGGTGGGGAGAGGAGTCCAGCAGAATTCCAGCCTTGAGGCTCAAGACACATTGGCCTAGTTTGACATCATAACACCCATCTCAACTAGAATGTATACTTAGAAGCCAAGGAACTAGTTTTCTTCAGTTAACACATTTTGCAAGATGGGGGTCTTTTAAAACCCAAATTAACACCCCATTCCAATTAGGAAACAGTAGTGAGAAATGTGGTGATTATTACAACAGGCCAGTGGAAGAAAGCTTCAAATGATATTTATGAAAAATGGTTTTCCTTAAACTCAAGGCGGTGCAGTAGATAAAAGAGACACAAAGCTAAGGAAATGCAAAAAGGTTCTGAAGCACAGCAGGCAAATTCATATACTCCTACCACTGAATTTTAATTATAGTTGCATTTCCCTCACCATGTTTTTCCTTGCCTCAATTTGTCCAGCAAAGCTAACTTTCTGGTTCCCTCTTGGAAGAATGATTGTACGGCATTATGTTTTACCAACACTCTTGCGCCACTTTTTCTATATTCTCTTTGTTTGATTGTGGGAGAGGGTGAGCACTTTGACATTTTACTCAGCTCAGAGTTCGCTTTCGACATCCAAATCCTTAAAGAACCCCAAAATTATATCAGCACAATCAGGCTATTTAAAGATGGGCCTTTCTTCGGCATTTTCCATCTTTTCATCTAAGTAAAAAGTTATGGTCTCCTTTGTTGCCTTTGGGTGTTCACGTATTTTGGGGCTGGCACTGCCCAGGGAGCAGGATACTCTTCATAATTCTGCATCAGTGAAAACATAATGTCCTAGGGTTAGTAGGGGCGGGGTGGGGGGAGGGGGGGAAGGGTAAAGAAAAAAATGAAAGAAAAAGAGCCTGAAGGCCCTGGAATAATTAAGCAAATTCAGTGACAGCTGTGGCAGGTCCTGGGCAGAACTGGCTCCACTGAGCTGAATTAATGACATCAACAGCCCAGTATCTCCATTAACGTTTGATCATTAATTATTACCCTCTGACAGTAAGAGCCTAAACCTTCTTAGGAGTGGCTTGTTATTAATCTACTTTACCTGCCATGAGCACCAGCTGCTTGCCCACCTCAGTGCAATCAGTGGGCTGGTTTTCGTTTTATGTTTTTTAGAACCACAACTATTACTTCATTTACTTGGGTAAATGGTGATGACCATTAAATTGAAAAGACTGCTTTGGATTTCTGGGGTGTGTTTTTTTCATCTAGGACAGGGAAGGAAACTACCTGGACCTGTCACATTGATTTTCTTTGTCAAGTTTAGAAGGGCCAGGAGACAACTCTCTACCTGAAGAATTGTACAAGGCAACAAGGAAGTAAACCATTCACCATTGTCCCCTTACCCAACCCTGTGGGGACTAGAGTTCCTCAGATTTCCTCAGAATCCCATCTGGGGACTGTGATTGTTGGGATAATTGTCTTTTCAGTTCATAAATTCTTCACTTAAAATGCTAACCAAAAATACTGAGAAGTCCAATTTTATATACCATCAAATAACTATCTCCTCAAATTCTGATCATCTTTAAAGTCACATTCTGTTTTCCAATGAAAATTACTTGAATTTCATCTTTTAAAAATTAAAGATTCATCTTATATCTATATCTAAATGTGTCTGGTGAACTTTTAAAATTTGTCAGACCCTTGACAATCTAACATGCACACATGCACACAGACACATACAGACACCACAGATAATCTATAAAATTGCAAAAGAAAGATTAAAGACCCTCCTCCCAAAATCAAATGGCCTGTTAATGTTTAACAATGCCTCAATTTCTCTCCAACAAAGATTTGTCCTTACCACGTGACAGTGTGACTGTCATTGGTGAGAAAAAAAAAAAGTTGGGAAATGCAAACAGAAGCTCATGTGTTAAGTACTCTCCCCAGGGCAGCAGGCCTTAGTATTAGAGTGCTAATTAACCTTTACCAAAGAAGACTTCATAGAAGTCCAATACATTAATCTGCTGATTGTTCGTTTCCTGCTAGAGAAATAATCCAGGGTTCACTTCCTAGTCATAAACATAGACACAATATAACTTAATAGAGTGACTGCTACAGCTAATGGCCCTGAATGGACTGAGAAAAATCCCAGCACTTTCAGAACTGGATAGTATATTCCCCAGCATACAGAGGGAACCTATCTCTTTCCCAAGGAAACAATGGGAGAATCAGACTAGACCAAAAGTTTTCCTCAGTTCTGTTTTTGGTAGGTCACTGATATTGGCTCCCATGTAGTAGGCAGTTGTAAGATTTTCTAAGATGATTGTGAGAAATCACCATCCTAACCCTCGAAAGAGCCTTCCTCCACTTAGTGACAGACCTCTGTTTGCCTATTAACAACAGGTCATAGATCCTTGAGGATCCTCCTAGGTCCTTTGGTCAATTCATGTGGCTTCACCAGACCTCTTTACTGGAACCCATTACTCAGAAATCACCTTGGATGCAGAGCATGTGTAAGGAAGCCTTTGATTAATACAAGTTCCTAGTTAACCAATACAATTATAAAATGAAAAAGTAACTTAAGCTCTATGGATTTTAGTTTTCTCATCTTAGAGGTACTGGGAAAAAGTAAGCAGCACAGTTCTTTGTAAATCAAAAGTTGAGATTTTTGTTAAGACATGTTTGTTTGCACAGCTAAAGTCAGAGTGGGGAAGGAAGAAGCTAAGTGGAAGGACAAAGTAACCAGAGCTACATTCCATTTAATTACAAAAAATTTTAACTGAATATCTTTAATGTACAAGGGAATTTTGTGATGAAGGGGAAAAAAAGTCAATGCTTCCTATCGATGTACCATTTCTTTTTAGCCTCATAGGAATTATCATCATCATATGGCATCAATCTTTCCCATCAATTGACCAGTTAGCTCTGTTCCCTAAGACTTTCTCTCACTTCACATCCACTGTAGTAATTCCTAGGACTTAGCTCAGTTTCACTTCAGTTCAGTAGTATGCTGACTGCTCCTACAATCACCCCCACCAATGGCCCAGATACACCCACCATAGATTTATCTGATCTCATAAACTCAGACAGCTTAACTTTTTTACAACTTTCTCATAACTTCACTCAAGTCTTCTCTTTTAATATCACCCTAAATAGAATTGAACCGATAATACATTTTTTTAAAAATCTCTTGTTTCCCTCTAGCTTTCTTCTATAACAATAACACTGTTGGCTTGGATTCTTAAAACTTCTATCAAATTTCCTCTAGCTGGTAATAGATATTACCTATTCCCACTGCATACTAATTTTCTCCACCCAATATCATTTGTTTAGTTTTTCCATAGTGTTCCTGACTCATAAGTCACATTGAGTCACGCAAGTTCACCTCAGGATCTCTAGCTATAAATACTGGCTTCCGACAATTCACCCACCATAAATCCATATTTGAAAACAGAAAAAAAATATTAAAACAGAAAAATAATAAAAAGAAGATGAATGAACACAAAGCATTAATGTGCCATCTTCATGACGCTTATAACAAAAGAAGCCACATTTTCCACGGGTGATCCTTAAAGAAAAAAGTCAGTATGTTAAACACTCTTTTATTATAGTTCCTTATTAAATATTTTCCTGAATTTTCTTCATCTTATGTCACATTCACAACGACTCTTTAAAGAATTAAAATCTTGCATTTTGATTACCTCTTTTTTACATTTAGCAAAAGATTACAGAGCAGATATTGTTTGACATTGAATTTCTGTTAACATGTCCTCCACTGGAGCATAGTTGTACACATTGTTTCAGACCTAACATAATGGGGAATATTTTCAAAGAGGGCTGTGTTTCAAGCCAGATGGTTTATCTGCCGAAACAATTCTCCCAGCAGAGAAATAGTAGCTGCACAGTTGCAGTAGTGTTCATAAGCCTAGTGCAGTAGATTCATTTGGCACCCACATTTTGGAGTCAAACAAAAGTGTGGTTTGTGTAAATCTCAGACTGAGACGTTCATAAGTGAAAAGGAGTTTTCTGCAATTGCACATTGTGCTTTATTGCAAAGGAGGTCGTGTGTTTATATCAGAAACTTCATATGCAAATATGATATGCTTTTTAAATATACATTAATAGTCTCACCCATATAATGCAAGGGAACAATACTAGAATAATTCTGTCAGAGATTATCACGGTCTGGTCCCAAAAGAGCCAATTTGCCATACTTGTGTTGAAAGCAAATGCATTACCAAAATTCAAGTCCACCATATCTAAGAAAATTTGAAAAAGAGAAGACTAGACATGAATCACATCTTGAGCTTTTGGCACAGATCAACTGTTACCTAATGAACATTCAAGGATTACACAAGGTGTCCTATAGATGTTGCCATGCATGGCTCTTCTCACCTTCTCAGAGAGCACTTGATTTAAAATCTCATGATTTTCAAGGGCCCCTTAAAAGAAGACTCAGTGGCTCATGGTGTTTGCTTCTCTACCCAACAGTGCTCTTCAGAGGTATTGGTATACACACTGGGAATCTCATCCTTCTTTGTCATAGGAACCGTCACTTCCCTGTACACTAATGCTGCCCACACTTTAAAAATAAAACAGAAGAGTTAGAGGATTCCAAGAGGGGGTTACCATGCTCTGAAACGTCTCAAGCATGTAGCGGGATGGGAAAATCCCTGAGATTCCAGAGATTTTAAAAAATAGCACATGGGAGGTTCTAAATAAAGAAATTCTTGGGTATGTTGGGGAAGTTGGCACCAGTCTTACAGCTCTTTCCCGCAGAGACTATTTTTGCTAGTTATCGAGTGAGCAAGTGAGAAAATGTATGTGCATGCATGTGCCCTTTTATGTTTAGAGAACTCAATGAACGTTAATGACATTTTATTTTCATGGAGAATAAGATACCTTTTAAAATATATATATTATTTTCCCCTGAATTATTTTTATCTCTAATATGTCTCACATCTTAATTTTTTAAAGCATGTTATCCACTTCAAAACTTCAGGATGAAAGAAGAAAGGGATTTTTTTGAACAAAATAGTGAAAATAGGATTAGAACTATGATCTCCACAAAGTGAGTTAACACTATCTTCACACACAATATACACACACACAATTTATGTCCCACAATAACTCTCAAGCAGGAGGAGAAAAAAATAAAGGTAAAAGCTCGAAGTTTAACTGCTCTGAAATTAACAGCTTAGCTGGAAAACCCAGGGTGCTGTAAATATTCACATATTAAGCTTTTAGGGCCCTCAAGTATGATAAAATCCAGTTCAGAATATTTCACTCTGAATTAACATGCATATTAAAGTCAAACAAATGTTAGAGACACATGCCAAGATGAAAATCTTTACATGACTGTCTCCAAGACATACTGTTAAATGAATACCTGTGGGCAAATCAAAACAAAAAACATAAACACCTGCTAATTACCTGCATCATTTTGGAGGCTACCCAAGAAATGCTGACAATTTATTTCTTCCTTAGTCTTATATATGCTGCATCTTGATCTATTTGAGTAAAGATTTACTGGCATGACATTTAATACAGGCATTGGATACTGGCAGAATTGTGGGACTTTTTATAAAAGTGACTGCTTTGGGGGATTTCTCATTTTTCTTCTTTTCTTTTTCTTTTTAATTTTATGAATGTTGTCATTTACTAGCAGGCAGTTTGTAAGACACTGTGGTCTAAGGAACACAGATCCCATTGCATTTATAACACAACTTTTGTAAATATTTAGTAAAGGAGATAATATTATATATTTTAAAACAAAGAAAAATCCTATCAGGTCAGAAATTTGATGCTTCAGTTGTTTATATGTAATTAATGCCACAAATGTCTAAGTACTCCCATGTCCCAAATACAGGAAAACTGCCAACCGCTTCTGCACATCACTGGTGTGGTTTCCTTGTTTGCTCTTGACATTTT
The DNA here is from genome assembly GCF_937001465.1 of Orcinus orca. Lineage (NCBI taxonomy): Eukaryota > Metazoa > Chordata > Mammalia > Artiodactyla > Delphinidae > Orcinus > Orcinus orca. The sequence continues at coordinate 35,370,541 of NC_064565.1, read as the reverse complement.
GTATCTCTTTGAATAACTTTACCAAGCAGAAACCAAAGTATATATTTTTCTTACTTTTTGGTAGATAGTGTCATCAAAACTACATATATAAAGTCCATGAGAGAGGGGGGAAATCTCTGATGGACAAGTCGAATCCAATTCAAATATTTGCAGCATCAACAGCAAACTGGATATATCCAGAAAGTGAACAAATTGAATTATTCATGAGACCAAAGTTAAGTCAATACATCTCTATCTTAACCAGATCCTTTCTAATAATTTGCATGGTACAAAATATGCAGTACAATTAAGATTGATAAATATCATATGTAAACAGAGAAGAAAGACTAGTAATTTGTATATCAGCTTATTTGTAATATAACTGTCCTGGCACACTAACTTTCATATTTTCAGAATACTTAAACATACTTAAATCAAAATAATTTGTGCAGGAATACTGTGAAGCTCTGAAGAATATTCAGGGAATTAGGAAACAAATGAAAGGAAGGAAATTCACCTCCACCATTTCTACTAGAGTAGCTATAAGGGTCCAGTGTAACCTTTTTCTCCATTTTGTCGTCTTTTAATTACACTGATTTTCAAAGAAAGAACATCTATCATTGCTTACATGAGAACAGAGGTTGCATGATTCCTTACTTCAGTATATTTTTTCTGAAAACTATGACTCCATTTACCACAAAATTTAAAAGTAAACTTTGAAGCAAGATAAGGCTGAAAAAAAGAGAGCTACCCAGTTCCTTAATAATAGAGTGATTTTTGGAATGCACAAGTTGTCTATTCTGCATGGGCTCTGCTGGTCCCCCCCATTACCACCACCAATAAAAGAGGAAACCACCAAATTTTCTGTCCAACATTAAATCTATGATATCCTTCCTACATCACAATTCTAGAACCAAACTGGTTTCCAAAAGGGGTGTCTCCAGGCTGTGCCAGTCTGCCAGGATCTTTCTGGTCAGGATCCTGAGACTCTGATTTAGCTCTGCACTCTCCAAACATACGAAAATATAACCATAGAGACCTGAGTCATGCTTCTGCATGTGGGCTGAAGTTTCCAGGTGGCCTGTGTGTGTTATGATTGTGCCTGGCCTCAAATAAAAGCAAATTGACAATCCCTTACATCCCTCAAGCCAGTGTCAATTTTTAAATAAAATGTCTAGTGGTGATTTACTGTCACTGCAAACTGCCAGACTGGCAACCCCATTTACCTACTAAGCAGACAAATCAGTAAAATCTATGTCAACCTTGCCCAGTTTCCCCACGTATGTTCTAGAAGGCATTCCAAATTTCATGTTTATTCTGTTGCTAGATTTCTTATTTGTGCGCATTAGAAAACAAAATACCTAGTTGACCTTAATGACTTCAAAAAGTTGTCATTCTTCCCTTGAGAATGTCCTGGGACCATACAAGCTCATTTTCCATAGATCACACACTTTTCCATTTAGATCAGAATTGTTGACCATTAATCACCTGGCTTGAATATCAAACAGGGCTGCAGAACTGAAACAATCTCTTTCCTGCTTCTAATATCATCTCAAGGGCATGTTTCCTACCACTTCCCCAGGGACCCAACACCTGTCTTGGAGATTCTCAGGAGACTTCCCTCCCTTATTCCTCTCCAACCTATAAATAACAGCACCTGTTGGCCAAGGTAGACGTTTTCAAATGCTGATTTAGGTTTTTTTGGCTCTATCCAGCCCTATTATCCCCTATCAAGCCGACCTCTATTCTTGCCAGAAAAAAGTGCAAGAGATTTTTCCATTGCTCTGGGCAAAAGCACTTCTTTCTGTTCAGGAGCAGCAGTTCAAAGAAGACCAGGCTACATATAATGTATTTTTTTAAAAAAGGAGGAAAAAAAAACAGAACCATCAATTGCTACTTCTTTAAGATTACAGACAGGCTGTTCTGACGAATGAAACCTCATCCAGTCTTACTTAAGCGGCCCAGAGTGACTAGTTATCAAGCCAATGAGAAGAAATCTTTTATGTCTCTTCTTGCTGTCTCCGTGTCATTGTACACAAAATACAGAGCCGTCTATATTTCATCAACCATTTTCTTCATGTATTATTTAATAAAATGTTTACAGCATGCCTAATTACAAACATTTATTATAGAATTCAACCCTAGAAATGTGTGAGAATATGCTAAATTGTTTCCTACCTAAAGTTTTAATGAGAGTAGAATACCTCCGGCCCATATGCTTCAAGAACGTTATCCTTAATTATGTAACATGGGTATTTTACTGATATCTGTTAACTGCTCAAGCAGCTGTGGTTTTCTGCTTTTTTGCACAGCTCGGGAGGAGCAGTGAGTTCAGTTTCCCCTTTTTGGGGGGTTGCAAAATCCATACCCCAAACAGGTGTGTGCAATCATGAACCGCAGTGATGAACCCAAACTGCTGCCTTTCTAAAAATTCCACCAGCCGGTGACACACGCTGGTCAAGGTTGCACAACCTTGTTTTCCACCGGTTATTTTGATGATTCATTCCCCCATGGGGAGGTGAATTTCAGCTATTGTTACTTTGCTCCTGTTTCTGATAACTAGAGGAATCACTTCCTCATTTTGATGATCTCTCCCTCTCTTTCCATCTCTTGTTCGTGCTCTTGCTGCCTCCCTGTTTCTTTTTTAAAACTGAATTTTGATCCTTTGGAAGGTGCTGCCTGAAATGGCTATTCTCTTCTTCATGGACAAGGACTAGGAAAGGTGAAGCTAAAAGAAACATTCACAAGTTAAGTAGAACTCTTTAAATTGTTACTTTGTTGCAGTGAATCTACCTGTATGATAGGAAACTATAAAGTAATCAATCATTAAAAATATAACAGCTCATAGCAATAAGTATTGTCCACTTTCAAGTAATGACCTTGGAAAACTTTACATTGATTCTATTGATTGCTTAAGAAATGACTGTGGAGCTGCCATCAAAACCTCTCTCATATTGTTTTGAATTTCAACTGTGGCAAATTGTCCTCTTTAAAAGGTGGGCTTGGTTTCTGCAAACATCCAAAGTTTATCCAGAGCCAAGTCTACGGACAAATTGATCAAGTCTTCTTTTTTGATAAAAAACAATAAAATGAACTCTTTATGAGGAATTAAAATGAATCTAAAACTAGTTTCGAAAAGGAGGTACAAAAGCATTCTGAACAGTGGCAAACACCACTGAATTAAATGTAGTCTACTGAATATGACTTCCCTGTAAATCTTACATGCTTGCTAAAAATTTCACCTTCATGTCTTGTTTCTTCCAGAAAATAGAGCAACTCAAATTTATTTTTTTTCCTCTTAAATTATAACAACAAAATGCAATAAGAATACTCTGTAGGAATTTTATTCCTAATTAATGACAACACGTAGACATGAGAGAGCATCAACCCATTTCCCATTGCTTTAAAGGTGTGGGTTTTCTCGTACCAGAAAGTAAGTAGTGTGTCATAATGGTACGAACACAGGTCATGGATTGTGATAATCCAAATATTAAACCCTTGTTTACCACTTCCTGTCTGTCACCTGGAGCAAGTGACTAGACCTCACTGAACCTCACTTTTCTCATCTGTTATATATGGAAATTAAATATATGCCTTGAATGCATATTGTGAGGATTAAATGGATGAAAAATCTCAAGGAGAGTGTCTGGCACAACGTAGATGTCTAAAAAAACATGGTGACTTTTGTAATAGTTGTTATTATTACACACCAATGTTCTCTACTGGGGCATGAGCTCCTGAAGAGCCAGTATCATGCCTCTGTCATGTTTGTTGCTCAGCATTTAGCATGGTGTCTGGCACGTAGTAGGGCTTAATAATTGTTTATTGAACTAGGCTGAATACAACCTGAATACATCTAAGATTAAAAATTGGAAATAAAAAGTAGAAGATTTTAAATTAACTTTATTGTAAAAACAATCCATGGGCAACATGACCCAGTTTAGTTTATAATATACCCCAGGTTCACTAGTAATCAGAAAAAAAGAATATTATTACATATTTTAAAATACCTGATTTCTTGATCTAGCCCTTTCCTGCCCTATTCAGTGTTTTAGAAGCTTAGTTGCTGTCAGTGCAAAATGATATCATTAGAAGTAATCACATACAAACCTTAAGTAAGGGATTCTAAGCCAAGCTAGGTAGATTGAATGGAAAGTACAGCAGAAGTCACAGACTAGCTGCCAGATGAGGATATGGTAAGGGGAGAACTTCGGATAGGAAGAACATTAAGCCACTACTTCTATAATTCTTGGTAGTTGCAGGGGTGTGGGCTCCATAAGGGTGGTAGAGCACTGAAGCAAAGTCACACTTCCCTAAACACATAGTGGGGTGAAGTCTCCTGTTAACCTACTCCGGGCACAAACCTAATTCTTGGTCCTCACAAATCAACCATGCAAAGTGATTCCCATATGAACTGGGCATTTAAAAAACAACTGTCATACAGCTAAATAAACAACTATCCCTTAATCATTTTATTTTTCCCCATTTTTTGCTTCATTTCTCTATCCTTTAACTATAGAAATAAAAAGACCCTGAAAAGAAAATAATTCAAAGATGAGACCATTCTAGGCTCACAAGACAATTGTACAAGTTGTTTTTAGTGAATTCAAAGCAATTGCTACATCTGCATAAATTTAAAGGTAGAAAGCTGGATGGTCTCTTTCAAGTAATATCTTATTACAGAAGTTGAGAAAGTTGTAATCGTCCTACGGCAACCAACAGTCAAGTCTACTGAACCTCACTGGACTGCTGGTAACCACCAAAAACAGAAAAGGAAATTTCTATGAAAATAAACACCATGGAATGAATGATGGTGCTCACAGAGCCCTTTCAAAAGGATGAACAATAAAAGTACAAAATACACAGGTATCTTCAGCTCTCCACCACAAGAATTCTCCTTGAACTTCTCACTCCTGAGTATCACTAGTCTTGCTTCTTCTCAAGCACCTGGTAATGAAGACAATGAACAACGCATTCAATCTGCACATAGGTACCCCTACTGAAAAAACTTTGCTTCGTCACGGCACTTGGAGAAGAAGTTAGATAACTGTGTTTAGGAGAATTACAAACAAGGAACAGAAACTTTGGACTTTTTTTTAATATTAGGTTGGAATCCCATGACCCAAGATTTTGCAAGTCCTGAAGGAAATTCAGCTCAGGCAATGAAGAGTCTTATGATACATTACCCTGCAATCTCTTCATAGTTAAACCCCTGATTCACAAGGAAAAATAAGAATACCAATAAAATGGAATCCCAGAGTTAATTAGCAAAGGAGAAATACACAGCCCAGCTCACCTGACAATTCATCATCCCTTGTTCTCTTATCTCATAGCTTGGGACCATCCTTCTGTAATAATACTTCTCACTGTTTATTTATGTATATCTGCCCTCCAGACTGTGAGCTGCTTCAGGGTAAAGGTCAAATCTTATACTTCTCTGTAGCCCCAAATCCTGGCACAGAGAATGCCACAGATGAAATGCTTAATAAGTACTTGCTAAATAAATAAAATGGCATATAAATCTCGGTCTTTATACAGGGTGTATCTATGAATAATAATGCATTTTGTAATTTGGTTAACAAACACCACATGGTAAGCACATACAGTTAAATCTCTTAACACAGGAGCAAACAGCCAGGTTCTCTTCCCTTTCCCCTGCCCAGTGTGAGACGGGCCTCATCTTCTTTCTCCCCAATTTTCTTCAGCCTCATAGTGCCTGAATACCACACATTCATCAGTGTATTGCCATGGTTGGAGCCTTAAGGGTCAGAACTGAAGAACGAATGCAGTGGTCACCCCCTGTAAGACCCCTCTGCCTATCCTTAAAAATCCTACTGCTCAAATAGCACTATGGAGCTCCTAATAACTAAACCCCTCCAAAATAAAACTAGCAATCCTCCCACTGTCTACTCAGTTAAGGGCATTTTATCCTTAGTTATTCAAACCAAAACTGTGGTGCATCATCAGCTTCTCTATGTCTCTCACACCCCGTGTCGAATCAATTAGGAAATCCTATTGATTACACCTTCAAAACGTGTCCCTAATCCAACAACTTCTCATGACCTCCACTGCTACAAACTTCACCCAAACCACCATTATCTCTTGTGTGGATTGTTGAAATAGGTCTTAACATGTCTCCTTTCCCATCAGCAGTCCAGTCTTAACAGAGCAGGTAGAGTGACCCTCCTTAGTCATAAGCCACATCCTGTTATTCTTTCCATCTGAACCCACCTATGGCTTTTTGTATTACTGAGGAAAAGCCAAAGTCCTTACTATGACCTACAAGGTCCTATATAATCTGCCTCCACTCCACCCCCCTCCATACGCATTACCTCTCTGAACTCTCTGATTACTCCCCCATCTCTCTGCTCCAGGCATACTGGCCACAGCACTGTTCCTAAAATGAACCAGACACTGTCCTGCCATTGCGCTATATTTGCCCCTTTGCCTGGAATTACCTCCCAGATGGCTAGATGATGTGCCCCTCATTTTCCTCTTATCTAAACTGGATCTTTTCAGTGAGGCCTTCCCTAGACGTCCTATCTAACAGTTCACCATCCCTCCATGACACCTTATATTTTCCTCCTTTACTGTATTTTTATCCTTGGTACCTTTCACTACCTAACAAACAATATGTTCTCTTTATTTGTCCTAGTTATTGTCTGTAATCCTCACTAGAATGTAAGTTCCATCATGGCAGGGATTTTTACCTTTATTTTTTTTACAGTAGTTAAAAACTAGAGTACACTAAATGGTTCCTGGTATATACTAGGTATTCAGTAAGTATTTATGAATGAATGAATATGCCTCCAGGCATTGACTTCATTTACAGGATTTAAAGTCTCATCATTTATGTTTAATCTTTCTTAAAGAGTTGTCATAACTAAATTTTGAAAGACACAATGTTTTAAAACTTGTCTTTTTTAGAGGAATCCATTAACAAAATGGAATATAACTTTGTTCTACCTTGAAGTTGCATGCTGGCTTACCTAGGAAAACGAGCTCATCAGAATTTTTGAACTTGGGTTATGAGAAGGAATAAATGACATAATATATATTTTAAAGTATTTTTAAGAAGTAATAAAGAGGCAAAATTATTTTATTTTCAAATAATGAAATCTATAACTAAAAGAACCTAGAGAATTGACTAAAAAATCCACTAGAAAAATCTGAGAATGAAGTGAAGTAGCTGGTTACATTAATTTAAAAAATAAAAAACATTATTTTATAGAAAAAAATAACCTATTAGAGAATATCATGGGGGGGAATCCTGTTGCTTTTGATGTTAACTACAGCAACAAAACAGATGAAACATTATGAAAAAAGGAGCCATTAAGAATTGTATAAAATCTACATGAATAAAATGTTAAAATGCCATTAAGAAAGGTAAAATAACTTAAATAATTGAAAAGACATGTCATCATGAAATTACTTCAGAAAATATTTACTTAGTACATATCAAAATGCAGGACAATATTCTAGGCACTAGGGATACAACAGTGAATAAGAAAGATAAGATTCCTGTCTTCATGATGTCTCAAAGGCACTGAGAGTTCCATCTGTCCAAAACCAAACTCATAATGCACTTCCCCCAAACTCAGTGCTATCCCAGTGACTCCCATAGCTAAGAAAGACACCACCAAGTATGCAAGCCAGGAAGCTAGCTTCATTTTTGACACTGCTCTTTCCCCTACCATCCAAATCAAAGCTATCAGTAAGCTATATTGACTTTCTCTATTAAACATTTCTTGAATGTGTCTCCTCTCCATCCTCACCACCAACATCTGAACCTCAGCAATCATTGTCTCTTGCTGGACAATGATAATAAGGCTACCAGCACTATCTGATCTGTCTTCAACTAGATCCCCTAAGGATGGCAAATGTGATATTTCCCAAGAGAGAAGTTTTTAATGACTCATCTTCATTCAGACCTTACCTCAAACATCATTTCCTCATGGAGGACATTCCTGACTATTCATAGGTTCTTATAGTATTATGTACTAGGTGGTCCCTTGACTCAGCCGATATTTAGTTGTATAATTTAATTTTTTTGATCTCTCCTGAAAACTATACACTCTGTGAGGATAGGGACAGTAGTTCTTTTGGTTCTCATTGTATTTCTAGTGCTTAGCATAGGATCTGGCATATAGTAGGTACTCAATAAGTAACTGCTATATGCAACACTGCCCTCAGACTTGGCTAGATGCACCTTTGCCATGGTCCTATTCTCTAGAACCTGCCTCCATACCAAACACACACAGGGAACAAAAGAACATGCTGATACCTTTTTCATGTGACTTTCAGTACAAAGTCATAGCACAGTGCAACACATTACCTTCAATATCCACTCTCATAACTCATAATTAATACCCTTTAGAAACCAGGAAAATGCTTCTTCTCATTCTTTGCCCTAAATCCTCCAAACAAAAATATAATTGTGAATGGTTGAGGATTGGCTGATGCTGACACTGGAAAGGAAATTTGCTTCAAATGAGTAGCAAAAACACAATTAATCATCGTGTCAAGTCCTTCCTCTCAGACAGTATGAATGCAAGAGATTCTTGCAAAGCAAGTATCATTTCCCAGAAGTGTCTAGCATCTTTCTTGCTTCTGTCTGTGTTCCAATTCATAGCTCTGGAGGTCCTCAAAAACCAACACAGTATTTACATGTCAGGATGGCAGAGTTTAAACCAGCTCAGGGTTGATGAAGGTGTGGGAAACAGGTACTCTTCACTATTGCTGGGACTTTAATACGGTGTTAAAATTTCAGAAAGTAACTTTGAAATATACATCAAGACTTAAAGTCTCATACCCTGGAGAGACAATATATCCCAGGGTTATGAGCACAAGCTCTGGATCCAGGAAGAAATGAATCATAGTGTGGTCCTGTCACTTCCTTGCTGTGTGATTTGGGGCAAGTTTCTTAACCTCATTATGCCTCAGTTTCCTCCTCTGTGAAATGGTTATAACACTGCCTACCTCATCCCACCTAAAGCTATGAGGATTAAAAGGGATACTGCCTGTGAAATGCTTATCACAGAGCCTGGCCCATGGAATAATAATATCAAATATCAATAATATCAAATATATCAAATAATATCAAATAATATCAAATAATATCAAATATCAAATCAAATATCAAATAATATCAAATATCACTATCTTTCTTCTTTTTCTCCTCTAATTCCACCTCATCAGCATTATCAGCATTAGATCAAACAATCTCTATATATGATTTTAGCTTTACAAATGGAAAACCCTGCCATTAGATGCCACAAAAAATAATGAGATAGATCCATATATGCTCAAATGGAAAGATGTTCACAACAGACGATTTGAATAGAAAATGTTCCACAAGAAGTATCAATGATCTATGGTATAATCCTATTTTAGTATCATCTATAGTATGATTTATAAACAAACAGACAAAAAAGTAAAATATATGTGTATATATTTAAAATTTTAAATTTCCAAAACGCACAAAACTGTTAAAAGTGGCTAAATTGGGGATACTTGGGTTAGGGGAAGGATTTTGTTAATCACTTTGTATTCCTTCATACTGTTTGAATTTTCTAACGTGAGTATTTATCACTTTTATAATTAAATTTTAATTTATTAAAAATTTTTGTTTCAGTTTTAGTCTTTGAAGTTAGTGTTTACCAATTCCAGGACTTGTCCTTCTTTGTCACGTGCACAGACTTCTCATTCTCCCTTGCAGCCTGGTTGAAGCCATGTGGCTACTTCTGGCCAATGAGCTGTGAGTGACTGTGACATGTATCACTTCTGGAACAAAGCAGTAAGACTCTGATACCCCCAGGCTCTATCTTTTTGTGCTGCAGCAACCCTGGAAGACATATGATGCTGCTGTTGTGGCTGTCAGAAAAAAACAGCACAAGCCCTTAACACAATTTGAGAAATGCCATACTTTTTTTCTTTTAGACTTTTCATTTCCCTCTTACTTTTGTATCTTAAAGGGATAGTGGAGTGTTCTGTACCATGGAGAGGTTCCAATAAATATTTATTAACGGTACTATTCATTTTCCCTCCCCCATTCCTAGACATGGACCTGTAAACTGTAGTGAACATTATTGAAATCTTGAGGAGTATTATACTTGCCATCTTTGAAAACAGATAAGAAATGAAAGAAAAATAACCACAGAACATTTTTGTAATTCAGGTGCATTTGGAGTTTTGTATTTTACTAAATTGCCCAACTCCATATGTAGCATGCATTCAATAAAAAAGTTTCAAATATCTATTTGTACCAGGACGTTGGAAGACAGAGATAACAGACTCAGAGCCAGACCTTGCCAAGTTCACAGCCTAATTGGAAGGGAACACCTGAAAACAAGTAATAGAAGATAAACACTGATAGTATTATGCATCGGGTCTTATGGCTGAATGGAGAAATGAGTGGCTATTTATTCCTGGTGATCTAGGAAACCTTCAAGAGGAGATGCTATCTGAGGGGAATGTGAGTCAGTTAGGTTATAAATTTAGTTCTGGAGTTCAAACATATCCCAAATAAAGGTGTTTTAAAATAAACTCATGATAACTTTTCCCCTTTGTTTACTGAATAGAACAGAGTGAACATTTTTGAGCTCTGTTTGCACTTGTTTTCTCATAATGATATACTTCTATTTAATTTCACTCTACCTTTAGTTAAATATAAGTATTTGAACTGCCATGATGACTTTTCATTAGGGATTGGTAAATAGTGGTTTAGTATTTTAAACACATGAAATTCAGTCCAAAATCAGATTTATGGCAGTCTAGTAATTTAAATGAAAGCCATGGCTACAGCTCACAAAGCCAGAGGTGTGATCAGATTGCACACAGAGCAGTGGATGGTGCAGTTGCTTAGTCAGCATGTGGCACTCATCATATTTCACCAGTTAAGGTGTAGGTAGAAAACCTGCAGGTTAAAATCGCACAACAAAATAAGATATAAATTACATGAAACCTAATATTTGACATCCATCTTTATCTTCAGTTACCTCTTGAATAAAACCTTTAACAACTGAACCCAGTTACTACCCGCCCCCCTCCATCAACACCACAAACCTGTAGTTTATATTTTGTGTGAAACACCAAAACTCGACAGGTAAAAAAAAAAATTCTTAAGAGTATATAAGTTTAGGGCTTCCCTGGTGGCGCAGTGGTTAAGAATCTGCCTGCCAATGCAGGAGATACGGGTTCGAGCCCTGGTCCAGGAAGATCCCACATGCTGCGGAGCAACTAAACCCGTGCGCCACAACTACTTAAGCCTGCACTCTAGAGCCTGTGAGCCACAACTACTGAGCCCATGTGCCACAACTACTGAAGCCCACGCGCCTACAGCCCGTGCTCCGCAACAAGAGAAGCCACCGCAATGAGAAGCCTGCGCACCACAACGAACAGTAGCCCGCACTCACAGCAACTAGAGAAAAGCCCACGTGCAGCAATGAGACCCAATGCAGCCATTAATTAATTAATTAATTAATTATTTAAAAAGTATATAAGTTTAATGTTAGGCAGTCAATATCTAACAAATCCTGTGTCCACTTTGTTGGACTATTTATTCTGGGCTAGTTCTTGATCCAATTAATATAGATATCACTGCCAAGGGTGATTATCTATGTCAACATTTTCCAACTTTATTGAAAGACCAGCTAGCCAATATTTTTCTGCTCTCCCACATTCCTATTTGGTCACACTGACATTACAACTCAGTTCTTTATTCTTTCCCTACATTATCCCTTTCTCAGATCCCCAGAATCTCCTGTAGAAAATGTGAATACTTGCTTGCCAGACACTTAATCTGGATTGTGATTTATATGTCTCGAAACAGTACCTGATTTTTATTAACCCCTCTCAAAAAATGTTTAAATCTTTCTTCAGATCTTGAAGATATTTATAGTCTTTAACCCAGTAATTCTACTTCTTGGAAGCCATCCTAAAAAAAATAAAATAAAAATGGATACAGGATGGTTATTAAAGCATTATCTCCAAGTGTGAAACACTGGAAACAAACTAAATATCCAATAAGATGGGATTGTAAAATAGAATATTATGCAGTCATTAAAAATCATATTGCTGAAGATTGATACATGATAAAGGAAATAGTCACTGTATATTGTAAAATAGCAAAAATCAATCAGATCACAAAATGTTACATACTACATGATCCCAAGTTAATAAATGTATGCACAAAGAAGATCAAAAGAGTGTATAAAAAATGTTAACAGTTGTCATTTCTGGGAAATGACAGTGTAAATGCTTTTCATTTTCTTATTCACTTGTTTCTAAATTTCCTAAAATTCCCTCAATTGACACACAATTAAAAATATAAAATAACTATATAGAGTTTTACATCTTTCTCTAGAGTTTATTTAGTAAGTCTAGCTACTAAGTGTAATCATTTAAGTAGAATGAAACAACTTCCAATAATACTCAACCACTGTTCAATATCAAAAGGAAAATTATCTTGAAAAACTCAAGGACTCATCCAGGTTAGAAAATAAGAATTACTCAAAACCCTGACGCTAACACTAAAATGTATCTAATTCCACAAGGCAGTCAAATGTTGACACTTTGACTGCAAAGGCCATGTCAGTTCCTGTTGGTGCGGATCCTCTTTGGGCTTGCTGTTCTAGTCAAATTTAACTTGGTTTTTAAAAACACTAAATATGAACTCTAACCCATCCAATACTGTTTGGCTAGGCTGGGCTAGGACAGGTGATGACATATCTGACTCACCAAGACAGTCGACCCCCCACATTAGAAGAGAGTAGTCTGACTGCACTTAGAACAAAGAGGCCCCTTCTAGATCTAAAGTTGTTCATTTCACTGGTTCCCAGACTTTTAAATTTTAAGAATTGGCTTATTTTAAGCAAAAATTAAGAGACCTACATGGTTAAGAATTTTACTTTTCTACCTTCTATTCTCATTATCATCTTATAAATGAAAGCACATTTTTACATGAAAAAAAGAAAGAAGAGCATGATCTCAAAATAAATTACTATCTTCTCAAGGAAAACAATTTGTCGGCCTTACACTAAAACGTATGTGTGACACCATCCAGTGAAAATGTTACCACAAAACGGAGGTGATCCTTCACTAGTTTTTGGGAACTCCTGAACCAGCTAATGTTTGGTGATTTCTATGAGGCTTTCCCTCAGAGGCTAAGGTGTTTTCATTGTTGAACTGAGGAATTTATTATCAAATGAGCCAAGGCACAAAGATTTATTTGTCCACCCTCAAGTGACACTCCAGCAAACATCAAGCAATCTTTTATTTGATAATCCATTTTAAAACTTTCCTATAGGGTAAAAGGAGCATCAGAGATCTACCTCTTCTAAGAACACTAATGTGCATCATTGTGGATTTGGGATTTTTAGAATATTCACAATAGAACCCATCTCACAGTAAACTCAGAGACCTAGCTGGGCACCAGAATTCCTTTAGTATTGCTGGAATCCTCTAGCCTAGATGAAAGCCAAAACCAAGATACACCTACTGTCCTAGGACATGTGAAAAACTAAGGGACATGGCAGCAAGTTTACCCTGAGGACAGATACAGATACATTTCATCTCCACATGGCACAGAGCAACAAATAACCATAAAAGATCAAAAATCACAATTCTAAATCTGACTTCTACAGCAGCAAAATCTGCTCATCGGGGACAGAGGGAATCTTCCCAGACTGCCCTCATTGTTTCCAAAGCCACTCATATCATCCAACAATATTTTCTAGTCAAGTCCTGGTTCACTTATCATAGCACATACATGGTGAAAATACAACTAATCACTCACTTTTGTTTGTTCCAAAATCATTATGTAGTACTTTAAAGTCAATGAAAGTTTTAACAAAAAGCAAAAATAAAGGTAAAGTAAAAGAAGATTCCCTGCAGACGGTTGGTTTCAGCTAATAGGCTTTAGGTAGTACTCAGACAAAGGTCAACATTCATAACCATGTCTTCTTCATAGTTTCTTAATCCAAATTCAAAGGTAGTGGTCTCTTTTATGAATATTTTATCAGGTGAGAATAAATGCAACATTTTATTTGGATTACACCACTCAGAGAAAGGGGGAAATAGAAAAAGGCCAATAAATCTTAAAGAGTTATTTATACAGAGAAAATTTACTTTGTATGTTGTGACTTGTTTTATTGGTATACTGCAGTTCGATTTAGATTAAGAAGCAGAAAGATTATTGTTTCCCAACAGAGAAGTATCATAAATAAATACAGCAGAGAATTTTTTTGTGCCAAAACATCCAAAAATATTCAGAATAAAAGGAAAAATACATTCCTAGAATTCCTCAAATTTAAACTCTTGAAATGGCATTTAGCTACCCGTAGTACCAAAAATTTAGTGATGGGGCTAATCAAGTCAGGCCCTTTGTCTATGGGTGATGCTAACTGGAGTATTGGTATCATAATTACCTCGTCTTTGCTAGAATGTTTGCTAGCTCTCTGGTTCAGTTTAGTTTACCTAAAAAACTGTTCCAAATACATTATCATTCTGTGGACAAGAATGTGCTCTCATATAATATGACACTGGTTACCAGAAGGGTCCTATTGTAATCTGAACTATAGGTCTTCAATTATCATTAACAATACTGAAATTAAAACCTTTGCTAACTTATTAGAAAATAAAATAATAATAAGAGGAAACTTTACAGGAAAGTTTCGTTCCCTGGCATGAAGTAGCACTCAATAAATATTTACTAATTGGATGGATGGATGGATGGATGGATGGATGGATTATTGCAGGGAGAATTATGAAACCTGGCACTACAGATGTCAACCCCATAGCCCTCAGAGAAGTCCCAACAGATACAACTCTGTGACAGTTTGTCTTGACCCCAGGAAAAGTTACAAAATTATGTCAGTTAAAAACAATGCCAGTTATAAAAATATTTCATATTTTAGATGTTCTCTAGGATAGAAATGAATTTTAGTTTAAAATCAAATTGGACCTCCAAACCCACCACAGAGTTTACCCTATCTTTGGAACTTCCTTGAAATACATTCTACTATGAACAGACCTAGGAAAGATTTTCCCCATTATTTGCAAACCTCAACTTATTTCTTAATTTCCATCCAGAATTTTAAAAGTAATAGCTACCATTTATTGATCCCTAAATATGTACCAGCCACTTTATAATAGACTTCAGATACATGGTCTTATTTGATGCTAATAAAAATCCTATACATATATTTAATCATTCAACATGGATTTATTAATTACCTTTTATGTATCAGACAACGTTCTAAGGAATTAGAAATCGTTCACTGACATAAACAAATATCCCTGCTCTAACAGAGCTTACATTTCAGCCAGGTGGGTAAAGGTGTGGACAATAAACCTGTTTACTATTGTTGTAATCATCCTTACTTTGAAGACGAAGTAACTAATATTCAGAGAATTAAACAACTCTCCAAAGAAGATACTGATTGTAAAAGACAGATTTGAGGATTCAAATCCAGGATTCTAGCTCCAAAGCCTATGTTTATCATCATTAGGTCATCCTGCCTTTACTCTTGGAACTAAGCTAGAATGGGGCCAAGTACTTGGAGTCCAAATTAGACTGTCCATGGTACAGAGCAATTTAACTGGCTATGTGTAGACATTGTCAGATGCCAGTAATCTTCACAACTGCTGAACAAAGCCAAACCTCTCTGTCCCTCCATCTGTGATTCATAACTTCAACTAAGATCAAAGGCAGCCTGGCAAGCTTCCTGCTATAGTACTTGTAGTTCCAATCCAACCCCTTCCAGGCATAAGATAGGATTATACTTCCTCCTCCCCACTGGTTTTATAGAAATATATGACTAGTTCTAGTTCTGCCCAATGTGTTGTGAATATAAGTGATGTGTCACTTACAGAGTGTGATATTTAATTCCTACTTCACTACCTTTTAGAACCCTCTCTTTCTTCTTGTATTAAGCCTAGAAATGTTCAAGATGGCGGTGGCTCCATCAGTGTGGGTTCCTGAGTAAAATAAGCAAAACCACTCTGTTGATCTGTGATGGACAAGGTGTGAATTAGAATAAAACTTTGTTATTTAAGCCACTAGAACTTTAAAGATTTTTGTTACACAGCACAACCTAGCTGATTCTTCTTTTACCAGGACACAGGCAATTCCTAAATATTTTTCTCTTAATTACAATGATGTGTCAGTAAAGGTAGATTGAATAAAAGTGAGGCAACCATAGTCCAGGAAGTAACTATATGATATCTGGTAAAGACATTAGAAAGTGAAGAGAAAATATATACAGAGAATTTTGAGAAAAAGGAAAAAAAAACATTATGAGAAAAATATATCTTAAAAACACTAGTAACCAAGGAAAAATATATGCAATCAAAAAATGGAGAGATTCTTCTCTCTGCTCAAGCCAGGAGTTAGCACCATGCACAATCTCAAGATTAAAAGAAAAATTAATAAAGTTGAATATTTAGTCCATTAATGCACTTTAAAAGTATTTTTTTCATCAGCCAAGCCCTTCCCCAATTAAAAACAAACTCTGGGAAGACAAGATATAAGTGTCTACCATGTGTCTGAAAAAAATCTTTGAATAAAATTGAAAATTTGATACTCAAATCTGCGTGACTACTTCAACACACAGAGCCATAGAGAAAAGCCCCCAAGAACCAAGACACCACCTGCATTTACATCTTCTGAATGAAAAGTGAAAAAGGAACAAATGTGGTCTCATTACTTTCCATCAAGGGCAAGATTCTTACCACAACAATGCCTATTGCACCAAATTATCAAACACAGAATCATACTGCAACTTCTGAAAAATACAGAATTTATACACAAAGCAGAGCCAAAAGACCTTCACACAGGTATGCCTCACCTTGAGTGACCAGGTATTACACCACTAAAATAGGGGACATTGAATAATACGGACAAAAGAAACGTGACCTATTAAGGTTTCCTCAATTATAATTATCTTATAATTGTTTTAATTTACCTTTCTTGAAATTCTTAATTCACATATTTTTAAAAGTAAGTCACATTTACAACTTAAGTTTTAGCCTTTTGATATAAGAAGCCGGTTTCTGGCAGGACTGCATTAATGTCTATCTCATGATATTGCATTCAAACATTTTCATTACTCTAAATAGAAAAGAGGAAGATTATATAATAGGCCCTGATTTATGAAAACCTAGGTTCACAGCCATAGATGAAAATAATTGAAAGTACCTAGAAGTTAGTATTTCTAAATTCATGAGAAAACTGTTCCATGTTTTCCATATCAACAAGCTTTAGGTCTCCTCCAAATTCCTAAACTGTCATCCCAAAATGATGTAGCCAATGCATGCTTACAGTGAGTATTCCATAGAACAGGCAGCATTAACAATAAAATATAGCCTGATATTAACTGGCCTAAAGAGAGAGACTGGGCTAATTTGTGGAATTAGGAAAACTTAAAATTCAATCAGATTTGTTCTCATTATCACAAGCCATTTGAATTGATGTTTTTTCTGTCCAAGTTCCTTAAAGAAAATTTCCAAAGTAGATAGGACCCTTCACACATGTCATACCTCCTTATGCACACTTTTGCAATTAGCAAGAAGCAAGACTTAGTGGAACTGTGTCAACCAAAGAATGCTCAAAGATATACCTCATAGACTTTTAAGTGCCCATAAAGCTGACTGTTCCATATAAGTAATCCATGTACTTGGAACTGTTAAATATCACCCCTGGATGTATAATGTAGTACTTATGTCATGCTCTGCAGATAGTTCTCAGCTAAGTTCTTGTGTCATGCTCTGCACATAATTCTTGACTAAAATAAAAGATCAATCAAATATTTCTCTCCACAGATTAATATCAACACTTAGCTTAGTTCATCTGGACAGGATGTTAATTTGATGAAGGTTGTGTATTCTCTAGCTATGTGGTCTAGTTATATTCACTCTTTATAGTGCTGTCACAGAACATACTTCTGATCTTAGACAGTTCTCTTCATTGTTTCTGCAATATTCTCAGCACCAACATAGTGACTGATTCATCATCTACAGTTAATGTATATTTGTTAAATGAATGAATCAGTTTTCTTAGAACTGTGTGTCATGCATTTTAGAGGAACCAAAGGAGAAAGAAGATAAAGGGTTATGTCTACCACACAAATATTATGTGTGTTGGGGAGGGCGTCTTTGAACATGTTATACGTTGTCTCACTGACACAACCCTGTGGGTAATCTGTCCATTATACAGATGAGGAGACCAAGGCTCAGAGAGTTTAGTAACTTGTGCAGAGTTGTCAAGTTATTAAATGACAGATGCCACTTCCAACTCAGGTCTCTCTGGTTTCGAAGTCTATGCTCTTCCCAATTTACCACATAGTTTAATCTCACCTATCCCTACACACCAAAACCTATTTTCCCTTTTCCAAGCTTTTGGCTGCTGTCCACCAACAGTGAATCTCATTGCAACAGCCCCATTTACACTACACACACTTTCACATCAGGTTTTTTCCCCCTAATTAGATATCCTTCTTCCTCCCTAACTATGTGAACATTACTCTCCCTTCAAAAGCCATTTTCTACATGAAGTCTCACTTCCCCACCAGCGCATTCCTCTCTCAATGTGAATTGCACAACTTGGCTTCTGTGAGCATAAGTTAGTTTGGGGTATGTCCTTTCTTGAACCGTTTTCTAAGTAGACTATTATTTCAATCCCAATCACATAACCTCTTGGATTTTAGTTTTCCCTGAATTCCCTCTTTTTTCTCCTCAGTGTTGGTATGTCGTAAGTATAGTGCAAATGCTTCACCACTGTTGAAAATGTTGTCTATGTCATGCTAATTACATTTCCATCTTCTTGAATTTGTATCACTTGACTCTTTTATAATAAATTAAGAGTTGATGTCATGTACAAAAATTGCACTGGACTGGAAGTCAAGAAACCTCATTTGGCATTCTATACAACAAACTAGTTGTGCCATTTTAGACAAATAATATAACTTCAGTACATTTCGGTTTCTTCATCTGTAAAAGAAAGGGTTTAGACTAAATGTTACCTAAACAAAATGCTTACCTTTATATTATTTTAAATTGTGTTTCTAAAAAGAAAGATTATGATTGTGGCCATGTACTTTTGCAGCCAGGCTTACTCAAGTTTTTCTCCACTGGGACACAATTCTCCCTTCAGTGTATTCCACTTCATTGATAAGGTCCAGCAGATGCAGTGTGGAAAACACAGACATTAATAGAAGCTCCTTTCAAATTATAGCCAGTTTCCCAAAGCAAACCCCCACCAGTCCACCCAGATATATTTAACACATGTGTTTCAGTAAATACGGTTTGTTAGGGAAAATCACAGTGTTCCCTAGTCTAAAACTTAGACTTCCACCTCTACATGATGCCCTAGGAGTACAATAACAGGTTTCCATATGAGACTTGAGTCAAAGTCAGTTCCATCTTGCCAACCATCCTGTCTTTCCTAATATTGCAGCTTTTACTTAAGTCATCCAGGTGCATTGCAGTGGAGATGGATTAAAAAATTCTGCATGGGGATTTCATGAAGTTTATTATTAATCTAGAAAATACCTATATTTAATTTAAAGTGGTGTGTCATGAGTGAACCTTAAAATTAAGGCAGCACAGCAAATAACTGTGAGAGGTATTAAAACAACTATAATGGCATATAGCATTCATTACAAACCAACTTTTTCCTTCATACTTGCTTTCTTTAATTCATTGTTTCATTAACCCACCCATTCATGCATCCAACGTGAAGTTACTGAGCATCTACTATGGGTCAGTAACTGATCCAGATGCTCAGTTTCAATTTTGTCATATTAGATGAAATGCAAGAATTATTTTGTTTCTAGAACATGCTATATAAATGTAAAAAATAAGCAACTTAAAACTTAACAATGGAGGGAAAGCAGAAAACACTTATATTTAACTTAAAGAAAACAAGTCCCCCAAAAGTCAGAAGAAAAGATGGAAGACTAGTAAGAGCAGAGAAGCTGTTAACTTCATCTACACAGGAAGAGAAAGTCATGGTTGATAAATTAAGTAAAGTTGTGTCCTCGGGAATGACTGGAGAACATTACATGTCACTTTTACTTGTGTACACTATTTGAAAGAAGTAACCATAGTTGTTAAGTTAGTTATATCTTACTCTTTACAGGCAAAAAGTAAATTTTCCAGTACAGTAGAACCATTTTCCCATTCAATGTTTATGTCAAATAGCAACCAAATCTAACCCACTAGGATTTATGTTTTTGCTGTATTATCTCCTATACCCTATCGAATACAGACACATCTGGGTACAAATGCACTTTACAGCTGACAAATTATTCAATCATTAATAGATACTCTACCAAGAAATCATTACCTTCCTTGACAGGGTCAAATAACCTGATTTTGTCTTCATCGAGCCAAACGGTGTTGGAAATCTTGATAACACTAGGTTAAAAATGTATACACTATATCATGAAAATTAAAGTCTTAGGTAAGAAAGTGTTTTCTTTCTTGCCTTTGCTGTAGCATTTAGCCTTCTGGTCTTTCATATTTTCAAACACTTCTGATAAACAGTCTTCTTAATCAGTTAAAAGAAAAGGAAGCCAAAGCTCTAAAGCCCATAACAAAGTATCTCAGAAAATTAGTGTCCAGAAGAATTGACTTGCAAAGTAAACTGGGGCCCCAAATATTTCTAGAAAAAAAGAAGCAAACAGAACCTTGAAGTATCTTGTAAACGTGTCAATTTATTTTACTCACTTTACTTGTGGCTTGTTGTTGGTTTTATCTTTCTCTAACTGAACTTAACAAAGCTAATAACAGCTCAGTTGCTTTGAATGACTCCTAAATACCAAGTATTTTACAGGGCACTTCACAGAATTTAGCTCATTTCCTCTTGAAAAGATGCTACAGTGTACATAATATTACCATCTCATTTTGTCAAAGAGGGAAAGGCTCAGAGAGGTTAAGTGACTTTCACTGGGTTACCCAGCTAGTATGTGCTGGAACTGGGATTTGAGCAGCGTGTCCATTTCCCAGACCCGTGTTCTGAGGATCTCTTTTCTGAGCTACACACCTAGCAAGTTGCCTCACTTAACTAGAGCAACAATGCTGGAAAAAAACCATTTGGTCAGTTTCCTTAATAACAAAGGAGTACTTTGCTCCAGATGTGCTACCAATATGTTCCATTGGTCATTCAGGGAACCCGGTGAAAATGCCTGAATGGCCCAATATACAGTTTTATCACTGATGACCAAACACTTCAAGTTGAATTCAGGACCAGTGGTGCTCATTGTTGTCAAAGAGGAATAAATATATTGGTAAAAATAGTGTGCATTCCTATGAAGGCTGTTTGCTGGGACATAGTCATTTTCATATTTATTTTTAGTCTGATGAGAAATATAACTGTCAACTTGCTGGAATCCAAGAAGCAGCAAGTTAATAATCATACAATTAGGTCCCCTCTCTACGACTCGATCACGTAAGTAGATAAATTTGTGACTTCCACCAAGTGCATTTTTTAAACGAGGCACCATCCTATCAAATTATGTAAATAATTCAAAACTTCCCCTTGTGCATCCCTCCCTGCTCTTTGTAAGTCACCCAACAATTTGCAAAAATAACCCAGGGAAATGTTTTGGGTGGGCTTTTGAAGATATTTTTAGCTAAAGTGGTAGAGGTTTAAAATACAAGCATGGGAGTGTCTGCCATTTAGAGAAATCACCTGCTCACACAGTTCCGTGGAGAAGTGGAATGTTTTAATGTGTGTCATTCAGTACAACATGTGGATTGTATTAAGTCAGGTTAGAGCAGGTCACGCCACGTGACACAGCTGAGCCACATATAATCGCAAGCAATACAACTTGCTCAATGTAACATAAATTTAAACAGGAGTAGGTTTTTTCTCCTCAAAGAGAGGTAACAGCTGCTGTAGATAACAAAGTGCTCATACTACCCCACACTGAGAGGGGTTTATGCTTTGACATGATCTGAATTATATGTAGGTAGTTTAGTACATCTATATTTAGGGGCATCTCTAAATATGAACAATGGGTGTTTGGGTGCATAGAATACATTCTCTAAGTGGCATAAACCTCATGTTTTTTAATAGTCCATTTTGTAATTTTCTCACTGGTGAATAAGAAGCATTTTAAAATATAGCCTTAAAAATTAGACAGTAGAGACAATTTTGGGCTTAGACAAGCTGGCTTCTGAGCCAGTAGGCCAAATATTTAGTATTCTTATTTAGACTAAAGATAAAATACTCTGCAAGTGCAGACATTAAGAAGGCTCAGAAAATAAGAAAGCAGCATTGAATTATGATAAAAGTAGCAGAAAGTGGAGAGATGCTTTGCTGAATACCACAACAGTTAATTTCCAAGAAAAGTCAGTACATATGGTGTCACTGGCAAGTATTACAGTCCTGAAAACTTTAAGAGGTTTGTTTTTTGTTTGTCTACTTCTTCCTCCTTGGATAAGGTGTAACACTGTAATCTGAATTACCTTGACTTTGGATACCACTTTTTTTTTTTTCTTTATTTTTCGGTACGCGGGCCTCTCACTGTTGTGGCCTCTCCCGTTGCGGAGCACAGGATCCGGACGCGCAGGCTCAGAGGCCATGGCTCACGGGCCTAGCTGCTCCGCGGCATGTGGGATCCTCCCGGACCGGGGCACGAACCCGTGTCCCCCGCATCAGCAGGCGGACTCCCAACCACTGCGCCACCAGGGAAGCCCTGGATACCACTTTTGACATTCAGATTTAGTTTCTCACTTAAGCCTCATAAGAACACTTTGAGTAGGAAAAGAAAAAATCTCTTCCAGATAAGCCCACCCAGCACTGGTCACTCCTACCATGACAGCACACTCCTGCCCAAGAAACTTCTACATGTCCCTGTACAACTATAATTAACCATGTGCTAGCATATAAATCTATTTGAAGCCCAAAAGTCTTCAAATAAAAACATGGGAAGGTTTTTGCAACATCTCTTTTGGATTAATTAACAAATATGAATCAGTTTCATTGAACCAAACTTGGACAGTATAAAAATGAGTTAAGTACCTCATTAAAAAGGTGAAATTTCAGCTTCAGAAACAATTTGAGGGCTATAACAAGTGTAATATAGCTTTATTCTGTGGAACACAATCAATGAGTATCTCAGAAATAACTTTTATTGACTGCTTAGTATGTGCTAAGCATATTACCTTACCCAACTAATTTAATCCACATAAGAAAATAATAGTAACAAAAGCAAAAGAATATTTAGGTTAAGAATTTGTCCAAATTCATGAAGCCAGTATATGATAGAAGAACTCAAACCCATATCTTGCTAGTAACAGAGCCACATCTCCTAACAAAACACCTATCCTTTCAATGCCCTCTCCTAACTTCATCCACAATGAGAATTTTCTCTCCATGCTCAGGCTAAATGTTTTCCTTGGAACTAATATTTAGTCCTCAAGTTCTTAAAAGTGAGCATATCCTATTTCAACAAATAAACTGAAAACTTCCTATGGCCAAGGACTTTTCTTTTTATCCTTCACATGACTACCTGTATGTTTGGCACAGAGTAGGCATTTTATGTTTGCTGCATTTAAATGTGTTCTTATCCATATCAACTTAACTGTTAGCTCCCCGATCAGCTCTGACACTATCAGAGAGGCAGCTGGTGTTCTGGAAATACGACTAGACTTACGAAAGACCTGAGTTTCAGGTCCAACTTTGCTTCACATTAGTTGTGGGACACTGCAAAATTCATTCATTATCTTCTTCCTCTGAACTTTGCTTTCCTCATCTGTAAAACTGGGATGTATAAAATCTATTTCACAAAGGTAAGATACTATCAGATTTTTCTTTGGGCCTTTTTGTACTCTACACAAAAGTCAGGAAGATTTAACTTATAAACTCTTAAGTATCTGCTATGGATATTAGCAAAGTTTTCTGGACTTGGGTATCATTCATTTATTCATAAGGTACCTGTCTTATGTAGGCACTCTTCTGGAGGATGGTTATACAATGGTCAGGAAAAACAGACTCAGTCTCTGCTCTCATGGTATGCATGATCTAAGGAAGGCCAGATGTTATATCGGACTATCATTTTATTTTAACAATTTCATTATTAAAATATATCTACAATTTCAACTTTTATTAAGGGAAATTTCATGAGTCAATTAAATATCCATCAGATCTGTGATCCTAATAATTGAAATTTCTTATAAAGTAACAAGAGTAAAAGTTACACATGACACCAGAAGTACTGTTGCCCACACAGCACTTGGGAATTCCAGGGACTGTCATAAAATCACAGAAATTTTTTCAACCTGAAAGTGCTGTGCTCAAAGTATCCCCAGTATAGGTGCCACATTGCAACTCAGATTCTACTTAAGCAAGATAAACGATTAGACTAATATAGACAGCTCAGCTTTGTCCATCTCCATTGTATTGTTTGAGGGAATGTGAAAATAAAGAGAAACATTTCAACACTTACACGATGGTATTTTATATTATATAGGCTATTCTGCCAGATTGAATTTTCAATAGAAAAAATTGTGCATTATTATTTGCAGAATTTATTATACTAACTACGACATTTACACCAATAAGTCTCTTAAACCTGGCATTATTTTTAAAATGTGCTCATGTTCAAATCTCCATTCTGCAGGATTACTCTTTTATTTCTCACAAAAAGATATGATGTGTTTAATGTTAATAATTCCAAAACAACCAATTAAAAGGAAATGTAAAGAATTGACTTTTCATGAAAGGGAGTTATCGAAACGGACTTCAACAAATTCCCCAGCTAGCTAAAGATTTATCACGCTGAGCAATAGAGTACATAAACCTTCCATGGCAAACTTTCAAGGACCCGTCATTCACAGCCATGGTCCCTGTCCTCTCTTGTCTTCTTTTAAAATGCCAGTCATGTATGGATGAGGCACATGTTTCTTCTGCCAGTGCCTGCTCAAGCAGACAGTTTACTAATTTGTAGTTCGGTAAACCTTTCACTGCACTGAGCACCTTGAGGTTAGCACATCTCTAATCATTATTTGATAACAGAAATCTGCAAGCATCACATCCCTAGTAACAAGAACATTGTATCTTAGCAACCAGCCTTGATATTCAAACAATTTCATTAAAGCGTAGCACCTCTTAGCAGGTGGGTGAGTGCGAGTGTTGATAAACATTTATAACATGATCAGCCATTGTGTTTGCCAACACTATAATCAGCATGACAAATTTATGAATTTGTTTACAAGCTCCTAGATAGCCAATCTATGAAGGTAAACTACATTTCAGACCAGTTAGGAGATCCAAACATCAGATCCTTATTTGAAATGGAGAGTTTCTTTAGAAACCTATCAATTTAAGAGATTGCCAAGCTGTTTTCAGTACAGAGACATCATTAATATTTCCACAGTGGTTTAATCTTTAAATAGTACTGTTGAATTTAAATGTTTCAGGAGCAAAATCTGAGTGGGAACTTCAGCTACGTTGAGATTCATAAGGACCATGTTATGAAGCAAGTGCATCTTGAATTTTTTTTTCTCCATATGGACAGAGCTAGCTGATACACCTCCTGTGTCCAAGGACCTATCTTATGAATAACTAAAAGAAAACAAATGTGGTAAACCTCTCGTTTATTTTAAAAAAGAGGTTTTTTTCAATTAATAATTTACTACAAATTTTAAAATGTATTATAAATGTATTTATGTAGACATTCATTTAAGGAATTACTGATATGTCACCATCATGAATTGGTCCAAACATGAACAGCCTTTTCTTGTCTATTTACTTCAATCTAATAACCACCTATGGTATCAGGATTTGCATGAAATTTAATATTCCATTTTAGAGAGATTTTGAATTTTTTTTCCTGGTGAATGATCAGGAAACTGTATGAATATTTTTAAATCTCCACCAACCCCATGTTCTTCAAAATTGAGAAGTCTTCTAATCTGGAAAGTACTGCCAGAGCACATCTCTTTCTTAATTATATAACACAGTTCCTAATATTACTGTAAGATCTCAAACCTGTGATTGTTCAAGTGTTACCAAGTATAAAAGTTCACTAAGGCATGCACTGCCAAACAGGTAGAAGAAAAACAAGGACTTTTATACTTTCTGAAGTTTGAACCTTGAACCTAACAGCACACAGTTACAACAGGGCCCCTGGGCTCCTCATCCCTGAACAAGCTATTAATCTACCTGAAATAGGTGAACCTCAGTGAAGCATTATCAAATAGGTAACAAGCTCCCTTTCAAATTAAAACCAGCCATGATGAAAAACAAGTTTGTTGACCTGGCTTGTTCACCATGAACCATGACTCGTCAGTTAATAACCACCACCTGGGTAACTCCAAGCTTCAAGAACTAGCATGACAATGTTGGAAAGATTCAGAGACAAAAATATAGATAAGAGTACAGCCTGGAAGACCAACAGCTCTATATTCAAATATTGCTGGTGAAAGGTCTTCAGGAAGAAAGAAATAAGTTTTACATGTCAAAAGTTGTAGTCAGAAAGGATCATGATCTGTGGATTACTCTAAAGCAAAGACAACAAAAATTCTCTGAACTTCTGTGTATGATACCACATGGGTGGGGTGAGGGACAGTGTGAGGAAGGTGGGGAGGGGAGAATGAGGCAGTATTTGCCATATATGCTAGGTTAATTTTTACACTTACTAATTTAGCAATTATTTACATTTTGGTCTAGTCTTTAAACCTCTATTTATACAACCACTTTCAACTTATCAATTACTTATTAGCTTCTTATATTCTTAATCTAACTTTTCTTAAAAATTAGGACCTAGAGACCATCATAGAGAGTGAAGTAAGTCAGAAAGAGAAAAACAAATATCGTATATTAACGCATATATGTGGAATCTAGAAAAATGGTACAGATGAACCGGTTTGCAAGGGAGAAATACAGACACAGATGTAGAGAACAAACGTATGGACACCAAGGGGGGAAAGCAGGGGAGGGAGCTGGAGGTGGGATGAATTGGGTATACACACTAATACGTATAAAACAGATAAGTAATAAGAAGAAAAAAAAAGAGGCCCAACAGAGTCCCTTTGCCCCTTCTGCCATGTCTGCTATCCAGAAGAGGGCCCTCCCTAATCATGCCCTCCCCAACCATCAGGTACCCTGATCCTGGACTTCCATCCCCCAGAACTATGAAAAATAAATTTCTGTTGTTTATTAGCAAAAAATAA
Organism: Orcinus orca; assembly: GCF_937001465.1. Classification (NCBI taxonomy): domain Eukaryota; kingdom Metazoa; phylum Chordata; class Mammalia; order Artiodactyla; family Delphinidae; genus Orcinus; species Orcinus orca. The sequence continues at coordinate 35,343,382 of NC_064565.1, read as the reverse complement.
ACAAATAAATAAACACTATCATTTGGATCTGTGATTTAAAAAATTAATTAAAATATGGTATGTACCTTAAAAAAATTAGTCATTTCTCATGAGAATTTTAAAATTTCTGTTTTCTCTGTGAATTTGGGGGCAAGAATCAGTGTGTTTGTGATTGCGAGTGTGTGTGAATGTGTGCGTGTGCCTGTATGTGTGTGACTGTGGGAATGAGTGAGTATGGGTGAGAGAGAGGACGTTATTAGTTTATTCTGATTACTGACTTCATCAGATAATTCTACATCTTATTGTTATGAGAGTGCTATCAAAATTCACTGGCTCAGTGTTGGATGGACTACTTTCCTACATGGTAGATTTGTGATAATTAAAATGCTAGATTTCTAAAAATATATAATAGAACATAACTAATACAAATATTTCAGAAGTTCCAGAAGTAAGAAAGCTTTTCTATGTAGTATCTTGCCTTCAGAACAGTGTAGTACATTATGGATTATCTTGCAGTTAAACAAAAAATGTGGATAATACCACATTCCCAATAACACCAACTACTGAAGACCCTTTTGAGCTGCCTTTCCCTGCCTGTGCTAGACAGGATAAAGAAAGGCATATTGCAATGCCTTAGAGACCTACCTCCAAGGGGCAGCTACCACTAGAGTCAGGCACACTGTCAAGGCAAAGCCTCAAGTTTTGTGTAATCAGAATTTTGTGGTATATACTCTCTGTAAAAAATTCATCTGATAGGATTTCAAATACACTTTTCACTCTGGCTATTCAGACATAAAGTTTCTGCCAGAATATTTTACACTGAAAGATAGCCCATTTCACTGGCCATATTAAAATTCAGAAAGACTCTGAGAAAGGCAACAGGTAAGAAATGATTTTACTAATGAATTCAGACACCAGCATAAACCAGTACTGCTGTAGGCCTGCAAGAGGAACACTTTCTATAATAAGCCACTGAAGTGTTTTGCTGTTAGCAAACTGTAAGAACTGAAAATTCCACAGAGTTCACAGTGCTTGATATTTGTGTGGTACTTTTCATCTGAAGGTAGCAAGGTGCAGGGTAAATATTAACTCACAGAGTCTGTCAGTTTTGCAGCACTTGGAGTTTATAAACTCAGACTTTTAGTCAGAATTACTCCCTAATTGCACTTGACTTCATTTCCCAGGACAAGAATAAATTTTACTTTTCCACACAAAGTTTGAATATAAATCAAAAGTTATAACACGTATGAAACTCAAATTTCTAACCCCCTCTTTCTCACTCAGAATCCATTCTCTTTTTTATATTGAAAAAATTCAAATTAAAATCAAATTAATGCTTGATTTATCTGGCATAACCAAGGAAAAAAGGAATGGTATATTTCTTTAAGAAATAAAGCCTCATTATCAAATTTTTACATAATTTTCATTGAAATCTTTCTAAATTGTATCATAAATGGTTTGCTAAGACAGGGTAAACCAAAAACAAGTTTAGCCTTTCTTGACTACTCTAGGCCATCATTATGACCATTTATGATTGAAATATGTTGTAATACAAATCTGACATACGGAGGGCTATTTGTCCCCAGAGCAAATACTTCAGATTACAAATTCTTTTTCCATTTTTGTATCTCATTTTGTAGACTTAAAAAAAAAAAATCTTCTCCTTTTCCATAAGTTGCCGTGCTACTTATAGCAATCTCTACTCCCTTCTACCTTGTTGCTTCTTGTATAATGTTAGCCAGGAAACCAGATTCCTGAGCTAGAAGACTAAACTGGTCATAAGTGAGGGTCAAAGACTGCTGCCAATGAATGAGGTACATGAGTGTACCACAGTGACATATATACATGATAGTACTTCTTTATCCATGACAGTCTTCTGAACGTCAGCCACATCCCTGAATAGGTCATCTATTACCATGTGCAAAATATACAACAGAAAAATCTATAACTCTACCATGGTATTTGAACTAGTTAACTGGTAGGAGGGGCTGGTCATAGAATAATATATTTAAGGTAAATTTAAGATTAGTCAAGAAACAAAGTAGTAGAGCTGCTGCAGGGGGGTTTTTCCCTTTGTTTTTGCAATGATAGTTTTTGTTTCTAGAAAGTGATCATTCCAAAATCTTAATTCCCAGCTGGATTTTCTTTATATTCAGTGATCATTAGAGACTCAGGATCAGACTAATAAATATTATTGTTTCACAAGTTTTCTTTGGTTTACTTTTCCAGATTTACTTTTGGTTTACTATATTAGCAACCAGAACAATCAGGCTGGAGTTAAAGAGAATTGAATGAGAGAGAAAACACACTTCCAGAAAAGATACTATTGATAAATCAAGTAGATAAGATCCTACTGATATCTGGGGACATGTGTAACAGCAGGAAAAATGGATGAAAATCCTAGAGGGAGAGAAAAGGCTCATGTACAATGTTCACAATCATAATGTAAACATACCTACAATAATGGTACAGGCAACATTGGTCAGTAGGTTAAACCTCGTAACAGGATGAATAACTGTGCAACCAATGTTCCTGCAGCAACTTGTTGCTGAGCATAGCAAGCACTGCATCTCACTAAATACCTTCCCTGAAATGAATCCTTAAGGGGTTTCCTAGAGACTACCAGGTAGGCTTCATTATGAAAACACTTTTTAGTCTAAACAAGAAAAGATTTTTTGAATTTACAAAACAAATTTTTACTCCCCCAAAACACCCATTTCTCCCAAAAGCGTTAATGGTTGCCAAAATGCAAATGAGCATCACCTGAAGGACTAGTAGGATTATGGATTAAACTTTAGATTATGGATTACATGTCACAGCTATTCCTATGATGCATCATATATTCCTTCAGACCCCAAGAGAGTATATGGGCAAGAAATACATATAAAATGACGTTGTACAGCTCATCTCTCATTGGCTTCTAGATATCAGTAAAAGATAATTGTGGCTAAGACCTCACAGACGCTATAGTCACTTCACGACTGGATAAATCACTACCTACAACTTTGCTACTCAAATTGCAGTCTGTGGATCAGCAGCACGAACACTATCCAGCTGCTTGTTAGAAAGGCAGAATTGGGACTTCCCTGGCGGCACAGTGGTTAAGAATCTACCTGCCAGGGCTTCCCTGGTGGCGCAGTGGTTGGGAATCCGCCTGACAACGCAGGGGACACGGGTTCGACCCCTGGTCCGGGAAGATCCCGCGTGTCGCGGAGCGACTGAGCCTGTGCACCACAGCTACTGAAGCCCGCACCTGGAGCCTGTGCTCCGAAACGGGACAGTGAGAGGCCCACACACTGCAGTGAAGAGTGGCCCCCGCTCATCGCAGCTGGAGAAGGCCCGCGCACAGCAACAAAGACCCAACGCAGCCAAAAAAACAAATTAAAATAAATAAATAAAAATAAAATAAATAAATTTATTTTAAAAAAAGAATCTACCTGCCAATGCAGGGAACACAGGTTTGATCCCTGGTCCGGGAAGATCCCACATGCCGCGGAGCAACTAAGCCTGTGCACCACAACTACTGAGCCTGCGCTCTAGAGCCTACAAGCCACAACTACTGAGCCCACGTGCCACAACTATTGAAGCCCGCATACCTAGAGCCCGTGCTCCACAACGAGAAGCCACAGCAATGAGAAGCCCGCGCACCACAACGAAGAGTAGCCCCCACTCACCACAAGTAGAGAAAGCCCGTGCACAGCAACGAAAACCTAACACAGCCAAAAATAAATAAATAAATAAATAAGAAAGGCAGAATCTTAGGCCCCATCCCAGACCTTAGGCCCCATCCCAGTGCATTTCAATAAGATCCCCAGATGAATATTTTGAACATTAAAATTTGAGAAGCACTAAATTAACAAATAAATTAATATAGAATATAGAATGTCTTTCTATATTTCATGTACTTTCTAGGAGCTTATAAACCTTTACACAATTAACCCATGCAATAAACTCATGCAGTAGGTATAAACACCACGGTTTTATAGCTACAGGCAAAAACATAGTTTCACTAATATATGAGAGATGTTTAAAATAGTATGTATGAGTAGAAATTGGTTTCCTTTCGCACACTCTACAAATGGTCACACAATGGTTCTTTAGGAAAGCTCTGTGGACAGCCATAGTTACCTTGGTCTGACATTCTTTTCTTTATAAACTTCCATTCTTGGCAAAGAAGCAATTGACAGAGAAACCAGGCCAGATATTCATCCCGGAATTGTGGAGTGGGATATTTTTGGGAAAATTGCAAGCTCCACAAAGGGCAGATGAATTTTTCTTCTCAGCTTTTCTTTCCTTCCAAGGTGTGCCTTACCTTGAAATTTAGGACCAACATAAGGGAAAGCTATTCTTAAAAAAAATTATTTGTATACTAAGCATGCTGAATAACCAAAAGGTGGAAATTCTTGTCTGTTATTCCTGGTAATGTTCCAAGATTAAAATAATTTCAGGAATAAAATCAAAACAAACCTTGTGACTCCAGTGTGAGAAAGAAAGAAAGGAAGGAAGGAAGGAAGGAAGGAAGGAAGGAAGGAAGGAAGGAAGGAAAGAAAGAAAGAAAGAAAGAAAGAAAGAAAGAAAGAAAGAAAGAAAGAGAAAGGAAGGAAGGAGAGGAGGGAAGGAGAAAAAAAAAGAAAATTCCAAATCATATTGGCTTTAAAACCCTACTTTAAAAATTTTTTTTGAAGTGTCACCTTTAGTAATGAATGAACAAAAGAAAAAAAGTGCTGCTTTGGTTATTATTTCTATGTTCATCTTGAGCACAGCACATTGCATATCCTGAGATAGGATAGATTTCTAATGAAATTACAATATTTCGTCCCTTAGACACAGACCTACCTCATAGTATTTTTTTCTTTACTTTGACATAAGCCATCTGCTATGGAATTTATTCAGTTAAAACAATGATCAAAATCTGTTCTGTGAGAATTTGAACTCTTTCTTTTATAACACTAAATAAAAATCACTAATAGAAAATATATTTTATTACCTAGAATACAAATACTAAGAGTCTCTCCATTATTAGAACTGGCATTATAGATATGATAAGAAATCTGTTTTTTAAAAACCATTTACCTCTATAATGCTGGAATTCATTTTAGAACCCCTGGGAGGATTGTCAGATTACTTTGATTCACAAATGACAAAAGGTACAAACACTCAGCAATTTCCTCAATAATCTTTAAGGTACTATTTATAAGCACTTTATCTATTGCTATAAAGCAATCATGAGGTGTATATGTAGAAAGATTAAATATCAAATATGTTACATTTTTATGTTTTATAGTAATCTTTAAATTGAGAATTTTCTTCATATCATAATAATTCCTAGATTTGAAGCAAAACAACTCCATTTTGATTTTCATTTTGTGCCCATTCTAACTTTCAGATTAAATTCTAAACATCAATCTTGATTACTGCTGACATTTTTGTATCAATGAGCCTCTGAGATTTTATGCAAAGCCCTGAAAACTTCACTCAGGGTACCATTAAATTAGGCAAGGCTGGTTTTCCTCTGTGTTTAACTAACTGAAGTACATGCCTGGCTAGGCAGTCATGCCCAGTTTCACAATTTGTCATTCCTTTTAACGTCTTTTTTTTTTTTTTTTTTTTTTTTTCAGTACACGGGCCTCTCCCGTTGCGGAGCACAGGCTCCGGACGCGCAGGCTCAGCGGCCATGGCTCTCGGGCCCAGCCGCTCCGCGGCATGTGGGATCTTCCCGGACCGGGGCACGAACCCGTGTTCCCTTCCTTGGCAGGTGGACTCTCAACCACTGCGCCACCAGGGAAGCCCTAATGCCTTTCTTTTAATCCCAATGAAATACTCTCTCTCTTAATTTCACGTGAATATCCTTTACCTGGGAAAGTGGAAGAAAAATGATAACACTTGTTTAAAATTAATTTCTTACTTTTCCCTCAGTGCAGTGCATCTAAAGAAGCAAAACTTACTGAATTAAGTTTAATGATGTAATAAATTCTTCCTTTCCTACAATACTGTGGTTTAATTCACTAGTGCACTTTTTTTTTTTTTGCGGTACGCGGGCCTCTCACTGTTGTGGCCTCTCGCGTTGCGGAGCACAGGCTCCGGACGCTCAGGCTCAGCGGCCATGGCTCACGGGCCCAGCCGCTCCACGGCATGTGGGATCTTCCTGGACCGGGGCACGAACCCATGTCCCCTGCATCGGCAGGCGGACTCTCAACCACTGCGCCACCAGGGAAGCCCACTAGTGCACTTTAAGCTTTTTGCCTTTAGCATCTGAGGGGTCATTAGTCTGTATGTAATCCAGTAGCTGGACTCCTCAGTGTCTAAACTCCATCAGCAAGCACCAAATCAGTAGTTTCTGAAATATAACTGGTAGGTCAAGTGTCCTGAAAAAGAGTGCCTTGGGCATCCCAGATGGAGAATAGGGCATGACAAGCAACAAACCAGGACAGAATTTGATGCCTGTGCTCAACTAAAGATTTCATTCATTCTAACTCACTAAACAACCGTTTTCCAAATAATTTGACTTCTCCTTGTGAAGTTTCTAGCCAGTAGATCATGCAAAGAAATTGGTTACTATGTGCCAATAGGCTTACCATATACATCATCAAGTTGAACATATTCTAATCATGTTTTGCCCCAAGAAACTTTGCCTAATATCATAAAACTATCACTGTCGGTCATCCTAGACCAAAACAGGCTAATTACTGTACATCTTCACCACATGTGAACTATGTTCTCTGCTGGGTCAAATAGTCCCTTTTCATTGAGAGCAATTCCTATTGTTGAAAAATAGAAAGAAACCATTAACATTTTTTCTGAGTTTCATATAAGATTTGGAAAAAACATTTTCCACCCTATCTTTAGTAACTGAAATAGCCAACCTATCCAATCTACTGTACTTCTGCTATAGTACTACATTTATTTATTCATTCAAAAAGTGCTAGAGGTCTTCCCTGGTGGCGCAGTGGTTGAGAGTCAGTTTGCCGATGCAGGGGACACGGGTTCGTGCCCCGGTCCGGGAAGATCCCACATTCCGCGGAGCGGCTGGGCCCGTGAGCCATGGTCACTGAGCCTGCACGTCCGGAGCCTGTGCTCCACAACGGGAGAGGCCACAGCAGTGAGAGGCCCGTGTACCGCAAAAAAAAAAAAAAAAAAAGTGCTAGATACTGGAAATAGAGATAAAGTTTGCTGTCCCTGCCATCAAGAGTTAAACAGGTCATTTTAGATAAGTGATGTAATAGTGTACTTTGGCCTGCATCATTGTCATCATCATCACCATCATCTTATGTGCTTAAAGAATTTAACATAAAGGGACTTCCCTGGTGGTCCAGTGGTAAAGAATCCACCTTCCAACGCAGGGGAGGCGGGTTCGATCCCTGGTCAGGGAACTAAAATCCCACATGCTGTGGGGCAACTAAGCCCACGCGCCACAACTACTGACCTGGCACGCCTCAATGCGAGAGGCCACGTGCCTCAAACTACAGAGCCCACGCACTCTGAACCCTGCACGCCACAACTACAGATCCCACGTGCCCTGGAGCCTACAAGCCACAACTAGAGAGAAGCCTCTGTGCCACAACGAAAGATCCTGCACACCTCAACGAAGACTCTGTGTGCCGCAACTAAGACCCGATGTAGCCAAAAAATAAAATAAAATAAATATATTTTTTTAATTCTAAAGAAAACTTTTAAAAAAAGCATTTAACATAAAACACACAAGACTGGACATTAGATATAATTGAGTCCTGACATTATGTATGGAGAAATAGAAAAGAAATCCACCACCACCCTGCCCTTTTATGTTGTCTCACTCCATGGAGACAGAAGACTAGACCCAATAGTCCAATTAAATCACTTTATTTAGAAACTGAAAAGCCGGCATCTAAAACTGCTGGTTGTCCATGGCCCCTATGAACAGACAGAGAAGCAGTAAAGGCCACAGCAGCATGAAAGATGTAAAGAACTGATATTCTTGGAAAGAAGGTAACTGTGACAGGATGAGAAGGAAGGAGAGAGAAAAACAGGGAGTCTGAAAGAGAAGTGAGCAGAGATAGAAGCAGGAGGGCAGAGGAAGCAAGAAAGGAAGAACAAAAGGAGAAGAGAAATTAAAAGAGTGTGTGGGAGGAAGAACAAGTGAGAAGAGCATTAAACTAGGGCACACATGCTTACACCCATGAAATTAACATATTGAAAATCATCCAGTGTTTCCCTATAGAGAGAAGAAGAGGTTGGATGAAGCTGCAGGGCCCCATACATGAGAAAGCCAAGGGACCCATTGTGGTAGACAGCCTCTCAAACGGCCCCTGCCTCCTGATGTTCTCATCCTTGTGTAATTCTCTCCCACTGAGAGGGGGCTGGACCTAGTAACTCACTTCTAACCAACAAAACACAGTAAAAGTGATGGAATGTCACTTCCAAGATTAAGCTCTGGCTTCCACCTTGCTTGTGCTTTCGTGCTTTCTCTCCCCTGCTCACTTTGAGGGAAGTCAGCTGCCATACTGTGAGCTGCCCAGTGGAAAGAGCCATGTGATAAGGAACTGAGGAAGGCCTCCAGCCAACAGCTAGTGAGAAAATCAAGCCCTCAGTTCAATAGCTCCCCAGAAACTGAATCTTGCCAACAACTACCCAAGTGAGCTTAGAAACTAATCCTCCCTCAACTGAGCCTTTAGATGAGACCACAATCCTGGCCAACACCTTGACTGTAGTTCCGAGAAGTCTTTGAGACGGAAGTACTTAAGCAACCCTCAGATCCCTGACCCACAGAAATTGTGAGTAATAAATTTGTTTAAAGCTGCTATTTTTTAGAATAATTTGTTACATATCAATGGATAGCTAAAATACATTTAATATGAATTTGACCACTTTGTCCAAGATTAACTCTAGATTAGTAGGTGGATCACTGAGGCAGCCCTAATAGACTTAATAACAGAATTATGGAGCTCCAACCTGTGATAAACCTAAGAACATGGTTTGAATTAATCAGCAAATCTTATTCATATTTCACACAGATACCTAGGTTTGAACACCAGCTATACATCTGGTACTTACTACCTGTGAGATAACAGCCAAGTCATTTAATCTCTTTAAGACACAGTCTTCACATGTGGGAAATGGAGCTAATCATTATCCCTGCCTGTCATGCCTGCCATGAGATTGACTTAAGGTCATGTAATAGAAAATACTTTGGAAATTATGAAGTAGTAGTCATCCGGGAAGTATTTAGGAGACTGCCACAGCCCCACTCATGGGATTTCTCTGGGCTAATAACATCTTAAATATTTGCAATTCCTTAAAACGCATTTCCTCTCTTTTTATGAGGTAAAAACTAATGTCTCTACACTTCTTAAGTTTTGCCACAACCGAAAATATCTTAAGTTTTCATTCTATTTTTCCAAATCTAAGGCTTTATTCTATCAATGTCCGTCTTAAAACTAGTCATTTCTCATATATTGGAGATTTGGTCAAATAATTCTAAGATTTTTCTTTATTTAAAAAGTGTAAGTCTTAGGTGAGTTTCCCTAGAAGCAGAGACTGGGATAGGAATTCTTGTTCAAGTGATTTCTTTGGAGGAGTGTTTGAAGGAGCGGGAAGAAAGAAGGCGAGAACACCAGGCAAGAACGTGGGCTCAGCTGGAGACCAGCTTCAGTCGATGCACAGAGAAAGTCTGGAGCACAAATCACACCACAGCATTTGGTGCACCTTGAGGCCAGGAGGCTGGCCTTTGCAAGCTTCCCCCATTCCTGACAGTCACTGGCCAGGGGCAATTCTCCAGAGGAGGCAGCTGTAAGTTTACCAGCCACACCCAAAGCAGCTGCGGGGAGCAAGCACCAGTCACTGAAGGGGATCTAGGCAGGGTACCAACAGCATCCACTACAGCATTATATAGCATGCTTTCTCACAGTATTTCATCATCATTTCTGCAAATGGGTCTTGATATGCTAACAGTTTCAGCATTTGATCACTTTTACACCAGCTGTGTTAAATGAGACAGCAGAGAGAGTGGCAATGTAGAAAAATAAAGATTTGTCTCTAATCAGAACCGTAAAACTTAGCTCAAGTCAGATAACAAAAGAAAAAGGGTCACTGGGAGACTTTTTCTCTACTAAAATATAACCATTATGAAATATATATGAGAGATACTTAAGCAAGGCTGAGGCGAGGAAGGCACCTGGAAAGGAATGGTTCCTCAACATGCCTGAGAGAGAAAAGGGTCCAGAAAGATGAATGAGAGGAGAAGGGGGAAAATGGGACGGAACTGAGAACTCAGGTCCCTGAGAGAAGCAAAGGCAAAGAAGTCCAAGCCAGTGCCCAAGAAGAGAGGAGAGGGGAGTGCGGGTGGAGGGAAGGGTAGGAATGATGATTTCAAAGACGAGAATATATCTAAACAGTTTAGAGTCATAGGCATGTCCTAACTACCTCTCCTGACAGAGCACAACTCTGGTTTTCCTGTCAAACTTCTCTCTGTTTCTCGAATCTGACATGGCCCACTTTTTTCCTTGTAAATTGTTTACATTTGAAAAGCTCAATCATGAAACAGAAGATGGTAAAACTTCTGTTTATCCAGAGGTTATTACTCACACTTCAGCTGAAGCTTCCTGAAATATTATTGCTTTTGGTTGCATTTTTGGGGGATATTTGTCGGAAAATGTATTTTGACATCAGTTGCCGAGAAGAAATTCTGAAACTTCAGAATGCATGAGAGGCTTTACAGAGGAACTCACACAGGAAAGTGGAATCGGGTTTATATGCTATAGAGGACTCCCAGCTTTCCCTCTGCTAGCATGGATGTATGATCATTGCCAACCTTCATTTTCGTTTCTGATGTTAATTAATTTTGGCTTTTTTAGTATATCTGGAAAAAGACTGGAGATTCTCCTGAATAAAACACTACAGTGGTAATACTATTTCAACAAGAATTCAGTCTCTTTCCATCATTCTCAAACATAGGTTACCACTTTTTTAAACTATTTCAGCGAGGGAATGTTTATATATGATAAAACTAAAATGTAAACGTGGGTTTAAGGTGATTGCCCAGCTTGCTTTATATAACAAAATATCTGCTGGTTTTCAAACTTATATTGAAACAGTATGTTAGTTCTGTTCTGACAGTATATAAAGATACTGGCTTTCCTAGACACATAAGCAAAGTCGTTTTTATGAGCTCATAAAGGCTAGACTTAGGAATATTTAAGTAGTGGGTAATTCATAGAACGATATCTTTAGTCATTCAGCTAACATAGAGGGCAACCACAATTTATTCTTCTTAGATCTCTTCCTCTCATTTTTTATACTCTTAGGAAGTATAAGGTATTTAGAAAAGACCTAAATACTTTTTTTTTTTTTTTTACTGTTATTGAACTATCAAAGATGTGCTCTCTTGTGGGACTCCCTTCACTTCCTCACTCTGTGTATGTTAACCCACTTCAGAGATGATGGTGAAATGAACCCAAAATGCCAACTTACTATTTGCATTATAAATAGAAGCACAAAAGGATATTTTTAAACATTTGGTTGATCTGGCGTATCAAAGATTTCTTTCTAAGCTACTTCAGTGACTGCACTGAAGTAAACTGAAAGCAATAGCTTAAAAGTGGCACACGCACATACACAAAAAAAGTCATAAAAAAAAAAACCCAGCTTACTTCCATGGAAATCTTCAGTTTACTCTCCGAACCCCTACTTCTGAATTACTTCCCTTTCTTAGGCTCTTCTCTATACACAGGACTCAACAAGGAAGAAATGTGGCGTTTTCTCAATTCAAGTTTAAACTAGTTCTCACTGGAGTGCAATCCATTTTCCTGGCCTTGTCAAATCTGCACTCAAACCTCCAGGAAATAGCCCAACTCCCATTTATTTATTCTAAAGAGCTGATTACCAATACTGACGCTTTCTCTCTATTCATGCGTTTTGCAAGGTCTGCCATTTTCTGCTGCTTCATAAAGTACCCAACAAAAATCACAAGTCATTAGAGTGTTTACCTGAGAGTCAATATAAGTGGGGATAATGAAATTTAAACAAGAAGTTACCATGTCTTAACAATCGCTATAGCTTTCTTCACTTCCCCTTTGACCTTCATAGATCTGTGGTTTTATTTTCTGTTTTCAAATTGGAGGCCAGGGCCTTCCTAAGAATCATGGGACAGTTGAAATGGGCCATAGACAAGTGGTGTTTCAGTATTACTAAATAACCACTGAACATGGTGGAGTCTTCCATAGATTCCTGCAAACAGCCAATTGGAGCCCATGGGAAGAAGCAAAGGTTACCATATGGTATGGGCAGTGCCTATGGAAGGAACTGAACTTCTCCTTCAGAGCATTATCTCAGGGGAGTTGAGAGGTAAGGGAGGAGGACTCTTCATAGGTTCAGAGGATTGAGAAATGTAAAATGTTCACAGAATATGAAATCTCATTATCAGAACATGAGGGAGAAGGCAAAGTACTTTGGTCACCAAATTCTTAGAAGTAAAATACACACCATTACACCTTATTGTACAGACCATTATTTGTCTGTACAATAAGGTATCTCTAAAGTGAAAAGTTAAGCTAATATGTGGCCATTTCCAAGTATTATTTTATCTATGATATCTTTAGAGAAGATAGCCTACCTGCATCTACTTTCATAGTATTAGAGTACTTAGACTAAATTAGTATAATATCTGACATATGTCCACCTACAATATCAAGCTCTCACAAAAGTATCCCAAACTTTGCTTTTTTTCATACTTTATCATACTTTATACTGATAGGAAAAAAATTCATATGGAAACAGGTATCAGTCTCTCTATTCTGATTTTTGTTTAAAGTTGCAAAGCTTCCTGAATCTTTGGAGATTCTTACAAACTGGCCCCCAATCTTCTGAGCATCCACTCCTCCACACACCCCAGCTACCACCCAAAACAAAACAAAACAAAAAATAACAAATATCACCATAGATTCAGTAAAATAACATTAAGATTAAATTTTGGATAATGCTGATGAAGGGAGATTGCTAGCATTGCCATTTAACAATATGGAGCTTATTAGACCAGAGGTACATCTGTCTCTAATTAAATTAAAGAATATTATACGTAATCTTTTCAGCTTCACAAAAAAACATTTCTTTAGGGTGGTTAGATACTTGATTTGGGTTTTAAAAGCTACTGCCTATTCTTGAACTGTAATGCAAAATTTGCCTCCTAGCTAAGCCTAGAATCCTTACAGTTATATGTCAATTTCTTTCAGTATTGTTTTTAACAAATCAGACCTTTGGAAAGACATCCATGTGTATCACACCTAGCTAAAGTCAAGCCACAATATGAGTTTCAACTGTGAATTCTGAATGCACTTATTCATTGTCAATCAATCAATTTGCCAAACCTTTCAAAGTGCAAGTTCATAAAAATCATAGAAATTGGTATTTTCTTGGGGCTGCATAAAGCTTCAAATTATATTTGGCAATGACTCATTCTAGAGGAAAACTTTAGTAATATTCTATTATTGCCACATGTTCCTGTGCCTGTATTAGAAACACCTCAGTATCTTTCCTTCTCTGCCACCACCTCATACCTACTTCCTCCAGAATTCTGAGACTCAAAGCCATGTTATGATGACCTCTGCCGTATCTCACTAAGACTTCTTTCCAATGTGGCCACTAAGTCTTCCTGAAAACACACCTCCCTTAGAGTCTCCATCTAAACTGCTCAGGGGAAGTCTGCTTGACAGGAATAAGGAAACAAAAATGTATAATAAGGCAAAGAGAGCAGAACAACACTGTTGTAGTCTCAACCACAGTTGGCATTTCTGTGAATCGTCCATCTCACTGAGTTTGTAAACCATGTTGAATACCAGACTTCCTGCTAGTCCTAAAGAAATAATTATTACAGGGAATAATAATGAGACTTTATCAACACTATTAAGATATATTTGGTTAAGCAGTTCAATTGACTTTGGAGATAAAAGGAAAAAAAAAGAATAAAAGTCACTGACATTTTTAAAAGCAAATAACAAGAAGCACAACGGTAAATCTTTGACTTGTCAGGGAAATGAGGTTTCCTAGGAATCATCTCTGTATTGTTAGGATATGAAAATAAAAAATATAAAAAGTTACCTCAAACTGGCATTTTATTTTATCTCTTCACTGCCATAAGACTGAGGCATAACACAAAAACTTATGTTTAAAAAGAAATTAGAATCTTTATCTTCCTTTTGAGAAGAATATCCAACTTCCTAGTCAGTATAATTTGAAAGTTTACTTAGTATAATTTCTTAAGATTCCATATAAATCAGAAGTCAAAATGTCACTAATAAATCTTTATATAACAACCTTGTTTAGCGCATACAGAGCTACTGGAAAATAACTATGAAATTTTATGTGTTTAAACATGAAAACAAAAAAAATTTTTTTCACAGAAAAAGATCTACTCCTGCCCATCCCTCCAACCAGGAAAGAAACACATGTTATGTATGAAGACATTTAATTGGACAAACACCGACAAGCGCTAAATCCTATGAAATACAACAAGATCAGTCAGATTCTTAATGAGAAACATTTTATTGTTCATTTCTAACACTGTCTGAAATAATCCTGGATTTCATTTAATCTCTGCCATGGTACTAACAATTTCAGAAAGCAATAAAATCTAGGACAGTCCATGTTTCAAGAACTGCTGCCTGATAAAAATGACAACCCCTCCCCCACGTCAGATTCAGATACACCAGAGCGGGTCTTCCTGTTATTCCGATGCATGCCTTTCTTCCCATATTAACAATAAAAGTTTAGTGCGCTATCTGACTGCAGAAGTTCCTTCCTGAGCACAAGGGCGTCTTATCTGTTAAGAAATTCTGACCCCAGGTAGATAGTTGTTTATGTCAAAAAGCATCTCTCTTAGGCAGATAACTGAGTGTTTTAAGAACTCAGATAAAGGAGCAACTTGTCTGTGCAAATATACAAAACACTGTGAAGATAAGATGGCTTTTTTTCTGAAAAGACTTATGCATTTCTACATATACCCCTATCATATGTCCATGTTCTAAAGCTCTCCAACAATTGCCCACCCCACCTAATCTCTATATGGTTTGCTTCTGCTCAATTTCCATGATCTAGTCAAGAAAGACTAAAAGGCAGATCACTATTCTCTAAACACTTCTAGCTTTACCCACCTTTCACACAGGGATCATGTGAAGAAAGAAGAATACAAACTAGGTAGTTTATCTTTCCTCTCTCCCTGCTCCTCAGCAGGGGCTGACAGTTAGTTTACACTGCTGACCTACCCGAAATCAGCTTGCTGTCTGTGCCAACTCCCCACCACTCTGTTCCTGCTCCTGAAAAGGGGTCAGTTGGGTATACTAACTCAGGTTCATATGTCAACACATTACCGATCTCTATCCTTCCGGGTAACTAAATATCATTTCCAAATTGAAATGTACAAGTTGCCAGATAAGACCCCAATCATCCAGTTGTTATTTTTTAAGCACTAAGTATATGCTGGGCATTCTGCTGAGACAATGAAAATAAATAAGAGAGTTGTTACCTCTGGGTGCTCATAGTTCGATATAGTCAGCAAACATGACAGTGTGGTAAATGTGGCCATAGGGGTATGTACAGGATGTACTGGGCAAACATAGAGGAGAAGTCAAGGTCACACAGCTTTATGGAAGGCAACAGGAGTAAGGGCGATTGCAAACACCAAATAATATAAGAATCCTGAGGTCTGCACTGTGCTAATGGGCTAACATTTTGTTTTACTCATGTGGTGAATGCTCAAGATCCATCTCAAATAAAATACTGTACTCGAGCACTATCAATTCTACCTACTAAATCTGCTTCTCACCTGTCCTCTTTTCTCCAAACCCACTGGCCCAGGCCCTCATCATCTACATGTCATAGTCCATCACTATTCCCTAGACACTTCAAATTGGTCTCCTGGCTTCCATGCTATTAGTATATTGAGCTTGTGAAAATGCAAATCCCTAGCCCACCCAGTGGACTGGGGTAAGGGCCTGAGAAAGACATCCTACAGAAGTGACTCCTGACCTGGTGTGGAAATAGGAAGTGAGAAAGAAGGTGGGAAGGGCATTCCAGAGAAGGCCCAGCCTGAGCAAAATTATGCAGTTGGGACAAAGCGTGGTGTGAGCACGAAAAATCTCAAGTTCTAGCATTTGCGTAAGGATAGACTCTGATCTGAATGATCTCAAGCCAGTAGAAGAGATATTTTTAGTCGAGTGAATATTGTGAGAACATTTAGTCAGCCTTCCTAAAGCAGCAACTTCCTTTTCTGAGAATGAGACCAGTCCTAACTTCAGAATTTCTCTTCCAATCTCAAAGACTCCTCCAGAGTATGTTCTTCACCTCCTTTATAATCCAACGTTCCTGGAGACTTTTTTCCATCCATTCACCAGACTTAATTGGCTCACCGAATTCTTCATGACTATTTTGATATTATTCCCAATTAGTACCTTGTCTCCTCCACAATACTTTGGAGGCAGGAGTCTTGAATGGTGTTCCTTTCTCTTCCCCCTTTCAGAACATTTTAGAGCTCTATAAATGCTGTCAATCTGTCATCTGACTTAGCAGTCCCAAACAGAAGCAGACAAATATTTTTTTTTCACTTGTTTCTCAGGCAATGCTTTCAGACAGAGATATCAGCAAAGAAATTCACAAGTGGAGTTGAAGTATCCAAGGTCATTAGATATGAAATAGTAATACAACTGGCTACCACTTGAGAATACCTACCATGGATCAGGTGTCTCACACCCCCTGCCTCATTTAATCTTCACAATAACTTCATAGCATCAGTGTTATTACCCCTATTTTATAGGTGAGAAAACTGAAGCTGAGGGAGATCAATTTGCCACGTTTTTCAGCATCAATAAACAAATATTTACAGGCAAACTCAATTTGCAAGGCATTGTGCATATGAAGGGAATATGAAGTTTAATTAAAACATGTTCCCTACCCACATGAAGCTTACAGTCCATTAAGAAATCTGGCACTAAACAAACATCCACACAAATGAGTGTGTAATTGTGCATTGGGGAGCTTTTAATCTTGTTAGGAAAGTTAAAGTCTAACTGCAGAAGAGAGCCAAAGTGACTAGCATTTAACCATGGGAAGAAAAGAAGAAAGATTTTTTCTGGTGTAATAGGGCAGAGCCAGGATTTAAACCTACATCCATATGACTTAAAAGTTTTTGATTCAAACAGTTTTAAATCTATGGATTCAAAGTATATTCAAAATATAATTTTAAGACACACACATAGGGCCTTCCCTGCTGGTGCAGTGGTTAAGAATCCACCTGCCAATGCAGGGGACGCAGGTTCGATCCCTGGTCCGGGAACATCCCACATTCCACAAGCAACTAAGTCCGTGCACCACAACTACTGCTCTAGAGCCCTCGAGCCACAACTACTTAGCCCGCGAGCCACAACGACTGAAGCCCACGCACCTAGAGACGGTGCTCTGCAACGAGAAGCCACGGCAATGAGAAGCCTGCGCACCACAAGGAAGAGTAGCCCCCACTCGCCACAAGTACAGAAAGCCCACACACAGCACCGAAGACCCAACGCAGCCAAAAATAAATAATTAATTAATTTTTTAAAACACACACACATAGCTCTCGTTGGTCACCTTTGAACAATGCTAGAAAATAAGCTGAAATCCAGTATGTAAAGGGTTAAATCCATTGTTTATCCTGAGTCTCACATACAAATAATTATGAACTATAATTCCTCAGAGTAATCAAATAGGGGAAGTTTCTCTCAATAGAAATATTTTAAGCTACTGGGTTTAAAGGAATTATATTAATAGAATTAACATATTGCCGCCTGTAATAAATTAAGAGATCCAGGCAATAATCAATAATGGCTACTAATATCATGAAAAGAGAGGCAATGAGACATTGTTTGCCTCCTAATAAGAATACACTACACATCTATGAAGTAAAGTTGCCCCCCAAAAACAAAAAATGTGAATCTAATCGTGCCTTAAAGTACCAATTTACAGGAAATAGAAGAAACTGAGAAACATGTCAAAAGATAACACAGAAATTTAATCATTAAAATCAAAAAATTCACAGGAAAAGTGTCCCAGTTTCTTCACCAAATAGATGTTAAAGGAAAAAAAAGAATGAATGAAGGAAACCTGTAAATTAAAAGACATTTAAGAGACATATTCACCAATAGCTATCTGTGGACCTTATTAGGATCCAGATTCAAATAAATTGTTAAACAAAAAATATGAGACAACTGGAGATATCTGAACCCTGAGTTGATACGGAATAATATTCAGGAATTTTTTGTTAAAATTTTAGGGGTGTTAATAATATTGCAATTGCCTTTTTAATAAAAAGAGTCCTTAACTTTTAGAGGTACATTTGGAAATACTTACAAATGAAATTACTTAAGGATTTGCTTCTAAACAATCTTATTAAAACAAGATTAAGAGATAGGTGACACAAGATTGGCCATAAATTGATTGTTGAGTCGATGGGAACATGGAGATTCATTATACTCTTCGTTATGTTTTATATATGTTTGAGACTTATATAAAATTCAATAATAAATATGATCTAATTTATGAATTTAATAATAAGTTTTTAAAACTTTAAGAAAAGTCATTTCTCTTTCCCTTGTTCCTCTCTACCTACTCTACAAGGGCTCTTAGCTCCTTTTGTAAGTCTAGAGCTCTCTTTTAAAGGCTCAGTAGAAAAACAACCATCCAAAGATTTCCTCCACCAGAAAAAGGGGTCATCTGAGCTGTGGGGCTACTTTTGCTTTAATTATCATCCTCTCTCTTTCTGGATGAGATAGTTCTCAACTCAAATGTAGTTCGGCCAACTCTGAAATATGCTAGGAGAAGACATATATTTTTCAGACCCGACCTTAGGCAGCCTAAAAAGTGCACACCCTTCAAAAATATTTAGATTACACCCTGTCACACCTCTTCCTCATTTTTCAACTTCACTTTTTACCATCCTGCATTCTGACATCATGGACGTTTACAGCTATCAGCAAGGACACAGCCTTTCTCCATGGTTACTGTAAATTTACTTAG
Source organism: Orcinus orca (assembly GCF_937001465.1). Taxonomy (NCBI): domain Eukaryota; kingdom Metazoa; phylum Chordata; class Mammalia; order Artiodactyla; family Delphinidae; genus Orcinus; species Orcinus orca. Next base: position 35,324,392 of record NC_064565.1, on the reverse strand, counting down.
TGTTTATATAGAAAAGTCCAGAGTCAATGGCATGCAAGCTCAAATGGGGTCTTGAGATCTTTGGGTCCAACCCCGTCATTTCCAGGGGGCAGTAAGTTAGGCTCTGAACAGTGATGGGACCTGCCCAAAACACATACTGAAGAGAAGTGCCAGATCTGAGCACCCTAAAATGACAAACACAGCTTTCCTCTCCAACTCTGTATATCCAAGAACAGAGGATCACTCAGAACTATAATTCCATGATTCATTTTAGCCATTGTGCCCCCAAAACGTACAATCCTCAGCAACCTAGTTGACTCCCTTAAGCCCACCTCTTCTTCCTGGCCTGGAGTGATGGCATTGATAATAAACAACGACAGGTCTCTGCTAAAGCAGAAGAGCTCAGAGGCTTGAAGGTGCTTCTGAGCCCCAAATAGATCGCTCTGTGAGCAGTGTAGGGTGGACCATGCCTTCTCCTGGCCTGGAAGATGCCATGTGTGCTCTGAGTCTACAATATCGAATGCTTTTCTCTTAACTCTCTTTTAGTCCTTGCATAGATTCCTTGACTTTGTTTCTAGTTTCGAAAAGCCTCGTGTAAAAATAAATTACCAGGGCACATTTTAAACCCTCTCTTCCTCTCACTTGACATTAAACAGATACAAAGATGAATAAAATTAACATCCTTAATCGATGCTCTGGCATCGGTCATCCCTGAGCTGAAGCAATTGCCTAAGTGACAGCTGAAAATAATAAAATTTCTTCTGTGCTAATTTCTTACAAATGCATAAAAATGCTCCTATCCCATTCTATAAGTTTTATAGATTTCCAAGAAAATCATACCCAAGAATAATAAGTGAACTGCTCAAGGTCTCAGATGTGGTGAAGACATTGCCAAGAGCTAGGCCTCTGTCTAACTGACCCCAAACCCACTCCTTGCACGCAGCAGGAGTACGATCTGAGTGTCTTTTAGAGCCCAGAGGAGGACGGATCTCCCCAGGAAGGGACTTTCAGGATCTTGGGGCCGTCTGTTCTTTAACTCCTCTTCATTCCTTCAGTGAAAAGGCCCAAATAAGTTCTGTGCTTTGTAGAGAGGGCTGTAAAACAGCTGTGGGAGAACAGACTCACAGTAAACCTGATATTGGGTGTGTGTAAATGTTCATGACTCTGCTGTTTAGTGTACATGAGTCACCAGAATACGGTGAGGCTCCAACATAAACCATGTCCTCAGACCTCACCCTCAGTCCCTGCCACAAGCTTATTCACACATGGCACCCTAAACTCCCAAATCATCCGTGAGTCAGAGCTCATTACGTGGAACACTTCAGACTTGCTATCCTAATGTTTGGCCATTATTTTTTTAACTGAACCCATGAAAGGAACATGGGGAAGGAGGGGGCCAAGCTGTTACTTATGCAGTAGAGGATGTGAAGCAGGACCAAAGGCACCAAGGCGAAAACACTCCGAGTTTAGCTTTCCCTATAGGAGGTCAAAGGCTCTGGAGCCAGACTTCCAAGTTCCGAGTTCCAAGCTCAGCTCTGCCCCTTAGCATATGTGCGATCTTGGGCATGTTACCCCCAACTCATTTCCTCATCAGTAAAATGGAAGTAAAACAGCATTTACCTTATAGGGCTTACTCTCGTTAAAACAGTAACACCGAGATGTATATATAAATAAGTACTACTATTATTTTGCTTTCAGAATACCTTTGCTTTAAACCATCTGTGTCATTGATATATAAACTACAAAGTTTAACCCATTAACTCACTGCAACAAAGATGATCATGAAACTGAATTCAAATAGTTTTGTTAATTACAAGCTTGTTCAGTATTTGATATCTGGAGTTGGAGAACAAAATAAGTTGGAAACTAGTAACCAATATAAACCTCAACGCTATCTTTAGGGAGTTTAAAATTATATCTTTAATCACTGATCTTTTCATGTGATTCTATCTTAGAACTATGTCTAGGTGTCTTTAACTTTTCTGTTCATGAGCTTATTTATCTTCTTGCTGAAGTTCAAAATCTAATTTCTAACACAGGTTACTTACTGTAATAAACTCTACAAGCTTTAAAGTGACAGGTTGAAAGATACAATTTTTTAGAGTTATGAATTAATAGCCATATATGTCAAAGACTTTGAAAGTGTCAACTTTTTCATATTTATAGATATATTATTGAAATGATAAAAAATGAACTGCAGAAAGAGGAAAGAACTGAGAACCACACATAATGAATCAAACATACTTAACAAGACATGTACAGACACTTTGGTGTGCATCTCTTTTATTACGTTACATTAATCAAATACTGCTAAAGACATCCATCTGAGCAAAGTGTCACAATGATATTCTATAAAAACATTCTTTTGAAAAGAGTTCAGCCTGATAGCCATATCAACTATATTGTCTTAAGTGATTGTCAGACTCACATTTCTTAGAAATTGAGACAATTTATGTTCATGCCTCTTGAGGTACCCTCTCCCTCCACCCGCTTCCTCCCACCCAACCCCCACTGAAGCTAGCTTTTTAAAAGAAAATAATTTAATTGAAAAAAATGCACAAATTCTGACAAGGATTCATAAAAACCTGCGTGTAAATGAGTTAAATTTTTCTTTTGAAAGCGTGATATCAATTCCTCTAGTTTTTAAGTTTTCACAAATTAAAATAGAAAATTCTGTTTATTTAGCAAAATAATTTATCTGACCTCAAGGGGATTTCTTCCTAATGGAACACAGAACTGATGGTTGTACATGGTTATGATAAGCTAGCTTTTCATTTTCATGCTGATAAACCACCAAAGTATCGCGATTTTTATACTTAATTGTTCATAACGTGTGTTTGGATTTCCTTGGTTAAATTCTGTTATAGTCCTACTTTATGGAAAACTAAATCTATCACTTAATATTCTATTTAATACTGAGATGAACGTGCATAAGAGCAAACAGATGAGGAAGATGAGCAATATCTCAGTACCTGTAGCCATCAGACTATGCAAAAATCATAGTATATTATTAAGTCATTTCTGTTATAGTCAGATGTTTCAAAAAAAATAATGGTATATTAAAAAATATAACTTCTCCAATCTTTAGCCCATGTAATTCAACTTATACATTCAGATATATTTATAGTTCTCTATACCTATGTTTTGGTTTTGTCCTTTCTAAATTAAACTGGATCTTCAAGCAATTTAGGTGCCGGATTATTTTTTACCTTGAAAAAAGAATCTTCAAAAAACTTCCAAGAAATTAAGACACATATCTTAATTACTATGCAACTGAAAAGGCAGAATCTAAAAACTGGAACCAAACAGCTGAATGTGAGACTGATATTAATATTTTCATTTTAAAGACAACCTATATACAAAATCGATTGCAGGTAGAAAGAGGATAAAGGTGTCCACAAATTGTTTAGTCAACTATATTGAAAAAAAAAACATTTTGGAAAAGGACAAGTTAGGCCAGTGACATTTTTGCTGTCATATAGTTTCAATTTCCTTTTTCAGTTTGAGAATAACATTTTTACTACTTATATTACCTCTCTGCCCCCCAAAACCCCACCTAACAAAGAAGCAAGTAATCTTTCAGTTTGATACTATATAGCTAGAAACCTCTCTCATAAAAGTACAGTAAGGGCATGTAGAAAAGAAATCTGAAATATGGACATGATGATTTTTAAGACTGTATTGAGGCCACCTATAAAACCTGGTACTTGGACTACAAGACACCTATGCAAGTTCTTTTTCATCTAGTCTTGCATATTCAGAGTGACCAGACCCATTATTGCTGTCACTTCGACACAAACCTAATAAGTTTTCTCTTTGTATGACCAGTCTCTATTAACCTTGATCTGCTAGATGATTCTTACTCATATTTAAATGTATAACAACCTGGCTTAAAACAAAATCACTCTCATCATTTTGCCCAGTAGGCCAAGCCCCAAAATCAGAGCAAGTTCTCCCTTCAGATATTACATTGAAAAGCTAGACTTATTTTACTCTAATCTCTTTTTTTTTTTTTTTTTTGCGGTACGCGGGCCTCTCACTGTTGTAGCCTTTCCCGTTGCGGAGCACAGGCTCCGGACGCGCAGGTTCAGCGGCCATGGCTCACGGGCCCAGCCGCTGCGCAGCATGTGGGATCTTCCCAGACCGGGGCACGGACCCGTGTCCCCTGCATCGGCAGGCGGACTCCCAACCACTGCGCCACCAGGGAAGCCCCTCTAATCCAACTTTTTAAAAGCTTATCGTATAATTACATAAGTGTTCTAGATGTCACAACATGATTTTATATGATACTATTTAAACTGAAAGTGAACTTTATCAAGAACATTTACTAGTTTTCTTTAAATATTCTGGAAAAGCATAGAGGGTTTGAATTCAAGTAAATATAAAGGGTATTTATGAGTTGGATCTTAACCAGTGTAAAGTACGTATCTGGCTATTGAGTCCCATGACAATAATCTACTCATCTATGTTATACAAAGGATTAATAAAAGGCATAATTTAAGCATTTTCCTCTAATCCTGACTATACCAGCTAGGAAATGGAGACTGAGTTGATAGATGGCTTACTTAGGGTTGAGGTGGTGGTAAGTAGGCAGAGACCAGATCAAATGAAATCCAGGCCTTACCACCTCCTAAACTGTGTTCTTTGGAGCCTTTGGGACTGCTGCGTGAGAGAAGTCAGGGGATTCTCCTTAATAATGATTTATTAGAACCAGTCAGTCAGGGCTCAGAGAGGCTCATCTAAAAGTAAGTTTGAAAGAGCCCCACACGTTTGGCCCAAAGGAGCCCTCAAAGCGCAGAGAAAGCTCAAAGCCAGGCAGACACTCTGTGGGCCATTTCCTAAGAAGTTCTTTTCCAAGCGTTTGCATGTAACGATCACAAGAAAATTGTAAAAGCCAAGTAACACTTGTTGCATGTTTGAGTCTGCCCTTGTTTTTTGGGTTGTTTTTTTTTTTTTTTCCTTTTTACTAATCTAACAAGATGACAAAAAGAAAAGGCACCAAGAAGAATTAATTTAAAACAGAAATCATCAACCAGCTGCTTGTGGCCTAAAATCAGGCCACTGGTTTTGTTTCACTCACACAAAGGTTTAAATCTTTTAAATTAGTTTCAATGCTTTAAAAATGGGATATTTTTCCACAAAATTCCAGATTTCTGGCTTCTCTCAAGAATTTAGGAAATCTGGCCACCCTGGACCCACATTCTAGCAATTGGCTGTGGCCACATACTGTCCAGCTCACCTCTCGGAATGTTCAATTGTTACTCTCTTGGAGCTTGTACGCATATTTATGCCTTAAGCACTGGTCTAAGTGTTTTGCGGGATCCTTAGAGAAGTGGTCTAGTATCGATTTTGCACAGGCTCCTGGCTCAGCTTTTCTTGCTTCAACAGCAAAAGCTCTCCATGAATTTGGGGAAAGCTCATGAAAGACAGAGAAGTAGGTTGTAACAGGAAAGCAAAATCTGGCTTTCAGTAATTCGTGTTTCTTTTCTAACAAGCTGAGCTGCCATTCCTCTCTCCATCCCAATTTTCTAGTGCAGAGGCTACAACTAAGAAGGCTGGTTTGATTCCAAAACAGCACTGACTTTCTCAACAGGCACCATCTCTCCCAGCAGGAGCAGCAGGCAGGTAAAGTAACCTGCCAATTCTCGATGCCTTTCTAGAGTCTCTCAGGGAGGACCTAGGGGTAAAATAAGCAACAACTGGGGAGAAATTCTATTCAGAAAGAGACTCCCTGGTTGTGTTCTTCCCCTTTTTCTCTGTTTGCATCCTTATAGTCCCCCATGACTTTCCAACTCACCCAGGGTTTTGAAACAGAGCAAACACTCAAACAATTGGAAGGTGATTTCAAGTCATTACCTGCCTGCCACACTAATTACAAGCCAATATCTGCCAGCAGCATGCAGTTTTGTACAGTTAGTGAGACGCAGGGAAGGTCTACTTAACTAGAAGAATGATTTTTCTCAGACTAAGGAATGTCAGCATTGGCAGCCCTGGGCCTCCCGGTGTTACATAATGTTCAGCTGGCACTCATTCTGGAAGGATCATCCTTGAAGATGTACACACACGCATCTTGTGTGGAAAAGGCCAGAGGGGTATCCATACTATTCTGTCACTCATCACTCTTTGCCTCAAATTTCACATAGTTATATATTAAGGGAAAACCCGCCACAAATCCCGTTTTGCAGTTTTTCCTACCATAATGACTCTCTGAAAACATACAAAATACAGAGTGAATACAACTCTATCTCTTTAAAAGTTCACCTTATAATAAATTTGGTTTTTAGATTGCCATCTATTATTACCTATCAATAGGATAAAGTCCCATTACAATCCTAATTTCCACTTGCAGAATGGGAACTGCTAACGTCTGTAAATTATGCACGTCTTTATTAAATGAAGGTCCATCACAAATTGTCATTTCTAATCCATACTGTGTATAAATTGTGACACAATGGATAATTAAAAATTATAATGCTTTCCAGTTGCTTTTTAAATTATAGAGCCCAGTTCTTCTGCTTTCATTTTTAAGTTTAATTTTATTTTATTGTTCTCCAATCTGAGCATAAGGAACACAGGAATTTAACTGACATAGTTAAAGCCCCATCTTGGCAATGAAAACAAGACATACCAGGTATACCCCACATGATATTTTGCCTGAACTTTGAGGATAATTTACAGGATTTTCCAAAATGACACTTCCTTTTTATTCAGCAGCTTGAACATAAATACAGAACACTCTTCTGACTGCAAATATAGCAATTATACCAAGTTATGCTTCGACACTGTTACCACAGGCAAGTGGCAGTCAAAATACCTAAGCAAGTTAACAAGCTCCCTTTACTCTCTACAGAGCGGGAGAAGAAAGGGAATCCAACCCCTGAGACATGTTAAAATGAAGGAGAAAAAAGGCTGTTGGTGTTTGTTAAAGAAAATGGTGTCAGTGTCTTGGGCTGATCAAGGTGTAGAATCTGAGGCCCTGACAGATGCCCAGGCCTACATTTGACAGGAAGCCTTTTTCCAGGTCAGATCTGCTTGATGATCTCAACTAATGAATGACTCCAGCCTGCAAGCCTTTACGCTGGAACTACACCTTGCTTTCATGGTTTGGTCATACTGGTCTGCCCTCCCTCTCACCTCCCATCTTTCCCATCCTTTGCAAGATTGCATTTTGCCTCCTCCTTTTTCAGCTCTGTTTTATAAAATATCACCACATTTACCACACAAAAGACACTGAAACTAATTAAGTAAACTCCAAAGAAGTATTACAAATCATTTTGCTTTAGCCAGAAATATCAGATTTAATTACGTGATAGGTGTTGATGAGGTACAAAAACAAAAGCTATCTCCTGTTTGAAAAGGTTCAGACCCTACAGAGACCCAGTTTTCCCACTATGACACAAATAATAATTGAGCATTTCTTAAAAAAAAAAAAAAAGGACAGGCATAAAAAGAGTTTTCTCTTAGAGACAAAAGCTTTCAACTAAGGTTTGTTTTCTCTTTTTGCCAGGTGATTTAAAAACAAAAAACATACCATCTACAAAGAAATAACTATAACCTACATTGATATTACCATGACACAGAATACAAAGTGGTTCTAACAAGCACAGTTTCTGCAAGTGATTAATCAAAATCTATTTAGTCAGTCATCTTCAATGATTATCAACCAACCTGCTTAATAGTACAACAAAAATAGTTTGTTTTTCCCCAGGTTACTCGCAAGATAAGTTTTTATTCAGCATATAAAACAAAACGTTCAAGTTTAAAGTTAACATAGCAGTTAAAATATCTGAATTTTAGAGTGACAGATTTCTTGTTCATAAGGAAAGTGGAAGAAAAACTTTGGATTTTACTTGGCCTCACTTCAAGCACAGCATTGTGGACTAAAGTAAGCCTTGTTTCTATCATTCACTAGGGAAAGAAATGTGTTACTTTGATATATTGGCAGTAAATAATATAGGATGGGGTAATTATTTTTTAATCAATCTTTATCATGAATTAGTTGCCAATATCTGACACAGAGATAAGTTGGATCTTAAAAGAAGGTGTTATTCTTTTCAAAGAAAGATAGTTTACTTCCATCAATATATTTATTGGATCAGAAGTTGCAAATGCAATGCCATTTTTAAATTTTCATTATCACAGACTTACGACAGCCAGACTTCTTATAACAGTGGAAATTCACCTCATTCTCATCTTAATTCTTACTCTTACACACAGGCACACACAAAGACATACAGAAAGAAAAAAGGAAAACAGATACCTACTGGTTTCCACATGATAAAAAGTGGATCTCTTTTGCTTCTAACTGGTATTTATGGTTTCAAGCAGCGCTGAATAATAGTTTTATTATATGTCGTTGTTAAACAATTTTCCTGTTTTTATCCAACAAATGCACATAACTTTATATGATGGAATAGCCTTAAAGCAAGTCTGAAACAGTCATACAAGTTACCAAAAAGGCCAATGCAATATTTCCCAAGTTTAAGAACACCTCGAAATCCCTTTCTTTAGCTCTTAAAATGCTGAAAGGAAAATAATTTTCTACGTTGGCATTTAAATGGTATCGTTCCGTGTGAAAAGAGTTACTGAGACATTTGTTGGAAGTCCACAAAAATAATTTGGACATATTTTGAACTTATTTTATCTGACTCCTCGACATTTAATTTGGTGTGAAAAACGGCAATGGTAGAAAACAGATGTTATGGGGCCAAGTATACAGCAGAGGTCAAAACAAACATAAAACACCGCTTCCATTTCTAAAAGAGGGGGAAAAAAAATGATTCCTCCAGCAACAGGTTCTATGTTAAACCTGCTTTTTTATTGTTCTGCTTGGGATATCTGTGGACTGCACAATGCAATGCTGTCTGCCGTGGAGCAATACCTCTCAGCACTGGTAATTTAAGACTTTCTTCTCTGTAATACACTGAACCATCATAACCTGTCTCTTCCCATTTAGTTTAACCTACAACCACCACATACTGATCTGGCTGTGTGTGGCTTTTTCTATTGCCATTTATTACTCTGCTCGACTCCTGAAATTCTGTTTGCAATTTAAGGCCACAAATTAGAAGCGTAAGTCATCTGTTTCCTATAATCCCCCTGTCAGGACTGGAATCGCATTTGGAGCTCAGCGCTGAGTCTGGGCCTGGGCCCTTACAGACTTTCTGATTGGCTGGCCTCTCTAAAAGCTGCAGCGGAATAAATAAAATGCTCTGGAAAATAGAGCTTTTTACCAAAAAAAAAAAAAAAGATGAAAGAAAAGAAACTAGGTTTCAAATATTTTCTTCTCCCTTACATAATTATCAAATCAATTGTTACAATGGTTGAGTTCTCCCCTCAATGTACAGCAGAACAGAATATTACTTAAGGACAAAATGCTAAGTATTTAAGATTCCATGTGGGCGAAAAGTGTTATCCTGCTTCAATCAGCTATGTATTTTTGCTGCATACGGAATATCTTTTAGAAGTCCATATTTTGTAAAAAATATGTTTCTTACAAAACACATTTTTTATTTGCAGATGTAGTAATTAGCTGGGTATATTTAATAGTGTCATAGATGTTTAGCTAAGCCCAAAATCTATGAAGTCCTAATCCACTCATTCTACCAGGCTTTCCCTTTTAAAATATTCTGGTAAATTTCACTTAGTACCTCTGGATTTTATAGAAAAGTTTCAAGAAATCAAATATGAAACCAATTTCTTTTTAAAAGACATTCATCTTTTGAATAACATAAGAATTTCAAAAATTTGAGAATATGACTGTTTCTTCTTCCCTTTTTCCCTCAGTTCATTTTAATAAATTTCATACTAGCCATGCTGTGGCTTTAGACACTTTTAACATTTCATATTTTTAAATATTTCCATTTTCTTTCCATTATACTTCAAGTGTACAACATATCAGATTACATATTAAAGACAGCAAGATACATAATACAAGTAGAGAGAAATACAGAATAGCCACATCTAAAATATAATCTGAGTTCTCAGTGTAATTGTGAACTGCCATTGGGCTTTTAAAAAATCATTAGTTAACAGGAATAAAATCTAACAGACTGATTCATGTTTATTAATATATTATACTAGCTATACCTGAGCTAAAAGGTTGAAAATAAATGGATCAATATTAGCTGAATGCCCCAAAAGCAGAGTTTGTATTTCAAAAGACATCAAAGTTCAATGGGGAAAATTATATATGTGATGCACGTGAAATTTTAGCCAAAAATAAAAATAGTGATTTTTAGAGACAAACGATTTTAAGAATAACAAAAGAATTTAAAGAAATGCAAAAGAACCATAATATTAATCATTTTAAAGGTACATGATTATTTACAATACCACTTCTGGAAATGTTTTGTGCTTCTGTAACTTAAATTTGGTTTCCTTTTTTTATTTACATCAATATTTGCAGGCTGTTAGTCTATAATGTGGCCTGTGATCTCTGGTTATTTAAAAGAAACAAAGGAGGAAAACTCGCCAAGATGTTGAGGTTTCAAAAAAAAAGAAAACACAAACAAATAGCTACTGTACATGCGCACGCTGATTATTTTCTAGGTTTTTTTTTCAACTATACTTTCTGTGTTGCAGATTTATTTAATAAACAAATGCATCTTCTGGGCCCATAATACACAAATGCATGCTACTGTTAATTCATTTACAGAATGTGCCGTGATGGCCCCTGAGCAAAAGAGCAATCTTGTTATAATGAATGTGTACTATTCTTAATAAGCACACTGTAGCAACGACCCGCACTGCACACAAAAGCACACCCAAACCATTTCGTTTGTTCCCAGAGCTCGGACACCAGCACCACTATTAAATAGCTGTGCGCTGGGAGAGCAATCCAGTATTGGCATGCAAATGAGCACACGAAGAGGCCAGATGCTGCTCTTTAGAAAGGAAAAGTGCCTCAGCTCAAATTTGGGGGGAGAGAGAACCTGTGAATGTTACAGACAGAGCAGCTTCGAGATTGTGCTCCATTATATTCCTCACAGGGGTGGAACTGCCTGCCGGTGGGATGAACCTAGGAAGGATGAACAGAACTTTTTGCAAACACGTGAGCATTCAATTGCTCCATATTTCCACAGGTCCGCTAGAGACTGCCCACCACGTTTTTGGGTTTCTTTTTTGTTTTTGTTTTAATTTGTTTGTTTGGGTTTTTTCTTCTTCTTTTCAGGTCCCGAATGATGCCTCTTGTATTTAAAACTTGAGCAACTTCATCTCCGTTTTGTAAGTTGAAGGTTATCATAATTCATAGGTGTTCAATGATTCTCCAAAGTTTTTCCATTTCAAATAAAATATTAGGTTATTGAAAAGAAAATGGATTTTTTTTCCCTAAACTAGCTCATCATGCGTGCCATTCATCGTGTTTGGTGAGCTTTCATAAGTTGTGGTGGGCTTATGACCTGTTAGTCTCTCTACCTTTATCCTATCACAACATTTGACTGCCTTAAGGAGATAGTAGGAGGGGAAGCCAGTACTCAAGAGACTGAAACTGGTCTTGCAACAACTTTGGAAGACTGTGTTCCAGGCAGAATCAGGGCATTGTTTTTCCTCTTGGATCATTTTTCATTTTCTTTTCTTCTCAATGTTTAGGGAGTCATTGATTTATTGGATTTCTTGAAGATAGTTGGAGATGATAGGGATTGAAGTCACGGGCATGTGTTTTGAGAAAAGGACTAATGAAAAAGAAGCAGGAACACCCCTGCTTAGTAAAATTCACAAGGGGAGATAACAGGATTCCTGTGACATAGCTAATTAAAATATATGTGTCATACGTCCCCTTTAAAATAATGGCATTTGGGGACAGGACCCTCCTCTACCCTCATTATTTATCAAGTAATAATAGAATTTACTATATATCTTATTCCTATATACATTTTTTGAATACCTACTATAGGCTGGATACTGCACAAAGCTCTAAGAAGAGTTGTATGTCATAGGAAATAAAATGGCTCATGGTAGTGGTCAAATCTACACATTAAACCTCCTGATAATGGATTATTAATTATAAACCCCCCAATAAATACATCTTCTATGCAGTAATTCTAACTTTAGTAAAAATAGAAATGGATATAAATATATCTGGTGGAATTGTGCCAATTTTTTTCTTAGCTGATCACAGCAGTGTCTCTAAATTTCTGAGGAGCCCTTTCCCATCAGTCAACTGTTCCATAAAACTTATCCATGCATTCAGTAAATATTTACCAAGTACCATATTAGTTTCCTAGAGCTATCTACATAACAAAGGATCACAAATTGAGTCGCTTAAAACAGAAACTCATTCTCTCAGTTCTGCAGGTTAGAAATCCAAACTCAGCATGTTGGCAGGGCTGCATTCCCTCTGAAACTTCTAAAGCAGGATCCTTCATTGTCTCTTCCAGCTCCTGATAGCCACAGGCATTCCTTGGCATGTGGCAGCACAACTCCAATCTCTCCTTCTGTCTTCACATGGCCATTTTCCCTCTGTGTCTGTGACTCTTCTCCTCTTTTTATAGACACCAGTCATATTGGATTGGGCCCACCCTAATTCAGTAGGACTTCACTGTATCCTGATTATATCTGTAAAGACCATATTTCCGGATAAAGTAACCCTCAGAGGTATGGGGGGTTAGGACTTCAACATATTTTGGAGGGACACAATTCACCCATTACAAGCTCTTATTAAGTACCAGAACTTGTACTTGGAAATTTTATCACTTTATCATGGAAAAACCCTATGAAATCTGTTGTGGAATTCACTATAAAAATGCTGTTGGAGATATTCTTACTTCGTTATAGAGAGTCTTTGCTATAAGAACTCAGGAGATAATGTTCCCAGGACTCAGTATGAGAAACTGTTGAGTTTTTTTTCCAATTGCCTTTCTGACATTTTAGATGTTATTAGTCTCGCAACTTGTCTTATTTCTCTCTTTGAATTGGCTGTTAGAAAGTTCAAAATCAAATTTGGACTCACCACAAATAAGTATATAATAACCTTGTAAGTGTATTTTATATAGTGAACTCTACCCAGTTCTTTCTTATTTTTCTACATTTTATTTTTTGCCATTTCCATGTTTTTTATCTTATCAGTTCATTATTGGAAATGGCATTAAATGACTAATTCTGGAGCAAAGCAAGCTACAAGTAAACAATTGTTTAAATTAATTAGGATAAACCCAAATTAATTAGATTTCCCTAAAACAAAAAAAAATTAATTAAATATATTGTGAAAAAGAATACATTCCAAATACTAATTTGTTCTCAATGAGTGAGAATACTCAAATATAATAACATAGAACATTTATAAGCTAAGTTGAATCCTCATGAAATATTAAAGCTTGAGGGACATTTCTGAAGCAACGAAGTTTATGAAAACTTCTGTATGCCTTATAATGAATAAAAAAGAGAAAACCAAGGGATTAACATGATCACTTGCTTCAGATATCTGAAAGCTATCAAATAGCAGATGGAATAGACATTGTATTCTCAGAGTCAAGATTAGTATCAATTGGTACAGAATATTTCAAGGAATGAGAAGGACTAATAACCCAACATGACCAGCACTGGGAAAGAATGTCCCATTCTCAACTCTCCAATTATTAGAAATGTTCAAGCAATGGCATATCATGAGTCAGGGATCTGAAATAATGAATCCTATCATGTTGAAAGAAGTTGACTCAGAGAACTATACCTCTTTCCATCCAAATCCTAAATGCTAAGATCAGTGATTCTATAGATGGCTTATTTTTAATAAAAAATACTGCCATTATTTTATTATTATTGAACCCATTTAAACAGTTCCAAAATTTACAATAATTTCACATTTAGAAAAAAGTTGGACATAGTAACGGGTCTATCTAGGCACCAGCTGTACAGCAGAACTTCCTTTCTGAAATCTTAGTGAATAACACAGCTACAAAACCTAGAATTTGGATAAGCAGGCCAAATTTCATCTTACTAATTTCAAAAAATAAACAACTGAAACTTAGCAAGAGAAATTATTTGTCCAATGACATGCAGCAGGCCTACAGCATAACCTGAATTACAAGTTACCAATCCTGAGATTGTGCTTGGAGATGTAGCCATACTACTTTCCAAAGAATCGGAAAATTATGACAACCATTTACCCAACTACTCAATTCAAGCCATATGTGGCTTCTCCTTATGCAATCTCCAGACATCTAGTTTTGAATCCAATCACTAAAAGGCATACAGTGACCCTGTGGCTCTTTGGGTGACAACTGTGAATGTGGTTCCCAAGTGTCATAACTTTCAGACCACATCCATACACCTTGGGCATTGGCATGACTAAACTTTTCTCCTACTTACACACTATTTCCATATGGCAGGATGGCGGAATTTCCCCAGTCATCTCCCTATAAACATGTCTACTGGGCTGTGCTGCCCTTAGATTCTTAGGTTTTCTTTCAAATGCATGTACCCTCGGTTTAGTAGATAAGATCATTGTTCCTTACTCCCCTTCCCTGATGGATGACAGACTACTGCAACAAAAACTGAACAGTCCCTCCATGTTATTTCTGGCTTCACCGGTGACATGCTCTGAAACTTTATCCAAGTCACTCACCCTTCCCATGGACAGGGTCCTTCAGTGGTAAACTGGAGGTTGTTAGTTTCACCAGTTTATATTCAGGAAACACTGAAGTCTGCACTTGAGTGTTCCTATGGAAAACTGAAAGAATTATCATTGCTATGTTGTTGTTTATGACTAATACAGCTGTAGAACTTGAAGATTTAAGATCTCCCTGTGGATTTTACTGTGGCCTCCAGAACCTGAGATTTAATTTTAGAAGAATTAAATTTCCAGTCTGCTTTACAGGGGTGACTGTGAGAACGTATGCTGACAGACTGTTGTCTTCAGAGGCAAGATCCAGACACACTAAGACAATACCACAGCTTGAACAGGGGGTGACCCTTTCCCATTCATCTTAATGGAGTGTTAAACTTGAAGCCTAATTAGGTCCACTTAAATGCCAACATTATTATACTTTTCTCTGCTTATCTTCATACCAGAAACAATCAACTAATGCACTCATTTAATCTGAGTGCGTGCAACGATCCCATCCAGACACCCTGTCATTTTGATAGCCTGCTTTGCAGTCATAAAAGTACAAGTTTTAAACTTGCACTTTGGTTGTTTTTAATTATCCACATAATTAGATTACTTTCTACTACCTTGAAATTTTAGAGGTGAGACTGTACACACATACATACGATGTTTGCAAGGCATTGGGGGCTGATCACTATTCCCATAATTAGAAACTGGTATCAAACTTGCTCCCAGGATAACAAACTAAGAAGATGTGTTAAATGAAAGATTCCATTCCTGCCCCTCAGAGAAGGCTCACAGCTCTTTAGTTTATCCACTGAGTCTGTACCCAAGCTTTCTTCATCCCCTTTCTGATTCATTATTGCTAGCTGGACTCGATTTTAATTTTTAATGCCTACAACAAACCTTGGAAAAAGCAGAATTAAAAATATAAAAATCCACAGTTGCCTATTTTATACCTAAGGGGATCCAGATCTAGGTCTTCAATTCAAAGTCCTTGGTTACCTTGTAAAATATCCCGTAAAAGTGTATTTATTTACTCATGGCTATAAGGGGATTAGTCTGTTTTTCTTTAAGTCTTTGTGCCAAGATGGCATACAAGAAAATTTCTGGAACTTCATCATTCAGGCTGTGGACAAAGACATTGGTGTTGTCTTCAAGACAAAAGTTTTCCCCTCTGCCTACATACCCTTACACCTTAGGCCATACCTCATATACCCCAGCATCTGAATGTCTAAGAACATGAGGCTGGGAGAAACATCATCCAAAGGTGTCTGTAATGGACATTGCTAGTGCCCACCTTGGTTTTCCAACCCTTCCTAGTCACACAGAAGGCTATGTTTCTCGGCCCCTTTTGCATTTGCGTGGAACTATGACTAATTTTGGCCAATAGATTGAGATGGAAAAGTCACATTGAGGAGGAAGTACTCAGAGCCAACGCACAATTGCCAATGCTCTCTTTCTCTGCTTAGACAAACCCCAAAGCCCTATGTTAAGAAAATGCCATGAGATGGATCAGCCTGGAATGCTTGGTCCCCACATGGGGAACACCTGTAGAGATACCTGAACCAGCAGGTTTGAATGACTAAAAATAACACTATTTTTGTTAACCATTAAGATTTTTGCATTGTTTGTCGCTACATTACCTAGCCCATCTAGTCTAATACAATGTCTCCGAATTGTTCCAAGCCAAGCCTCACCAGGTGGACAACCATATATAATTGTCATCACTGCCTTCTTCCAGCTTCAAATATAAGAGAGTTAAAAAATGAAGATGGAAAAGTCACTCCAGACTGTCCACCAGGCTCTGATTTCACTCCTCACCTTTGATTCCCTTTTGTCTTACACTTTGATCTTGAAAGAAGTGAATTAAGTCACATCACAGACTTCTCTTTTCCATCAAGAAAGAGACTTGGAATACAGTAGTTGTTCACAATGCTCAGGGCAATTTCCAGAGATAGAGAATTAACATTCAAAGCCAGGAGAGAGTCAAAGAAGGCTGGAGAAAAATCCCTTAGGTAAACCCCTAAAATTCAGGTTTGCATTATCCAATCAGGCAAGGGGGAGTGGCAAATGCCCATTAGCTGGCTACAGAAATAGGGCACTATCCAGAGAGCCATGGAAGAGGATTGGGAGAACAAAAGTTGCAAATAATCTTTAAAGGGTGGCTTATGTTAATAAAAATATTAAGTTATATCTGAATTGAGCTGAGCAGTATTTTTATTGAGTCTTTTAGATGGTACTTGCAAACATCTAAATTTTTAAAACAGTTGCTCTGACAACTTCGAAAGACAAAGAACTAATCTTTAACAAGAATGTGGTTATTGTGTTTACATTAAATCAGGTCACATGGTTCTAAATGCCCTCTGACTTCAGGAGGAGTTTGTTTCCTCCTTACAGACTCTGTAATACAAATTCCCTAGCTGATCCATAGATACTAATGAGCTTCAGCAGTGGCTTAAGAAGGAAAGGGAGCCTTCACTAAGAAAGGAGTGAAAGTAGGTGGTGGAGATAAAGGGGGAAGCTACTGCTGGGGAGGAATGAGCAGGTCACATGGTTAAGGGGCCCTGTGAGTTAACTAACCGTAAGGATCTGTTTGGCTGGTACAGAAGACTGCAAGCCAGGAAGACCATGTGCAGAGGGGAAAGCACACTCATGTTGGAGTCATTTGGAGTTAGGAAAGCAATTCTGCAACTTGCTAGCTCTGTGATCTTAGGAAAGTCAGTCTTCCCATCAGCAAAAAAAGAGATAAAAATACCTACCTCACAGGGTTAGTGTGTGGATTAAAATCTGAATAAGAAAATGCATGACCTGGACATAGATACACTACCAAATGTAAAACAGATAGCTAGTGGGAAGCAGCCACATAGCACAGGGAGATCAGCTCCGTGCTTTGTGACCACCTAGAGGGGTGGGATAGGGAGGGTGGGAGGGAGATGCAAGAGGGAGGGGATATGGGAACATATGTATATGTATAGCTGATTCACTTTGTTATACAGCAGAAACTAACACACCATTGTAAAGCAATTATACTCCAATAAAGATGTTAAAAAAAAAAAAGAAATAGAAAAGAAAATGCATGACCCACAGAAGGGGAGAAAATATTTGCAAATGAAGCATCTGACAAGGGATTAATCTCCAAAATATACAAACAGCTCATGCAGCTCGATAACAGAAAAACAAACAACCTAATAAAAAATGGGCAAAAGACCTAAGTAGACATTTCTACAAAGAAGACAAAGAGATGGCCAAAAAGCACATGAAAAGATGTTCAACGTCACTAATTATTAGAGCAATACAAATCAAAACTACAATGAGGTATCAACTCACAACAGTCAGAATGGCAATCATCAAATAATCTACAAAAAATAGGGCTTCCCTGGTGGCAC
This sequence comes from Orcinus orca, assembly GCF_937001465.1. Taxonomy (NCBI): domain Eukaryota; kingdom Metazoa; phylum Chordata; class Mammalia; order Artiodactyla; family Delphinidae; genus Orcinus; species Orcinus orca. Next base: position 35,306,479 of record NC_064565.1, on the reverse strand, counting down.
AGTGGTTGAGAGTCCGCCTGCCGATGCAGGGGACATGGGTTCGTGCCCCGGTCCGGGAAGATCCCACATGCCACGGAGCGGCTAGGCCCATGAGCCATGGCCGCTGAGCCTGCGCGTCCAGAGCCTGTGCTCCACAACGGTGAGAGGACCGCGTACCGCAAAAAAAAAAAAAAAAACTACAAACAATAAGTGCTGGAGAGGGCATGGAGAAAAGGGAACCCTCTTGCACTGCTGGTGGGAATGTAAATTGGTACAGCCACTATGGAGAACAGTATGGAGGCTCCTCAAAAAACTAACAATAGAGCAATCCCACTCCTGGGCATATACCTGGAGAAAACCATAACTTGAAAAGATACATGCACCCCAATGTTCACTGCAGCATTATTTACAATAGCCAGGACATAGAAGCAACCTAAATGTGTCCATCAACAAAGGAATGGATAAAGAAGATGTGGTACATAAACACAATGGAATATTACTCAGCCATAAAAAAGAACAAAATAATACCATGTGCAGCAATATGGATGGACGTAGAGATTGTCATACTGAATGAAGTAAGTCAGACAGAGAAGGACAAATATTGCATGATATCACTTATATGTGGAATCTTAAAAAATGGTACAAATGAACTTATTTACAGAACAGAAATAGAGTTAAAAATGTAGAAAACAATCTTATGGTTACCAGGGGGGATGTGGGGGGAGGGATAAATGGGAGATTGGGATCGACATATACACCCTACTATATATAAAATAGGTAACTAATAAGGACCTATTGTATAGCACAGGGAACTCTACTCAATACTCTGTAATGGCCTATATGGGAAAAGAATCTAGAAAAGAGTGGATATATGTATATGTATAATGGATTCACTTTGCTATACAGCAGGAAGTAACACAACATTGTAACTCAACTATACTTCAATAAAAATTTAAAAAATTAAATTAAATTTTAAAGAAAGAAAATGCATGAAATATTTCTAGTACACTGACCATACATTTAAGTTTTCAGTTAATACTAACTCATTAGATTTGTCTAATATGTGAATTTAACTAATGTTAATGAAGCCGTATGTACACAGCCAATAATAATAATAGTATTACAGGCGAGTCTCCTCAATGATTGTATTTCCCTGAGTGAGAAGGGAAACGTCTGACATTTCTTCAGCTGACCTCAATTCCTATATGGCTCTCATAATGTGAGCATTTCCCAGGCACATGTGAGTGATATAAGGAAATATTTTTAGGATAATTTCCACCATTTGGAATTTTACCCCTAAACACTGCATAAGTTGCAACTCTACTGTATTAATACAGTAAGGAATCCTTGTATTCCAATTTGTAAAAGACCACTCACAGTTTTTCTAAGCATAATTTTTATTTCTTCTCTTTTTCCACTGTGAAAAGTAACATGTCGTTGCAAAGATTATAGCCCTGGGGTCAGCAGACCTGAGTTTCAAATTTTAGCCTCACCATTGACTAGTTACACAAAAACAAGTCCCGAGCCTCTTTGAATTTTTATCTCCCCATCAGTAAAATTGGGATAACCTCAAAGGAATATAGTGAGGATTTAATAAGACAGTATCTGCAATGTGCCTAGCAGAATGCAAGCAAAAATATTAACTCTCTTCCCAGCCCATAAATCTTAATAATTCTAATATAAAGTTATCAGAGCATTGATTTACTTGTGTGCATCTATCTCTCACTAGATTATGAGTTGCTTGAAGGCAATGACCAGGATTTTTTATACTTTCTACTCTACATATCTGGAAGGACACGTTAGGAGTTCAGCTATGGCAGGAGATACCAAGAGTGATCACTGGTTTCAGAGCACCAATGAAGTAAACAAAACTATATTACTTCCCAGATACTTTAAATAGTCATCTGTAAGCACTGTCTCTACTCACTTATCTCAAATTCTCTCCTCTGTGTACTTCAAAAGATATCCATTCCCACCATTTTAACACTGCTTTGGCCAGTCATCACTGACATCCATGTTGCCAAACCCAGTGCTTATTTCCTTGTTCTCTTACTCAGCCTCTCAGCACCATTCAGTGCAGTTGACTGCTCTCTTTTTCTTGAAATATTTTCTTCTCCGGGCTTCCATGACATCATGCTCCCAAGGCTTTCCTCTGTTCAGTCTCCGTTACTAACTCTTCCTCTTAATAGATTTCTAAACTTTAGAGTGCCCAGCTCATTCCTGGATTTCTCCTCTGTCTACACCTTCTCACTAGTTAGCTCATCTATTCATTCATTGGATAGTGAGTACCATGCAAATACTAGCATATCCCACATCCTTATCTCTAGCCCTGACCATCCCAAAGAAATCCAGACACATGTAACCAACTGTTACTTGAGGTCTCCACTTGCATGTCATATAAATGTTTCAAAATTCACACACATAAAAGAGAAATTTTGATTCCCTTCCCTCACCCCAACTGACTCCTGCCTCAGGGTTCTCCATCTCAGTAAATAGCACTATTCTCCCTGGAGATCAAGACAATAATCTAACACAAGGCTTCTCAAGCTTTAATGTGTATATGAGTCACCTGAGGGGTCTTCTAATTCAGCAGGTCTGAGTCATAGCCTATGATTCTGCATTTATAACAAGCTCCAAATGATGTGATGCTGCTAGTCCTCGAATCATGTTATTGAATAGCAAGGACCTTGGAGATAGTTCTCGTTTCCCTAATGCATCCCCACACACATATTCAAAAAGTCAGCAACACTTAACTGACCACATTTCTTCAGAATCTGATGACTTACCAACCCCCAACACCTGGTCAGTGCCACCATCATCTTTCCCCTATAGTACTATCATGGATTCCCAACTAGTCTCCTGCTTCTGCTTTTCCCCTGTCCTGTAGGATGTTCTGTCCACTGCATCCTTATACCATCACACAATATTACCAATAGCCAATGTCTTTTTCCATCACACCTATGACTAAATCACATCAATGACTCTCAAATAGCCCCTGCCTGTCCTTTAACATCATTTGGTATCTCTCACTCTCTGGTCCATGATGCTCCAGCCACACTGATCTTCCATTCCTTAAACTTGCCAAGCTCACTCCCACCTTGAGACTTTTGCACTAGCTGCTCCCTTGCTTGGAAGACTCTCAGCCCTTGATCTTTCACATACCTGGCTTTTTCTTGTCATTCAACTCACAGCTTAAATGTCATCTCAGAATGACCTTCATGACCATCCAATCCAAAATAGCCACTCTGTAACCCATCACTTAATAACAAATCACTGTTTTATTTCTCTGTGTTTTACTTACTGCTATGTGATATTTTTCTGAATTATTCTTTATTTGCCCGTGTTCTGTCTCTCTTCCTGCCCCCCTCCTCTCTCTCTCTCCCCCTCCCCCTCCCCCTCCCCCTCTCTCTCTCTCTCCCCCCCCTCCCCCCCTCTTCCTCCCACCCACACTAAGAGGTTAGTCCCACAAAAGCAGGAACTATCTGCATCTGGGCCAATTCCTGGCATGTATCAATAGTAGGTGCTCAATAACTGCTTGATATGTAAGTGGATGAGTAAATTATTGAATGAGAAGTTCTGGACTGTGCTGCAGAATGAGAAGGAATATGCACTGCGTGGCATCGGGGCCTTCCACTCTGAGCTCAGGATCCTCCTTAACTCCACATAATATACTGAAAAGTGAAGATAAGCATCTGGTGGTGAGTTATCATCATTTTTCTCATTAAAGGACCTTGTGGTTCACAGTCTCTGCCACAGGCCCTAGAATGCGACTTGTTTTAAAATAAACCAGCTAATTTATCAAATAAGGAGTAGCCCCTCTGGGCATGGACTTAATTTCCATGATTCTCCACTGATCACTTTCAAGAGCTCTACATGACTGCACACACATTTATTATTTGGGAGGGGGAAGGGAGGGGTGAGGAGGGAGCTCACTCATAGTGATTTGAATATGTCATTTGACTGGACAATTACAAAGCACATGCATGGAAACAGGGTGGCTCCAGTGGATCAAGCAAAGTATGTTTGCCCCAGACAGCAGTATCTGCATTACCTGGGAACGTGTTAAAAATGCAAATTCTCAGGCTCTGCCCCCGAACTTCTGAACGAAAATCTTAGAATTTGTGCTTTAACGATTCTCCAGATGATTCTGACGCAAGCCAGAATTTGAGAACCACCAATTTAAACCATTCACATATACCATCATGGGTTTCCATTGCTCAGGAAAGTTGGTGACCTCAAGAATAGTTAGTCTTGGCATTAAATAATGTTTAAAAGAATGACTCAGACCTGCCCAAGTTCGGTATTAGCAAACAGATATTCTGGAATGCTTTTGACTAACCTAAGTTTATCCAGGAAACAGGACTCAACCTAATCCTCCACTCAGCTTTCTTTTACCTTCCATATCATTCTCCTTTGTTGCCTCCAATTTATCTGATACCACTCCAGTTAGACCATCGGTTCTTGGTATTCAAGGAAAGAACTGACACATGAGTCTTACACTAACCATGCTGAGTAGCTCTACCACAAACACACACACACATGTACACACATACATGGCACCTATTCAGTTGCTAAAAGAAATTCCAAGTGTGCAGTCACATCTGAACTATGATATGTATTTCACCCAGTTGTTCAATGAACCAAATCTCAGTAACCTCAACATGTATTCAATTCAGACAGATTTAATATTCTTAGCTACATAACCACGGCATCTACCTGCTTTCAGTTTTGATCCTAGAAATATTTCTGTCTCAACCATGACAAGTTTCAAGATGAGAACTTACATAAGTTAGTGATAAGTGAGTTAGTGGTGAGTGAATTCGTTCCCAAGCATTGGTGGCTAAAATCTATGGAATCGCTGTGGACCCACGTTTTATTTTGAAATTTATAACAAAAGCAGATACTGTAGGTTGCTTTGTAGGTCAGTTTCCATGAATTGCTCCAGTCACATGTAGAGACAAAGCCCTTTTTTCTACTACCCACCCCAAGTATGTTTGTTGATTTCTATTAAAATTTCCCAGTTGTTGAAAAGAGAAAACATTAGGATTATGATGTGATGTTATGTTATTAAAGTCATAAACTGAGGGTGATATTATCCAAGAAGGTCAAGACGAAGAAAGTGTAGAGGGCACTCCAGGAAATTTGAATAAACTACTTGGTTACTGCTTGGTTATATTTGGAGATTGTGCAACTAAGAAAAATGTGTTAGTGAAAAGTGAGAACAATGTTGTAAAGTTGTTGCTTAGATTGCCCTGATATATTCTAGAATTTCATTGATTCTTGCAGGGATTTTGCCATTTTATCAACAGTATTATACTCCCTATGTTGCAAAAAATTGAAACTCAAGGTAATATTAATCCTGTTCCTCAATGTCAGTATTATGAAAAAAGTTCTACTTTACTTTAAATATTGCCATACCATTTTACAATTAGATCAGGCTTGATTACCAAAGCACCTTCATATGCATATAGTACATTGTTGATTTTAATAAACATTATGAATCTGTGAGGACAACAGACCAAAGATTATTCTCCCCATTTGAAATATCAACATCTGAGAGTCAGAGACATTAAGTGGCTTAATCAAGACCACAAAGCTAATTTTCAAGAACTTCAGGTCTAGCACTTTTTCTATTATACGATATACACTTGACTACAGTTCCCAGACATCCTAGGAAGTGGTCAAAGAAATTTTTGTTCAGTAATGTAATGTTGCTTTATTCTATCCTGATTATGTACTCTTTTTAGCCATAATGCTAAACGACAAATGCTGTTTTAAACACTATATTTGTTAACTGGCATGAGAAATCATCTTCTGAAGATCCAGGCCCATCCACACTTTGCAATGCTTCTTATGCTAATGTAAAATGTTGGGGATGGCAACAGCAGGGAGGAGAGAGAAGGACATTTATTACATGAAGAAACAGCACATATTGATTTTTCTTTGCATTGTAGAGACAGGTAATACAATTTCATTGCCTATTCAATATGAAAATAGGACTTAATGGAGTTACAGTTTATGATTTGGCCGCTGCGTCAGACTTCCTTTCCAACAATCTCTTCTTCATTTCAGATTCTACCCCAGGACATTAGGTAACCAGATGGCTAGATCTACCCATTTGTGACCAAGTGCAATTGGTCTTGCAGAACAGGAGATGAAGTATATGAAAGAAAATAACGAGCGAGGGCCACTCTTTACAAGGCATTCACCTGCAGTAACAGTGGCTGAAGAACGCTAGAGATACATGCCACAGGGGCTGTCCCTCAATAGCACAAAAGAAAAAGCCACACTGCCCCAAAAGATGTGGCTAACAGTCCAAAGGTCATGGCAATTTGAGAATGTATTGCTTGTGGCAGAGTTTCTTCCAGGCAAGATGTAGTCTCAAAAAGCAGAAGGTGTTAGGTTTGTTGTTCACTTCTTGGGTTACTTCCTTAAAACCAGTGGTGGTTGTTGTTGGAGACAGTTCTCTATAGGTCTCTCATTTTATGCATTTCTGGCAAGCAGAAGCAATTCTTTTGTTTCAGACCATCTGTGCAAGGACATCTGTATAGTGAACAACATGGAAGCTAGAGATACACTCTCCCTCTTAAAGCAGTGGGCCAGCAAGCTGGTTGCCCAGTGTGAAACTTTCAGGTTCCCTAGGTGCTCAGAATCCCTAAGAATTCCCTAAAGATTTCTATCCTTTTACAACTTAACTGCATATGCAGCTATCACCTCACTCTCTTATGTTACTCAGTAAGAAAGGGGGCTTTAGGGCACCAAATATGCTGCTTGCTGAGTTGTGAATAATAAAATCCTTTGTCTCTGACCTAAGTCTCTCTTGCTGGCCTGGCCTTGAAATGACCAGGTAAAAACAACAGTGTATAAGAGTGGTGGTCATTCACACTCAGTTCTTCTAGGTGAGTCTGCTAAATTCAGATTGGTGGTGTTGGTCACACTTCCCTGCTAGAAATTAGTACTGTTGCTAACTTGATAAGCTGGTCTTCAATATTGTTGGGCTAAAGAGTGAAAAAATTAATAGAAAGTATTTATGCCAAAACTTTTGTTCAGTACTGAAACAATGTCAAGAAATTATCCAATGTTTGCCTGAATGGACAATTAGGTTAAAATAAATTTCATACATAAGTTACTCTGACAGACCTCGACCTCCTATAAAGCACCCCCGACCACAAGAACACACACATCTTTCTGGGAATTCCCAAGGGATGTCTCCCATGTGCTCCAATCCTTCAACGTCTACCATGTTCAACTATGTTCTGTCTCTAACTTAAGATTCTTGCCCCTCTGACCACTTAGCTCCACCAACTCTCCTGGTGCAAAACAGTAGTTCTTTACAGGTAGTGATCTTTGTCCCAAGAGACACAACAAGCCTACCAGTATGGACAGTTCAAGTGCTAGGGGCCAAGCTCCCTGAGGGGATCTCGTAGCATGATGGCCACTGCTACTTCTCGTCTTGCACCCTAAGCAGTATAATCCTTTCTGCTCTGATGTCTGTGGTGAAGGGAAGATGGAGTCTCTCCTATTGTGATATACTCCATGATAACTCAATGTTGCTTGGGTGGCAAAATTCTTTCTAGACATGTCCAGACCCGATTTAAATATGAACCACTGCATACAATCTTTCTTCTCATCTTCAGTCACTCATGGATCAAGCTCATAATGCATAGAGATTTCTTCAGTTAGGATCTGTTCTCTCTCAGATTTCTTGAACCCTCTTCACAAAGACTTTTGTGGAGCCAGTCTCCCAATGGACCAGACATGCCTGAATCCCCAGGGGCAGACACACTGGAAAATACTTGCCTCAGGCATCTGCACCCTCTTCAAGTTTGGCTCAAAAGTCATCTTGTCAGGGAGGCCTTTCCTAACTACTCATTAAAAATTGTTTACCTCCATTGCCATCCCAGCTTATCCACTTTCCTGCCTTATTTCACTCTGTTGCACTAATTACTTCCAAATGTACTATAAAATGGATTTCTTGTGTTATTATTCTCTTTCCCTACCAAAATATAAGTTCCAAGAGGGTAAGGGTTTTCATCTCTTTGTCTCACTGATGTGCTTAGAATGGGGCCTAGCACCCAGTTGGTCCTCAATAAATATTTAAAGAATGAGTGACTGAATCCTAGACTCAGGCCACATGTGTGATGTGCTCCTCTCACATAAATTCCACTGGCCGCATGTGCATTAAACCTGACATCCAGTAAACGTACTTCGGCTGAAAAGATAATTGTGAATAATGATGCAGAGAAGACATACCCCACATGAAGGACCAAGTAGTTGGATAAATACCAACGACCCAGTCTCTCCTTCTGGTTGTCTTTCACCTTTGAGATGAGGGCAGAAAATACAAATACCTTAGCCTGGCTTCTCTATTCTTTGTATGACTAGCCGTTTTTAAATCCATAGAGTTCTTATATCCAATAACATAATTCTTTTTAAGCCCTTTCTTTTTCTGTTGCCACTTAAAAGCCCTTCAGAAATGAATTATGACTACTGAAACTTTAATGTGATTCAAGGTATGCAGTTAAATGTCATAAAGAGCCAAGACAGATTATGTATGTATGTTAACTACGGGGGAAATTAGCGAAAATGTGCCCATTTACTACATAGGAGTAACAGGTCAAAATGAAAAAGAAAGTCTTGATCTGAGGTTCACAAATTTATGAAGCAATACTGACAGTAGGTAAATGGCTACAAATTTTCAGGAAAGCATTTAGAATATCTAAAATTCCTTTAAAATATTCATATATTTGAATGCATTTATTATACTTTTAAATATGTATATAGAAGGATGTTTATGGAAATGTTATTTATAATGAACAAAAATTGCAAATAACCTAAATATTCAACCATGGAGGAATATTGAAAAAGTTACATTCTTATTATCCTATATAATAGAATATTATATAGTCACTTGAAATTGTGATTTTTGAAGACTATCTAAGGAAAACCATTCTCACAACACAATGCTGAACACTAAAAGCTAGGTACACATTATAAGGCCCACTTTTCAAACAATAAATACATAATATAGCCACCAAAAAATGGTAATGAAATTTGCAAGTATGTTAATGGTGATTACTTCTGTCTTAGTACATTTGAGCTACTATAACAAAATATCATAGACTGGGTGGCTTATAAACAACTGAAATTTATATTTCACAGTTCTGAAGGCTGGAAGCCTTAGATCAGGGTGACAGGATGGGAGGCTGAGGGACCTCTTCCAGGTCATAGACTTCTCATTGTATCCTCCTAGGGCAGAAGGGACTAGGGAGCTCTGTGGGGCCTCTTTTATGAAAGCATTAATTCCATTTGTATGAGCTCTGCCCTCATGCTCTAATCACCTGCCAAAGGCCCCACCTCCTTCAATATCATCACATTGGGCCTTAAAATTTTAATGTATAAAGTTGAGGGAGAACACAAACATTCAGATCATAGCAACTTCTGACTGTGGAATTAGAAGTGATTTTACAGGTAACTCCTAATATATCAAAATATTCAGTTGGCACTGGCCACCATGTTCGTAACTGGTGTTGATAGAGAGAACATTTTTGTGACAAAAGATTCTGTGACAGTGAAATACATTTAGATAATGATGCAAAATAAGCTGAATGTAATCATAGTAAGAGCTGGCATTTAATGAACTCTGATTTGAATCAGATACTGTGCTGAACATTTTACTCCCTCTGTGAAGTAGGTATCATTATAATATGTTATAGATGAGAAAACTGAAGTTTTTAAAAGATGAAATAACTGTTTCAGTATCACAGGGCACGTCAGGGGCAGTGTGAGATTTGATTCAGAATTTTCTACCTCTGGAGCTCCTGCTTTTAAACCCTCTGCTCCATTAAAAACAGTTGACTATGATCCACCAAGAGTGAGCTTGTAGTTTACTTTTGGTTGAGACAAAGGATTATTTTCAGGTAGTTTAGCATTCCTGATGGTAATTACTATTCAGACGATTACTATCTTTTAACTCTTGATCAGATCTTCACTGCCTCCCTTGAGGATAAATATTTCATTTTCTTATTGCTGATAAAATATATACAATACTTTGGCTTAGACACTGACCAAAAATGGGGATATTTACAGTTTTAATCTATTGTAATTAAACCTTAATTACAATATAAAGCCTTTGTTCCCTAGAGAAAAAAAACCTTCTAGAAAAGACATTAAAACTAGAACAAAATATGAAGTCAGAAGACTAGAGTTGATTTCCTGATAAATGAAGAAAGTATTAGAAACGTGGCACAGTCAAACTGGCCTTCAAAAAATACTGACAGTTTCATAGACTCTGCCTCTGAATGAAATATTGGGAACTCTCTTGGCACTTCTCCCAGACATCCAGGTAGAACAGGGGTACACTGATTATTTTAACTACAACAATCTGCTTTTGCACAAACCCACCTCAGGCCCAGCCAAATGGTAAGCTTATCAAACTGCCAGATCAATAGAAAGACGGTTTTTACCTGAGGAGAGAAACTAAGCAAAATGTGCAGAACTACCTTATAACCTAAGATACTTGCCGTTTCATACTTCCTAGAAGAAAATTCTAGATTAAAGAAGAGTTCCTAGAGAGAACTCCAAAATATGCAAAATAAAGAGAGCTTTACAAACTATATTTAATATGAAGCAAAGAAAACAAAATTAAGAATTTTAGCTCAATTTTTAGGGAAGAATAATTTCTAGAAAAAATTCACATATAGAATTATAAACTTAAATCTTAAAGACAATGCTGCCACTTTAGATGGTAAACATTTTAATAATCCTACAATTTAAAACTATCTTAAAAGGACAAGCTCCAGGAATTATCAAAATGTTTATACCAGTCTGTTTTAAGAGATCCATATGTTTAGAACTCGGTGTGTTAAATATGTGTTGTAGTATTCTTTAGATACACTCTAAAAAAGAAAAAGTTCTCATGACTTTTAATCTAGTATTTTGTTAACAGATAACATCCTCAAGTTAAAAAATAAAGAATGTTCCTAAAATAATGTCCCTTCCCCTGAGGTAACCCTTGGAAGGTAGTGGTCAATAACACAATCAGATAACTGGGGTTATTTCAGTTGCTTGCCAAAATATCGCTCATGACTATTAAAGCTGAAAAACATCATTACATCAATGACAGAAAGGGCGTGATTGTTCTTATTTCTGGAATTCTTCTGATGTGAGTCAATTCACTGGGTAGGATTTCACTGGAAAATGGCTTTAGGAATATACTAAATAAAGGAAGGACAGAACCAAGCCTTCAAACACAGACATAATGGAAAACCATAGAGTCAGACTTCACCCAGCAGGCAGTGACAGAGATCAAATTCAAAGTAAAATTTGTAGCTACAAAAACTCTAATTATCTGTGCAATTTTGATTTTTATGAATTTAACATTGTTTCTTCTTAACAATCCAAATAAAAACATTTCACCCTCCATATACAAAAATAAAATTGTGATTTTGCTTTTCATTTCAAACCTAGAAACATCAGATTAAAGAAAGAGAAGTAATATGAGACTAGTTTAAATATTGTTTTCATATTTGCCCCAAAATCCAAATGGTACTTAGGAGTTTGGATAACTTGGAGATGCAGAAATCATCCATAAGAAAAATGTACGTTCTGATATATTTTTTAAATCCCTAGACTCATAGAACTTTAAACCGAAACTGAATATACCATCATCGAGAAGGCCTTCTCCCCCGTAACTCCCTCTAGATGGAGATGATGTGATCCAGTTTATGGGTATTGAATCTACCTACTGAAACAGTTCTTCTGTTGGCCTTTTATTATTTTATATGTTTGCTTAGTCTTCCCAACTAACCTAAGCTAAGAAGCTGTCTTTTTTTTTTTTTTTCCCAGTACGCAGGCCTCTCACTGCTGTGGCCTCTCCCGTTGCGGAACACAGGCTCCGGACGCGCAGGGTCAGCGGCCATAGCTCACGGGCCCAGCCGCTCCGCGGCATGTGGGATCTTCCCGGACTGGGGCACGAACCCGTGTCCCCTGCATCAGCAGGAGGACACTCAACCACTGCTCCACCAGGGAAGCCCAGAAGGTGTCTGTTATCTATCTTATTATTCCCCCAAAGAGTGTAGTAGAGAGCCTCCTCCACAGTAAACATTCTCTATTCTTTAATTCCAGATAGGTTCAAAAAATGGATGAGCTCTTCATGACTAGATAGATGTATTCCCTAGGAAGGGTTAAGACTAGGAAGTTACTTGTTAAATAAATATAATAAGTATGCTAACAGTTAATATGGTAACATTATTTACTAATTTTCAAACTTTTTTCTTCATTAAAGAAAACCTCGTTCAGATACCCAACAAACAACATTGAAACTCTTCTGGTTGAAGTAAGTGGAGAGGACTGGGAGAGAAACAGGCAAGAGCAGATGGGGAGAGGTGAAGGCACAGAGGAACTGAAGTCCAACCAGTTGGCTCTCTACCCACCATCCGACAAAGGTCACCAGGGACTTGTAGCCACTCTAGAGCACTGCTTGAAAGCCACTAGGTTCAGTCTGTTGTGTAATTTATTTTGATAAAAAGAAAATCTCTGCTTATGCCTCTTGCCAATTCAGCGACAAAAATTAAATCCTGTATTTTCAAAGTGTATTATAAATATGTACTGAATAAATGAACTGACCAAGTGAATGAATACTTATAACCAAACTAAATAAAATCCTTATTATAGTTATCATGTTTTCTCTAGTTCTTGAATGGGATATGAAAGTCTAAATATAATTGGAATTAGAGAAACGAACAAGTAAAAAGTATCAACTAAGACTGAATGCCAGGACTTCCCTGGTCACGTAGTGGTTAAGAATCTGCATGCCAATGCAGGGGACATGGGTTCGAGCCCTGGTCCGGAAAGATCCCACATGCCGTGGAGCAACTAAGCTAATGTGCTACAACTACTGAGCCTGTGCTCTACAGCCCACGAGCCACACAACTACTGAGCCCACGTACCAAACTATTGAAGCCCGCGCGCCTAGAGCCCGTGCTCCACAACAAGAGAAGCCACCACAATGAAAAGCCTGAGCACCGCAACAAAGAGTAGCCCCCACTCGCTACAACTGGAGAAAGCCCGCGCGCAGCAATGAAGACCCAACGCAGCCAAAAATAAAATTAAAATTAAACAAAGAAGACTGAATGCCAACATCCGAAATATTTTTAAGTCATTTTACAAAGTAAAAATTTGTACACACAGCATTCTTTCCTATCTATGGTAATGAAATGGATTCCAGCACATATGTATGTTTCTCTTGCCCTGAATCCATGCCTCCCTCTTTTGGTAACAATAGCTCATTTTTGTTTCCCTTTTGGGAGCTTCCCTTTTCCTATGCATCAGGTCTTGGCAATCCGTCCATCAAAATGTCCCACTCAGTCCCTACCAACCCACCTCATGCCAAGTCATGGGGCAGGCACATTACCTCAGCTAGACTAGTCAGATCCTCTGACTCTGAGATATGAAGCTTTCCTGGGATGACAAGATGTAGGAGCAATTGGAGCTTCTCTGCCTACCCCTGGGGCAGTAAGCAGACTCTCCATTAGGTGCTACTACTTGAATCCCTGCAGCTATGCTTGTCCAGAGCTTTCTGAGCCCTGATTCTTCAGCCTCTTCTTTTCTTCTGTGTTATCTTTCCAATAACATCCTTACTTTATTTACTATCTATTTTTCTTTATTTGTTTTTAAGTTAACCAGAGTCCACTTCTGAAACCCCAGAACACTAAGATACAGGGGCCCTAAGCACTGATAACACAGACAGAAATTCACTTAGAGAAGCTTAGATCAAAGTCATTTTCACAGGCCACAGGGAAATAGATTGCAAAGTCTCAGCTTGGTTTACTTGGATTCATCTCAATATTATTAAGTTTTTTGAAAAATAATGCTTATAGTATCCTACAACCCAGTCATATGCAAACTAAAGACCATTGAACTGAGATCAGGAGAACAATTCACTGGGTAGCTTAGGGAAAGTTTATAAATATTTTTTGAATCTCTATTTCCTTATCTATGAAAAGATTAAGTTAAAGTAGATCTATAAAGCCTCCTCTAATTGTGACATCCTATGAATTTTTAAGTTTACAAATATAAAATAACACATACCAACTATTGATTTTTTTTTTTTTTAGTCTGAAGTAGTTGCTCTGAAAAAGTCCCTGCTCTCTTACTTCAAGGCAATATTTAAATTTGACACCAGACTCACCCAGGATCAGCCTATGCTGTGGTGTGACTTTTCTCCAGAGCTTTGTAGAATCTCTTTTTGTGATGGAAATCAGTGCCACTTTCTCTGTACTCACATTTTCCCTTTTCCGTTCTCCTTCTATGGTGGAAAAAAATGAGTTATAATTAGAACCAAGAAAATACTGTAAGGATAAATACAATGTATCCTGTCTTATAAAAGGTCATTCTTTCAAGCTATCAAAGCCCTTTACAACAAATACGTAATTGATGGTCGCAGGCTCCTCTGTAGGAATAAAACACTATGCCTGGTTTATAGATGAAGAAGCCAAAGAGGGAGTCAACATAATTTCAGTTGACCATCTCAAATCTGGAACTAGAAATTCAGAGCTCATCCATTTTAAAACATTGTGTGTGAGCATGCCAAATTAGCTCAGTTTGTTGTAGATGATTTTAATGTTGACCCAGCAATATGTGTAATACATTTATAAAGAAAACAAAATGAAAGACATATTCAAATAGCTAAGAGTCAATCCTAAAACAAATAGCAATTACAGTGGTTTTCAGAATAAGTTCTTTGGTGACTAGTTGATGACTTCTGTGAAACTCCCATGTGAAGTGTGACAAGTCTAATTTACTATACAATCACAGAAAACTGGAACAGAGTCTGCCCTGAAGACCAAGTTATGCATACTGATAGTAAGCTGATACTGAGAAGTGATGATCATAACAACAACTGCATGTCACTCATTTAGACCAGAAACATATTGCCTGCTGCCACCACCACCCATGTTTCCTAAGAGTGTCCTTAGACAGACTGGCCCAGGATCAGAAAGGGAGCTTACATGCCTGGCTCATCAGTTAATGTCTACTTAGCATGCAATCGTCCATCTTATTTATTGAAAAATATTATCCTATGTGCCAGGCACTGTGCAATGCACTCCAACAAATTACTCATCCATGAATCTCTAGAACTCATTCTCTCAACTTGGAGAGCCTAAGAAGCTCAGGAGAATAGCGATTAATAAAGGAACTAGAAGCCTTTTCCTGATTTGTTTAACAGTACACCTTCATGTATCGATATTTCCCCTTTCATTATTTGGTGGAATGATTGAATTTCCTTAGGGAGACAGTCATCAGTCACTGATGACAGACTTCTATGGAAAGGTCCTGTGTCATACAGGAGCTAAAAGGCCAAGGGACCTGGTGAAGTCCCAATTAAAGATTTTCCAACTGCCATTAGACTTCCAAGGTATAACTTAGGAGACGTGGCACGTTTGGCCTCCTATAAACAGAGAAACACTCTTCCCAGCCTTGAACACAAGGGACAAATATGTTCAGGTGTGCAGAGGGAAGCGAAAGGAACATTTTTCAGCACCGTCTCTTAATCAGGCACTAAACTAGACTCTTTCACTCTCATCATCTTACTTAATCTTCAGCTGTCCCCTGTTCAGTTACATTTTGCCTGACCACGCTACCAAAGAAATTGAAACCCTCATATAATCTACCATACATGTTTGTTTGTTTGTTTACTATTTCTTCTCTCCCCTAGAATATAACCTACTGAGGACACAAAAAAAGATTCTTGAAAAATATACTGCGAGTCTGATCATGATAAAGTCCTCTTTCCTTCCAGTTCTGAACCAATTGAAAACCGGGATAGGACAGAAGGAGCTCTAATACTTTCACTTTATTCCTAGTAGAGTGCTTGGAGAATGCTGCTTCTCCCCAAGGAAAAATGGGAACTCTGCACCTTCCTTATCACCAACCCCTGAATTAAACTCATTCACCTACGACAGGAAGAAGACCTGAAAAACTGTAAATCTTTCCCATGCAGAGGAAAAGGGGAGAACATGGTATACCTGCAGGGAGCAGCTCTAGGGAAAGGAGGCAAGACAGTTTAGGGACCTCACTACTCAAAGTAATATGATTCATGGACCAGCAGCATCAGTTCCTGGAAGCTTCTTAGAAATGCAAACTCGGGCCCCACTCTAGACCTACTGAGTTGGAATCAGTATTTTCATAAGATGCCTAGGTAATCCATATGCATTTAAAATTTTCAATAACACGTGTGAAATAAAGCTTAACATACTAACCCCACCAGAGACATGTGGACCAGTGGGTATTGATTGGACTTGTCATATTAGCAATCAGACAAATCCCTCTTCTATTATTAAGTGCCAATAATATATAAAGGCAGCGCAGCCTCCTCATTCTGAATTCTTCCAAGAGAGGACACAGGTGGTAATTTTAAAATCTGAGTTTATTTGCTTATTTATTTGTAGCTTGTAAAAGACAGCAGGAACTTGGGGAGAAAGAAAAAATTGAGAGAAAATGAATCTCCACCTCCAACCTTAATTTCTCTATCTATCTTTTCCCCTCATTGTAAAAAGGGAATAATACTACCTGCTATAAAGGGAGGAACACTCCCAAACTCATTCTACAAGGCCACAATCACCCTGATACCAAAACCAGACAAAGATGTCACAAAGAAAGAAAACTACAGGCCAACATCACTAATGAACAGAGATGCAAAAATCCTCAACAAAATACTAGCAAACAGAATCTAACAGCACATTAAAAGGATGATACACCATGATCAAGTGGGGTTTATCCCAGGAATGCAAGGATTCTTCAATATACACAAATCAATCAATGTGATAAACCATAGTAACAAATTGACAGAGAAAAACCATATGATCATCTCAATAGATGCAGAAGAAGCTTCTGACAAAATTCAACACCCATTTTTGATAAAAACCCTGCAGAAAGTAGGCACACAGAGAACTTACCTCAACATAATAAAGATCATATATGACAAATCCACAGCCAACATCGTTCTCAATGGTGAAAAACTGAAACCACTTCCTCTAAGACCAGGAACAAGACAAGGTTGTCCACTCTCACCACGATTATTCAACATAGTTTTGGAAGTTTTAGCCACAGCAATAAGAGAAGAAAAAGAAATAAAAGAAATCCAAATTGGAAAAGAAGAAGTAAAGCTGTCACTTTGCAGATGAGATGATACTATACATAGAGAATCCTAAAGATACTACCAGAAAACTACTAGAGCTAATCAATGAATTTGGTAAAGTAGCAGGATACAAAATTAATGCACAGAAATCTCTTGCATTTCTATACAGTAATGATGAAGAATCTGAAAGAGAAATTAAGGAAACACTCCCATTTACCATTGCAACAAAAAGAATAAAATACCTGGGAATAAACCTACCTAAGGAGACAAAAGACCTGCATGCAGAAAACTGTAAGACACTGATGAAAGAAATTAAAGATGATACAAACAGATGGAGAGATATACCATGTGCTTGGATTGGAAGAATCAACATTGTGAAAATGACTCTACTACCCAAAGCAATCTACACATTCAGTGCAATCCCTATCAAACTACCACTGGCATTTTTCACAAAACTAGAACAAAAAATTTCATAATTTGTATGGAAACACAAAAGAACCCAAATAGCCAAAGCAATCTTGAGAAAGAAAACCAGAGCAGGAGAAATCAGGCTCCCGGGCTTCAGACTACACTACAAAGCTACAGTAATCAAGACAGTATGGTACTGGCACATAAACAAATATAGATCAATGGAACAGGATAGAAAGTCCAGAGATAAACCGACATACATATGGCCACCCTTTTTCTGATAAAGGAGACAAGAATATACAATGGAGAAGAGACAACCTCTTCAATAAGTGGTGTTGGGACAACTGGACAGCTACATGGAAAAGAAAGAAATTAGAATACTCCCTAAACACCATACACAAAAAATAAACTCAAAATGGATTAAAGACCTTAATGTAAGGCCAGACACTATAAAACTCTTAGAGGAAAACATAGGCAGAACACTCTATGACATAAATCACAGCAAGATCCTTTTTGACCCACCTCCTAGAGAAATGGAAATAAAAATAAAAGCAAACAAATGGGACCTAATGAAACTTAAAAGCTTTTGCACAGCAAAGGAAACTATAAACAAAACGAAAAGACAACTCTCAGAATGGGAGAAAATAGTTGCAAATGAAGCAACTGACAGAGGATTAATCTTGAAAATTTGCAAGCAGCTCACACAGCTCAATATCAAAAAATCAAACAACCCAATGCAAAAATGGGCAGAAGACCTAAATAGACATTTCTCCAGAGAAGATATACAGATTGCCAACAAACACATGAAAGGATGCTCAACATCACTGATCATTAAAGAAATGCAAATCAAAACTACAATGAGGTATCACCTCACACCAGTCCTAAAGGCCATCATTAAAAAATCTACAAACAATAAATGCTGGGGAGGGTGTGGAGAAAAGGGAACCCTCTTGCACTGTTGGTGGGAATGTAAATTGATACAGCCACTATGGAGAACAGTATGCAGGTTCCTTAAGAAACTAAAAATAGAACTACCATACGACCCAGCAATCCCACTACTGGGCATATACCCTGAGAAAACCATAATTCAAAGAGAGTCATGTACCACAATGTTAACTGCAGCTCTATTTACAACAGCCAGGACTTAGAAGCAACCTAAGTGTCCACTGACAGATGAATGGCTAAAGAAGATGTGGCACATACATACAATGGAATATTACTTAGCCATAAAAAGAAACAAAATTGAGTTTTTTGTAGGGAGGTGGATGGACCTAGAGTCTGTCACACAGAGTGAAGTAAGTCAGAAAGAAAAAAACAAATACCGTATGCTAACATGTATGGAATTTTTTTTTAAAAATGGTTCTGAAGAACCTAGGTGCAGGACAGGAATAAAAACACAGACATAGGGAATGGACTTGAGGACACGGAGAGGAGGAAGGGTAAGCTGGAATGCAGTGAGAGAGTGGCATGGACATATATACACTACCAAATGTAAAACAGATAGCTAGTAGGAAGCAGCCACATAGCACAGGGAGATCAGTTCGGTGCTTTGTGACCACCTAGAGGGGCGGGTAAGGGAGGGCGGGAGGGAGATGCAAGAGGGAGGAGATATCGGGTTATATGTATCTATATAGCTGATTCACTTTGTTATAAAGCAGAAACTAACACACCATGATAAAGCAATTATACTCCAATAAAGATGTTAAAAAATAATAATAATACCTGCTGTATGGGCTGTTGTTAAGCGTGAATAAGATAATACATGTAAATGTTTAGTAAACTATAAAGTATTATTTTTTTAAAGTTTTCTCTTGTTACACAGAGAAAACTCAGCAATCAGCAACCCCTCAGGTTTTAGAAATTCAGCATATCATGCCATTGTTGAATCATAGAGAATTTTACAAATATTTTTATATTATCATGCTGGTAAAAAATGTGCAGCAGTCATGTCTGTCTGCAAATAAAATGAAAAATTTTTAATATGTTAGTACTTACTAGGCCAGTTTGTATGAGATAAAAATGATGAGCTGAGAAGGAGAAGTTTGAAGACTGGCTACTCTAAAGGTATCATACGCCCTGACTTTAAACTACATTACAAAGCTACAGTAATCAAAACAGTATGGCACTGGCACAAAAACAGACACAGAGATCAATGGAACAGAATAGAGAGCTCAGAAATAAACTTATGCATATATAGTTAATTAATTTATGACAAAGGAGATAAGAATATACACTGGGGAAAGACAGTTTCTTCAACAGATAGTTTGGGAAAACTACACAGCTACATGCAAAAGAATCAAACTGGACCACTATCTGACACCATATGCAAAAATTAACTTAATATAGATTAAAGACTTGAATGCAAGAACTGAAACTATAAAATTTCTAGAAAAATACATAGGTTAACTCTCTCTGACATAGGTTTTGGTGATGATTTTTTGGATTTGACTCCAAAAGCAAAGTCAACAAAAGAAAACTAAACAAGTGGGACTACATCAAACTAAAAAGATTCTGCAAAGCAAACTATCAGCAAAACAAAAAGGAAACCTACTGAAATGAGAGAAAATATTTGCAAATCATATATTCAATAAGGGGTTAATATCCAAAATGTATAAATAACTCATACAGCTCAATAGCAAAAAAAAAAAGTCTGATTAAAAAAATGGGCAGAAGATCTGAATAGACATTTTTCCAAAGAAGACAAAGATTGTCAACAGACATATGAAAAGGTGCTCAGCATTACCACTCTGGGAAATGCAAATCAAAACCAGAGATCTCTCCTCCCACCTGTTAGAATGGCTATTATCAAAAAGGCAAGACATAACAAGTGTTGACAAAGATGTAGAGAAAACAAAACACTTGTGTACTGTTGACAGGAATGTAAATTGGTGCAGTCATTGTGGAAAACAGTATGGAAGTTCCTCAAAAAATTAAAACTAGAACTATCATACGATCCAAAAATTCCACTTCTGTGTATTTATTTATCCAAAGAAAACATAAACACTAATTTGAAAAGATATATTGGCTCATTGCAGCATTATTTACAGTAGCCAAGATATGGAAACAATCTAAGTGTCCATGGAAGGATGAATGGATAAAGAAATTATGGTACATGTATACAATGGAATGTTAGTCATAAAAAAAGAATGAACTCTTGCCATTTGTGACAACATGAGAGGACCTTGAGATAATTATGCTGAGTGAAATAAGTCAGACAAAGTCAAATATCATATGATTTCACTTATATATAGAATCTAAAAAACAAAACAAACAAAACAAAACCAGACTCACAGATACAGAGAACAGACTGGTGGTTGCCAGAGGGGAGGAGGAGGTTAAGGATTGGGCAAAATAGGTGAAAGGAATCAAGAGGTGCAATCTTCCAGTTATAAAATAAATAGCTCATTGGATTGCAATGTACAGCATGGGAAATATAGTCAATAACATTGTGTTTACTTTGTATCGTGACAGATGGTTAGTAGACATTGTGGTGATCTTTTCATAATGTATATAAATGTCAAATCACTATGTTATACACCTGAAACTAATATAATATTGTATGTCAGTTATACTTTAAAAGTATTGCTGCTGAAGCCCCAGATACTTCTTAAATATTATTTATACACATGCACACAAATAAATATATTTGTATATTGCATCTCTGAAAAAGAAAGTTTAGCTACTGTATTTCAAAAAACAAAGACAGATGTATTTAGATGTATTTACACTATATTTTTTCAAAGCTAGATTATAAAATATATATATATTTTTTTAGCTTTGAAAATTCAAAACTAATTTCTATCTCACTCTGTCTGAGACTTGTCAAATGCCATAAAGTAGAAATGGTTGTCCTGAAATATGTCCTCAATAAAACAGCCAGTTACCTTTTTTTTTTTAATTAGCAGGTAATGAGCTATTTTGTCTATTTATACAGATGCATAAATTTCAAGTTGTCATTTGTTTCAAACTGATTAAACAACATATTCATATTTCAAAGATTATGAAGCTTTTCCTTAGGACTGTCTTTTTATCTTTAAAAGAAAACAATGCTAATAGCTTCCTTTTTCCTATATTCAACAACTATTTACTACCCCTTCTTGATGTGGGCTTTCAAAACACAAAGGAAGTTTGGCAAGTTTTCAACGTCCTTTTAAGTCTGTTCTTAAGCGTTTGTATAAAAGCATAAAGAGCACTTCTTTGGAGAATTGATAATGTCCCACATTCAGTATTTGTATATTGAATACTGTCAGTTATATTTAGTGTATTCATTCATTGGAATCTGTTCTGTTAATCTGCATGCAACTGATTTCTGGGAAGCAACGTGATCAGAAGAAGTCAAAGTTAACATAACAATTCCTCTTCTACAAAAAACAACCCAAGACATTATGGGTCCAAATTTCAAAGCAAGTTACTGTATTTGCAAGTTTTAAGTCACACTTGGCAGTTTTTCCAAACACAGTGGTCAGGAACTGAAAAAAATAAACATGTGTTTCCAGGATTTTCTTTTCACATGCCACACAAAAAGTAATGTTACAACTATGTTTTCACTCCCTTTAAGAAGTTCTTCTTAAGGAAGAAAGCTTTGCTGATTTGTATTATTTTAAGGTAGATTTTACAAAATAACATTAAGGGGCAAGATAAATACTACTTTTACTGTATAAATGGAAGTTTAACGTCCCCACAGGGAATTCTTGAAAAATCTGATCTGTCATTATGCAGTGATATTTGTACTTTAAATCTCATACTAAAATTCAGAGCACTTAGCACTTTCCATCTTCCATGTGCCTTAAATAAAAGGGAAAGTAAAAGAATCAAACTATATACAATTCCTATGCAGCAAGTCTACAGTCATTCCCATTTTGCCGAAAGAATAACTGAGGTAAAGTAAATTTATTACTTCCCTGAGGTTTAGCAAAGTCTTAGTAGCTGCAGAAGGATGAAAATTCACAGGTGTGGTTCTTAATCAAGACAGAGGAAACAATCAATCATAAAATGGGATTTCAGCAGTCCATAAAGACCTCCAGACCCAAAAACATCTCTACTGCTGATAGGCCAGGTGGCCTACATACCCACTCCAACATTCCCACCCCATCTAGAAGTGGTGCCTTGAAAAGTCTGATCTATTAAAATGTAAATATCACACTTTGTGGGAATAACAATACCAGCCATCAACTCATTAGGAGGAATTTATTTCTCAGTTCCCTAACAAAGATCTGGAATGACAGAGAATAGGACCCAGGGTAGAAAGTGCAGTGGGTGGGTAAAAAAAGGATAAAAAGTATTCAGTGTGGAATCCTTCTCAGGGAGACTGGATACTAGTAGAGACCATGAGCTGCCTTCGATAGTGGTATGGCCCTAGCACCTGGATGAGGAGGGAGAAGATGAAAGGATGATAGAATAAAATAGACTTCTCTGAGCAAGATGGGTGGTATCAGGAAGGTTTGCTGGGAAAAGATGGTTGCAAAGGGTTATAAAACACTAGGGGGAAAAAACTGTTCCAGGAACTGCACTCCTTGCTATTTACCCAGATGAGCTGAAAACTTACATCCATACAAAAACCCACACAAAGATGTTTACAACATCTTTAATCATTAATGCCAGATTTGGAATCAACCAAGATGTCCTTCAGTAGGTAAACAGACAAACTGTGGTACATCTGCATAATAGAGTATTATTCAATGCCAAAAAGAAATGAGCTACTAAATCATAAAAGACACAGAGGAACCTTAAGTGCATATGACCAAGTGAAATAAGTCAACGTGAAAAGGTTACATACTGTGTGATTCCAAGTATATGACATTCTGGAAAAGGCAAAACTGTGGAAATGGTAAAAAGATCAGTGGTTGCCAGGGGTCAGAGGAGAAAGAAGCATGAGTAGGCAGAGCACAGAGAAGTCAAACTACTCTTGATTAACACCATCATGATGGATACATGTCATTAAACATTTGTCCAAACCCAACGTGCAACACCAAGACTGAACCCTAAGGTAAACCATGGACTTGAGGTGATAATGATGTATCAATGTTTTAACAAATGTATCATTCTGGCTGTAAGTGTATGGGGACAAGGAGTATAAGGGAACTCTTTGTACTCCCCACTCAATTTTGCTGTAAACCTAAAACTGCCCTAAAATATAACTCTATTTTTTTAAAAAGCAACTGTTTAACAACTTTGTCTAGGATGGCCTTGTTTCTGTTTTTTGTTTTTAATCTTGGTTATTATTGCTGTTAAGTTATGGACTTCTTTGAGACTCCAATGACAGCCATACTATAGTCTCTCCCCATAAAAAAATAGTACTTCCACACGTTATCACAAAACAGTGCACACAGTTTCAGGTTTCCACAAATTCCCTGAAATCCATCCATAAAACTAATACTAACTAATACTAACTAATTTTATTGCATGCTAGTAAGTACCAAACACTTTGTTAAGCACTGTATTATGCTCTATCACATTTCATCCCAGCAACAACCTTATGAGGTAGATACTTTCATCCCTGTTTGCTTATAAGGAAATTTAATTGCACAAAGTTTTGTTTTTTGGTTTTGGTTTTTCGTTTGTTTAACAGCTGCTGTGTGTTCAAGCTGGGACTCCAAATCTAAGCTGATCCCAAGGAGCATGTTCTTAACCATTCCCTGGCTCCGGCAGATCATGGACCCCAACTAAACACCCTTCATCTAACAATGGGTCTGTTTGCCTGTTCCTAAGCTCCTATTCTTTCAATAAAATATTTATCTAGGACCAGTATGTGGAGATTATACAGAGCTGGACCTACATTAGAATAGAAGGTAATCATTTGCTACTGGACCCCACCCCACCCCCCTATCGGTCCCACCATCTATCAGGCTATAGGTGATGGGCAACAACAGGGTTTCTCTATATTTACCTGAGAGTAGAGGACTTGGATCATTGCCACAGAAACAAAAAATTGCTGGGTCAGCTCAACGTTAAGTCTCAGTGTTGATGTCTGATAAGAGTACTTCGTAATCAACGCTAACTAACTCACAAACCACATATATTTGAAAACTCTGAATAAATTGAGTTAAACATGAATAAATGAAACAACGACAAAAATAAAGTCCAAATCCCTTAATATGGCACAGGTGGAGCCTTCATAAGCCCTTTCAGCCCCAACTTTCTGGCTCTGAAGTATGGGATCTTTCTCTTAGGCCAAATCAGCAGAGCTCTCCTCTCAATGTCCCAGAAAGAAATCAGGTTCAAGGCGTGTAGAACAGAATACATCATTTCCCTTTATCAGTATGTTTCTAATCCTAATATTTAAATCTTTTTTAAAATTGAAGTATATTTGATTTATAAAGTTGTTAGTTTCATGTGTATAGCAAAGTGATTCAGCTATATATATATGTATACATATACATATATCTGAATATATATATATATTCTTTTTCAGATTCTTTTCCATTATAGGTTATTACAAGATATTTACATAGTTCCTTGTGCTATACAGAAGGTCCTCCTAATTTTAAAATCTTAATAAATGAAATCTCTGCCCAACCAGTCAAAAAACCAGAAACATGAATGTCATTCTGAGAGCTTTCCCCTCTCTCATTCTCATTATTTAAATTTTCATATTCAACCATTGAAATATCATTTTAGGTCTTCCATTATTTGCCAGGAATGTTACAATATCCTCCTAACTGATCTCTCTACCACCAGCCTTAACCCCTTCTCCAAGGCTCTTCTCAATACTGTCAAATGAGTTCTTCATTTTAAAGTATGAATCTAGTGTTCTCTTAGTCAAAATCTTCAGTGTTCTCTCATTTCTTCCAGATTGTTCCAAACTCACCAACATGTTATAACAGGTCTTAATTCCCACAAATGTCTACTCTATGCTCCACCCACACCAAACCATGGGCACCATTTTTTTTTTTTTCTCAATGCATTTTCACAGAGAATTTACCTACCCATAACACATACCATCCTCAAAATCCTAAACTCTCTCCTACTCCCAGCCAGGGCACCTCACCAACTCCATCGCAATGTAACTCCATGTTCTTCAAGATTCAACTCATGTTTCTCCTACAGTTGGGAGTCTTTTCATGAAAGCCCAACCTAGATCAGGAGTCTCCATTGCTAAACGACCTAATAGGCCCATCATATGCTAATGGCACTAAGTAGGATGGGCACCAAAAAACTGAGAAAAAAAATTAATTTGAAACCATTTGACTTTTTTGAAAGCAATAAAATACGTACACTGGGTAAAATCAAAACTTTGCTGGTCTTTATTGTACTGGTTTTATAGTTTAACATTATTTTTATGTTTAATTACAAAGCAGTACAACATAATCTTTTCAGTGGCACACCCTGGGTACGCTTCCTTAGTGCTCCCATATGTAAGATACCCTCTATAATTGTTGCTTTTCTTGAACATCACCCCAACTGGAATGTGAATTTTTTCTGAACAGGAACTGTGGCTTTCCTTGTTTATACCCAGTGGTCATTACGATGCCTGCCAAACACTAGGAGTTCAATAAATAGAGAAGGAAAAAGGAGGCAGTAAGGGAGGATGGAAGAAAGGAAGGGAGAAAAAGAACAAAGAGGGAGGAAAAAGGAAGTTCCTTCTAGCCCTAATATCCTATGCTTCTAATTTTGAAACTGAATTCTCAATGTCCCTTTTGCCCAGAGAGCGCTGATAGCAACATACAGAAAGACAGCTTTGAACGTGGATAATCCTGAAGGAGGCTAAAATCAGTCCTTATCAAAACCATACTACTCTAAGCATAAGTTGATTTTTCCCTGGCTCTAACCTAAAGAGGCTTTTAATGTAAATCCAGTCTCAATTTTGAGCTCCCACAGGATACATAACTAGTCACTATCCACCATCTTCCCTGACCTGCCTGGTTCTTTATACATACCTCAAGATACTCTCTGGGCTACCAGGGTCTCAGGTACAAACTAGAGGATCCCAGAGGCTAGGCATCTTTACATATCAACTTTCATATAAATCTTAACCTGAGACAATCCAGTAGATGGTCCAAAGTGTGGTATGTTCTGCTCACACCGAACCATGGGCAATGGCCTACCCCTTCTACCCTATTTGCACAATGACAAAAGCCTACAAATACAGTAGGTCGCAGGGCCCTTTTTTCCATTAAAAAAATAATAAAAGGCTAAACTGAGACACATGCTAAATGAGAGCCAAAGTATTTTGAAAAGTTATAATGAATTCTTATGACAGGAATTATATTATGCATAATATAAATATCTGTATTTAAGGAAGATAATGTTTAGCTCCAGGAAATAATAGCTAAGCAGTGATGAGTTAACCAAATGTTTTACAATTAATGGAAATAAAAATTACATATTATTACAGTTAAGGGATGCTCAGAGAATGGGACAGGAGGCAACTCAGACAAATGGGCTCTAAAGCAAGAGAGAATTAAAGGTTCTATAAAACAGACTCTCCCTCAAAGAGGGAGACTGAAAGAAGACCAAACTTCTTGAAGTTCAAAGATGCTAAATTCTACTATTTAAAGCCCATTACATATGTAGTTACTGGCATAGCCGTTTCTTACCTTCCACAGAGTCAATTCGCCTCTTAAAATGAGATATTTAAAGGCAGATTGTTGGCTTGGTGTCTTGGATGGCAGATCACAGAGTTCCAAAGCCCTTAAGACTCTGTAGCACTAGTTCTTACTAAGTCGTAATTAACTTCATTGGGAGTTACATGATAGCAACTTAGAACAGAATTTGGCCGAACATTTTTAGTATTCTTCCACTTGGTAATTACTACTTCAGTGGGAATCTCAAGTAAAAAACAGAGGGCAGAACTTGGCCCACAAAGAGAAGCACATCAAGTAACTGGCCCAATTTATAATGCCAATAACAGAGTGTATTAAAATCTCCCATGAAGCATCCCCATTAGCTCGTTGATTTCATCATAAATATAAATTCAACCAAAATGACTACTCAGATCCTTTACCAAGTCTCCATGAAGGGCAGTGTGTAGGGGAGAATATGGCTAGGGAATGGCTCCATATACCCAATAACCACCCTAGAAGGGCAATTATGTACAAACTAAGTAAAGGCTAGATGCTGTTTGGCAGTGTAACCACATAATAAATTCTTGTTGATGCAAGAAATAGGAGCCATCACAGCACTAGTCTGGGCATTAAATATCTGAAGAATAAGATTTAGGCCTAAGATTTGGACTTGTGTTTCAAAATGAAAACCCAACACTAGGCTCAGAATGATAGCTATAATGATAGTTATATATTAGAAAACTTTATACAATATGCAATTTTTCACTACCATTAATTGTGGAACGTAACATTTCCTGAAACTCAATCCTGATTGTTTCTTCAAAAGTGTTTATATAGTGCATGACCTAATTTTTATCATAAAAGTGGAGACTTTTTTTTTTACTTGCTTGTTTTAAATTACAGTGTTTATTTGGAAACTAATTTTAGGGAATTATCAACTTAACATTTGAGTTTAAAGGACAATCAAAAATCACAAACTGACGCAATATAAGAAAACAATATTTTAAAAATATCTTCTTGTCTTCGCTACCTATGTTCCTCCCAGTGATTCACCTGGGGCACTAAAGAAGATAACTAATTCATTTCCTAAGGGCCATCTCACAATCCCCTTGATGTGGTGTCTTGGCCAGACTTTCAATTGAAGGTCATTAACACCACTTCCCCAACAGCCTGAACTGACTCTTCTTTGTCATGAAGTCCTCACTCTCAACCACCACCACCTCACCTCCCAGCAGCCCCTACTGTTTTAATGGCCATAGCATTGAGAAACAAAAGAAATCGTACCAATATGCCCTACCAAGTAAAGCAGACTGCTTTCCCATTGGCCAGCCCATCCATCAATGCGCCATGTTTGTTAACATTCTGAAAGACATTTGTGCACAGAACAAATTGACGGAGCCCATGTTTATATCAGAACTTTCAGAAATGGCAAGAGATTTATTCATGGATCTTAACACCCATTCAGACTGTCATAAAACACAAAGGACCAGATTCAATAAAAACTCTCTCCAACTTCCACAACACTAAAGTCTGTGTGAGCCTTCAAAACAAAATCAATTTTTCCAGTTTTGCAAAGGGCTGTTCAGACTTCAGTAGCATGGAAGCCAGCTGGGGCATTTCCTTACTCATCCCCTAAATTAGTTTCAAAAGTAGTTCTGAGGACCACATTTGATCAGAAGAATTTGCATGCTTTCTCTCTCTCTCTCTCTCTCTCTCCTTTTTTTTCTTTTTACATATTTCAGAGTACATCACATGGAGAACAAACAACAGAACCGCAGCATATGTCTCACGCAGTTAAAAGCTTTAAAACTGGCCCGTAAAACAGAATTCTTTGGTACACAGTGAAAAATATTTTTTGATTCCATAATCCATACTGCAGTAAAATTGGGTCTAATCATTTTGAAAAGTTGCTGTGTCCATGGACAGCTGTTCTTCATACATACTGGGAATGTTTCCTTTACATTCCTAAGGACATAAGAGTTTGACATCAAGCCAATACCTCTAGAAATGGTGAAAGCTAAACACACCCCATACTGATGCTTTTACTCTCCCAACAAACTTTCTTCCACAACTAAAATGTTAAAACTTTTACCCCACAGCCCACATTCTGAGATTAGTCCAATAACTAATGTTCTGTCCAAGTAAAATACATTTTGTCATAGCTTGAAAATGTTACCTTTCACAGAAGTATAGTATTTCTGACCAGCAGGGAACATATGTCAACATTATCTATTATTACCCAATGTCAGGACCAAAAAGGGAAGGTGGGTGGTGGATGTTAATAACGACTTAAGCGATTTCTAAAAGAGGCATTTGAGAAGTACAAAGCCAGAAGTTTCAAATGTTTTGTCTTATTTTCGCTGTGTCAGCAACCTGCTCCCCGCCCCCCCCCCAAGAACAAATCTAATGCTGCCTCCGACCCAACGCCTAGTTCTCTTTTCAATTTTAGCCAATGCTTTGCTAAGCTGGAAAGTTTGAAAAATACCCTAGAAAACTTCTCCACCAGAAATGAAAAACAAAAACATATGACCAGCAATGATGAAAGCAACTCCCACTCGCTAAGAGAAAGATTTTCAATCACAGAAGCACACGGCTTTTGGATTGGAAAATTTATTTTCATTTTTCAAGCTACTTGTCTGGTGTTTGGATTTGGGGGTTGGGTTTCTTGTTTAACATTGGAGGAGGCAGGGGAAATGCATGTTGGGAGTGTAACTGTATTTAAGCAATTTTCACAAAGGTAAGCAGAAAGTATTCTCATCCTACAAGGCTGCAGAGAAGACAATGCCCATCCCCCTTCAGTATGGGTTTCCCCTGCAGGAGGAGCTGAAAGTCACAGTCGGCAACAGTCCACAGGAGGAACAGTGTCTCCCACTTTTCCTAAAGTTGGATCAAGATGTGGCACAAAATATATCATGAACCTGTGGCTCACCATGCCCCCTATCCTGGAAAGCCATGACCATGAACTGCAAATGTATTTGGAAGCACTGTGATTGGGAGCAATTAAGTTATTATGGTCCCTTTGGGCCATGTGGTTCTATCTGGTGTTTCTCAAAAAAAAAAAAAAAAAGAAAAGAAATTTGAGTTCTCACTTTACCACATACACATCTTGGGAAGAGAGTACTGTGGGTCACAGGTAAAGACATGGGTCCTGTTGAAGCCTGGAACAGGAAGTACTGGGATAAGATGTCCCCTGAGTCCTGGAGATCTGTACACTTTCCATCAAGGGCATAGTGTCCTGGGGTTCTGGGCCTATTGGAAAGTAGGTTCTCATTCATTCATCTGTTTGGTTACTGTAAAAATGAATCTTTCCCTTTGAAGAAATCATTCAGGAAAGATTATAAAATAAAAGCAACTAAATAAATACTTCATGCTAGGAGACTCTTAGAACTACAGAACACTCAACCCACGGGACAGCACATGTCACAAGACTGTGGAGGAAGGTGGTAATGCTTACTGTTTTGACTTTTGAAGGAAGTTATTTTAATTCATTCTTCCTCATCTCACTCAGCTTCTGAGGACAGAAGTCATGGAACTACAGGTTCCTGCTAGATATACTACTAAGGCAAAAAAATGTTAATCCTATTACTTAAGTAGTAAATACTGCCACCCAAACAATATTTTAATTGCTAAGTGGCAGAAGTCTATAATCATCCCACAACTGAATGGTGGGTCCAAGACAATCAAATTATAGAGAATTTTCTGCTCTTCATGTGTTGTGATGGTGCCCAAAGCACCAAGCAGAGGAGAGTGCTTTGAGGTAACTCTTCCAGTGCTGTAGGAGAGGTGGAGTTCCCTCAGTTCCTTTGGTTCATCATTCCCTTTCACTGACTCCTCTGGGACCATTTCGGGTTAGGTCACGGGTTTGCTTACATTCACGGTAGAGGAAAAAGTTAACTGGCCCCCTCTCATTTAGAACATGGCTTCTGTGAAGCTCCACCTGAGCTAACAAACCACAGAAGATGTTGTCCAAAAACAGTACTAACCTAGATAAATAGAGTGCCCTTTAAAAGAATCATTAAATGTTAAGATGGAAAAAAAACCTTCACAGTTCAACCTCCTTATTTTCAAAGATGAGAACTGAAGCCAAGAGACTGAGCAATTTGCTATGTCACACAGCTTAGTAGGTGCCCTGATTCCACTCCATTTCAGCATGACATCATGGGAAACTAAATAACAGTGTTGGAAGCCAGGGTCCTGGTCCCCTTAGGACAGGGAGAGTTGCATAGCAGATTGAAAACTGTGTGAGGCGACCCTAAATTAGGATGCTGCTTACATGTGCTTCTTCACCTATGATTTGGGCACTTTTCTGCAAGTATCTTGCAATTCAAAAAGAAAGAAAGAAAAATAATACAGTAAAAATATATATACATATCATTTCCAATTTGAAAACTCTCTAGATACAAAATTTTAAGATAAAGTACTACATACAAAGAGGGCTGACGTAAGTTAGGCTATCAATTCAACCCAAACACTGGGAAATAAGAATTGTAATAAGGTGAGCAATAACATATGTCTTCAAAATGATAATATTAATAATAATTTTTATTTGGAATGCACGAGTCAGGTTACACAATATTCTATTCTCTCATTTCCATTGATCTTTAAACAACCTGTTCTATAAGGAGAAAATTTATTTGTATCATCATTTATAACTATGAAAACTGAAGTTCAGAGAGATTTATTAACTTGCCGAAGGTGACACAGCTAGTAGGCTGGTACAGCCTGAAGGAGAATCTGGGTATTTTGATCTCTGCATAGCTAGGTATTCTCTCCACTACAGTGTGTTACCAGTAGTAATAATATTTTGCTTTTGTGGGAACATAGGACATGCTCACACCACACAAATTCATATCAAAGTTTAGGCACTTTATGGGCATTCCCTGGCGGTCCAGTGGTTAGGACTCCAAGCTTTCACTGCCAAGGGCCTGGGTTCAATCCCTGATCAGGGAACTAGGATCCCCCATAAGCTGCACAGCGTGGCCAAAAAAAAAAACATTTAGTAAAAAATTTAGTAAAAAGATTAGGCACTTTACGGATTACAAACGTGGAATGGAAAGCTATCTTCAAGAAGTGTGTTCTTGGGGCTTCCCTGGTGGCGTGGTGGTTGGGAGTCCGCCTGCTGATGCAGGGGACACGGGTTCGTGCCCCAATCCGGGAGGATCCCACATGCCGCAGAGAGGCTGGGCCCGTGAGCCATGGCCACTGAGCCTGCGCATCTGGAGCCTGTGCTCCACAACGGGAGAGGCCACAGCAGTGAGAGGCCTGCGTACCGCAAAAAAAATAAAGAAATTTGTTCTTTCATGAGGAAGTGAAACAGCTTAGTTTTTAAGATGTAAGTTCAATCACCAAAAATTAATCTTATGGGACAATTTTGTCTTCACTTGCATTTTGAGATGGCCAAAGTCTAAGAAAAGCTGAAGAAGCATTTTAGGCTAAAATTGCTGAGAACTAAGTTCCTTTTTGAGGCTAGAAACATTTTTAGGGGTGGAAGTGGGGGAACAGCTGATATTTGAATTGTTTTTCTCTGCTGGTACACGAGTCATGAGTAGACTTTATGCCTTATAGAGAGGTTAATAGACACTAAAGAAAATACCACTATCAATTTTTGTTTTTTGACAAATTTAGAATCTAAAACATGTAAATGATTCATAATCTCTACCACACTCCACCTATAAAATTTGCAGATTAAAAAAAAAAAACTTGGAAGAGATGAGAAAATTAAAAGATGAAATTATGTCTGGGCCTTCTTCCTACCAATGTCATCTGAGCAGCAAACCTGGTTGAGCTTTGGAAGCTTTGTCGGTTTCAATGGTGAGCACATTAATTTATTTGTATGTTAGCTGGGGGAATAGGTTACATGGTCTGCTTCAGAGTTATTCTGGATCCTTTTTCTGGTTAATATCATCACAATTCTTGCTTCTTATATTGGCCAATGATTAATGGATGTCATTTGCCTGAATTTGGGTTGAGTATTAATATACCATATTAGACTGCAACTGACAGGCTCCCTTCTTCAATTTATTTGAGGCTTCTTGCAGAATAGTAAAACATATCATGGATCCAGATGCACAAACTAGCCAAGAACAGACAAGGGAAAGGATTATGCCAAATTAATATAACTGAAATAATCAGGACATGGTAGAATTTAGTCAATTATTTTTGACCCCTCTTTTTACCAATTTGGAGCACCACACAGTCAGTATGTTTGGTTGCCACAAGAAAAATAGCTGTAAGATTTAAAAATACCAAAGTGATAAGCTACAACCAAATTAGCATGCAAATTAGTACAATCTTTCTGAAGAAAAGGGCACTAACATGAACTAAAAGCCTAAAATCCATATATATTTTGACTTGGCAATTCCACTTCTGGAAGTATGTTCTAAAAGAATAATCAAGAGTATGAACAAATATTTAGCTACATGGAATATTTGTGCCAACCATATTTGTAGTCTTTAAAAGATGGGAAGCAACCTAATTGCTCAATAAAAGGGGATTAATTAACTAAATAATGGTGCAGCAAAAAGGTGTTGTGAAAGAATATTTAATGACACAAATATAGTCAATATGTACTCTTACATGAAAAGAATTTTTTTTTTAATTACAGTAGGATTTACATTTTTAAAATGTGCCTATAACATAACATACATAAAAGAAATGTTTGGACGAATGTGCACCATTAACAATGGTTATTTTTAATTTGTGGGATTGTCTGTGGTTTCCAATTTTCTTCATTTTATATTCTCTATACCTCCTAAATTTTTTATAATGGACATGAATTATTTTGGTTAAGAGAAAAAACCGATTTTTTTTTTTTAATAAGGAAGGAATAGCTACCACCATGGTACAGAAGCAATTGTCAATGAAGCAAAAACAAAAAATGTTATAGGCACATTATTTAAGTTCTTTTCCATTCAAAGTGAAAACCCCTTTCCAACAAAAATGAAAGTAAAATACAACAGTTGTTTTTAATTACCCCGCTTTTGGGGGACTATCCTATAATGTCAAATATTTAAATTATCTAAGGACAATATTGAAGGTATCAGTTTAAACATAGCAATGTTGTTCAGTGGACTACAGCCTTGATATTTAATCTGCTGTTATGGGTTTACATAATCTTTCAGTGTCTCAGTTTAATTACTAATAAGAAGGGGACAGGCTGTGAATCATACTCAGCTCATTGAAGAATATTAGTCCAATCAAACTAAAAAGATACTTTAACTTCATTTGGTCCTAGTTCCTGCTTTAGAACAGAACTAAAAACAAATATAGAGAAAGAGATGGAGAAAGTGAGTCACCTAATTTACATCTAACATAATGCAAGCAAGCATTTCTTAATAGGTGTTCAGTATCTGAAGGGCTAAATTATAGCATCTTAGAAGCAACTTCTTAATGGAAAATCTTAGCATTTTTAATCTTACTGCAGATTTTTTACCTTGTCAACTCAGAATCCATCTGATTTTGAACAAGAAAAATCTTTTACTTGGAGACAAAGGTAAGCCACAGTACACCTCAAACTAATTAAATATGAATCTCTTCTGGAACAATGGTACAAAGAAAAAGGCAAATTGTATTTTTATAACTCAGACAAAACAGTCATCCACCAAAAGAATATTGCCTTCTTCTAATTATTAGAATAAATCATTCCATGGAAAACTGCTTGGCACATAGTGAAGATAAGAAGATGATAAATATAATACAAAACAATAAAAGGAGATAGATTCTCCATTCAAGCAAACTCATCCTAGTTGTAAGTGAAACCCTTGAGGGAATACATACCAAGGCACCTCAGAGGCCTCAAAATGCCTATGGCACTTCACATGAGTCTTGGACATAACCTAGTCTGATTAAGACTGAGCCAATTTAATTTTCGGTAACTGGCCTCTTGTAGTATTCCAACTGAAATAAAATATTTAAAACTCTTTTCTCAAAAAAATGTATTTGTTTTTAGGAGAAAAGATGTGGTAGATATTTCATTCACCAAGTATGGGTTGAGTAAACATGGAACTGGTGGTTTTTCCTTGACCAGGTAGAGTATTAAGCATTTGGAGGTAGAGGAGTAGGTTGGGGCACAGCCTGGGATGTTGCTTGAGTTTATTTTTGAGTAGCCTCCCTTTTTCCAGAGACAACTGTGGCACTGAGAACCCAGGTGAATTTGTAGAAGCTTTTCGTGTCTTTGGTTTTGAGCCCAAAAGCAGATACTTGGAAACTACAATTGCAGGAATTTGGGCTACTTTGTTCTTTTAATTAAAAGAAAGAAAATAGGGACTTCCCTGGAGGTCCAGGGGTTAGGACTCTGCGCTTCCAATACAGGGTTCTCAGGTCCAATCCCTGGTCGGGGAACTAAGGTCCAGCATGCCGCGAGGTG
Source organism: Orcinus orca (assembly GCF_937001465.1). Classification (NCBI taxonomy): domain Eukaryota; kingdom Metazoa; phylum Chordata; class Mammalia; order Artiodactyla; family Delphinidae; genus Orcinus; species Orcinus orca. Next base: position 35,271,084 of record NC_064565.1, on the reverse strand, counting down.
CAGCCAAAAAAAAAAAAGAAAGAAAATAAATAAATAAACCTAGTAAGTTATCATTACTATCCCTCTGAGTCAGCTGTCCAGTGTTCCTCATGGTCCTTGGATAAAGCTGCTCTCCATAGACAGACCTGCCCAATCTATGATAAGGTTTTCTGGCAGTGTGGAGAGGACAGCTCACTTGTCATTTTTCCTAGAAGTAACTTCGTGATGGTGGCTAGCTCATGATTGTCCAATAACTTCCTATTAAGCTCCTCCTTCAGACTCACCATCCAGTACTACTACCCTTAGCTCTAGAAAATGGCACATCACCCTTGGGAGTATCTCCTCTTGAGACATATTCCCTATATCAACAATTTAGCTCTTTCTAAATTTCTATGTGGGTCTACCTCAAGTAATTGCACACCCCCATTTATTCTTAACTATGTGAATCTCGACTAGAACTCTGTCCACTAACCCATCTCCCAGTTAGGGTACTCAACACCTCTCATCACCTCCATGGTTCTTCCAATAATATTTGGAAGATTGTGAGACATTTAGGAGAAAATCCCAGTTCTCTGGTGCCACTAACCCTAGTTTAGTGAACTTTGGTTCATTCTCTGAAAGACCGGCCGTCCTAACACAATAAAAGAGCACAGATATGTGAGAAATAGAAAATCTCTAATAATAACATGGTTTGCATAGAAAAATCAAAAGTGTAACATTTGACACTACCTAACACACATTTCTCAGTCTGTTCAGATACAACAATATTATGAAAAAGGAAAAGGAATAAATATAGAGTATATTTTGCAAGAATTTTGGCTATGAATGTAAATGACGAGCAAAGATGGGTTATTTAGGGACAGTAGAGCTGAGAGACTTTGGGGTGGTATTTTCATTTATGTTAAGGCTTTTTTTCAGATAAGGGAAGTGTGATTATCTCTGTAATAATATTGGTAGCTACCATTTAGCAAATACTCTGTTTCAGGGAGTTCTCTCCATACATTTTCTAACTTAATCTACACAATTGCCCTTCTTTATCCCCGTTTTTAGGGTGAGGAAATCAAGGTTCAGAGAAATTAAGTAATTTGTCCACTGTCAAACAGCTAGTAAATGAGAGAGTCTTGTTCAAACTGAGGTCTACAGATTCTAAAGCTTGTATACTACCACTCAAATAAAGGCAATGAAGAGGGAAAAGCTAGGGGTGTGGGAAAGAGCCTGCAATTGTTTGAATAAACAAGCCTTCAGGAGAAGCTAGAAAAATTGGATTCAAAACAGAAGTATAGGAGGAAAAGCATCCTTTGGAAGGTGGAAACATACTTACTTCTTGGAGACAAAATGAAGTACATTAAAAATTAAATGGTTCTATATTTGAAGGTGACATTACAATAAAGTGATATTGAATGATCATCCAGAAAGTTAAAGTTTGTACAGGTCTTTAAAGCTAATTACCTTCACTAGATGGTATGCTTAAACTTTGTCGAAGAGTAGATTTTGGTGCAACAGGTCTGTGTTGGACGTTAGCCAGGGCACTTAGTTGCTAATCTTATAATTAGTTTCACTAACTTTCCAGACAGCCCCACATTACAAGCCAGGAGCAAGGAAGATTGCACTCCTTAAGTCTATATTATACAGTCTTACACAGTAAGAACTACAGTAACCACAATATGGTCCAAAGACAAGAGCTTTAGACTGAGTCAAGAGACCTGACTTTTAGTTGTAGATTTACTAACTAATCTTGTGAGCCTAAGAAATTTGCTTAACTTGATTGTGACCCATATTTCCAATCTGTGTAGGAGGGGATTAATTTATTCAACAAATATGCATTGAAAGCACATGATGTAGCAGGCACAATTATATGCGCTACAGAGCTCACTCTGTACCCAATGTCTCCACTCTCCTGAAACTTACATCCTCGTAAGGGGTAGCAGAGCCAAAAAATCACAAAAAGAGCAAATCAGTAAAGAAGGTCTGAGAAAGCAATATGTAGAAAATACAGGGAAATGCGAGAGAATATGCAACAAGGAGATAAATTTCAGACTCTTACAATATCAAAGCAAAAGGTGATGGTGGCTCTTGGAAAAATATTGGATATAGTCAGGATAGCAAAAAGATAAGATCTACTAATGGGTTGTATATAGGGTAGTAAAGGTAATAAGGAATCAAAGATAAGTCCCAGAAGTTTTTCTTTTCAACACCTACATAGATGAGGTTTACTGAGCTGGAGAAAAATGGTGAAGATCAGGGTTGAGGGTTGGTAAATCAAGAGTTCTGTTAGTTGGTTATTAGATGGTGCCCTACATGATCTCTGAGGTTAATTCCATTTATAAAATTCTGTGACTCCAGGCTGTGATCAGATAGGCCATTCTGAGAGATGAGAGATGATGAGAAAAAAATGTTCTTCATGTCAATGAATGACTGAGGTAAAATAGAAATGGTAGCCAAGAGAATCTAAGACATATATAAACTGTGTAAGAGCTCAGCTGGTAAAATCATGAACTCAGGCATTTAATTCACTGAGTATTAAGATCAAGAATAGGACAAAGAAGAAGATTGTTGATTTACAGCCAAAGTTACTGGAGACCTCGTACATTGCCCTGGAGATCATACATGTTATACAGAAGATGACATACATCTGGAAGACAGGCAGGCAAAGCAAAGATCTCTTTGCTTTGACCTCTTTCAACCACTGGTTTGTGCAGGAGATCTTGTTGCCTCTATATTCTCAAACAATAAATGGGTTAGGAGACTATAGGAACATGCTTGGGTGGGTTTAGTGTGAAACCTGCCATTTTATTTTGTGAGGGCTGGACTTATCACCTCAGAAGTGAGAAAACAGGTGTGAAAAACATACCCCCTTCCCAACCCCATTTCTTCTAATAAGTGCATTCTTTTTAAAAACCCTTTATTCAGATAACAAATGATTCCCATAGCCCTTATTCTCCATGCCTATTCTTCACCTTCTTCAACAGAATTGTCCCAAACTCCTAGGATCAGGAATGTGGTGTCATGATAATTTCCGAGAGATACAGGGTTAACTATGGAACACAGTTTCATTTCACTTTGGTGCAAGTTACTATACTTGAAAATACAGGTTTGAAGCATCTCTTTCATAAGCATATGCTCCTGAAATGCTGTTAGGCAGCACGAGGAATATTTCTGCCCCCTTAAAAGGAACCACGGTGCTGGAGTCATCACCTCTGGCCCAGGACAGATGACACACTGTTACTGTTCCCACTTACAACCAGAACCAGATACAACCAAGCATCATGCAAGACATTGCAAAAGAAAGCATTTTGTAAATCGTTGTGTAATATGTAATACAAGATGTGATTCGTATGTTCTTATTGAATCATGAGGAAATGATGCTGGTTATCAGTGAGTGGAATACCTACAGATCCATTCCTTAAGGCTGGATCACAAATGTGCCATCACAACTAAAGCTAGTTTTGAACAATCTAAGCAATTACTATTGCTGAGAAGAATGGTGACTTGACATGGGCAACACCAACTTGACCATAATAGTTTCACTTCAGCACTAGATATTTGACATTCAATAGCACTGGAAAAGGTAAAAGGCGTTTTATTCACGCCTTTTTATACTTGGTAAGTGATAGGTCCCACCCGTTTGAGTTCCAATTTATTTTAAATAATAGATTTTACAAAAAAAAAAAAAACTCACTAAACCACTATCTCATGTATTTCTATCTAATTTTAACCTCTTTTTTTAAAAAGTACAGAGGCTGATATACCCACTGAAACTATCCCCTAGCGTACTTACCTTTGCAAACACATTTATCTGATAAATTTGTTTTATACCCTTCTTTCCTACCCACAAAAAATCCTGGCTTCGTTATTTTTTTCCCCTCTTCTCCTAATACCATCCACTCTCTGATTCTATTCTTTCTAAGTTCATATACATACAGGTCTCCATTATGACAGAAAATATGTCATATGATTCAGTATTTTAAGCCTCCCATCCTCCATATTTAAAAATGCTTTCTTCTCAACTTCCTTGGGTCAGTAAAGTGAGAATATTTTTTTAAAAACACACATTACAACATATTTATAAAGTAAAAACAATATTTAGTATATCTGGCTTTGTTTTAACTAACATTCTGGACATTTCTAAATGTCTGTCTTCCTTTACAAGCTGCCAACATCGCATGAATTTTTTCTTAATGTGAGCTTTTAAAGGATAAGGACCCAGTCTCTATCAAGCCTTCAGCACTGTAATTCTCGCACCCAGGAAGCCACTGTGTTGATGTTCCAGCCACTGACTCCAACATGTTAGGGAACCTTTTTCATATACAATATTTTGGTGCATTTTCATGTCTCAAATTACAAATATGACCAGATGCATTGTGATAAGACCAATGCACACCCTCCTGCCTCCACATATGCATCATTAATTTGACAGCATAAAAGTGTTAATGCTAACTTTAATTGGAATTTTTTATTAAACATTTTCTTTATCCTGGACAAAGAAACTAACTGCAGATTATTAGCAAATTCTTCTTTTACAATTAGAAATTGTTTTAAGAGACCATAGCTATTGGGAAGAAATAAGTAAGTCATACACCCTCCAGGTACACACAAGTGGCTGTCATCTTTTCCAATTCATAACTACTGGAAGTCAAGTCTAAACTGAGCTTCAAAAAAACACAAAAGCCAGAATTTAGTGGTCAATGCATTCAGATCAGCAAGGCTTCCTTAATTCACTGTTAAAATACAAATTCCACTCAAAGGACACTCTAATTATCAAATCCAAAGCCTGTTTAAAATAAAAGGACAAAAATGAAATCAAAACATAAAAACTCCACAGCTTTATTTAAGAAGTGCTATTTAAGCTATAAAGGATTTCCTGTTGTTCTTGTTTTAAATAATTGTATAGTATTCTTTTTGTTCTTGGGTTACTCTATATCCAAATAATCATGTATGTAAATGACTCAATACAACAGTGGATGCCACGGACAATGTAAACATTACTGTTTATCCAGAAGCATTATATGTTCATGTAAAAATGGCATTAAAAGCTTGTGGTCAGATCAAAAAACCACAACTGTAATTGTTTATTTATATAGCTCACCATTACTCTAGTGTAAGTTTACATTTTTTTTAAACTTCTAAACATTGCTGAGTTAGTCTTAGAAGAGTGAAAAATTCATCGTTCGCCTAAATGATTAAAGACAAACAACTTAGGTCTATGAATGCAGCAAGATGCTTTAATATGGAAATTATTTACTTTGCTCAAGCTTATAGTTTTCATTTTGATGCTGCCCTTGAAACTGCATGATAACAGGGCCATTCAGTGGAATTTCTGCATTTTTCTCTTTAGTTCAGGGCAGCTGGTTTCTTTCCTCTCTAAGCAGAAAGCTAAAGTATATTTATCACTCTAACAGTGACTCAAAACAAACAGGAAGTCTTGATCAGCCGGCTCCTGGGCATAGCTGATATTAGGTACTGGCAGAAAGGAAACAGAGACTTCATTCTGTGGGAGTCCGACAGAATGTACATGCAGATGCAGGCAATAACAAAGTTAGGGATGCTCCAAATGACCACCGTGTTCTCCCAAGATTAAGTGCTCTTGCAATGCTCGCCAGTTCTCAGAGTCTGCAAAAATTCCTCAGGAGTTTTCCTTTCCATTTCAGTTTGAAAGAGTAGTTTGAACTGGATACCACAAGCCTTAGAATCCTTGTGAACCTATACGCCAAAGGAAACCTGGGAGGGAGCTATTCTGGGAGATTTGGCTTTGATCTGGTTGCTAGGAAAAAGCCCTGCTTTTGTCTGGAAGTACTCTGAATGGCTCCTTCAGTCAGAATGAGGCCTGCAGGTCACTGTCTGAATTAAGTGAAGAGGATTTTTTTAATGCTAAAAATGAAGTTGTCGCTGTGTGCCATAATAAAGCTGGAGAGAGCGAACCATGGTGCTGAGCAATGGCACTGGCTCTTTGCTACAGCTTAAACTCCAAGGTATACTGTGAAAATCACTGAAGCATCAAATATATGCAAATATTCCTCAGTGGCACATATGTTGCTAGAGACCTTCGCCTTCACCTTCCTTTTCAAATAAGACCTGTTTCAGATTTAAAGCCCACTTTGTTTTTATTAATACAAATGTTCACTATCAATTTTTTTATGTTATAAATAAATAAAAAGGTCAAACATTCACACCTAACTTTTTGCAGCTAAGCCAAGTTCAGAATGGATTAAACTGCAAACTACTGATATTGTTTCAAAAATTATTAGGCAATACACTTTCGGGGGGCCCTTAAAATATTTTTTATACTTGTTGACTAATCTCCTTGTTTATAATGTTTATACCTTTGTATAAGGATTTTACAGCCATTATCTAATCTTCACAGATCCTGGTGAGGTAGAAAGGGAGCAAATCTTATCTCCATTCTACAGATGAGGAAACAGAGATTCAAGAAGGTTGAGTAACAAGCTCACCAGTGGCACATTTAAGTGGCACATTCTGTTCAAATGCAAAAATGACAGTAGGGCCCAGGCTTTGTTTTTCCAGGAATGGGGCTGAATTTTCATCTAGTCACTCATGTGTTCACCTATCTCCTTTAAGACAACTGTTTCTATAGTGACTGTACTCAATCTCCATACAACCTGTTGGAAAAATTGGCAGCAAATGAGCCCAAGTGAGGATCAAACCTCTGACCTTGTAACTATTGGCATCTGGTGCCAATGAACTGAGCCACAGACTGAAAACCTAAGTAGCCCAAAGCAGAACGGGACTGATCCAAAAAGTTCCATTGCTCCCCTTCTAAGTAATTCTGGAATAAGAAAGAAGGGGCTATTTTTCATGAACTTATCTAGTTCTGTTCTCTCAAGTTTGAAACATATTGTACACTCCAAGCAAGTTCTAAAATGTGAAATATAAATTAAATAAGAGATAGCTAAGAGGTAAACTACATGAATGAGAATTTAAATACGGTAAGAAAAAAATGAAAAAGGGAAAAGTGTGCAGAGTCTGGGACCTTCAGGAACTCATCATCATTGTTGAGTGGTTCTTCACCTGTATTTGTATCTGTAGGTCTAGATGGTAAAGCTAAGGAAAGGTTAAAATGAAAGGGATACTTTTCAAAATAATGTTACACATTTCTCTCTCTCTCTCTCTCTCTCTCTCTCTCTCTCTCTCTCTCTCTCCCCCCTCTATTTAGGTATAATAGATATCCTCTTTAAAAGAAAGTAAGGACCCTTATATGCAATACTACTGGAGTGTTAACGAGATAGAGCCTGTATTAACCAGGTAATGGAGGATTATCTCCAGGAAAAAAAGCTGGGAAAACACCTATTATATCAGAACACCTTCTAGAAGTTTCAGAAGCAGGAAGGCAGCCTAACCTATCTTTTAGAATGCAAATTTCCCTGCAGAACACCAGGTAAAAAAACTCAGGAAGCCTAAAGCAGAAATCCCTGCCAAAAGACAAAACAGAAGTGTTTTCAGGGCTGTTTATCCTCTCTCAGTCTACCTGTTTACTTACTCAAATCTCTTTTCAAACCGCCTATACCATTGTAGGTCTGTGAATCGTGTATCTGTGAACACTGCAAAAATGTCCTTAATCCATCTCTGAAAGCCACAAAGCTGATCTAGGTTTTAGCATCAAATTGATGGATCCTGAACTCTCTCTGTCCAGAACTACTAGTATGCTGGGCCCAGCTCTGAATGTGGAAAGGAACCAAACTGCTTTCCTGGATCCATGAAATAACAATAGGCTAGCAGCACCAATTAGCTAGACCACACAATGGTTCTTCAGGCAATGACTAAGACCTCCTACTGAGTGGGACCCAAACCCTAGGGCTTACACTACCCTTACTTATTCACCACTGCCTTGTACAAATGTTCTAGCAACCCAGGAGAACTTGGCATTAATTTCTCAGTGTGTCACCATGGCTCAAGTTAAGCAAAAGCCAAAAATGAATTAGGTAAATATAGTAAGTTCAGGCACAAATTCAACAGGTGAATTTATTTGCAAATTACTCTTTTGATCCTTCTCCTTTAAGATTCTCTTTAGAGACATAGGAGAGAACTTTATCATTCTTAAAGTAAAGAAAAGCAGTACTTGATTTCAATATTTGGTGCACAGCCAATCATATAAAAATATTAATTAAAAAATCCCTTTTTGAAGTTATTATGCATTTATTGCAAGATTATCGATTTCCACAATGAGAATTTTACTGTTAGTATTGGGTTGATGTGAGACAAATATTTTCCTGGAGATTTCTCTATCATTTAATTGAGTCACCTTATTCCTTCTGCCCCATTACACAACTGTTCCTGTTATTCTTTGAATTAATTTGTATAAAAGCCTTCTGCAAAAGCCATCTTTCTGGATCCACAACCTCCTCTCTGAGCATTTGTTAACACATTACATTACACTAAAGTGAATCCACCCACCAGAAATTAGACAATCTATCCTGTTTTTATATTTTTTGAAGGCTTACAAAGTGCTAATCATTAAAGCAGTGATTCCCAGCCCTGGTTTTGTGATAGCCTGGGGTACCTCCAATTACCTCATAGATCTTGAAAAAGCAAAATTCCAAAAATTTTTCAAAAGAAAATTAATTATTGTTTTATTTAATTTGAAATATAAATATCTGCCATTGGAGATAGAGTGTGTCACAGTGGGACTTGATAGGCTGGAACACTGTAAAAAAAAAAAAAAAACAACAACAAGCAACAATAGCCCATTGAAACTCCTCAAAGCTCAAAATCATTATGCCTTCCCCCCCCCCACAAAAAAAAAAAAAAAAAAGAAAGAAATGCTATTCTTACTCTTAGGAACTTGAATTCTAACACACACCTTATGAGAGGCACAGAAAGGAACTAGGACAAAACCCATTCCAGGACATTTCCTCCAAAAGAATACAAATAAGGTGTGTCAAACATTTTCTTGAATAAAATAAATAAATAAAATAAATACGATAATATCTAATAATACCACTTAGTATAAATTACATTTATACTAAGAAATGAGAAAATCTCTGGAATAGGACCAGAATTGCTTTTTAATTGTCCATTAGAAAAAGCAAAGAATAAAATCGCCTGTAGTGATTTCCTTTTGAGATCATTCACCTTATTTTTAAAATACAAAAATCAAAAACATATTGAGACGCATGGTGAGGCTGAGCAATAAAACCAAAGCAAACCGTCTCCTTTCCTCAGCTCAGGCTCTACAGCAAGCAGCTACAGCAAGCCCACAGTGCCAGCTTGAGACTGGCAAGGCAACTAGCACTGCACGAAACAAAATCTGAACTCCTCAGTTCCACGATTCCACAGAGGACATCTCTCTCTCTCCTCACCTTTCTTTCTTTTCTTCTGAATAGAGGTCTTTCTATTTAGGGATGTTCTTTCATTATGTGAGATGCCTCCTAAGCCAATGAAAAACAATGACAATTTTATTTTCACATGAAGATCCCTCTCCCAGGGCCATATTCCATGAATGAATGGCTTGTAGGACAGACCACTAATAATAAACTCCACCAACTGTGCCAACACAAGTATAAGAAAAGCCCGGGGAAGCTAAGGCTGGCCAAAGGAATTCTACCATACCTGCAGCGGCTGACTCCTTCCAAGAAAGCTGTTGAGATTGCTTGCTTATTTGCCAGGAAGGTATTCCTTTTTTTAAAAGTAAAAATAAATAGCTCCTACAACCTCTTCGCTGTTTTGAAATCACTATTTCTAGTAGAAAATAAATTCGTAAACTTCATCTGTTAAGATACTGGAGAACTATACTGAACAAAACGTACCAGTATTTGTTGAAGGAGCGATCCTATACTGGGTAGGAAAGGAACTGGGAACAAGGAGGTCATTTCCCATTCAAATTTAAATGTCACCATGAAATAGTGTCAAAAAATCAGACACATCAGGAGTGATTGCACATGTCACAAACTCATCTCATCTGACCTCCCCAACACTTGTACTGTGAGTGTTACTGTCACTGAATTGTCTGGATTCCAAAGAGCGTTCTGGCTGAGCTCTCACCCACCCTATGGATTAACTAAGACCTTTTTTCTTTCCCTTTAAATCTCAAGATTGTTTTCCCCCTGCAACACAAGAGGCTTTTAGTCCACCTACCCAACATCAATAAGCTGACATGCAAAGAAGAAAACAACTTGGTTAACTGTTGAAACAGAATATACTTTTTTTAAATCCACATGATTTATTACACAATTTAATTCATTTATTGGGTAAAACATAAGCTCTACCCATTACTCAAGCCATCCTCTCTCCCACTCTTTTCATTCATTCTTCATCCATTTAACAAATATTTATTGAGCAACTACATTCAAAGCACTTTGCTGAGCACTGAGTTTGCAGCACTGGATAAGACAAAGCAAGTCCTGTCCTCTGGAGCCAAAATTCTCCTGGAGAGAGTGGCCTGCTTCCTAACAAGTGCGGGAAGAAAATAGTCGTGGACATAATATTTCAGGTTGGTTGTCCCAGGAAGAGCTCTCTAAGGCTAGGATGTTTATTTGAGCTAATTTTCTGCTCGAAGAAAAAGCCAGTCAAAAAAAAAAAGTAAAAATGTCCTACGGTGAGAATGAGCTTGGTCAGTCAAGAGACAGAAAGGAGGCAGGGAGGCTGAAGCATAATGAAAAACAAAATAAGGTACGCCTGGAAATTTAAGGGACTTGGAGGCTGGAATCTGTTCTAAAGGCAATAGGCAGCCTTTGGAGAATATTAAACAAGGAAGTGACTTGATCTGATTGAAGCTTTCCAACAGCAGAGTGTCAGCTCTCTGGGGAGTCTAATGAAGAATCAAAGCACAGAAGATTCAGGATATATTTTAGAGTCAGAGGAAGAAAAGGGATCAGAAATAACTGTCATGTTTTTACTTGAACAGCTGAGTGTATGGTAAGCCATTAACTGAGATGGAGATGATTGGGAGGAATACTTCTATTCCTTCTCTCTTAGGTGCGAGAGGTGGAAATTCACCTATTCAGCTTTGTCCAGCAGCAGTCCTTGAAAGCATGAAAAACGGACTTTTATCAGCTTTCCTCATTTTTCTTATGTTCTAGAGTTCTATTTAAATCACAATATTCTAGGTTGCTGGCATGCTTTTCTACTCCACTCCCATCAACTTCAAATCCTAGTTTAAAATCCAACTCCTCTAAGAAAACTTTGCTGATTGAAACTCTCCACATGATGATTACTCCTTATTAATATCCATTCTTTCCATTTTTATTATAAATCGGTTGCTCTATTTTTGCTGTTGGATTTAGACCAGATTCCTTGGCCTTCTTTTCTTTTTCAGCCTCTAACTGCCCCACCTCCCAACTGCATCCTTTGCGTATCCCCAGTGCCCCACCGAACTCTGTGCTACCCAAGCCTGAGCTCTGCTCCCTCCACAACTGTTCTCTAACTGGCATTCCCTCCTCATATTTCTACCTGCCTCACAATCCAGCCAATCCTTTAAGACTCAGATCAAGAGATCTCTTTTCAAAAACCATTTTTGACCCCTCCCCAGTCAGAGGTGATTCCTCTCCCCCCATCCCCTAGGAGGCAGTGGAGTATAATGGCTAACATTTCCAGCTCTGGAGTCAGGCTCTCAGCTCACAGGCCCACCTCGGCCTTGTCTTAGCTGTGTTCCTTTGGGTAATTTATTAATATGTATAGTTCTCTACTACTTCATCTGGAAAGTTATAGGGTGGGGAGGGAGGAAGTAAGAGTACCTATAACTCATAAAATTGGCCTGAGGATTGAGATGACACACCTAAAACATATCACAAAGTCTGACACATAATAAGGACTCTTCAGTGTTAGATACTTTTGCTATTTTCATTTCAGCATTCTTCGGCTCTCCTGTAAAAATAACAATCTACTTTGTGTGTGGTTGTCTTTAACCCATCAGATTAAAAGCTCTCTGAGGATATAATGGCGCCTTTTTCATCTTTGTATTTAGTAGATATTTTATGAATATCTAGTGATAAATAAAGGCTGAACATAAAGTAAACAATTTTAAAGATTTTCATTTCTTTTGCCCAAATAGATTGATTCTTCTTAAAGTAGAAATACTATCTTTTCGCTTCTTATTTTAAAATTGCATATTGGCCAGTATGCACATATACTGTGTGTATATATATGTATATACACATACTATATATGCTGTGTATATATATTATACAGTCTATATTTTCATTTGTTTTGAATTTTCTGAATTAAGAAACTCCAAAATAATCAATACTAGTAATGCATATATCATACTAAATCCACCAGTGATGCTGATTTTAAAAAGGAATACTATCTCTTCATTTATCCTAAACATAAGGAATTATCCCAATGGGGCATCATTCCAACTCACAAAACTCTTCAGGCTTCTGAAGACCCAGCGTTAGCAGGAGGTTCTTATTAGTGACATGTGCCTTCTCATCAACAATCAACTAATATTTATTGGACAAAGCGTGGATGCAGCATACCATGCTGTGTGCTTTGTACACATTTTCGAAATATGAACACACTATCTCTGTTCTCTTACATGTCAAGAAAGACAACACTCATGACCATAATAAATAATAAAAAACATACGTATCTCTATAGGTATCTCATCTCATAGAAGAAGGAAAACCTTCAATAAGCAGGTAGGTCTTGACAGGCTTTGAAATATGACAAGGACAGTGTCTAGTGGAGAAATAAAGGGAAAGAATGTGGATTTGAAACTCAATCAAGGGTCAGTTGTAGTTTACTTTCTTTTTAACTAAGTACGACATGCTAAAATAGGGATAAAAACTAGATTAAAAGATAAACTTGGAGTCTGCATCTTTCTTCACAAAGTACCACTTAAGCTAGAAAGGATTTCCCAGTTTCTAGTAAACATAATGTTATTATATTCTTTGTTCCTAGATTATCTTATATCCCAATAATTATAGATGTGAATTACCCAATCCTGCCTAAAGAATGTCATTTTTCTCCAGTGATGAGCTGGTTTCAAAACTCCAGAATAATTATGCTTTAATATAATCCATTGTAGTTTTCTCTGGTTCATTTGTTTTTTTCTTTCTTCACCTTTCTGTCCTTCATTTCTTCCTTCTTTTCTTTCCTTTCTTCTTTTGAGTTTTTCAGCATTTGTGAATAATCTGGTCAACCTTCCAGCTAACAGTCTGTGTCTTCAGCCACTAGTCAGCAGCTATACTCTATTCCACAGACTGAGCTATTTAACTGCACAAGTTCTTGTCTCCAATACACACTCTTCTCTTCTCGGTTGAGTTATAAAACATACTTTTTTCATCAACCTCTAAAAAAAAGTAACAAAGGCTCCATTCTTACACACAAACTCAAGCATCCAGGATGATTTCTCATGTAGCATCCATTTAAACTCTCAGTATTTCCATGTTACAATCTAACTGCCTATGGCACATCCTGAATTCTGATAGAAACTTCTCCAATTCTATCTGTAAAATTCATCTCTCTTGATGTTTGACTGACAAACTACCTAAAGTACACTCAAACTGAAACAAGTGGCTAATAAAACCACTGAGATAACCATTCTCTGCTTGGATTCTTGATTTCTACATACTTCTTTATTCGTATCTAGTAGAGCCTCCATGGATTACACATTTGAATTAAATAAAATTTTGGCCTATGTCTTTCTGCCTCCTACATTTTTTCTCTGCTCAGCTACTAATAGTTATTTTCCATTAGCATTCAAGTTAACTTAGTGGCAAAATCCATAATCTCAAATACAAAACTGTTCAGCTCTAACTGAAAGTAAAGGACATCTCCTAATTTTGTACCCCACATTTACACCTCAAAATCGTTGTAAGAAAACCACTCTTACCTTTCCTGTTTGTTTTTAATCTCCAGCCTCAACAAAACGACCTATGTTAAAATTGAGGACATTTATTTTAATTCATCGAAATTGGTCTTTGCCACTGCATTGTTTGCCTTTTTGCCACTGAAAAATTGGGACTTAGAGAGTAATGAGTGAGAGAGGGCTCTGGAAGGAAAAGACATTATTTGATATAATAACATCATAATAATAGAGCTCCTTCCCCACACGCTTCAAAACTGGCTCAGAATTTAGGAAATGGAATGCAATTACTTTTTTAAGTGGGAATTTAAGTAGGAAGTTAAACAGTTTAACTACTTTATTTTTAAGTAGTAAGCTCCCACAGGGTGGATTTTGCTCTTTTTATTTACTGCTGAATCCCCATGTCTAGAACAGGTGCCTGCCACATGGTAGGGGTTAGCTCAACAGAAGTTAAATGAATGAGCTACTTTACCAAAAAAATGGTGAAACTTGTTTACTAGCTGTCAAAAGTAGGTTCCTTCATGCATAAAATAGCATCAACTGTGTAATTTGCCCCTACTTCCTCCTTTTGCAGAAAGCCAACAAAAGAACTGTAACTTTTTACCTAAGGATCAAAGGTGTCAACCTATTGGCTCATGCTCCTTTAAAGTCCTGGATAATAGTCTTTGGTTATTTTTAGATAATTTCTTTTGTTTCAGGCTTGAAAAGAAGTATTAACAAAGATCAAAAAATAAATCACTGATTCAGAGCAGGAAAATGCATATTAAGAAGTTCAAATTACAGTATGTGGAAGCTGTGAGCTAACCTTCCCAGAATACAAGTCAGATCTAGCTTTAGATACTAAAGTACTATATTGGTCTCACTTGGGACCCATCAACATAAAAGGAATGAAGAGAACTTGAAGAGTTTAAAGTCTGAAAAGGAAAGGAGAAAACAATTTAACAATTATAGAGTGACCCATACATTCTCAATACCTAAAACAATAAGCCAAGAGGTAGAAAAATACAAACTAAATTGTAATAATGGTTAACTCTAGGTTGGTGGGATTTTGAGTGAGTTTACTCTGACCCATAATTTTCCAAACATTCTACAATAAGTATGTAAGACTAGCAGAATCAGAAAGAAAATAATACACATACTTCTTAAACCAAGAAAAAAACCAAGGGTAAAATCATGTGATACATGAAGAAAAATTAAAGGATTAAGATTACAGTTGGCCCTCCATATCCGTGGGTTCTGCATCCATGGATTAGGAGGGCCTACTCTATTCTTTGTACTGAGTGTTTCGTATAAGGAACAAGAGCATCCTTGGAGTTTTGTTTTTTGTTTTTTTTTTTGGGGGGGACGGTGTCCTAGAACCAATCCCTTGCAGAACCCAAGGGACAACTGTATATAGCCAACTAAGAGAAAGCACATTGGTGATTTTAACAGTCTTCACTGTTTAAAGCAGCCATTAACCTAAACCTACTGCAAAGCATATAGAATGGACTTATTTCTTGTTAAATAATTATATATATATACACACACATATGTGTATGCATAAATACACATACATACACAACATATACACACACACATACATACTGACAGGGAGTAAGATTCTTAGAGAAAGGGCAAAGGCACATAAACTATGTGAAAAAAGAAAAAGCGTCTATATAATTAGGATATCATTTAAGGCAGCAGCTCTTATACAGTGATGAGATGTGAAGATGGAGAACATGAACAAAGGTAAAGGAGTATGCCTTCCCAAGGGGACACTGAAGAATGTCAGGAAAAGGAGACATGTTTAAAGTAAAGGTTGAAATAGAATGCCTATTGTGCTGCAATCAAGGCATACCCTTGGAAGTGTCCAATGTGTGAACACACATTCTGGAGTAGAAAAATGTTTGAGAATTCCTAACCTACCATCTGCAAGGTGAAGGATTCTGGAGAGCCCAAGACAACATGGGAACAGGCAGTTTCACTTGCAGCGTCATTAGAAATGAAAGGTCTTGTCAAAAAGAAAGGACCCAAAATTAAGCTCAGTTTGTCTCACAAAGCTGACTGGAAGCTTTCCTGATATCTGTATATCTTGATCCGAAATTATCTGGTAGAATACAACCCAAAACCTAGTAACTTCCTTGACCCATTCTGTGGTCAAGGAGTTGTATTATTCTTAACAAAGCTGTCATTTGTAACCAGTTTCTTTCCAGTTGTCACAGAGATAGTAAATAAGAAATGAACAGTATTCACATAACAAAAGGTGGCCTCTCTCAAGTGTCATAACTGTACCATAAAGAGGGATATCAAGAAAATATGCTCTCACTCAAAGGAATTGCTCTACTGGCAGAAATATCAGGAATGTTATCAAATGCCATGGTTAATTGGAGAGACACTTGGAGGATACGGGGTTTTCCAGGCTCTTGAAATCACATTGTATAGGTATCTATTTCCCTTTGACCTCACAACAATGACAATCACCAGGTATATCTAGGATTAAAATGGTTTGGGTCAATTCAAACTTTCACACCGGATCTGAACAAGGCAGATAGAAAACACAATCCAACCTAAACCATCCATTCAGGATAGGAGCCCCTTCCAGGCTCTCCAATTCCTCAGGCAGTGCTACAACTGAAAACACAGTCAAAGGAAGCATTCTACAAGAAATTCAACTGGCTTCATTCTTCAAAGAGGAGTAGTGAGGATTTACCCAGCACCTACTATGTGTTGGCAACTGTACTGAACATTTTACATCCACTATTTCTTTGGGTTCCTGAGACTGTCCAGTTCTTGCTACTCTCTCTAAAGTTAAATTTGGGGAAATTCAAAGGTCCCTGGAAGGCCCCCATCAGTAGTAGCCAGAGAGGTGTTTAGAGTAAGTCCAAGACTAACCTAGTCCCAGGCACTCAAAGAAGGCTACATAGTACAACTGGATGGAGAGGAGTGGAAAACTGTTGTATTATGGAAGGCCTGACGCCACCACCTTGCATCAGAGCAAATTCTGAAGGAGTTCCAAACCTGAATTATTCTCCTTAGGGTTATTAACTCACCCTATTTGGTTCTTATATACCTCACTCACTCATTCTCTCTCTCAGTTTCTATGCCCTCATGAGACAAAAAGGGTGCACAGAGTTGGTGAGAGGTGACAAAGGTCAAAGGGCAGCATCACCCTGCTTGTTCCAAGGTGTTAGCCCTGGGACTCTACTGTTACTCTCACTTCCACCCACAACCCTTTTATTTTCTGATGTATATTGAACACTGACCAGAAAGCTTTCTCCATTCCCATGCCCTACTCTCTATCTCATCTCCCTTTCCACATCCTATTCCCTCTACCTACACGTACACACACACACACACACACACACACACACACACACACACACATTCTTACACACCTCCTTTTTGCTTTAAAGGGCTCTGAGTACTCATCAGAGAGAAAAGGAAACATTCAGACCTCACTGGCTATACACATGTACCCCAAGTCAAATTCTGACTTGGTTTGGGGGTGGTTTCAATTTATTAGTTTTATTAGTTTCACAGTCACTAGTCAATGCCATACAAGAATCAATTTCGAATACCCTTCCTTGAAACGGAGTTTTGACGGTCCTAGTTTAGGGCAGAGGCTAAAACTAGATAGCATTTTTTTACATCACTTTTGTGAATACAGCATGTTGGCAAAAGATTATTAAATAACTCTTGTTGCCAATTTCCCTTTGTTATCCACATCTCAGAAACCTGCACAACTCAGCTGCATGTAAAACGATGCAGAAGCATTTTGGTGCCAGCAGCGATGCACCCGTCAGGCAGAGGGCCACATGGGCACTGGAGAGGCCCCTCTTTAAAAGTCAGCATTCCCTCCCAAGTGTGTCCTTCCTATTCTCTAATGCTATTTAAAGCCACATAGGGCTCTCTTACTTCCATCTGAGTAGTAGGCTCTTAGCTCTGTTCCTCTTCTGGTCTGTACTGAAGAGATGTAAAGGGAAAAGCCTCAAAGGTGGGAAGTTATAAGTTTATGTGCAGCAACAAGGCAGCCATATCCTTCTGCTTTCCCCTGAAAATCAAGCATCACCTTATCGTTTCCTCACCAAGATTAACTCCTGCTTCCTGAAGAGTATTTCTGAGGTAGAAAGCAGAGGTGGTGAAAAAAGGGGGAGCTGAAAAGTCCAATCTGTCAAGCTCCATTTTAGAAGAAAGGAAAACTGAAAAGTGAGCGTATTTAACGTGAGCCATTTCCTGCACTCAGGAGGGAAGAAAGCGCGCAGCAACTGCGTGCTGGAGGAGATCCGCACTGGTGTTATCTCTGACCTGCAGCTTAGCCCCAGTGTCTCAGCTGCCAAAAAGCTCCCATTCAACGTTGTGCTGAGTTCATCAATGCTCCACGTGTCAGGATCCTAACAGGAAAAAGCAGGACAGACAGTCTCTCCATTCAACCGCCTGGGGACCCCATGACAACTAAAATCCCCTCGCAGACCGTCCATATCAACCTTCGGCAGGTCAGAGCACACAACCCCTTCAGAACCACAGGCTCAGGCCCACACCCTTTCCCCCTGTCAACATTGTCACTTTAAACAGAACATCGAGCCTTATCACGAAACCTGAAGTAAGTATGACAATTAAGATGGATTGCAAAGCCTGCTTGTGCTTCACAATTAACAATCGCTTGGCAGCGGGTTCCACACAACTGTTGGGGGGTATGGCAAGAACTTTATCCCTGCTTAGTGCTGCATTAGCATATTTAGTAGCCTGCAAGACATAATTCCTAAGACATGAACATATTTTTGTCTTTTTAAAAAATCTGCAATTAAGCTATAATATGTAGAAACTCTGCACCCGGCAATCAACGTGCAAACACCAAGATGGAGCTGGGGGAGAGGAGGGCAAGCGAGAGAAATGTTCCCCCAGTGCTGATAACACCCTGAACCAGTAACTGCTTCCAGTGTCATGGGTTAGCTAGAAAACTGTGGCTCCTTCCTGTCTGTGACAAATTTGGGGGTGGGGGGGAGGACTGGGGCTGCCCTGCTGATGGCATCAGGTGATTGCTTTGTTAGAGCACAGCTATGTGCTTTAAACCCACAGATGAAAAAAAAAAAAAACCAGACCCGAGCTGACCCTAGTGTTTCCTTAGCAAACTATGCTTTTTATCACAGAAAGTACTTTCTGATTCTCAATCTCTGAGTAATAAGCGATGCTGATAAAAATCACTTTTATTTGACAAGTGTGAGGGCTCTTCCTCAAGTTGTCCGTGATTTTCCCTTACTTGCTGGCCCATCTACCACACTGATGAAAAAGGATCAGGGAGCACTGTGCCAACCTTACCAAAAACACAAGCTGGGTACTGTCCTAACCTTCTCTAGTGCTTTCACTGTACACGCTTGGCCCTAGAGTCCAAGCAAGCTCCGGGTGGGGGCTGAGGAGAAAAAGAAACACAGCCAGATCTTTCTGAGACAGCAGGACTTTGTCTTTCTTGATATCTGGGTTGCAAGAAGGCAGGATATCCTGCCAAATATATTACAGCCATGAGACCCACCTTGTGACTTAAGACACTGAAGAAGCTGAGGAGCACAGAAAACACAGGTGTGTGTTTCTGGGAAAGAAACCTCACCCATTTACTCTTTTGTAAAAGACAGCATACACATACACACACACACACACACACACACACACACACACACACACACATATACACAGGCACATGCACAGACACACGCATGCCCCCCCTTTAGGTGAGCAGCTCTCCAGTGGCATAAAAGCAAGCATATGAAAGTAACAAATGAGATTTAGCACACAAAGTCTTTCTTTACAAAACCAGAAGAGTAG
Organism: Orcinus orca; assembly: GCF_937001465.1. Lineage (NCBI taxonomy): Eukaryota > Metazoa > Chordata > Mammalia > Artiodactyla > Delphinidae > Orcinus > Orcinus orca. Next base: position 35,251,547 of record NC_064565.1, on the reverse strand, counting down.
CAGATTAAAGCACCTGGCAGTCTTGGCAAGCCAAAAGAAAATCTAAGCTGTGACAAAACAAAACAGGTGTACAGGTATAAAACTTTTGCTTTCCAATAATGCCCCTCTCTTCACTGGAATGCTTTGACAGGTGCAGAAGTTCAAGTTACAGTGGGGAAGTGGCAAATAAATACACAGTATTAGCGTCTGACGTGCTTGCTGAGCACCGGGGATGTTAATAACTGGCAAGGTACACTAATCTCTGATTGCAACATTTGGTTTACCTTAATCTGGAGGGACAGCTGTATTAAAGAGGGAATTATACTAATCAGTTCAAGGCCCTTGCATATAAAACTTCCCATTAGGCTTAAAGTACACCAGCTTATGCTCATTCTCTAGGAGCCTTACATCTGGTTCTGAATAAGGCTGCCTCTCATTTGCAAGGTACAAACTGAAAACAAGGGGGAGGGGGGCTGACAGTTGCTGGAGGATGGGTGATAGAAGAGTAAGCTACTAATTCTTTGAAATTTTTAACAGCACAAAACTAGCTTCTAGGCATCTTAATACTAAAAGGGGAAAAAAAAGCATGTGTTATCAACCCTAGGCCATTTTTTCCTGTTACCGGAGGTGACCAACATAAAATAAAATTGATGATGTCAGTCAAAAACAGCTAAGCACAAAGCTTGGCTTTGTTATCTTAAGTCAGAAGGTATGATAGGCCATGCCATATGGCTCTAATCCGCCTCTATCTCCCATCACCTAACAGGAAACCTTCATGTAGCATGACCTTATTTGGCTGGTTCCAGGTTAGGGCTGCCCAAAGGGGATTTTTCTGTTTCTACTATATCCAAGGTTTATGTTGATTTTTTTCTGAGCCCTGCAAACTATAAATCCGACTGATTACTCTGCACTCTTTTGCTTGACTGAGCCTTTACAATCAGACATCCCCGTTAACAATAAGCTCCTAATGAATCAAACATCTATGGCATTAGTTTCACCTAGCTGCCTCTTTCCCATGCACTGTGCTGCTTTGTCAGACCTGGTTTGATGAGAAAAGCTAGTGACACTTGCTGCACCTATTGATAAACAATTCAGTAATGAGGAGCATAACAAAAATTACCTAAAACAACCTGATTAAAAATGACAGGCAAGGCTTACTCCATTGCTCTATAGCGAAGGTAACTCTGGTCCTGCACTGGGAAAATAACGAGGTAAAATAAAATTTCCTTCTTTATCAAGGAGTTCACTTCTGAATGTGTGTTTATGAAGAGATTAAATTTTTCCAGTGAAGTTTTAAATTCTTTCAGATTATGTGATTATCAATAACATTAGGGACTCATAGAATTCAGGATGCTTGTCCTTCAACTTTCTGAGATGAACTCCCTGCTTGTTCTGCTTAAAGTTTCTGAATAATCAAACTAATATTGAGATCTTCACTTACTTTCTTAAATGTGAATTTAGTCATTGAGAAACTCATTCGTGCAAGTGCTAATCATTAGGTAAGTATAGTGTGGGCACAAAAAGAGAGATTCTAAGATACAAAAAAAATTTGGGAACAAAGTTGAAAAAAACTTCATGGACAAGATTATCTTCCTAAAAGGAATAACTTAACCTTACCATGGACATTGAAGTTTCTTTCATTGGGGTCACCCAGGGGACCTTTGCAACTTCAAAACAAGCTTATACCCAGGGGAGGCCAGGCTCTCGTGAAAGCTTGATTCAAAGACAGAAACGTGTGGGTTTTGCAATTGTGTGGCAGCATGTTGGGAGGGTTTCCATCAGTGCACAGATGCACTTGAAAATCAAATATGGACATGGGGAATGTTTTTTGGAGATGGAAAATGAGTGCTGATGACATGTTTATACGTCGCAGATGGATCCAGTACAGAACCATTTTTTGTAAAGAAACAATATCCACCATTTGCTAATTTTTTTTTAAACAGCTACAAAATGGTGGCACAAAAAGTGAATATTCCCATCATACATACTCCACCTGTTCACTGGTCTTACAAATGTCTTCCATCCTGACTGTAATCAATGACTGTTGTAGTCTTATTTTTTCTCAAATGTTATCCAAAAGAATATGAAAAGAAACACAATACACAAAGGCATTTGGAAGAGCAAAATGATTTGAAATTAATTTGCTACATATGAAAAAATTAGAAAATGACAAATGCTATTAAGTAACAAATGCCGATTTAATCCTGAAAAAATGCATCTTCTTATTGGCATATTTTCTCCTTAAATGTGATATCAGAGCAACTTTTGAACATTTTCTACTTAAGTCTAGAATTGTCTCCTTTATTCCTTCTTTTGGTCCCACCTTGGATCCCTTAGGTATTTGAACCTCTGGAAAATGCAAACACTTAGCATAGTATAAATACTAGTTGTTGCCTTATTACTGATACATTATAGTGATAGTTTATAGTTATAAATTATGATAACCTGGAAATGCACAATATGTATAGAATATGTATTTATAAGAAGATAATGTATTTATAAGAAGATAATCTAAAACATTTAACTACCAAAGAACATTATTAATGGCGTTGTAAATCTGCTCAGTAGGAGATATCAGGATAATCAACTCAACTTACTGCCACCATCAATAATATTAACTTGCCATTTCAGGTATGAAATATTGATAAAAGTGACTCACCTCAAAGATGTAGAGACTGTAAAACAATGAAGAAGATATGGATGTGAAATATAAAACCTAATAGTTTGATCATTTAAAATAAATTCTGAACACACTTTCAGACTTGAATGAGTATGTTTTTTTAAGTGTTCCAAAAAACATATGACATACTGAAATTAATTTTTTCTTAGTTTTGGTCAGACAAATTAACTTTTCCTGATTTTTTTACCTTTCTTACCATCTATATTCAGAACCTACTGAATTCCACAGCTAACCTTTAGTCAATCATGTTTTTCTTCTAAGAATTAGTTTGAGGTTAAGAATTAGAAATAGAATATGAATCCCAGAAAACAGTCAAACAGCCTGAGACTGGATAATAAAATCTTGAGAATATATATAAATCGACATGTTCTTTCAACCCTGTTGTTTCTGGCAGTGTACCAAACATAAATCTGCAGTTCTACATTCTGTGATTCTAACACCTTGTTATCATCCTGGAACTAACAAAAGCCTGTGTACTCTTCTCTAAATAAAGCAAGTTTTCATTTTTATTGCTGGATTTTTGACACATGTGAATAAGGACAAAACATTTTATACATTCTTAATTATTTTTTGCCTATCCATCAAAAAAAAGTTTTAGTCAAAGGCTTAATGTATTCTTAGAGTTCCACAGAAAATTTTATTTAGTACTCTATCTAAATTAAACTCACTGAACTTTGGAACAGTCAAGAAAAATGAAAGTATATCCTCCCAATTTTAGCACTTATTACATAGTTATGTTCTAATCATCATTCAACAAATGCATAGACCATAAAGATCTATGGAAAAAATTAAAATCATTTGTTTCAATTTCTTTATTTAAAATATTAGGAAAAGGAGGTCCGAGAGGCATTATCACTATTCAAGTTCACATAACTAGAGTATTCCTGGAAATCATGTTTTCTGAGGCTTGCTTTATTCTACCAAACCATTCTGTTTGCAAATTTTGTAATATTTAATTATAGTGGACTAATTTTATGTTATTAGTCATTTATTCACTAAGTACTATATTAAGTAGCATATTATACAATAATACAGTGTTTAGAGAACATCACGCTTAGAGAATAAGTGAATAATAAAATAAAATTAATAAAACAGATTCTTCCAATGCCTAAATTGTTGCCTGCATATAAATTCAACACCTGTTTAAGATCACTAGACTATTAGTCAATAAGTTAATTATATGATAATACAATCAGGTCCCCACTGCCAAGCAGAAGTTATGTAAGAGTGCTACTTAACCAAAGAACAGCTTAAATGTAGGGACCTTGTATGTTACTCTGGTCCCTGCCTGTCTCTTTAGCAGAGAGATCCAGGGACAGAACACTCACTGTAATCCTGATCATGCCACTTAACATTCATATACGGAAGAACCAGAGAGCTTTTCTACATCAAAGTCAATATTGATACGCAAGGTAGTCCAAAGGGCAACCTTTTAAAGCTTGAAGTTTATTATACACTATTATCTTCCGGATATGCTTCCAAATGGGGAGAACAGTGAATATTCCCAAGTTAAGTCATCCTTACTTCACAGACCTGAAGCAGTTTTCCTGAGCCCCAGATTTAAATGTGAGAAAGCATGGCTATCTCACAAGCATGTTGGACTAATTCCCAAAGGGATCATGGGTATCTGAATAGTAGCTGGTGGGAATCCATGGCTTGTCACCTCTATCCCTAATTTCTGGCAGTAGTCACAACTCTGCCAAACAATTATAGGTGATATATGTGTAAGAAGACAATATGTTTCTCTCTGCTATGAAAGGGTATGCATTCATCAGACTGTCTTTAGTACAAAGAAGGGAATTCTTCCACCAATGAAAGTTAAAAGTCACAGATGTCTGCCTAATGATGATACTGAATACTTCTTAGTTCACATGTACATCTTTACAACTTAAGATATTTATCCAACACCTCCAAGCTGGCTGAGTGTTGTTAACCAAAGAACAGCTTAAATATAGGGACACTGAGTATTAGATATGGCTTTAGGCATTTTGAAGTAAGATGCCCTGGACTTTCCTAAATTTGTTCTAAGAAATGTTCTGGATGGAGTCTGTTCCCACTGTTAGCATTAGTTATGTAAAGGTGTATGTGAGTCTAATTTTTCTAACTGGGTCAGTTGGCTAGTTTATATTTATCCATATATTAGCTGTAGAGATTCATATATCCTAATCCTAATTAGGATTCAGACATAGTAATTGGTATATAACTAAATATGTAATCATCATGTTCTTTTCTGTTATTTACATTATAATTATCCATTAAAATTCAGCCAATCAGAGAAATTCCCTGGTGGTCCAGAGGTTAGTACTCTGCGCTTTCACTGCTGAGGGCCCGGGTTCAATCCCTAGTTGGGGAACTAGAATCCCACAAGCTGGGGGGCATGGCAAAACAAAAAAAAATTCAGCCAATCAAAGTAACATAACCTGTAGGCAAGGAGAAGTTTGGTTCTCACGTAAAAAGAACTTTAAAAATATCTTTTGGGTAGAATTTTAGACATTTATACTCATGTTGAAGTTCCTTTAGTTTGTATTGAATTTGTCTTACAGTATTCCCATCCAGCATATTGAATGGCAGAATATTAGACTTCTTTTTACAGTCTTGAAATCCAATAGACAAAACTTACTTTTGCTTATTACCTAGCTCCCACTGCTGACCAAGGAAAGATAGAGTTACATCTGATGTTGTTATTTTTCATTGGTGTAGCTAATTCTGCCAGTGGTGATAACACTAGGACTGCAGTAGTTTCTACGTCCACTCTTCAGGGGCTACCAGTTTTTATAGTTACCTTAAGAAACCAACAGTAACCAACAAAGCACAATCTCATCTTTTGCATATGCTCAGCTTTCTTATTCTATGAAACTAACAACGTCATGAAGGTTTTAGAAACTGTCATATAGTTGGACCCCTAACTGCATGGAAATTGGAAAAGAATTTGGAGTTCTATCAATAAAAAGTCAGGGAAAATTTGCATGGGTAAGCTCCTACCTCCACATCAAAGCACACAACAGGATTAATATGCAGGGTTTACAGAATTGATCCCAAAATGTAGTCAGCTCCTAAGGAGTTCAAAATTCTAATATTTATAAAATACATTATTCTGTCAAATAGGTAGTCAGACACAGAAGACCTGCCATGGGTCCTCATTCCCCTCCAGCTAAGTTGTACAAAAGGGTTACTAACTCTCCCACCCTTATCCAAGTGGAGAATAGATGTTGTGTGGCTTTTCTGTGGCCTCTCCTGTCTCCACAGAAAGTCATGTTTACTACATGTGACCTTTGCACTCTAACACTCCCAGACCTCTAATTATGTGCCTATTGTAACATCAGATGGAATCTTTTCACTTCCTTTTGCCTCCAAGAGTTTTAAATTAACTGGAGACACTATATTTCATTGAGAACCATGTTATAACATTGTTCTAAACAATTTGTCTCAAATTATATACTACTAGAATTTTACTTTTTTTCAAGTAACAAATCATCTTAAAAGATACTGAAGTCAATTGTTTAATAAAGTGGATCACTAAGAATTTGAGTTCATTGAAGTCAATTTAAACTATATTCTACAATATTCCAATTAATTCATTTAATGCATATTTACCAAGTCCTAACATGTGCAAAGCACTGTAAATCAAAATAGACATAAATTTATGGAGCCTCAGGTCTCACAGTGGAACCAGTACTTCAAAATTTTTGTTCAATTATATGTTGATATATGAAGCTTTGGGGTTTTTTTTTGGCATATGAAAATTTATTACTACCATGTTTTCACCATCAAAACTTAGTCTTTCCTTTCTGCCTTCACAGAGGGCCAAAAGAGAGAAATTGGCAATTTTGACAATGCGAACTCCAGGTCGCCAAGGAGAGCATGACCTTTGCAACCAAATCCAGCAACCAGAAATCACTTTCCTCAATAAAATTTAAGCAACCATCATTGGGTAAAAAGATGATTTTTTTTCTTGCTGTTCTTAATCAGCTGGACCCTGAAACACTTTCTGATGGCAGCATTTGGCTGTTTGGTTTCAACTCCTACTTTCTCCAGGACAATTTCCTTTGCATGAAAAGCACCTCCGAAAGGGTTGGCCTTCAGGGTTATGCCCAAATGGGCTTTCTTGTACTGTTTATCATGACACTTCTGATCTCATCCGTGGCCCCAGAGCTTCCTGGCAGTATAAAAACCATGACACTTGCTCATCCTGCTAGCACAAAAAGCCTGAAAAGAGCAGAAGCTTTTAAAAAGATTTTGCCTTATTTGATATAAACCAACTCTGTCATCTCTACTTCCTAACCAATTATCTCTTTAGCCACTCATATTGGTATATGATAAAGAAATTTTAACTTCTAAGAGCCTTACATGGTGAGCTCTATAGTGTAATGGTTAAACTAATGGGCTTTGAAGATGGCAGCGTAGGAAGATCCTGAACTCACCTCTTCCCATGGACATGACGAATCTACAATAACATATGGAAAAATACCCTCTGAAAAGACTTGAAAACTAGTTAAACAGTTCCTTCACAACAAACAGAAAAAGGGCCACATGGAGATGGGTGGGAGAGGCAGAGACGAAGTCTCGCCAAAAACCCCATGCCCAGCTTGGCGACCCACAGTCAAGAGGGATCTCACAAATCTGGAGCTTCTCTCTGAGGAGCAAGGGGTTCATGCCCCACCCCAGGAACCCCAACCACTGGGATCTGCAATGGAGAGATGAGCCCCCAAAATGCCTGGATTTGAAAACCAAAGCTGTAGGAAACTGAGATATTTCTCCTAAAGGGCTTGCCCTGGGGACCAGCACAAAAGCAACAGTTTGAAAAGCGCCTAGACTATACGTGAAGGAGATTCATTTGATAATCCTAAAGTATCTTCTAGGAGAGCAGGGCCCTGTTGGGACGCTCTGTCTGGGGATGGAGGAGCTGGTAGGTACCATTTTTGTGCTCTTCCTCTACCTTGAGTAGCGCCAGCAGACACATCCTGACCCTGTGCTCTCTACCAGCCCTGCAAAAGCTAGCAGGTATGCCCTGGTCCTATGATCTCCCACTAGCTTGCTAAAGCTGGCAGGCACACACAGTTCACACAAGAGATGCTCCTTGATCATCTAGCTTTGGTGGCCAGGGGGGATTGCATTCCTGGGTCCCACTGGACTCTCTGTAACAATCAGAGAAGACAGTTCTTGGCAGGCGACCACCCCCAGGGCACTGCACAGACAGCAGACTGAAACACACCCCCATCCCTTCTGTGAAAAGGGCTTATTTACTTGTCCTGGAGCTTCAGCCTGAGGCGCAGGCTTCAGATTTGCCATGCATCTAGAGGCCACAGAGGTGCACTCAGGAAATGTAGGCTGGGGAACACCATCTTTGTACTTTCCCTCAGCCTCACTACAGCTTGCTGGTACCTCCCAGAAAAGAGCTTATATGCTCATCTGAAGCCCTAATTTTTGCAAGTGTTGCCCAGGGAACACCTGATCACATGGACTAGAGGCCAGCAGGATTTACGACTGTGGTCCCACAGGAGTGCATATATTAGCATACTTTAAGTACTGCTGCCTGGCAGGCTGGCTTCCAATCAGCCTGAAACTAGGTGCTGACTGGGATTCCTCTTTTTGGAACACTGACAGGTCTTGGCACACCTTCAACAACTGGGACCTATCAAAAACAAATCAGGCTACTCAGACAATCACAAAAGTTCAAAAGACAACCAAGAGCTAGGGCAAGGTTGAAAGATAAGTTTCATCTCCACAAGGCCACTCCTTCAAGACTGGGAGAGATACCTGTTTTAACTAATACATAGAAACAAACCAGAGTCAACCAAAATGAGGAAACAGAGGAATATTTTCCAAATGAAAGAACAAGATAAAACCTAAGGAAAAAACCTTAATGAAATGGAGATAAGTAATTTACATATTAAAGAGTATACAGTAATGGTCATAAAAAGGCTCATGAAACTTGGGAGAAGAATGGATGAACACAGTAAGAACTTCAGCAAAGATACAGAAAGTACCAAATAGAAGTCACAGAGCTGAAGAGTATAATAACTAACCTGAAAAATACACTGGAGAGGTTCAACAGCAGACTAGATGAAGCAACAGAAAGAATCAGTGACCCAGAACACAAGGCAGTGGAACTCACCCAACAGAGCAACAAAAAGAAAAAAAGAATTTTACAAAGTGAAGATATCTTAAGAGACCTATGGGACAAAATCAAGTGAAATAACATTTGTGTTATAGGAGTTCCAGAAGGAGAAGTGAGGAAAAGGGGCAGAAAACTGTGAAGAAATAATGACTGAAAACATCCCTAACCTAGGTAGGAAAACTGACATCCAGATCCAGGAATCCAAGAAAATTCTAAAAATAGATGAACCTAAAACAATCCATACCAAGACACATTACAATTAAAATGTCAAATGTTAAATATAAGAAGAGAAACTTAAAAGCAACAAGAGAAAAAGAATGTTACATATAAGGGAATCACCATAAGACTATCACAAGATTTTTCAGTAGAAACTCTGCAGGCCAGAAGGGAGTGACATGATATATTCAAAATACTGAAAGGGAATAAACTCCAACCAGGAACACTCTACATGTCAAGGTTATCGTGCAGAATTGAAGAAGAGATAAAGAGTTTTCCAGACAAGCAAAAGCTAAAGGAGTTCATCACCACTAAACTGCCCTTATACGAAATGCTAAAGGGACTTCTTTAAGCTGAAAATAGAGGGCATTAATTATTAATAAGAAAACATATGAAAGTGTAAATCTCACTAGCAAAGGTAAACATATCATAAAGGTAGTAGATTAAGCATTTACAAAGCTAGTATGGAGGTTAAAAACAAAAGGATTAAAAATAACTATAACTAAAATAATCAGTTAAGGGATACACAAAATAAAAAGATGTAAAATGTAACATCAAAAACATAAAACGTGGAGGGGGTTGGTAAAAGTGTAGAGTTTTAGAATTCGTTCAAACTTAAGTTGCTACCAACTTAAAAGGGACTGTTATATATATAAGCAGTTATATGTGAACCTCATGGTAACCACAAAGCAGAAAACTAAAACAGATACACAATAGATATTAAGAAAAATATCTAAGCATAACACTAAAGAAAGTCATCAAACCACAAAGGAAAATAGCAAGAGAAGAAGAAAGGAATAGAGAGGAAATACAGAACAGCCAGAACACAATTAACAAAATGGCAATAAGTACATACCTATCAATAATCACTTTAAATGCAAATGGACTAAATTCTCTATTCAAAAGACATAGAGTGGCTGAATGGATTATTTTTAAAAAGACCCATCTATATGCTGCCCACAAGAGACTCATTTCAGATATAAGAACACAGACTGAAAATGAAGAAATAGACAAAGATTTTCCATGCAAATGGAAACCAAAAGAAAGCTGCAGTAGCTATACTTAGATAAAATAGATCTTAAAACAAAGTCTGTAATAAATGACAAAGAAGGGCATTATATAATGATAAAAGGTTCAATTCAACAAGAGGATATAACAATTGTAAATATGTATTCACCCAACATAGGAGCACCTAAATATATAAAGCAAATATTAAGAGACCTAAAGGGAGAAATTGACAGGAATACAATAATAGCAGAGGACTTTAATATTCTACTTAAATCAATGAATTGATCATGCAAATAAAAAATCAATAAGGGGGCTTCCCTGGTGGCACAGTGTTTAAGAGTCCTCCTGCCGATGCAGGGGACACGGGTTCGTGCCCCGGTCCGGGAAGATCCCACATGCCACAGAGCGGCTGGGTCCGTGAGCCATGGACGCTGAGCCTGCACGTCCGGAGCCTGTGCTCCGCAACGGGAGAGGCCACAACAGTGAGAGGCCCGCCTACCGCACAAAACAAAACAAAAAAAAAATCAATAAGGAAATATCAGCTTTAAACAATACATTAGACCAGACAGGCCTGGTTATACACAGAAATAGATATATGCAGAACATTCCATCCAAAAGCAGCAGAATACAAATTCTTCTCAAATGCACATGGAACATTCTCCAGGGTAGATTATTCTCCAGGCCACAAGACAAGTCTCAATAAGTTCAAGAAGATTAAAAACACATCAAGCATCTTTTCTGACCACAATGACATAAAACTAGAAATCAATTACAAGAAGAAAACTGGAAAAAAATCACAAATATGTGGAGATTAAACAACAGGCTACCATAAAAACAATGGGTCAATGAAGAAATTGAGAATTTTTAAAAAAATACTTGAGACAAATGGAAATGCAAATACAACTTACCAAATTCTATGGGATGCAGCAAAAGCAGTTCAAAGAAGAAAGTTCATAGCAATACAGGCCTACCTCAAGAAACAAAAAAAAAAATCTCAAATAAACAATCTAATTTTCCACCTAAAGGAACTAGAAATAAAAGAATAAACAAAGCACAAATTTAGTAGAAGGAAGGAAAAACAAAGCTCAGAGCAGAAATAAATGAGATCGAGACTAAAAAGACAATAGAAATGATCTTTGAAAAGGTAAACAAAATTGGCAAAACTCTAGCTAAACTCACCAAGAAAAAAGAGAGAGGGCTCAAATAAATAAAATCAGAAAAGAGGAGAAATTACAACTGATATCACAGAAATACAAAGGGTCACAAGAGACTACTATGAACAATTATACACCAACAAACTGGACAACCTAGAAAAAAAGGAATAAATTCCTAGAATATTCCAAAACTGAATGAGGAAGAAATAGTAAATCTGAATAGACCAATTTCTAGTAAGGAGGTTGAATCAGTAATTAAAAACCTCCCAAAAAACAAAAGTCCAGGACCAGATGCCTTCACTGGTGAATTCTACCAAGCACTTAAAGATTTAATACCTATCCTTCTCAAACTCTTCCAAGAAATTGAAGAGGAGGGAACACTTCCAAACTCATTTTATGAAGCTATCATTACCCTGACATAAAAACCAGACAAAAACACCACAAAAAAAGGGGGAAAAAAAGAAAATTAAAGGCCAATATCCCTGAGGAACATAGATGCAGAAATCCTCAACAAAATATTAGCAAACCAAATTCAACAATACACTAAATGGATCATACACCATGATCAAGTGGGATTTATTTCAGGATGCAAGGATGGCTCAATATTAGCAAATCAAAGTGATACACCGTATTAACAAAATGAAGGATAAAAATTATATGACCATCTCAATAGATGCAGAAAAAAGCATTCAGTAATATTTAACATCCATTTATGATAAAAACTCTCAATAAAGTAGGTATAAAGGGAATATAAATATAAAAATAGAATTATGACACAATACAACAATTCCCCTTCTGGGTATTTATCCAAAGAATACAAAAACACTAATTGGAAAAGACATAAGCACCCCTATAGTCACTGCATCATTACTTAATGTAGAAAAGGTGTATTCACTCATTGCAGCTTTATTTATAATAGCCAAGATATGGAAACAACCTAAGAATCCTTCAAAGGATGAATGGATAAAGATGTGGGCTACACACACACAGACACACAGACACACAGACACACACAGACACAGACAGACAGACAGACAGACACACACACACACACACACACACACACACACACTGGAATACTACTCTGCCATAAAAAAAGAATGAAATCTTGTCATTGCAATAATGTGAATGGAACTTGAGGGCATTATACTAAGTGAAATAAGTCAAACAGAGAAAGACAAATACTGTATGATCTCACTTTTATGTGGAATATAAAATATAAAGTAAATGAACAAACAAAACAAAACAAACCCTGAAGATATGGAAAACAGTAGCGACTACCAGGTGGGAGGGTTGTTGGAGGTGGGAAAACTGGGTGAAGGAAGTTGGGAGGTACAGACTTCCAGTTGTGAAATGAATAAGTCATGGAGATGTGGTGTGTACCATGGTGACTACAGTCAATGGTATTGTACTGCATATTCAAAGGTTCCTGAGAGAGTAGATCTTGAAAATTCTCATCATAAAAAAAACTTTTTGTAACTTTATATGGTGACTGATAGTGACTAGATTTTTTATGGTGATCATTTCCCTGAAATGATCTAATGAAATGAAACTAATAGAATGTTGTAAGTAAATTAAACCTCAATTAAAAGAAAAAAGGGGAGTTTCCCTGGTGGCGCAGTGGTTAAGAATCCGCCTGCCAATGCAGGGGACACAGGTTCGAGCCCTGGCCTGGGAAGATCCCACATGCCGCAGAGCAACGAAGCCCGTGCGCCACAACTACTGAGGCTGAGCTCTAGAGCCTGCGAGCCACAACTACTGAGCCCACGTGCCACAACTACTGAAGCCTGTGCGCCTAGAGCCCATGCTCTGCAACAAAAGAAGCCACGGCAATGAGAAGCCTGTGCACTGCAACGAAGAGAAGCCCCCACTCACCGCCAACTAGAGAAAGCCCGTGCACAGCAACGAAGACCCAACACAGCCAAAAACAAATAAATAAATAAATTTATTTTTAAAAAAAAGAAAAAAGGGGAGTTCCCTGGTGGTTCAGTGGTTAGGACTCGGTGCTTTCACTGCCGAGGGCCCGGGTTCAATCCCTGGTCAGGGAACTAAGATCCCACAAGCCGCACGGCGTGGCCAAAAAAAAAAAAAAGAATGGGCTTTGGAGTCAGATCAGAACACAGTGCTTATTCTACCACTTACTAGCTTCTTTGTGGTCTTGAAAGAAATCCCTTAATTTTTTTCCGTACCTCAGTTTCTTCATTTGTAAAATAGAAATACTGATTCTTTCTCAGTAACATGCTGAGGACTAAATGAAACAGTATTCAAGAATCCCTTAGCATATGCCCTCACATGTAGTGGGTGTTTGATAAAAAGTGGTTTTTATTGTAAAGGAGAGTTCTGGTGAGTTAAATGTGCGTGTGTGCTTGGTAACCGATATGACAGTTTTCGAGGTAGGTACAGTGGCAGAACTCTCTTCCTCTGAAAATAAGAAAAGGAAGCCTTGATGTAACCTAAGGAAGCAAAATATCTGAACCTAGAGCAAGGAGAGAACTGGTGGCTGGGAGGAAAGGGGCATCAGAGGTGTCTTAGCTAGAGTTCTTCTGAAAGCAGACGTTGAGACAAGCAACGGATGCATATTAGTTATCCCTAGAAATGATGAGGAAATGGAGAGGATGAAGCAGGGTTGAGGGAAAAGCCAAATAATGTACCATGAGGGGATATAAGATCCTGCTATTGAAGATGGGACCTCTGAGAAGCATGCTGAGTGCCTCTCAGAACTGCCTGTCTAAAAGACAGGAAGCTGGAACTTTTTTCCACAGACTTCTGCCTCCCATCGGCTGTGAGCTGCCCTTGAGGGTGTTAACTCCCCCACGTTTCCATGCTAAGCTTGAGGAAGCATCCAGCATGCTTCTGCAGTTCTGGAGAAGGCTCTGAGGCAGAAACTGGGAAGACTCAAAAAATGTTCTGGAGGCCTGGGCTTGTGAGGAGCTGTCCACTGAAGCTGTAATTGAAATTAGAAGGGGCCTTAGGAGGATAGGAAACAGGGCTCCAAACTTTTCTGCTACAAATAGTCTTTCTGACAGACCATAAAAAGCATCAAGACAGTGAGAAATTGTTATGGACTGAATGTTTGCGTCCCCCCAAAATTCGTTATGTTGAAATACTAATCCCCGATGTGAGGATATTAGGAGGTAGAACTTTTGGGAGGTGATTGTATCCTGAGGGTGGCATCCTCACGAATGGGATTATTAGTACCTTTATTAGGGACTGAAGAGACCAGAATTCTCCACCTTCTAAAATGCAAAGACACAGGAAGAAGATGGCCCCTTGCCAGCCTGCAAGCGGGTTGTCACCAAAACCTGGCAATGCTGGCGCTCTGATCTCAGACCCCCAGCCTCGAGAACTGTGAGAAATAAATGTCTGTTGTTTATAAACCACACAGTCTATGGAAGTTTGTCACAGCAGCCTGAACTACGACAGAAATGATACTAGCAAAAATAAATGCTGGCCCCAAAGATAAATCAGATATCTCATTTTCTGGAAGTTTTAGCTTCGTTTTCTTAATTTATTATTAATTTTTATTGGAATATAGTTGCTTTACAATGTTGTGTTAGTTTCTTGCTGTACAGCAAAGTGAAGCAGTTATACATATACATATATCCATGCTGTTTTAGATTTCCTTCCCATTTAGGTCACCACAGAGCACTGAGTAAAGTTCCCGCCTGGCTATTTTCATGGCAACTACGTCACGGTGAACAAAGTTAAATGAAATTAAAGTGCATTGAGGGCTTCCCTGGTGGCACAGTGGTTGAGAGTCCGCCTGCCGATGCAGGGGACACGGGTTCGTGCCCTGGTCCGGGAAGATCCCACATGCCGCGGAGCGGCTGGGCCCGTGTGCCATGGCCGCTGAGCCTGCGCGTCCGGAGCCTGTGCTCCGCAACGAGAGAGGCCACAGCAGTGAGAGGCCCGCGTACCGCAAAAAACAAAAACAAAAAAAAGTGCATTGAATCTTTCCCTTCCCATAAGATGCTACCAGGATCAGAATTACAAGAGTTTCAAACTTGGTCATATATACATATTTACATACATATGTGTCACCCAGAAATAAAAACAGAGGATAATAAAATAAAGCCTAACCTTTCTTTTTTTTCTTTGTCCTTGGTCGTTTCACTTGCTCATAGGCGGCTGTGTGCAGAGGCCTTGCGCCCGGCGCTTCAGACCAGAGTTCCCAGAGCAAAATGGCCGCACTGGACGCCTCAGCTCAAGATCGTGTGCAGACGCGGAGCCCAACACTCAATTCAAGATGGCGACAGAGGGCCGTGTGAAGAGACGCTGCGCCCGGCACTGCCATCTGGAGCGTGAGCGGCGCAGCTGCGCGCCCCGGGAGACCTCAACGCCCTCCCCTCCCGCTGACGAGAAGCCTGTAAAGCAGCCCCACCCACGACCTGATAGGGAAAGCCTGAGGCTCTAGAGCGGGAGCTCGCGCCTCCCCATTCTCTGATCCAAGAATAAAGCTTTCCTTTGCTTCTGAACCAAACTTAGTCTCATTCTATTGGCTTGTTTGACACCAGGCAGAAGGATCTAGATGGGCACCAACTTGGGAAGGTCAGTAACATAAGTACGTGTATATGCAGTCACAATCCTACCACAAAAGAAAAGATGTGGCTTCGCAAATATATGTCCCCACTGCACCATTCAGTTCTCTGTAGAGCTGATCACTGTAGGTAAGCCAGACGCCTCAGCCACCTTCTCTGAAGTCTCCATGATATTAGTCAGACAGAAATGACTATATGCTCGAAATGACAAGTCACAGCTTGCCCTAGGAAAATGACAGGGAATATTAAACTCAGCATTGATGAGTTTAAAAGTCCTGTGGTTTCTATTTAAAGGGGCACGTTTGTTGCCCTATTCTGATAGTGAAAGGTAAAATGATTTATAAATGACATTTTATATTTTATAAATAATTAAATTGTCTATTCAATGCATGGTTGCAATGGCTGTCTAATCAGAGTGCCATCTTGGGTTGCCAAATAAAATGCAAAGAGTGGTGGGACCTATTTATGCTGAAAAATGATTCACTGTTCATCAGAAATTCAAATTTAACTAGGAATTCTTTAATTTTATTTGCTAAACCTGGTAACTGTATTGCCACCTTCAAACAAGTACAAAGAAAGAGCTGCACCTTTAAACAAGACAGTAAATGTTCTGGAATGTTATGCTAAAGGTTCTAGGACTTTTCAGTGGCAGCATTTTCTTTTCCGCTTTTTTTTTTTAACATCTTTATTGGAGTATAATTGCTTTACAATGGTGTGTTAGTTTCTGCTTTATAACAAACTGAATCAGCTATACATATACACATATCCCCATATCTCCTCCCTCTTGCATCTCCCTCCCACCCTCCCTATCCCACCCCTCTAGGCGGTCACAAAGTACTGAGCTGATCTACCTGTGCTATGCGGCTGCTTCCCACTAGCTATCTATTTTACATTTGGTAGTATATATAAATCCATGACACTCTCTGGCTTCGTCCCAGTTTACCCTTCCCCCTCCCAGTGTCCTCAAGTACATTCTCTACATCAGTGGCAGCATTTTGATAAATTGACATGTGTATTAACTCAAACAATTTACATATTGTTTCCTTGGGTACATTTCCAAAAACTTTTCAAAGCATTTCAATAATTTATTTTGTCAGAACATGGCAATTTGTATATTGAAAAAAACACCATGTTGGTGTTAGGAAAACTCATTTCAAATAGTTCCAAATGAGCTCTCAAAGACTCCTATTTACTTGTTAAGAGTCAAATATGCATACTCTAAAATGTTTTCTTTGGATTCACCTAAATATTCTCTCATAAATAAAATTTAAATCAACTTGTAATTCAGCAGTTCTGCGGAATTCTTTGATGAAGAGAAACACCCAAGAACCACATGCAGAGTCACTTCATTTTAGTTGCAAGATTCTTGTTCCAGCTCACCTTCCAAAACAATTTCAGTCAAGTAGAAATGTTCTGACAATCCCCGCTTAGAATGGCAAATAATCCCTGCCTTTTCATTCATTCACTCATTACCTCTCTAAAAAGAAAATGTGCAGTTACCAGAATTTTATACAATTAGTGCTCCAAGAGTGTTTTAAATGCAAACCTATAAGAGGAAAGTTAAAAACAAATCAAAGTTAATTGTGACTGGCTGGAACAAAATACTTACATCAATATAAGGATGGCTCATCTGCTCATCATTTACCCATTACCTGGGAGATGAACACCTCCTGCTGTGCCTGATTTTTGATACAAATTTACCATTGCCTGCCTTCTCCAGACACATGCTAAGGAAACCCAGCCCTTCTCTGACTCCCTCTCTCATTATCCTTTTTGTACTTAATAACCTATGCA
This sequence comes from Orcinus orca, assembly GCF_937001465.1. NCBI lineage: Eukaryota > Metazoa > Chordata > Mammalia > Artiodactyla > Delphinidae > Orcinus > Orcinus orca. Next base: position 35,234,060 of record NC_064565.1, on the reverse strand, counting down.
CTTATTCACTTTTTTTTTTTTCTTGCTGTGTGTTCTTCTTTGCAAGAGGAGCCATGCACACAGGAAAACTAGAGAGTTGAAAAACTTTACAAAAAAGCTCAGGGTCTTCCTTGCAAAGCAGACAGGAGACCCCACATCTGTCTCTGAATTACTGACTTCTTTCAACCTGTCTCCACATTGACTATTGTGATTTTCATAAACTCCAAAAAGTATAATGTGACTCCTTTTGTAAGGCATCTTTTGGGAAAAAAAAAAAAATGCGTTGTTGTTAAGGTATTGGACTAAATGAAGAGAAATAAAGCCCTCTTATTTGAAAGTAGTGAACGTCTTTAATGGAAGGGCAGCCTTAAAACTCAACATACAGTGTCCAGAACAGCAGTTGGCTGCTGGAAACTCTGGCTTTTGAAGGACATGCACGTTCCTAGCTCTCATCAATAAAGGCTAATGTTTTAGAATAAAGACAAACTCATTCCTAACCCTCTGCTGCCTTTCTGCAAATGCCCTTCACCATAGCCGAGTATCCAAAAAATGGAATATAAAATGTATCTGCCATCGAAAGTTAATACATATCTGAATTAAATACACACACCAAATTTAAATGTCTGGATAGGATGCTTATGTTGATAGATTAACTTTTTTCTTCAGACAATTATCCAAATGAAAATCTTGCAACTATGTTATTATTTTTTATTATTAGTGATTTCCAGTGGGTGAGGGGAGACAAAAATGGTTCTGAACTAATTTTTAAAATTCTATTTGACAATTAAATGGATCAGCATATATTTACCGTCAATTATTTTTTTTTAGCTTTCTAGCTATTTTTGTTTACTTGTTTATATGGATTACCTAATATAAAAGTATAGAAATGACCACATGTGGATAGCAAATCATGGACTGAAACTACATTATTTTTTAGCCAAATACACCCAAATAGACTAAATATGCAAAGGTTAGAAATACAGTTCCTACTTTAAAATTGGAGTATAAATAAAAAATGGAAAAACCTAGAAGCACCCTGATACAGTAGGGGGAAAATAGCGCAAAGGATGACTAGAAAATTGTGATGTGTACAAAAGGGAAAAGAATAAGATTCAACTGATAGCCAGCTCTAGCCTTTCAAATGACTGTTGGCGCGTGTTCCACCTACCACTTCCTCAATGCATCCTTTTATTATTTTTTTAGGAAAGAACATTCATGACCAATAACAATGTTATAATGATAGTAAGTGTAGGACTTAAGATATGTTTTTTAAAAAGCACCTTTAACCAACATTAAAAAGTCACCAAGGGGGGGGGAGGTAATTACCTAACTCTACGTTTTATTTAGTGAAGGTTCCACTTTTTCACTCACTGCCTGCAAATCAGCATTTTTAGTGGACAAAGGGCTCAGCAGCGGCCTTATGATTGCTTCTTTTCAAATGGTAATGGCTATCCTAACTCCTCTGCCAGGTTTTTCTTACCAGAGCACAAATTGCAGTTTACAAGGCTCTGAAGGGAAAAAAATCTTAGCTGAATATCTTTTTTTTTTTTATTCGACAAACTGACATGTAAATTACCCTTTAAGTGCTCCACTCTAGGGCTCTGATCATCTCCTAATTGTCACAGTCAATTGTAGCCAACAGTCTCTTCAATCCCAAGCGCTTTGACAACAAGCACAAGGATCAAAGCAGAATCAGCTCCCTTCAATATCCTTCTGTTTAGGATGCTACAAAATGCCTGAAAAAGAAAGGTGTAAGGGCATTGCTGTAGAGGAAACTGAGAGTAGCAAGTATTAACAATAGTCATTTTCTCCATCTCTAAAATTATGCTGTAAAAGATGCCGTGATCCTTAATCACGTGCGTAGAACAAATATGTAAACCTCCCGGGCAATTAATATGCTGCTCTTAAGATTATACTAATATTCGAGCTTTACAAACAACACCATCTCTGTGGCTTAGAAAAGCTATGACACAGATATGGGAGAGCAATCATTTCACAGCAGCTGCAGCACAAAAAACTATTATCAAACATATTCTATATTTGAGCATAAATTCCAAAGCATAGTTCTTATTACTCAGTTTGGTGTCAGGATTCACAGCTCCCCCAAACTAAATAAATAGCCCATTGAAAATTCTAGAGTTTCTTTTACTTAACCTAGAAATATCCAATTGAAAATGTGCCCCCAAATAAATAAAAAATGTGACATAAAAACTAATTTCAGAAGAATACTGTTTCCCTTAGTAGGGGTAAATCTGTCTTATTGCTTTACTGGGAACAAACTAATTAAAAGTCATTACATGATCTACAAACATGAGTTCTAAATAAGATGTACTTACCAGGATCATCACTTAACAAAATACGACAATTCTTTCTAACTAGTTATCATACATCACTAACTTTCTTAAAAGATTATTAATGCTTTTCTCAAAAGATAAAAAAAATTCATCCTATCAACTATAACAATATAAATAATTTCATGGAAAGAGAAACTCTAATAATAAAATAATAAATCTGTATAAAATAACCACTTTAAAAATAACCTGAAGGTTGTCAGGAAAAAACGACAAATGGAAAGAAATCAAAGGTGCATGTGTAGAGGGAGTCCTCTACAGCTTGTCTCGTTGTACCCAGGCATTACACACATACAGCATGTAAGGTCACACAGTGATTGACAGTCTTCCTATGCTCAAGAAAAGAAATGAAGAAAAGACTCAGCAAGTACCCCAGGTTTTCGCTCAGCCGCTTTACTCAAATCCCCCTGTAGGGGTTTCCCATCCTCCCCTCAATTTCACCTTGAATTCTCAGGTTTGATTGAAGAGCTTCACAGAAGGGTCTATTACAGATTGAGGAATGATCCATTTCACATCTGAAGCTCCAAAGAGCTACTTGTGAGGAGTCTTTGAGTGCATTTATCTCACATGTGAAGCTTTCTGCAAAATCAATATGGGTATTTTTCAGTTTGACAAGTCAACATGAAATATCACATAATAATAGAAAAACAGAGTTGTACATTTAAACACACCCAATACAGTTATCTATGAGAAAGCTTATAGTTATTACTCATGTATATCCTTGAGTATGCCTAATCTAAATTCATCCTGATAGCTGGGCTAAAGTGCACAGGAAGAGAAACTGACTGGTCACCATATTTCTGGCTCCTCTGTCTTAATTAATCCAGGTTTTGCAGTGAGGGAAGAGAATGAGCAGGAATCATGACCTTTGTGTCCAATCTGAGAGTGATATGAGAAGAGCGAAGAAAATAACCAGACGTAAAAAAGAGGAAGGAAGCAGAACAAAGGAGAACTTTGTAAAGGACTTCAAACTTAACTAATTGGCAATAACTAGGCAAAATGGTCACCCAAAGTACAGCAACCAAGTCTCAAATCCCCACCACCACTGTAGCAACACTAGCAGGATAACTGACATATTTGTGTTTGGGTCTGGCAATCTTCGGGTGAATCCCAGATCTTTTACCACCTGCATAAGCTTGAGGAACATGATTTAACTTCTCTAAATCTCTGGGGTTTTTTTAAATCTCAAAATGGGATTAGTCAGAAGATTTACCTTATAAGGTTTTGTAAAGGTTAAACAAGATGATACATACAGCACCTGGCACATGGAAAACATTCAACTGTTGGTAAATACTGATGAAATTATTATTGTTTCCTTAAACCTATCCACAAGGCCCCTAGGGTTCTAATCTGGTGTCATTTCTACATATCCCTGGACACTTTCCATATTGGTTAATGTCCCCAAGTTGTAGATGACAGTCTGGTCAGAGTGCACTCACCATATTAACTCTGGTGTAGTCCTAGCAGAGGAGTGCAGCCACCCATATTCTTTTGTCTTGAAAATGGTCTTCCTCCAACCAGAAAGGGTGTCCCTATCAACGAAGAGAGAGGGAATCAGATGGGGCTTCAAGAAAGGAAAAGAACCCAGGATTAGAGACCAAATCAGCTCATCAGTACAAGCAATGAATGAGGTAAGAGATGTAGCATATGGGTTTTTTTCGTATGCCAACGTTATAATTAATACTGGAGTTATCTCTATATACTCCACCACTGGAAAGATCTTAAAAAACTCTCAGAAGCATATTGCCACCCAGATTCAGTTAAATAGCTCACCCAAACTGCATATTCCTCTCATTCTATTTTCCTGTAGCCCATCACTACCTAAGTAGTACTAATACCATCTGTACTTGATTATCTGTGCTTGGATCAACTAATTTGTAGATTGTTTGAAACACACTTTTAATTTTAGGTTAGCTCTCCCTACCACTCAGGATTAGCCAAGAGTAGGCAAAATATGTGAGTGGAGAGATGTAAGAATTCACGTTAACATCAAAATAAGAAAAACATCATTAAAACATTCGAAGTTTAAAAACTTACCCTATATTTCAAAGTCAAATAACTAAATATAAATGACTTTGTATTTAATTAATTCAAAGAACTTATATGCAATACTGTTCATTTTTTAGGTATCCTACTGTTCTCCTCCATTATTAAAATTAAGCTATCGCTTTTATTCCAAAACCAAATTAAAATATTTTATTAAGTGCTGATATAGAATTACAAGAACAAGTTGAGATAATTTCCTACTTTAAAGGATCGTTTCCTTAAAATTTTTAATTTATTTGTTTTGGACTCAAAATACATTTTTAGCAAGGGAACAAGTTTATAAATGATAATTAAATTCCCAGATTGACTCATAAAAACTTGTTTGATGTAAAACGTACCTGAAACACTCTAGAACCAAGTCTTAAGTGACTCTAGGTCATGAGGTCTATGAATTTAACCTTGTGGAGGCTAAAGGGGTATCATCAAACACAGTTTCCAAACTTTGGAACATTATCAGGCAAGAGATCTGATAGAAGATGGAACATCCATGAGTCTAAGTGATCACTATTCTCATGATCACCGTCACATCAACACCATCATCATCATTATTATCTTGCCATATTTCACCCATCATGTTAGTACATGGTAGCTATGAAGGTAGTGATGGTAGATAGCCAATGAGATGACTTGATCTCATCAGCTTGACTTTTTAAGTAAGTGGAGGAGATCTGTACCAGGGTTTCAGAACCTCACTCGTTCTTTCTTTCACTTAAACCTCTTCCATGATGTTCATTTCCCAGCCAGGACCCTGAGCATTATTTAAACACTTTCAATTAAGTAAATGAAGGCTCTGAGATAGCAGTACCCACTAAGAACACTCATGCTTGCCTCTTGTCCATACTTTCAAGTAAGCACACAGTACCCTACAGTTTGCAATTCACCTAAATGACCTAATCACAAAACATATACATACCCCACTTCAAAACTGAACTGATCGGGGTTGGGGAGGAGGAGATGGGGAGTAATTATTTAACGGGTCTAGAGTTTTGGTTTTGCAAGATGAAAAAGTTCTGGAACTCTGTTGCACAACAGTGTGAATGTGCTTAACACTACAGAACTGTACACTCAAAATGGTTAAGATGGCAAATTTTACCTTCTGTTTTGTAACCACAACTCAAAAGTTTTTAAATAAAAAAATAATGCAGAGAAATTACTTATAAAAACTAGTGCATTAATTCAATAATCAATAAATAAATATGGAACATCTTTTAAAAACTGAATTAAGGGTATCATGATTTTTAAGTGCCAGGCAGCCAGAATCCTAGTTTTCAGTTCTAATTTCTTTTCTATGAAAATACTGCCTGCAAAATTATCTATAAACTTTCAAATCCAAATGGACCAGCATGTGACTTGACATAGGAGAGAGTGCACATAAAAATGAAGGTCAAAATTAAATAAATCAATGAAACTTGGATTATAGAATTTCACTTCTCTTCTGAAAGATTCAAACAGTGATACACAAGAAAACCACCACTCCCAGGTGCTCTGTTCTGAGGCTGTAACTACCACACATTGTTACCACTTAGAATCTCAAAATTTCTCTGAATTTTCAGTGGACCAAACAAAAGTTAAAGCTCACGGAAACAAAAATACTTGAACCCAAACCAGACTAGTTTTCAGTGGTTTCTCTGTTTTTGTAACAGTAGTACCACAGTCTCTTACCACTCACTTTCTTCTGGGTTAGTTTTTTTACCATTTTTAAAGTTATGTTACAAAATAAAGAGTTTTCAGGATTCAGGGTCATAATGCTGCCTTAAAACAAGCTGAGCTAATTTACATTTACCCCACACAAAGGTAGGAGATGAAAGCTTCAAAAGAAGTAGAAAAAACGGGATTATAGAGTAGTGGGGGAAGTTCATGGAAACTAGTGTCTTTACTTTATAATCCCAACTTATACACACAGAATGAAATCAACCAAAAGCAAAAGTAGATGGCGACCTTTTTAAAGTGAGATCCCAGAGACAAAAACTAATGGACATGGTACACTGATTCAAACATTTATTAGAATTTTTTTCTCTGCATATGCACTCTACTCCAACAAACCATTGGATCACCTAATGGTTTGTTTTTAACATTTATTCTTGTAGTGTGTATAGTTTATTAGATTAGGGGTAGCAAAACCTTGAAGTCCAGTGTGAATTTGAGGTTTGTAATAGTACTTATAGTTTTAATAATAATAGTTACCCACGAGTAACATATCTTGGCACTTATATTATCTCTTTAGAACAACCATATGAGGTATCAATATTCTTCTGAGATATGAGGAAACTGAGGCTTTCAGAGATTAAGTAACTTGGTCAAAACCACACACTAAAGAATTCTGTGCTCTTAACCACAAAGCTCCCCTGCACCTTGAATTGTTAAGAGTGTAGCTTCATTTCAGTGTAGATGATTCTTCTACATTATCTATTACAAACTCTTATTTCTCTTCTTGATAAATGAGTTCCCTCTTGCTTTGGAGATCTCCTATTGCCCATTAGTTCCTGAATAGAAACCATGTCTTGGACACAGACACTTGTTTTGATTGCCTCCATGACTGAACCAAATGTGGTCATTGGCCAACAGGGTCATTGACCAGCAACAGTAGCTCCCTTTGTTCCACTGCTACCTCTCCGTGTATTTACCAAACGACTGGGTTACACACCATTTCACTACAGAGAGCAGCAACCATAATGGCATGTATTTTGAAATCCACTTGAATTCAGGACTATAATCACTAGCAATTCATGGTATACCAGAAGACCCTACTACACTTGCAAATATCATAATCACCACCAGTGAAGAATATAAAGACCAGCACAATGGACCGTTTTGTTTCCCTGCTTCAGATCTGGATCCCTTTTCCCCAGACGTTTCTTTGCCCAGGTGAATATATCCATGCCATTTCTAGGGAGGACAGAATGGGGGCACACTCTCACAGGTTACTTAGGGCCAGCCTTAGATTCCAAGAATAATAGTAAAGCCAGAACCGTAAGGATTCTCTAAGCCATGCCATAAAATTACATATGATTAAAATGTGGTTCAAAGTAAAATTTATTTGCCCAAAGTCATAAGCTAATGAGTGAAAAAGCAGAGACGTTATATTGCGAGTCCAGTGCACTTTCCACTTATGAGATTGTTTTAAACAAAAGGCTTACCATGTGTCAAATAAGGTACTAGATACTTTACAAACAGTATTTCACATAATCTTCACAACCTTCAGACAAAATAAATATTATGACTCTTCTTACAAATGAAAAAGATTAAATAATTTAGCTAAATTCACATTTCTAGAAAGTAGCAGCTGTAGGGATCAGCTATTAACACCTTACTTTTAATGTAATGGTCAAATTCCTTAAAAAAAAAATTCCAGAAGGGATTATGACACTAGACAGTGATGGACTGATGTTGAGATCAGAGGAGGAAAAGGTATGAAATTAAGGCCTGGGGAATTTTTTAAAAAACTGAAAGGTGTTACATGAACTCACTGGTCTTTATTTTTATTTCTTTATACCCTGTTGTTTTTTTTTTCTTAAAAGAATTTAAGTTGGTTTATTAAAAAAGCAAACAAACAAAATACAAAGAGACAAAAATGCACTCAATACAATAAGATAAACTAAATTTAAAATAGGTGAATAAAATGAGTCTAAGGAAAAACACAGTGAAAATAAGAGAGACAAAATTCTTGCAAGGAAGTCTTACATACTTGCCGGGGGTAGGCTGTAAATTTGAACCTGAGCCTTCAGGCAGGCTACATAAAGAGGGAAACATGACCCATTACATGAATTGCAGTCTCCCTAAAACAAAGAAGAAGCCATTTGCTCAGGAGAGACGCAATTATTCCTGGTTATGAGACCATGGAGAAATTTGTCCCTGTGCCCCTCCTCGAGAAGGCTCGGTAGAGACCAAGGAACAGTAACCTCAGCAGTGTGCTCCCAGCATGCAGTGCGAGGCACCGCATAGGGCTGTTTATTGCACCTTCCTTAGGGCAGCAACATTGCACCCAGCAGAATTCAGCCAAGGCCGTTTTGCGGGGACAGCATGCTAGCTGTCTCCGGGAAAGGTCAGAAGGAAGGAGAGGTTGGTGCCGAAGCAGAGGCACGCTGAACCACGCAGATGCGGGTCAGAAGTGCCGCACAGACACAGTTCTAGGGCTAACGCCCTCTATGCCTTTGCTGTAAGGCCCAGCCCATCGCCACCTGGGAGGCATTTAGCCCCCTTCCACTTACCTCATCCAATCTGAATAGGATTCACGCTTCCTAGCCTCTTCTGATGCAGAGGAACAGATCAAAATTTGGTGGCCTCTGCACCAGACCCAGGTCTCAAGATGCCCCAAGGGGAACGAGTGAAGCGGGCAGAGAGGACAAAGCCAGGCCAAGAGAGCCATTTTGACGGTGGTGTCCTCACAGGTTGTGCCATGTCATTGGTCAGATAGAGGCCCACTGTTCCTGAGCTTTGCAGAGGGCGTCAGGTGCCATTGGCAAACCTCTGTTAGGAGCCTTTACTCCCATTCATTTATTCACTCATTCACTGAGTCAACGAATGCTTATTAGTCATTATTATGATCTTGTGCCCAGGAAACACAGGTGGACAAGACATTCGGGGCCCCTTCCTAATGGGGCTTGTGGGTTCGCTTCTACCTAAAGACGCTTTGAATTGGGCTAACCCAGGGAAGAGCATGGAGCTGGAGAATTAATCACTAAAACTCTACATCCTGCCTTTTTTCATCAAAGGCTGTGGGAGAATGCCTTTGGAAATCTGGAGAGAGCCCCTCCCTGGGGATTAACGAAAGACTGTGGCTTTGCAACTAGTTTCAACAGTCCATGCCTTCAGTTGCCTCATCTATCAAGAATGAAACTAATACTTGCAACAAATACTTCATAGCGTTCTGTGAAAGGAAAAAAGAGTAAGGTGCGAAAGCTAAAAGCACTGTAGAAATATGACATCCAAAACGTGTGCACATTGATAAAATGAAACTTACATAAGTACACCTGAGTGTCTGTCACAGCTAGAAGCATGTGTTAAGAATACAAGATACTGAAATAAAAAATGAGTAATTTATTCTATCTAAATACTAGACAACTATATTAATTAACAAAATTTAATGGCCTGCACTGAAGGACTCACTGAATTACAAATATAGCCCTTCTAGGATGTTAAAAACATAATTAAGAGCAGTCTGGAATGGAAGCACCCGGGCACTCTTATCTGTTGATGTGCAAACAGTGTGGTTATGTAAGGAATAAAACATACTTTAAAATAGTCATTTCACATTATCAGGCAAAGCTCAGAGCATGCTAAGAAATAACTCTACTTCAGAGAGAGCTGTACATTCACTGACAACTCCTCTAACTGAAACTGGAGTTGTCATCTCCCTTCCCCAACACACAAGCTATGCCAAAGGAGTATGGTCAACTAGAAAACAATGAGCATTTGTCCTGGCTGTACAGATTAAACCAATTTTAAGCATTTTAACATAAAAGCACACATCACAAGATGCACTGCACAGCATTATTTACACGAGGTCAAATTCTCACCTTCTCCTCATCCAGGTTGGCTATCAAGTAGAATATACTTAAGGATTAGATCCATCGCATCTGTCTGCATGCCATAAAATATTTCATTGAAAGCAAGGGGCTCATTGGATACTTTACTTTATAAGGAAATACTGCTAGGCATCTATGTAATGTTCTCTTAGCACCCTTTAAAATATACCTAACCTCATACTTTTTCCCATTCAGTCTCCCAGATTTGAGGCTGCTTAAATGCTCTGCAGACCCCATGTACCATTACTTCTAGAGAGCAATTATATCAAACGGATTAAAATATACTCACGTTCCACATTAAGTAAAATCATTTTGCTGTAAAAATTTTGAAGCAATGTTTATCATTTGATTTCAAGGAATCTTTATAATTTTGTTTCTCAAGTGATACGCCAAATTTATAATCAACTATTTTCAACCCATCATCAAGCACATAGAAGAAGGCTTGCAGAGTGAAAATGTTTAACCTAAAAACTGTTTTCAAATGTAATGATATTTTGACGATACTCTTTTCGAAGCTGACATAACGCTGCATTTTGCTTGTATTTATTAGTCTGGATTTTGTATTTCTTATAATTTGCAACCAATATAATTGTGATCAAGCCTTAAATATTTTCCTAGGCCCATGAAACTTGTAAGCTCTGGAGTGCCTTCAGTTCCTAATGAATGAGATGGCCCCACCCATATCAGCCCCAGATACCATCTGCACCAGAAACCTAGCACAGAAGTCCCTGGAGCCTGAGCCACCAACCCCCAACCCAAGGGTTGGGCACTGTGCAATGCTGACTGGCCTTCTCTGGTTGGAATCTGGCACTGGCCGGTCCTCTGACAAGCAGTCCACATGTGGTGGAAGGGGTACCTTCTCTGAGCACTCAGAACTCCTCAGTGTCTGGTGGCTACACTTGGCTCCTTGCTTGAAGCTTTTTTTTTACATCTTTCAAATAAAATCCTCTCTTGAGGTTCAGCTGAACGTTAGAAAGAATAATATATAACTGACCACATTCCCTCTCACCCACAAAAAAAATAAAAACACTCAGTGGAAAAACCCTTCAGAAATAGACAACATGCGTACCTCTTAACATCTCCAGAATATTCCATCTTCAGAGGCTTCTTGAAGGCAACCACTGCAGCTAATAGCCCTGGCTCTCCACAAGTAGTGAATTGTGCTGGAGCCAGAAGTCTCCCAGCCCACTACTGCCAATATGACAGCTCCATATCCTTTATACTGTACTGCTTTAAAGGAAAAATATCTGAGGAAAAAATGGAAACTGTGTAGGTAAATACGGCATATTGTTATCATTTTAAAATTCCAGGGAGATTCTTCAATATTTACAATTTTGATTTCCTTGCAGATGTTCTAAAACAATGGCACTGTTAAACCTTAAAATTAATACCTTATTATGTTTTTTATAAGCATCTCCCTAATTCCTTCTTTCTCTTTATTCATTTGATATTAGTTGAGCACCTTCTCTGTGCCAGGCACCGTGCTGAGCCCTGGTGAATACAGCAGGAGTCGTCCCTGGGAATAAAGAAGGTAGCCATTGCAACCCATTGTGGTGTGTTATGTAAGTGCTTCTGCATGGCTAATTGAAACCTGTCTTACTAAAATTCAATCCCATTTCTCCTTGTTCTGCCCACGGAGTAGGTAAACAACAGCCAACAACAGCCAACATCCTCTCTAACGTCGCCTTCCTGATACTTAAAACGCTCAAGTTTCTTTTTTCCTGTTCAAAATAAACATATTTTTTCCACAAAGAAAAGAAGACTACAGTTGATGTGTGCAGCAAGCCAATATAACTCCTTTGCTGTGTCATCACATTGTCATTGATATGAAAATATAGAATATGAGTTTTCAGTCACATTGAAGGGATAAAGGAAAATAAAGTCCCATGTGATCAACCAGTTTCTAACGCATTAATCTATACACTATTCCTGATAATGCCATTCTAAGAAAATGCATTATAGTGGAACAAAAATTTTGCATCATTGCACTAGCTGAGAAAAAAATAACTAATAGGTCTCTATCCCTTATGACTCATATCAGACAACCCTGCCCCCAAAGAAATAAAGACACATTGTCACTGAACCACATTATTGTCCCTTAAGAAGACTATAAAATGAGTACCTCATTCATTCATTGACATTGAACTTGTGCCAAAACTATTAAGAGCATGTATTAATAGATATCCCTAACGTGTAGGAAAGAATACAGAATAAAACACAAAATGAAATTAGTATTCACTTTTAATTTGTCTTTTATAAATGATTAAGTAAAGCATATGAAGGAAATAAAAGGGCAATAAATAGCCTTTTATCACAAACTAGGGGATTTCTCTTCCTCCGGGCTTGATCACAACCAGTTTAGAAATATGCATAACCGCCTATGGTCAATATCATATCACTGCCAGATCACACATTCAACAGATAACCACTATTATTATAAAAGCGACTTCCTTGACCTCCTATTTTGGTCTGGCTAGGAATTCCTGTACTTTCCCAGATCAGTTGTCACACAGTACAAATCTTGTGCTGTGCATGTCAATTTGTACCAGTACAAGTGACCGGTGCCTTACAGAGCTTACGCTAAAACACACTTCTATGCATATGCATAGCACGAGTTCAAGAAATATGATCATACTTGTTCTTGCAGTGCTTCTTCAAATCTGAAGTCTATGTGTGTTTTGCTATTATAGCTAAGGTACAGTGTGTGTTATTTGGCAGCTGAATTTGACATGAAAATATAAAAGGTTTGGGCAACCACATATTTGGAAATAGAAATCTTTCCTGAAAACATGGCTTTGGTTTTTAAACACAGCTAAATTTCTGGAAACTTCAATTTGTTAAAGACAGCCAAGACTTCAATCATATTTAACATATTCCTGGGGTTTACATATAGTGTTTCAAAGTAATAAACAACATCTTGTTTGGAGTAGCACGAAGAAAATGAGGCAAGCACTTCTTTAGAGTAAAAGCTCTACTTTTAAAAATAGTTTGGAGACTCATTCTTATGTTGGTGAAATCATAAAACACTATTCAGCAAACAAAACATGATGAGCTCAATTCAAGTTGGTAAACATTTTTAGCTGGCTTCATTTGTAGTAAGAATTTTAATGTAACGATAACTTCAAGAATGCATCCCTTATAATGGAAACTTGAGGGCCAAAACTTTTTTTTTAATTGTTAATAAGAACAATGGTGTCAACTTTGCACTGGAAAATCTGAAGAGATGTGATGACAACAGTAAATTGATTGTTTGAACAATTTTAAAAATCACATTACCATGCACTAAAATGCATCTGCATTTACTCATGAGCACTCTCACTGCAGTGACCAAAAAGCCCCCAGGCCTGATTCAGTAGCAGAAAATAGACTCCTTCCATAAGGTAGGATATATATACCTTACTTCCAGCACATAAAACTTGCAATAAAGCTGTAAATACTTCACATGCTTTTTCCTCATTGGTCTAAGGATAATAGTGATGTCTAAAAACCCTTAAGTCACTTAGTAAGAATAACAAGCACTTTTCAACAAGCAAGACATGACGAGCCAAAATAATACCATCCAAAGAAAGGAAGGCATAAGGAGCTTTCTCTATACTCTTTATAAGTCAGATCAAATTTCACTTAACCATGCTTTTTCCCTACACAGTGAACGGAACATTTGTTATAAGGATAACTACAGATTCACATCCAGATAATCTATGGCAAACCAACTGATAAACATACAAACATCTTGCCCTGTGGCCAATAGTCCTTTATTTTGCCTGCATGTTATTCCTAATTTTTTAGATAATAAATATTTTATTTCTTGTGGTTGATAGGTAAACCATGGGAACTCATTTAAAAGTTTACAAGTCGGTGACATGTTATGCCCCTTTCTCACCACCCGTACTCAAGACCACTATTGGAGTGGACCTCAAGAGTACAAAGACCTTAGATCTGAGTTCGCCTGGGGCAGTGCTGATTTGCAGCTCTTTACCTGGAGTAATTATTAGTAACACAACCTTTCAGTCTCAGAAGTATCCCAGTTTGGATGATAAACTATACGGCCACCCTTCTTATAAGATAATGGATGCCATCTACTTGATAGGACTTCTGGGTACCAAGCATGTTTGCCTCGAGTATTTCCCCTAAACCAGACAGCACATAGTCGGAATTCTGCCAGCTACACTACAAATTCCTTGAGTCCTGAGATTGGGTTTTTATTTAACTGTGTGCAGCTAGTATGGTGTCAGTGCTAGTACAGTACAAATGCTAAATAAATGTTTTTTTGGATGAATGAAGAGTCATTCCTTTAGACAAAACATTGCCTGCTTTGGATATTCTCTTTTAAAATTCCTAGAAGGAGAAGCACATGTATAAAATTGATAATGACCTTCAAAATCTGACCCCTTATCACCACCTCTACTGCTACTACTCTGGTCCAAGCTACTATCATCTCTTGTGTAGATTAATGCAACATCCTCCTCTCTGGTCTCTCTGTTTCTATTATTGCTTCCCTGGGGTATATTCTCAACACAGCAGCAAGTGACCTTGTTAAAGCTAAATCAGATGGTGTTACTCCTCATCTGACCCTGAGTAAAAGCTAGTCATTACAATAACCTACGAGGAGCGTTGTCAGATCTAGCAAATAAAAATATAAGGGCCCAGTTTAATGAATAATGTTTCGTACAAGCATGTTTCATACAATATTTGGGACATACTTGTACTTTTAAAAAGTATGTGTTGTTTAACTGAAATTAAATTAAATTAAAATTTAATGGAGCATCTATATTTTATCTGGCAAATCTTCCAAGGATTTACCTGACTGGGCATATGTGTGCGCGTGCACACACACACACACCCCTACCTCAGCCCTCCTCTCCTGTTATCCTTCCTTTCCCTGGACGCCAGCCCAATGGCACTGACACTGACGCCAGGCATACTTCTGCCTTGGGGCTTTGTGCTGGTTGTTTCCTGTCTAGAAATTTCTTTCCTTGGATACTGCTACCACTCACTACCTCACTTTCTTCAAAACTGTCTGCACCTTCTTAGGGAAGCTTTTCCTAGCCACCCTATCTAAAACCCAATCCCTTCCCAATTCCTATCTTCCTTCTGCACTTTGGTTTTTCCATTACTCTTATCATTTCCTAACATATTCTATATTTTACTCATTTATTTTGTACGTAAGCTCCTTGAGAGGAGGAATTTTTGTCTATTGTT
Organism: Orcinus orca; assembly: GCF_937001465.1. Classification (NCBI taxonomy): domain Eukaryota; kingdom Metazoa; phylum Chordata; class Mammalia; order Artiodactyla; family Delphinidae; genus Orcinus; species Orcinus orca. The sequence continues at coordinate 35,218,960 of NC_064565.1, read as the reverse complement.
CCCTCTGTTGTATCTCTAATTCCTAGAGTGGGCTCTGGCACAGATGAGGCCACATAAAAATTATCAGATTAATGAATGGTCATCCATAGCAGTAGTAGTCATATTATTATTGCTATCAATTTAAATTCTATATTGTCTGCAAAAGATTTGAATAGACATTTCGCCACAGGAGAAATACAAATGGCCAAAAAGCACGTAAAAACATACTCAACGTAACTAAATATTAGGAGAATACAAAGTGAAACCACAATGAGATTCCACTTCAACCCCTTTAGGCTAGATACTGTCAAAAAAAGAGAAAATAACAAGCGTTGAAGAGGTTGTGGAGAGATTGGAACACTTGTGCACCACTAGTGGGAATGTAAAATGGTGCAGTCACTATGGAAAACAGCATGTCAGTTCCTCAAAACATTAAAAATAGAATTTCCATGTGATCCAGCAATTTCACTTCTGGGTGTGTATGCCCAAAAGAATTGAAAGCAGGGTCTTGAAGAGATATTTATACACCCAAGTTCATAGCAGCATTAGTCATAATAGCCAAATGGTGGAGGCAACCCAAGTGTTCAGGGATGAATGAGTGACGAACAAAATGTGGTCTATATGTACTTACAATGGAATATTAGTCAGCCTTAAAAACGAAGGAGATTCTGACACATACTATGACATGGATGAACCTTGAAGACATTATTCCAAGTGCAATAGGCCAGTCACAAAAAGACAAACACTGTAAGATCCCACTTATATGAGGTGCCTTGACTAGTCAAATTCACAAAGACAGAAAGTAGAATGGTAGTTCCCAGGGCCAGGGGTAGGGGAGAATGGGAAGTTGTAGTTTAATGGGTATCTAGTTTCAGTTTTGCAAGAAGAAAAGAGTTCAGTAGATTGGTTGCACAACAATGTGAATGTATTTAACACTCCTGAACTATGTACTTAAAAACGGTTAAGGGCTTCCCTGGTGGCGCAGGGGTTGAGAGTCCACCTGCCGATGCAGGGGACACGGGTTCGTGCCCCGGTCCGGGAGGATCCCACATGCCACGGAGCGGCTGGGCCCGTGAGCCATGGCCACTGAGCCTGCGCGTCCGGAGCCTGTGCTCCGCAACGGGAGAGGCCACAACAGTGAGAGGCCCGCGTACCGCAAAAAAACAAAACAAAACAAAAAAAAACTGTTAAGATAGTTGATTTTATGTTATGGGTACTTTACCATCAGTAAGTATTTTTAAAAATTGAAATAGGTAAATAAATAAATAAATAAGTCAGTGTAGTCTGAATCAGGACCAGGCATTTTATCGTTGAATCTTGACAGCAACACAGGCCATGAGTGATGTTATGCCCATGTCACAGACAGAGCAGGTAAAACCAAAAACCTCAGAATTCAGCAAAGATCATACTCCTGGTAAGTGGAGGGCTTGGGAGAGTGATGACTTCAAACCTGTGCTCTGTCCAGGAGCACACTCTGCTTCTCAGGCTAATGTTAATACCCCACTGAAAATCCCTGTGGTTTATTCTAGGGAGTCCAAACAGCATTCGTCATCATCCAATCACTCATATATGGGTTTGTCTTCATTTAACACCCATTGATTCAGAACTAACTAGATGCTGGGTTACAAAGACAAGGTCCCTGCCTCGCATGGTTTACATAGTCCAGCAGAGAGAAACAAGACATGAAAACAAAGGCCCTGGCATGTAACCGGAAATGTAATAGGTTTACAGCCTTCAGTTGGAGCCCAAAGGCAGAAAGGAGAATGCCCTAGTTAAGAAAAGGACAAAGGCAAGCTCTACCTTCTATGCAGTTTTACCCAAGACCAACTCTGAAGGATTCAAAGGAGCCAAAGAAGTGCTCCTGGAATGTCTGCAGTGATGACCGCCCTTCCTTTACCCTTTCATCCTTGCCTCCCAGACTTGGTCATTATGAAAATACCCCCATTTTTAGTAGAGGATGGGAGCATCAAAGAGCCAATATTAAATATGTTTTTAAAAGAAGTTTCTGATCTAAAAGAGGGAAGGGTCTGTAAGAATCTCCAACCCTCCACTTAGAGAAAAAGATGGTATGAAGTATTAAGTATTTGACTAAATATCTCACCCCATGGTCTCACAATGGGCAAATATAAGGAGAAAAAAGTCAATATTTTAAAACTATTTGCCTGACTGATTAACAGCTTACAGACTCTGACTCTCAAAATCCTTATAAAAAAAGAAAAAAAATGAAGATATTTTACAGTATTTTCCTGAGGAATAAATCTTTATATGTTCCCTATGCAAGCAGAAAGCAATAAGATACAGTAATTTTGGTAATAAACCTCAAGATAAGACTTTGAAAAATTAAAAAGGAAGTATCTATGGAGTCACCTCTAGATATGCCTAGGAGAACTTTGAAAGTATACACACCAAGGAGTGTAAGACCTTGGAAGGATAAGGAAGTCTTTTCAGCTCTTATTTTATATAATTTTATGAATATATGATGTGCTTTTGGCATTTTTCAAATAAAAAAAGAAAGCCGGACAAGGCTAATATTAAATGCTTTCATATATGGACATTTCAGTATAAAAGAAGGAAGTCCATCGTCAGTGACTATGTTGATTTACATAACAGACAACTTTATCCATCGTTAACAGGAAGTACTACAGCACAGTGGTTAGAAATGGGGGTTTTAAAGTCAGACAGACTTTGGTTTGAATTTAAGCCTCATTCTCACTAGCTGTGAGACTGAAAAATTATGATTTACTCACTCTAAACTTATGTTCCTATCTGTAAAATGGGGATAATTATACCAATCTTTCAGATTTGTTGTTAAGATTTTAGAAGTTAACACATCTGATACATACCAAGGCCTCGGTTAAATACAATTATTAGAAGATTTCAGTTAACAAAAGAGACCAGGTGACTACAGTATCAGCACTAAATTAGCTGAATGTGGATATAAAAGAACAGGAACAACAAACTGATAACAGACTGCAAGGAAAGCCTGGATTTGATAATAAAGCAGATTAATTACTCACATATTGATTAGGATAATAATGACACTAAATGTGTATCCTGTTTCTAAAGGCATCGTGTGCTTGCTCGCTCTTCTAGTTTCCTAAATAGTCCGCAAACTGAAGAAACTGATCTTGAGACTTAACCATGTATGATTAAAAATAATAGATGATATTGAAAGCATCTGGTTCAGCAAATGCTCTCAGCACTGAAAAGTCAAGGTACTGATGTTGCTTTTTAAGATAATATAAAGTGCCCGAAAAATGCTGATTGAATTTCTGAAAGGTAAACTGCTTAACAGAGAGGAATGAGGAGTTAGTTTTTAAAGAGTTAAAGGAAATGCAGATGAAATTTATCACAGTTAAGTACCAAACCAAGACATGAAAAAACAAAAGGTGATACAAACAAAAGTGGTTGCCCAGAGATTTTAAAAGCAAGCTGTTTGGACAGTTAGTGGAAATCTTTATGTTTACATAATAAAATCACATAAAATAAACAGAAATAACAAGGTTATGCTAAAAGGAAAATGGCAGGCAATGAACATGAAATCTACAAAATATTTCAAATAATCCTAAACATCTTTCTATAAATGTTAAACTTAGCCTCCTCATTAAAGAAAAAAAATTTCTTTGAAGTCAGGGTTGGGTGGGGACAGGGATTTAACAATGGAGAGGCATAGATTTGTCTTGCTGTCTCAGCAAATATTGTCATAAAACAATTTTGCCTTCCAACTTTATAAAAGAGAGCATGTGAGCGGTGTACACATACCAGAAGAAATAATTGTGGGCAGAGAAGTAAAGTTGGCACACTGGCCTTTTACCCCTCTCCTTCCGTTACAGGGATCTAATCATATCTGGGACACATATGCAAAGTTGGCGGACAGGGTAGATATTGACAGGGTAGGAAGCCAACCTTGCAGTGAAATGAGGAGGGTCCTGTCTCCTCCAAGAAAGCTGCACCCACAAACCAGCCAAAGAACAACTTTGTCTTACAGATAAGCAAAGCCAAGGCACTATTTCCAGAGTGTCACTTATGCTACCTGGGAGGAGGGAGAACACTCTAGATGTGTAGATTCTCCTGACCCCGTTTTCTCCTGCTTGTCCATTAGCGCAGATTAGTTTACTCTTCACATTGCCCCCTAGACACTAGGCAGAGAGAGCAAGTGGACTGAAGCAGAAACAAGCCTCAGATGAGAATGGGAAGTGGGCTAGGGGTAGAGCATGGTAGAGCAATAGCGTAAGGTATCAGGCCAGAAAAAAACAGGCTCTGATGGACATACGGCATCCATATTTTCCAAACCCAAACTCATGACACATAGCTTGACAAGTATGATTTTACTTATGGGAACAACAGGACAGAATATTTACAACCCAGGGTTGCCCTGGAAAATCTAGGATATATAAACACCACATCCATAAAGGCATTGAAAGTGGGAAGGCTAACATAACCTACTTGAGAATTCTGCACATGCTGGTCAGCACATGTAAAAGCAAGTTTGTTAAGTCACCCCAGTCTCTATTTATTTCGATCACAGACATATTACATATTTTAGACACATTTAGGATCTCTATTCTAAAGACTTGCCGTAAGAATAGCAGGTGGTATCTGAATGAAATAGATTTTTACAGTTGAGTAGAAAAGTGTGCATAACATCAGATTAGGTTATTTGCCAAGATCGCCAAACTTGTCTGCCCAGGCCTCGCAAGGCTACTAAACTTACCCATATAACCATGTAACGAAAGAGAGGTAATATTCTCAGAAAACCTGTGCACTCTGGCACACAACTTTCAGATTAGGCTCCACAAGTTTTCAGAAAGAAAATTAATTCAAATTTGTGCCACTTTTTTCTTGCCTTACATCCATTTAATTACTTGCATGTGAGAGTCATTGTTTCTTATATGACCACCCCCTCCCCCAAATACTTTAGTGAAAGCTTCTTGTAGAAAGAAAAACAAAGGTCAGTAACCTAATATCCCCAAGCAACTCTACAACAACAAACCAGGAAGGGAAAAAAGTGAAGAAATGCTCTGAATGGGGAAAAGATCTTTGTCTGTTTACTCTTTCAACAGTGAATAAAAGTTATGATTTTGCCAATAACTATGGATTGATAGTGTGCCCAATTTTTAAAGAATATATAAGGACAGCCCATAAAATATGAGAGGAATGTTCTGTGTGAGGTCAGAAGCTTTTTGAAAACTAGAAATGTATCAAATACAACGTATCACCTTTGTCATGGCACCATAAATACTTGAAGTGGGGAAATGCCTGGGGATTATCTAAGAAAGGGAAAGCGCTTCTCTTGCACATGGGGAAACTGAGGCACAGCAGCATGTCCAAGGTTACCCAGCCAGCTGTAACGGAGTCAAGGCAAAACCCCAGCTCCTGCAGGGTTTACGGATGAGCTTACTCATCTGTAAAATGAGGGTGCCGAACTTCGAGGTCAATGCCAACCACAACATCCTGCAATGCTGTATTGATTGATTGCTTTGTAATCTACTTATTTGTATTTTGGCTCTTAAATAAAGGTAAGGCTGCCAGGTCTGACATATTTCTAGCCCTTAGAAAGCTGACCTGACAGTAAAGCCCTTCCAAAACATTTATAGAGACAATGTTCAGAACAAGTCGCAGAATTTAATAAGGTAACATATTTTGAAGCACGGGGCAGTTACAGGCAGCCAACCTGAGTGGATGCAGGCGAGGGAGGTATTATTTTTTTTAATTTTCAAGATGTCACTGACAAGGGAGACATATGCCAAATGGTAACACAGGTCTCTATTGAACTAAAACAAAACAAACAAACAAAAAAACCTTGAAAAAGGCATGAAGAGAAATGAGGAGCATGACACAAAAAGAATGGGTGAAATATCAGAATAGGATATTGAGAATTTTAATCAATACATTGATTAAAATTATTTGAAGTTTAAAGTCATATGATGCATCTTCTTTTCCACTTATACCTGCCTCCAAAACATGACCATGTAGAGGATTTCCAATATTTAATAACCTACTATAAATCCTGGAAAGATACTCTGAAATCAGAGTATATAAATCAGTATAAAATCAGAGTACATTTCTTTAAAATCTTCTCTACTTGTTATAATGTTTCTTATTTATCTTTACCATGAATTCTTACCAGTATTTCACATAGCTCTAAGGTAGAATTTATGCAATAAAAGAAAAAATGACTATGTAGCATAAATATTGAATGGATGGATGGATGACCAAATTGTTAAAAGCAGGAGTAGCCAATTAGTTACTATCTAAAAAAAACTGTCAATCAGATGTACTATACTTTACATATATCATAGGTAAGATGATTTAAAACACAGTAAGTCAGCGAACAGAAGATTTTTAGGGTTACAGAGTACTTTTTTCTATACATAGATTTAGCCAAATATTGACACCACTAAAATCATGATTGGAGGCAATTAAGAAAACCAAGAATACTTGGAAAAATTTGTTGGGAATTCTGGTTGCCTGGTTACCTGACTGACTTCCCATCCCGTCAGATAACCAGGTAAACTTTCAGATCTTTGATGCATTTTTCCCTACATTGATAGAAGTACAAACACTTTACACTTAGACCTGGTTTTGAGCTCATCGCTTATTAGCTGGTGTTTGATCTTGGACAAATTACTTAACTTTTCAGTGACTATTTCACTTGTCCGTAACAATAATAATGTTTGAGTCACTAGATTCTTAAAATGATTAAATTAGATAGTAGCTCAAAAATAGCCGTCATGGTATATGGTACACAGGAAGCATCCAATGAGTGGAGGTAGTCATAGTTGTAGTAATAAGAGTAATAATGGTCCCTATTGTCTTTTTTTTTTTTTCTATTGTGGCACGTTGTTGTGAAATCAACACAGGTTTTGGATTCAGAGAGCATCGGGTTTGAAGCCAGGCTCTATGCTTGGTGACTGGGTGACAAGATATCTCCTCTTGTTTAATTTCTCCTTCTGTAAAATGAAGACCATAACACCTTATTCTTACTAATCTTATAAAAATTAAATGAGATAGTATGTTAGCACTATGCAGTAGTACCTGGCACAACAGTAGTAATCATAAAGAAATGTCACTTCCCAACACTTCTCATCCCCACAATTCCCTCATTCCTTTATTCATTCATTCACAAGCATTACCGAGCCCTGCAAATACAAAAGGAATAAGACTGCCAGTCCTGGTTTCAAGAAGAGGGTAAAGGGGCAAAGAAAGAGATTATAGGATGTAGTGGCAAATAATTTAAGGGAGGTGTAAACCGCTGCTTGAGAGCACAAACGAGAAAAGCCTAAAGCTTTCTTTAAAAGTCTTAAAACGATAATAAAAATTAGGCCACGTAACACACACTAGAAAGGCTACAACGAAACAGCAACAATAGAAAATAGCACATGTGGAGGAGCTTCAAGATGGCATAAGAGTAAGACGCGGAGATCACCTTCCTCCCCACAGATACATCAGAAATACATCTACATGTGGAACACCTCCTACAGAACACCTACTGAATGCTGGCAGAAGACCTCAGACCTCCCAAAAGGCAAGAAACTCCCCACGTAACTGGGTAGGGCAAAACAAAAAAGAAATAACAGAGACAAAAGAATAGGGATGGGACCTGCACCAGTGGGAGGGAGCTGTGAAGGAGGAAAGGATTCCACACACTAGGAAGCCCCTTTGCGGGTGGAGAAGCGGGGTGGCAGAGGCGGGAAGCTTCGGAGCCACGGAGGAGAGCGCAGCCACAGGGGTGCGGAGGGCAAAGCTGTGAGATTCCCACACGGAGGATCCAACCAGAACTCCCCAGCCCCAGAGGCTTGTCTGCTCACCCGCCGGGGCAGGCGGGGCTGGGAGCTGAGGCTCGGCTTCGGTCAGATCCCAGGGAGAGGACTGGGGTTGGCGGCTTGAACACAGCCTGAAGGGGGCTAGTGCGCCACGGCTAGCCAGGAGGGAGTCCGGGAAAAGTCTGGACTTGCCGAAGAGGCAAGAGACTTTTTCTTGCCTCTTTGTTTCCTGGTATGCGATGAGAGAGGATTAAGAGAGCTGCTTAAAGGAGCTCCAGAGACGGGTGCGAGCCGCGGCTATCAGCACGGACCCCAGAGACGGGCATGAGACGCTAAGGCTGTGGCTGCCGCCACCAAGAAGCCTGTGTGCAAGCACAGGTCAGTATCCACACCGCCCCTCCCGGGAGCCTGTGCAGCCCGCCACTGCCAGGGTCCCGAGATCCAGGGACAACTTCCCTGGGAGAACGCATGGCGCGCCTCAGGCTGGTGCAACGTCACACTGGCCTCTGTCGCTGCAGGCTCGCCCCGCATTCTGTGCCCCTCCCTCCCCCCGGCCTGAGTAAGCCAGAGGCCCCAAATCAGCTGCTCCTTTAACCCCGTCCTATCTGAGCGAACAGACGCCCTCAGGCAACCTACACGCGGAGGCGGGTCCAAATCAAAAGCTGAAGCCCAGGAGCTGTGCCAACAAACAAGAGAAAGGGAAATTTCTCCCAGCAGCCTCAGAAGCAGCGGATTAAATCTCCACAATCAACTTGATGTACCCTGCATCTGTGGAATACCTGAATAGACAACGAATCATCCCAAATTGAGGAGGTGGACTTTGGGAGCAAAGATATATTTTTTCCCCCTTTTCTCTTTCTATGAGTGTATATGTATGTGCTTCTCTCTGGGATTTTTGTCTGTATAGCTTTGCTCTTACCATTTGTCCTAGGGTTCTGTCCGTCCGTTTTTTGTTGTTGTTGTTGTTTTTACTTTTTAAAATTTTTTTCTTAATAATTATTTTTTATACTTTATTTTATTTAACTTTATTTTATTTTATCTTCTTCCTTCCTTCCTTTCTTTCTTTCTTTCATCCTTTCTTTCTTTCTTCCTATTTTTTCTCCCTTTTATTCTGAGCCATGTGGATGAAAGGCTCTTGATACTCCAGCCAGGAGTCAGTACTGTGCCTCTGAGGTGGGAGACCCAACTTCAAGACACTGGTCCACAAGAGACCTCCCAGCTCCACATAATATCAAACGGTAAAAATCTCCCCGGAGATCTCCATCACAACGCCAAGACCCAGCTTCACTCAACAACCAGCAAGCTACAGTACTGGACACCCTATGCCAAACAACTAGCAAGACAGGAACACAACCCCATCCATTAGCAGAGAGGATGCCTAAAATCATAATAAGGCCACAGACACCCCAAAACACACCACCAGACATGGACTTGCCCACCAGAAAGACAAGATCCAGCCTCATCCACCAGAACACAGGCACTAGTCCTCTCCACCAGGAAGCCTACACAGCCCACTGAACCAACATTAGCCACTGGGGGCAGACACCAAAAACAATGGGAACTATGAACCTGCAGCCTGCAAAAAGGAGACCCCAAACACAGTAAGTTAAGCAAAATGAGAAGACAGAAAAACACACAGCAGATGAAGGAGCAAGGTAAAACCCACCAGACCAAACAAATGAAGAGGAAATAGGCAGTCTACCTGAAAAAGAATTCAGAATAATGATAGTAAAGATGATCCAAAATCTTGGATATAGAAGAGAGAAAATACAAGAAACGTTTAACAAGGACCTAGAAGAACTAAAGAGCAAACAAACAATGATGAACAACAAAATAAATGAAATGAAAAATTCTCTAGAAGGGATCAATAGCACAATAACTGAGGCAGAAGAACGGATAAAAGACCTGGAAGATAAAATAGGAGAAATAACTACTGCAGAGCAGAATAAAGAAAAAAGAATGAAAAGAACTAAGGACAGTCTCAGAGACCTCTGGGACAGCATTAAATGCACCAACGTTCGAATTATAGGGGTTCCAGAAGAAGAAGAGAAAAAGAAAGGGGCTGAGAAAATATTTGAAGAGATTATAGTTGAAAACTTCCCTAATATGGGAAAGGAAATAGTTAATCAAGTCCAGGAAGCACAGAGTCCCATACAGGATAAATCCAAGGAGAAACACACCAAGAAACATATTAATCAAACTATCAAAAATTAAATACAAAGAAAACATATAAAAGCAGCAAGGGAAAAACAAAAAATAACACACAAGGGAATCCCCATAAGGATAACAGCTGATCTTTCAGCAGAAACTCTGCTAGCCAGAAGGGAGTGGCAAGACATATTTAAAGTGATGAAGGAGAAAAACCTACAACCAAGATTACTCTACCCAGCAAGGATTTCATTCAGATTTGATGGAGGAATTAAAATCTTTACAGATAAGCAAAAGCTAAGAGAATTCAGCACCACCAAACCAGCTTTAAAACAAAGGATAAAGGAACTTCTCTAGGCAGGAAACACAAGAGAAGGAAAAGACCTACAATAACAAACCCAAAACAATTAAGAAAATGGGAATAGGAACATACATATCGATAATTACCTTAAATGTAAATGGATTAAATGCTCCAACCAAAATACATAGACTAGCTGAATGGATACAAAACCAAGACCCGTATATATGCTGTCTACAAGAGAACCACTTCAGACCTAGGGACACATACAGACTGAAAGTGAGGGGATGGAAAAAGATATTCCATGCAAATGGAAATCAAAAGAAAGCTGGAGTAGCAATTCTCATATCAGACAAAAGAGACTTTAAAATAAAGACTATTATAAGAGACAAAGAATGATGATACATAATGATCAATGATTGTGATCATACATAATGATTATGATGATACATATCAATGATTATGATCATACAGTGATCATACATAATGATCAATGGATTGATCCAAGAAGAAGATATAATAATTGTAAATATTTTTGCACCCAATATAGGAGCACCTCAATACATAAGGCAAATACTAACAGCCATAAAAGGGGAAATCGACAGTAACACAATCATAGTAGGGGACTTTAACACCTCACTTTCACCAATGGACAGATCATCCTAAATGAAAATAAATAAGGAAACACAAGCTTTAATTGATACATTAAACAAGATGGACTTAATTGACATTTATAGGACATTCCATCCAAAAACAACAGAATACACATTCTTCTGAAGTGCTCATGGAACATTCTCCAGGAGAGATCATATCTTGGGTCACAAATCAAGCCTTGGTAAATTGAAGAAAATTGAAATCGTATCAAGTATCTTTTCCGACCACAACGCTATGAGACTAGATATCAATTACAGGAAAAAACCTGTGAAAAATACAAACACATGGAGGCTAAACAATACACTACTTAATATCCAAGAGATCACTGAAGAAATCAAAGAAGAAATCAAAAAATTCCTAGGAAAAAATGACAATCAAAACATGACGACCCAAAACCTATGGGATGCAGCAAAAGCAGTTCTAAAAGGGAAGTTTATAGCAATACAATCCTACCTTAAGAAACAAGAAACATCTCAAATAAACAACCTAACCTTACACCTAAAGCAATAAGAGAAAGAAGAACATAAAATCCCCCAAAGTTAGCAGAAGGAAAGAAATCATAAAGAGCAGATCAGAAATAAATGAAAAAGAAATGAAGGAAATGATAGCAAACATCAATAAAAGTAAAAGCTGGTTCTTTGAGAAGATAAACAAAATTGATAAACTGTTAGCCAGACTCATCAAGAAAAAAGGAGAAGGCTCAAATCAATGGAATTAGAAATGAAAAAGGAGAAGGAACAACTGACACTGCAGAAATACAAAGTATCATGAGAGATTACCACAAGCAACTCTATGCCAATAAAATGGACAACCTGGAAGAAATGGACAAATTCTTAGAAAAGTGCAACCTTCCGAGACTGAACCAGAAAGAAATAGAAAATATGAACAGACCAATCACAAGCACTGAAATTGAAACTGTCATTAAAAATCTTCCAACAGGGCTTTCCTGGTGGCGCAGTGGTTGAGAGTCTGCCTGCCTATGCAGGGGACGCGGGTTCGTGCCCCGGTCCGGGAACATCCCACATGCCGCGGAGCGGCTGGGCCCGTGAGCCATGGCTGCTAAGCCTGCATGTCCGGAGCCTGTGCTCCGCAATGGGAGAGGCCACAACAGTGAGAGGCCCGCGTACCGCAAAAAAAAAAAAAAAAAAAAAAATCTTCCAACAAACAAAAGCCAAGGACTAGATGGCTTCACAGGCGAATTCTATCAAACATTTAGAGAAGAGCTAACTCATATCCTTCTCAAACACTTCCAAAATATAGCAGAGGGAGGAACACTCTCAAACTCATTCTACAAGGCCACCATCACCCTGATACCAAAACCAGACAAAGATGTCACAAAGAAAGAAAACTACAGGCCAATATCACTGATGAACATAGATGCAAAAATCCTCAACAAAATACTAGCAAACAGAATCCAATAGCACATTAAAAGGATCATACACCATGATCAAGTGGGCTTTATCCCAGGAATGCAAGGATTCTTCAATATACGCAAATCAATCAATGTGATACACCATATTAACAAACTGAAGGAGAAAAGCCCTATGATCATCTCAATAGATGCAGAGAAAGCTTTCAACAAAATTCAACACCCATTTATGATAAAAACCCTGCAGAAAGTAGGCATAGAGGGAACTTTCCTCAACATAATAAAGGCCATATATGACAAACCCACAGCCAACATCATCCTCAATGGTGAAAAACTGAAAGCATTTCCACTAAGATCAGGAACAAGACAAGGTTGCCCACTCTCACCACTCTTATTCAACATAGTTTTGGAAGTTTTAGCCACAGCAATCAGAGAAGAAAAGGAAATAAAAGGAATCCAAATCGGAAAAGAAGTAAAGCTGTCACTGTTTGCAGATGACATGATGCTATACATAGAGAATCCTAAAGATGCTACCAGAAAACGACTAGAGCTAATCAATGAATTTGGTAAAGTTGCAGGATACAAAATTAATGCACAGAAATCTCTAGCATTCCTATACACTAATGATGAAAAATCTGAAAGTGAAATCAAGAAAACACTCCCATTTACCATTGCAACAAAAAGAATAAAATATCTAGGAATAAACCTACCTAAGGAGACAAAAGACCTATATGCAGAAAATTATAAGACACTGAGGAAAGAAATTAAAGATGATACAAATAGATGGACAGATATACCATGTTCTTGGATTGGAGGAATCAACATTGTGAAAATGACTCTACTACCCCAAGCAATCTACAGATTCAATGCAATCCCTATCAAACTACCACTGGCATTTTTCACAGAACTAGAACAAAAAATTTCACAATTTGTATGGAAACACAAAAGACCCCGAATAGCCAAAGCAATCTTCAGAACAAAAAACGTAGCTGGAGGAATCAGGCTCCCTGACTTCAGACTATACTACAAAGCTACAGTAATCAAGACAGTATGGTACTGGCACAAAAACAGAAATATAGATCAATGGAACAGGATAGAAAGCCCAGAAATAAACCCATGCACATATGGACACCTTATCTTTGATAAAGGTGGCAGGAATGTACAGTGCAGAAAGGACAGCCTCTTCAATAAGTGGTGCTGGGAAAACTGGACAGGTACATGTAAAAGTATGAGATTAGATCACTCCCTAACACCATACACAAAAATAAGCTCAGAATGGATTAAAGACCTAAATGTAAGGCCAGAAACTATCAAACTCTTAGAGGAAAACATAGGCAGAACACTCTATGACATAAATCACAGCAAGATCCTTTTTGACCCACCTCCTAGAGAAATGGAAATAAAAACAAACATAAACAAATGGGACCTAATGAAACTTAAAAGCTTTTGCAAAGCAAAGGAAACCATAAACAAGACCAAAAGACAACCCTCAGAATGGGAGAAAATATTTGCAAATGAAGCAACTGACAAAGGATTAATCTCCAAAGTTTACAAGCAGCTCATGCAGCTCAATATCAAAAAACAAACAACCCAATCCAAAAATGGGCAGAAGACCTAAATAGACATTTCTCCAAAGAAGATATACAGATTGCCAACAAACACATGAAAGAATGCTCAACATCATTAATCATTAGAGAAATGCAAATCAAAACTACAATGAGGTATCATCTCATACCGGTCAGAGTGGCCATCGTCAAAAAATCTACAAACAATAAATGCTGGAGAGGGTGTGGAGAAAAGGGAACCATCTTGCACTGTTGGTGTTAATGTAAATTGATACAGCCACTATGGAGAACAGTATGGAGGTTCCTTAAAAATCTAAAAATAGAACTACCATACGACCCAGCAATTCCACTACTGGGCATATACCCTGAGAAAACCATAATTCAAAAAGAGTCATGTACCAAAATGTTCATTGTAGGTCTATTTACAATAGCCAGGACATGGAAGCAACCTATGTGTCCACTGACAGATGAATGGCTGAAGAAGATGTGGCACATATATACAATGGAATATTACTCAGCCATAATAAGAAACGAAATTGAGTTATTTGTAGCGAGGTGGATGGACCTAGAGTCTGTCATACACAGTGAAGTAAGTCAGAAATAGAAAAACAAATACCATATGCTAACACATATATACGGAATCTAAGAAGAAAAAAAAAGTCATGAAGAACCTAGGGGCAAGACGGGAATAAAGACACAGACCTACTAGAGAACGGACTTGAGGATATGCGGAGGGGGAAGGGTAAGCTGTGACAAAGTGAGAGAGTGGCATGGACATATATACACTACCAAACGTAAAATAGATAGGTAGTGGGAAGCAGCTGCGTAGCACAGGGAGATCAGCTCGGTGCTTTGTGACCACCTAGAGGGGTGGGATAGGGAGGGTGGGAGGTAGGGAGACGCAAGAGGGAAGAGACATGGGAACATATGTATATGTATAACTGATTCACTTTGTTATAAAGCAGAAACTAACACACCATTGTAAAGCAATTATACTCCAATAAAGATGTTAAAAAGAACATGTGGTTGGCAAGGATGTGGAGAAATTGGCACCATCATGCATTTCTTTTGGGAATATAAAACAATACAGCTATGGAAAACAGTTTGCCGGTTCCTCAAAAAGTGAGACATAGAATTGAGACCCAGCCATTTCACTCGTAGGTATATCCCCAAAAGAGCAGAAGACAGGTCTTCGAACAAAAACTTGTATAGACCAATGTTCATAGCAGCACTATTCACAATCACCAAAAGGTGGAAACAACCTAAGTGTCCATCAATAGATGAATGGATAAGCCAAAGGTGGTCTATCCACATAATGGAATAGTATTCAGCCATGGTAAGGAATGAAGTATTGGTGCATGCTACAGCAGGGATGAACTGTGAAAACATTATGTTACGTGAAAGAAGCCAGTGACAAAAGACCATGTATGATGTGATTCCATTTATATAAAATGGCCAGAAGAGGAAAATCCAAGGAGACAGAAAGTAGATTTGTGTTTGATTAGGGCTGAGGGAAATGGAGGGTTGGGTGGAAAGGGATGATAGCTAAAGGGTACAAGATTTCTCTTTGTAGTGATGAAAAGATTCTAAATTGACTTGGGTGATGGCTGCACATATCTGTGAATATACTAAAAACCATTGAATTGTAGGCTTGGCTTTAAATGGGTCAATTATATGGTATATGAATTATACCTCAATAAGGCTGTTTTAAAAAAGAGAGAGGGAGAGAAGCTAAAAATTAAAATATTAAAACACACACACGCTGTCCTAGGTGTTTGGACAGACTGCCAGATCCATTATGGATAGTCTCAATTAGGGACCATTCCAATGCTGGAGCTGATTTAGAAAAACATAAACAAAATTAAGAGTGTGTCAGGCAGGGGCTTCCCTGGTGGCGCAGTGGTTGAGAGTCTGCCTGCCGATGTAGGGGACACGGGTTCGAGCCCTGGTCTGGGAGGATCCCACATGCCGCATACTAACTGGGCCCGTGAGCCACAACTACTGAGCCTGCGCATCCAGAGCCTGTGCTCCGCAACGAGAGGCCGCGACAGTGAGAGGCCCGCGCACCGCGAATGAAGAGTGGCCCCCGTTTGCCGCAATTGGAGAGAGCCCTCGCGCAGAAACGAAGACCCAACACAGCCAAAAATAAATAAATTAATTAAATAAAAAAAAAAAGAAAGAGTGTGTCAGGCAGAGAAGGTAAGAATGGAACAACACATCCAAAGCCTGAAGCAGTGAATGGTGCTAGCATGTTCTGAAGCATTGAGATGTTGAGCGGGAGCTGGGCCGTGAGGACAGTGGCAGGAGAGCAACACTGTGGAGTTGAGAGTAGTTGACCCAGAAGATAGCAGTGGCCTGGAAAGCAGGCTTCAGAGTGATTCCATCACTCACTGGGTATGTGTGCAGGCAAATTTGTGATCTTTCTTAAGCATCCATTTCCTGTAATTGGGAATAAACACCATGCCCCCCTCACAAGATACTGTACTTTGAGGATTTAATGAAGCAAGATAGGTAAAGCGTATAGTCAAAGGCTGGCAAACAGTATGCAGTCAATAAGCATTAGTGCCCTGAGCTCTTGGGAAGCTAAAAGAGTTCAAAATGAGAAATCACCAGTTATCAACAAAATGTTACAGCTGATGATAAAGGTTTCAAGCTTTTTGAGTTTTGAGTAATTTATAGACATGGCCACTAATTTAACTTCCTCTGATCCATAAAGAAAAATACATGTTTTTAAAAGAAAATCTCTAGAGAATTATGGTAACTGTCCCCTAGACTAATGGTACTGATCTGGCCTCAGTAGCTCAAGCTTAGCCAGAAAAATAACAAGTTCCTATTACGATGATATTCTAATTAAATATCCCAAACTTTATTCCAGGTATACCCAATCCAATATTGGCAGAGCTAATTCAAGCAAGAACATTCTAGCCAGTAAATAATAAATTCTCAGAAGCCAAAATTTCCATTTACACCTGTAAATAGAAAATTCAATTTAATGCAAATTGTTAAATAATAAGACCAGTGGGCAATGAACCATACTAAACACATCATATGAAATGGATCGGTCATGCAGCATGGTGACCAGGAAAGAAATCTGTGACATGTTCTGTAGCTAAATGCTATGTGTTTACACATGCAAGCACACGCATGCAGACGCACACAACAAGATGCTACCACAGAGACACAGCATGCGTGTGAAAGATGGAGAAATTCTGAATGAGTAGCTGGTTGCATTCCTCTGTGTTTAAGATCTTTTGCTCACCTTCCGTAGGATCATCTAACCATGAAGAATGCTATTTTATACAATGCTTGGCAGAGCAGTTGTTAGGAAGGGGAATCCAGTAAATGGCTTTGCTGAAGCTAAAAATCATTAAGACGGGGATTCAGGCATGTTCTTTATTGAGACCTCCTTCTTGAGAAAGTTCAAAAGTCACCATCCACAAATTGAAAATCAGCAACATACTTACACAAAATACTTACAGAATTCCTCTGATTGAGGCACAGAAGATTAAAATAAGTCAACATAGATCATTTTTTCCTACCTTAATCTGGACAATAGGACATGGCTCAGGCATCAGAGATTTTGGACATCATTCAACATGCTAGATGCAGGATGTATCTTATAGCGCATCTGGAGAGCAAGGGACTTGGAAGAGAAAAGTTTGGAAGAAAATAGGTTTGATTTTTAAATATTTTCCAGCTCTTTTTTTAAATAAGCTATCATGCATCTGAGCTTGGAAACAATTTAAAAGAAACAATCAAGTGGATCATCTTTCACCATAGTCACGAAGGTGCTGACACCCTAACGTAGGCTGTTTTAACAAGAGAGCAAAATCCTTAATGCTAATGTAGTACTTTGCTTTTTGAGTTCCCAGAGTCTGAAGAGTATGCAGACCAAAAAGCTTAGCAAATCTTGGGAGCAAATTATTTTTATTTTTTTCATATGTGTTTGTGAATTACCTGTTTGCTTGGTGCTGAGAAATTTCACAGGAAGTGGGACTTTCAGGGCTAAAACCAGAAAATGCCAGGGCGAACCGGGGCAAGATGGTTACCTTATGTGTTTATCAACAAAAGACTAAAACCAACATATAATCTCTACACACACATCAACACACCTATGTTGAAATAATTTTAAAATAATGGCATTCAAAAATGAAAATGTAAAATATTCAGCTAAACCATTAATCATTCATTCTCCTCAGTACCCTTTAGTTACTTCCACTTCCTTGCCCTCCGATCAAATCTTAAAGGAAGTTTTCAAAGATATTTTCGAATCAGAAGGTCCCACAGTCAACCGAAGAACTTGCCCCAAGCTCATTGGTCTTCAGGCATGTAGAAAGTTTGGGGGAAAAAAAGTTTTTGATGTAAAATCATTTCTACACTGATTCAGAGAACCGATTCAACGTTTTGAATAGTTCAAGTCAAATTTATGCCTGAAATATTGATATAATTAAGGAAATAAAAATATTATCTGGAATATGGCTTTAACCCAACCAAAAGAAAACATCAGGTCCTTTTCTTTGTTATATCATTTGAGCTTAGCATTTTCTTCTTGCTAAGAATCTGTTAATGAGGCTAATACAGCAAAAGAAAGTGTTTATGTTTGCCCACCTTAATCACTCTCCACTTTCGTCTTCACATCTTTGAGATTAAAACGTAGATGAGCAAAAGAACAGTTGTTTCTTTCTAAATGCATTGTAAGTTTGTTTTTTCAGTTGATTTCTTCCAAATTTCCAGTGTTATCTGCTGAAAATATTTTACTCTTGAATATTTTATGTAATTAATTGAGAAGTAGCGATAATGTAAGACTATTTCATCCAGCGATCCCCCAGCATATGGAGAATACTGCAAATTGCCAAGTAAGTCCACTGAGTGAAACATAAGTTAAAAATGAGTTTAAGAGACAGCGGGACATGTTTATGTAGGCAAAAGGGGTTGGAAGATTTGCTGACAACACGGAGAGGTGTGTTGCAATAAACTTGAAGGAGACAGGCCATTGGGCCAACCAGCCCTTTTCTATCCAGGAATTCCTTATGTTCTCATTAGTGTCTCACATCCGGACAGCTGTGTTATTAAAATTTGGCCCTAAACTTGAGTCAATGAAGGAGTTTCATGTCTTGATTTCATTCTTCCTTTACATATTAAATACACAAACACACATACACACACACACATGCGCGCACACACACACAAATTTCAGCTTTGGTTCAAGGAAGCATTTCATTTCATGTCCAGACATCAGATTTTTGTGACTCATGGCCAAGGACAGGGAATGGCTTTGTGAACAAGCTTGTTCTGATCATGTCCACCTCTGTCTGATAAGAGTACATGTTCATGGCACCTCACTTTCATTAATACAACATTCTAAACAGTCCTCTGAATGGCCACCTTTAGTACTGAGTTAGGTTCAAGCTTCTAGAACTGAGTTTCTTGGGAAGAAAAAATGTTTTAAGGATTAGAGAAAAAGGGCAGTTCTCTTCATTCCTTTATCTTTCCTCATCTTTTAAAATACGTGGTTAGGAAAGATTTTGTACAGGATTGGTTAGAAGCCAAGAGCTTCACTGACCCTTTTAGTCGTTGCCATTTCACATTTCTTGCCTCAGGAACTGGTGGAATTTTAGAACAA
Source organism: Orcinus orca (assembly GCF_937001465.1). Taxonomy (NCBI): domain Eukaryota; kingdom Metazoa; phylum Chordata; class Mammalia; order Artiodactyla; family Delphinidae; genus Orcinus; species Orcinus orca. Next base: position 35,199,558 of record NC_064565.1, on the reverse strand, counting down.
ATTTTAATTTATAGGTTGCAAGCATAACCTGCATCTGAATATAAATACCAAACACATGCATTAGCGCTTTGCAGTTAATGAGCACTTGGATCCCCACTGTCTTGTTTGCTCTAATTCATGATCCTATTAGCTTGGTGCTATTATCTGATATTTATCGATGTAGAAACTAAGGCCCAAAGAAGTTAAGTGACTTGGCCAAAATCACTTGCCCAAGTGGTAAGTAGTTGACTTAAAACAGAGGTTAAAGAAAGAACTTAAATTCAAACAGAAAATAAAGCTCCATTTTTAATGTAATTTTTTTAAAAATAAAGTTGAGCAAAAACATAAACAAATGAGGAGCTTATGTCTACTTGGGTCCATTTCTAAAGACCTATTCCATTACATGGTAACAGCATATGTATGTGTGCTACTTAGTTATCTTAAGTAAAGAGTAAAGACGCTTAAGGAAACAAATTCATATATTCACTAAAGACTTCTTTATAGTGTTGTTATCTTTTTTCTGTTTTAGGTTAAAAAATATACAACCACGAAAATCAATTCATAAATCAAAATATTAATGTTATTTGTTTATACTTGTTTTAACTTCAAGCATCATACCTTTCAAAGCAAAAACCCAAAGCCTTACCTATATTCTAGTGAACTGACAATTACTGAAAATAATACTCTCCTAATGAAAGCCAAATCCACATTCAAAAGCTATTAACTGTTGTTGCAAACAGAAGCCTTAGTCAACATTTGAGCATAACAGATAAAGTACTGGAATATAAACAAATAGATGATGAAGAGAGGGGCAGTGGGGGCAGGAAGAGAGTGTTGAGGAAAGAGAGAGGGAGACTGCTGCACAGAGCCTTACCCCTAGGGAGGATCCAGGAACCCGAAAGCCCCCTAAGGAGCTGCCTCCAAACGCCCAGTTCCTTCTGATGTGGTCCCTGTATTTGGTTCTCTCCTGAAACAAGTGCCCTGGTCTGATCGCCAGTTTGAGGCCACTCCCCTGATAACCTGTCTAGCCCTTGCTATAATGTCCTCCTGTCAGGGGCCAGAGCTGGTCCATGAGACCCAACATGGGTCTGATTGGGGTCCCATTACAACCGAAGCAGAACCCCCAGAAAGGAAGAGACACTACCTCATACTTGGCAAGAAGAGTACCACCCCACCAGAATTAACCCCGGATGCTGGGGTCAGTCTCCTGAGAGCTTTGGGCACCAAAGCGCTCTAGCTATTGTCATTGGAACGTCGGTCTCCTTCCCTGAAACTCTGACACTAGGCTTTCTCCCCTCTTCCTCCCAGCCTGCTCCAAGGTCCCAAGATACATTTAGCCCAGCCTGGAAGGGTTAAAACATGTCACAGGGGATTTAAACTAATTTCAGTGGTAGCTGATGGATTTTAAAGACCTGACCTTTTGTGAATTAGGAAGATCTACTCTCGCCTTCACTTTATTTTGTAGCCATCGTTTGGCTAGATGGGTCTGACTTCTATACTCCCAGTAGCATTCATCACACACAGTCTGTCCTCCCCGCCAGCCTGCAAGGATTAGGTCTGTCTTTTTTTTCTTTACTATTATTATTACTGTTATTTTTATTTTTTTTGGCCATGCTGTGTGGCATGTGGGATCTTAGTTCCCCGACCAGGGATGGAACCCGTGCCCCCTGCATCGGGAGTGCAGAGTCTTAACCACTGGACCACCAAGGAAGTCCCGGATTAGGTCTGTCTTGATCACTGTTGTACCCTTATTCCTAGCACGGTGCCCAGCATATAGCAGAAATTAATAAGCATTTGCAATGAACACATATATGATACTTGTATGCAACTGTCAAGCAATCCATTAGCTTAGGAAATGAGGTGATTCATCACATATTTGAATTTATTAATTGGCTAATAATACTGATGCATTAGACAGCACATTTACATTTCATACTTATATTGTAAAGCACAAATATATCAAATAATATGTTTTTATCTACCATTTTAAATTCTGAAAAACTTTTTTCCCTTCAAAAGAATATCTGAGGGGTGGGATAGGGAGGGTGGGAGGGAGGGAGACGCAAGAGGGAAGACATATGGGAACATATGTTTATGTATGACTGATTCACTTTGTTATAAAGCAGAAACTAACACACCATTGTAAAGCAATTATACCCCAATAAAGATGTTAAAAAAAAAAAAGCAACTGTACCTGTGTACTATATATCATAATGTTTAATTTCAATGTCTCAGATTTCACAGAGTGAATAAAATAAAATTACTTCTTTAAAAGTTCAAAAAAAAAAAAAAGAATATCTGCTAAACTTGCTTTATAAAATCCTGAGTGAAGAGAAGCGAAAGACAGCCTCTCACTGGAAGCAGCCCTTCATTCAACAACTGAACTCTAAGAAATATACATTTTCTTAGAACTCACATTTATCAGAAAAAAATTCCGGAAAATTGCAGGTAACATATATTCGGATAGTTTCATTACGTTTACTTAAAACTAAGAAGTTTATGACTTTAAGGCAAAGGGAACAAATTATTTTTTAAATGTTCAGTCTCTATATGATCCCTGCTGCCCCTACTCTCCTATCTCAAATAAGCCAAATTAATTTTCCAATTTCACTTCCAAACTACTCTCTTGAATGACTGTGTTTATGATTTGGTGTCTTTGTGTGCTAAAGACAAGTAACAGACCAGTTATGGAAAAGAGGAGAAAAAAATTCCAGTGCTCTCTTAAGACCATGGCTTCCTTTCTAATACATATATATATGTATGTATCAGGACCAAACAGAGTCACAGGACACTGGGTTCAATTTTTACTTTGACAGTAGTCCCATGTGACTCTGAGCCAGTCCTTTCAACACCGTATTTCCTCATCTGTCACATAAGAATAATAAGATTTGCCCTTTACCAGTTTCCAAAGATGTTTCCATATCCGAAACATACTTGGGACTCCCAAAATAGGTTTGATTATTTTGTCTTACTCCATCAAAATCTTAATTTCCTGCTTTTCCAAATCAGGGATAAAAATATTTGCCAACCTTGAAAGTTTATTATAAGAATCAAGTAAAATAATGCACATGTAAAAGCTTTGAAATTTGAAAATGTTTACATGTGAAAGGTCTTGTTATTTTAATACTTTTGCAAATGCATGTTTAAACTAATTCAAGTTATTCAAAAATGCAGTGAGAAATTTCCATCTTTTGGGTCTCCTCTTAATATGAAGCATGGAAGGTCTTCTGGTGGCTAAACGCATTATCAATAAAACATGCATGTGAAAAAAAAAACGCATGTGCTTGGAGTTCTTCATTCAGTAATAAAAATTAGTTTGTACCATGACATTCATATTCAGTTTAAGAAGTATTCTTAAGTGTTCACTATGTGCCAGATACTTACTAAGAGTTGGGGATACTTAGCTAAGGCTGCTATAACAAAATACCATAGACTGGGTGACTTAAACAATAGACACTTATTTCTCACGGGTTTGAAAGCTGGGAAGTCTAAGATCAAGGTGCCAGCAGATTCAGTTCCTAGTGAGAACTGGCCTCCTGGCTTGTGGACAGCCACCTTCTTGCTGTGTGCTCACATAACCTTTCTTCAGTGCATGCCCAAGGAGAGAGCATGATCTCTGTGTTCCTCTTCTTTTAAGAACACTACTCCCATCATGGGTACTCCACCCTCATGACCTCATCTAAACCTAATTTCTTCCCAAAGGCCCCACCTCCAATTACCATCACATTGGGGGTTAGGGCTTTACTAAATTAATTTTGGGGGACACAACATTCAGCCCATCATAGGGTAAAAAGTCAAAGATGACAGTGTCCCTGACCTCATGGAGGCCTTATTCCAGTTGAAAGAAGACATAAAGGAAGGACCTCAGTGCAGAGTGTTAAATGCTATGAGGACAACAGAAGGGCCAGGAGGAGAGGACATGTGTGCTGAGTTAAAGGATGAACAGAGAAGTCAGCCAAATAAAGGGAGCAGGAAGGCGTATTCCTGGTAGAGTAAACGGTATAGGCAAAGGCCCTAACATTGGAAACAGCATGGTTTGTTCAGGGGAAAATGCAAACAATATTATAAAAGTGTAAGGTGCCATTTGAAGAGTGGTGGGAGAAGAGGATGAAGAAAGAAAACATTCCATCTAAGAGGACCACATGTGCCTTTCTAAAGAACTTGTGGTTTATCGCATTGGCACTGTGCTTCTCACACTAGGGTACTCAAACCCTGGGGACAGGCAAGATTAACATGGCCCAGTTTCTTGGGTCCTCAATTTTACCCAAAACTATGGGAAAGAAACAAAGTTGAAGCTGAAGTAGTATTATTTCAAAACACTGTTTGTAAATATTAAAACACCCATCCTTAGGGTTACATCCTTAGGGTTACCTGAGTTGGAGATGCACAGCTGGTATGTAATGGGGAATCGCTGATGGCTTTTATGCTCAGCAGTGACACAGTCAGATTTATGTTCTAGATCAATCACTCACTCTGGTAATGGTATGAAGAACAGACATGAGGGAAGAAAGACTACAAATGGGAAAGTCCCTTAGGAGCTGGGCATTTCCTCTTTCAGGAAAGAGATACTGAGTAGCTGAAACAGGGTAGGGATGTAAGTGGGGAGGATTTGAGCACATTTGAGGAACTTGTGGAAGTAAGGTCGTTAGCACTTAGTGATTCACTATGGAAGTTAAGAGAAAGACAGGAGTCAAAGGTCAACCCAGGGTTTGGGCTCAGGAGACTGGATGGAGAGTGATGCCCTTCAGCTAGCTGGCGAACACGGGAGAAAGTGAAGTTAGGAGAAGATTACAGCTTCAGTTTTGAACATGTACAGTTCTACATACCCAGGGATCTCCCGGTGAATATGCTCAGAATTCATGCCTTCTCTGATTCTCCTCGTGAAGGTGGTCAAAATTGGTGGGGCATTTTGCTTTATCTCCTTCACGACTTTCACTGGATGTCTCTGGAGTTCATACATGACCTCGTCTCAGCTCGTAAACTGTTTTCTTTGATGCCTCTCGACCCCTACGACAGAGTAGCAACTGCCTGGGCATTTTCTTCGAATAGCATCAACCCACCAGTTCTGTGCAGTTCCCCAATTTTCTGATCTTTTCAATGGAACAGCATGTGTGACTGACATGATGACTGCTGGTAAATAAGTAAACTAGAAGAAAATCCATTATCATATCACCCACCAATCCTTTAGCTCCTAAGTCCCTATTTCTGAACTTTAGTTCACCTCCAAGAACTTCTTCATCTTTTCCAATCTAGTTCCTGGTCTCCCAATTGTAATAAAATAGATACTGATCTCAGGTGGGGAATAAGCATCAGAAACAGATGAACTCATAAGACACAAATCTTATGTCCCTATCCCCCTGTTTTCATGCAAATGTCCCCAGTAATTAAATCAGGAAAAGAAAATGTAGCAAAAACATACCAGCCAAATGGTTTCAAAATTTCAGAAGAAGCTGTAAATATGGTCCTTTTTAGAAGATCAGGTTCTCACTAGAGTATGAGAAAGGGTAACAGTTGTTCTGATGAAGCAGTTTTTAAATTCTTGTCAGTGATTTGAAGAGAGATAACTGATGTATGTTGAAGAAGCTGGCAAAATTTTTAAATAGTTCGGACGCTACAGGGAGCATTTTTTTTTAAAGCAATGTACTCAGAAGTGTTGGCAAGACTTTATTTGAACGTAGCAGTGCTTATGTGAGGAAGTTATTTTGAATTACCCTAGTATAAATATGTATGATTTTATTTGTATTGAAAATTTCCTTTGCAAGTGAGTGACTGAGGGACTGTTATATCTCTATTGCTTGGTAAATGATTTAGGTATTTCATTTTGGAAGTAAAATATTATACTCAGGATTCAAAAATAATATCAAAATCCTGTTTGTGACCACAGTGCTTTTTGCACCTACATTAATGCCTTTTAACTCTTATTTGCCATGTAGAACAAACGGCATCTGTTGTTTCAAGTCTGGCTTTTTTACATGACATTCATGCATGCATGCATTCATTCATCCAAAAGACATTATTCAGTGCCTCTCATGTTCCAAGCTCTATGCTAGGCAGTGGGCAGACAGTAATAGTATCGAACTGTCCCTCCTCATAACGAATTTCAGGTAAACATTCTGTTTCCTCCAGGTAATTTTCTGCAGCACAGTGAAAATCTCAAATCCTAGGGTCATATCTTATTATTTAAAAGCTAAGCCTTTTGAAGGTTGCGAACAAGGCTATCTTTAAAAGGTAGTTTTTCTTCTGAATAGAAAGCATGGAAAGAAAGATAAGAAGAGGTAAGGGCCCTGAGTGAGAAATAGGACTTGAAGCAGAGGGAAGAAGAGAGAGGGGAAGGGGGCAAGTATTATAATCAGGACTTAATACTTTTTGCCTCAGTATCTTTGGGCAACCAGTTACTGGTCTACATGAAAATGAAGTTGCTGGCAGGAAAAACACCCAGCCCACTGGCTGATGCAGCCTGTCCATCTGAAGAAGGAGATGGAATTCCCTGGTGGTCCAGTGGTTAGGACTCAGCACTTTCACTGCCGAGGGCCCAGGTTCAATACCTGGTCGAGGAACTAAGATCCCACAAGCCACGAGGCATGGCCAAAAAAAAGGAAAAACAGAACAAAATTCCCCATCTTCTCTGTTTTCTTTATTTACCTATTGTGTGGTATTAGAGGGTGAGGGGATCATTTATCTTAAATTACAACTACACACCTGCCTTCTTAAGCAAACCATACTTTTACTAATCTACTCCATTTTTTCTTTATGATTTCCTTCCTTTTTCAGAGAAAACCTCTTATTAAATTTTAATATATTTACTTAAAAATAAACCATGAAAAGACTCATCAGAGCCATTTAAAGAGAAAGACAAATATATACACACAATTCTGCATTTGCTCCTTCATTTTTTTTTTCAGAATGTGTGTAAAATTGACACACAAGAAAGGGAATAAAACAGTTTGTGTTAATAATGTAATCTGGTACATAACTTGATGAAAAGGAGGTTGTGCTGGTCTAAGTGTTCCATGGTCCCTGCCTGCTAGGCTTATCTATCCTCACATTTTTTTCAGCCGGGCAGCTTGACTTTCGGGATCTTAGTTCCCCCGACCAGGGATTGAACCCACACCAGTGAAAGCACCACTGGACTGCCAGGGAATTCCCACTATCCTTATTCTTATCTCAGGCCTTTACAAGTGCGAAATAGGAGATCAGTTTACATCCCTTTAAAGCTTCTTAATGAATGGCAGACTCCACACACAACAACAAATATTTCCTATATAATAGGCACTAGTCCAGGGGACTGGGAAAGAGACATTGGTGAGAGGTCACCTTCCTTCGTCAAATAAATTACTATTTAGAGATCCGAAATGAAGCAATGGTTTAAAATTTTCCAAACGATGTTACTTTGCTTTAATATCATAAAAAGCATTACTTTGCCCCCAATTCAAAGTCCAATGTGATTTCAAATGACCTTCGCAAGCATATTTCACCTAGCCTTGAACTCCACAACTACACAAGAATCCTCACCAACAGAAGCAAAAGTGCAATAGAGACCATCTCTACAGAACTACTATAGCAAATTATTGTAAATAAGTTTTCAATATCCCAGATAAATGCTAAATGATGGTAGGTAATAATATAGCTCAGGATCATGCTGATTTCTCTAAAATGAAATTCCAAATACACAGTACATAGATAGACTAAACTTTAGAAGAACAAGGTTTTAGTTTTTCACTCCTGTTTTAAAAGGCCACGTATTGTCTGTGAACTTTCAGCTTTGTTCTGTCTCTCTTGTCTAGAAGGGTGCTAGCCATGGGCCAAGAACAATAGGTAAGCCAGCTTACTTCAACCCAGAAAAATTACCCCGTTGCACAGGAGCCATACCTATGGTTCCACAGTGGCCAAGGAAAAACCTAACAGGAATCGAATTTTTTTTTTTTTTGCGTGTAGCAAAGTTACTTCCAGAGAGAGCAAAAGAAGCCTGGTTTGCACTGTAGCAGAACCATTGGAACAATATGCTCCCTGTGTCCACAACCCAGTCCTCCCCTGACACCCTCCTTTCTAGGGCATAGGGTAGAAAAGTCACATACACAGTAGATCATGCCAGGGCCTGCTGACACAACCGTACTCCTGAATTTGCAGGCAGCAGAGTGTAGCAATGTCTTTAGTATACACATATTCTTACCTTTTTTTTTTTTTAAGCAGATGTTTCAGCACTCAACTGGGGGGTGGGAAGAAGATACTGCAGGCAAACTTTCTCAGCGCTATTCCTTCCCTTCTACCCCCTTCACAGTTCCTTCAAACTTCAGAAGTTTGAGTTAAGAGTAGGTAGGTATAGAGCTTTGGACAGTATTAAGGGCCTCTTCTTTTTACCTTGAATGAGTGATCTTTGACATTTCTTTGCCACACCAAACTGGCTGCCAGAGTGCTTCCTCTTATGCCAGGTCATATAGGGAGAATTAGGTGGAAAGGTATTTTTTCTTACAATTGTAAACAGAAGTGTGAAATACAGAATGAAATTGTAAAGTATATTTATTTACCTCAGAGGTTAGAATCGTGATGCTTATAATCACGAGCACTCCACCTTTTCTACGACAAGTTAAGAAGTTCCATATTACTTTTGCAACTTTGTTCTCAGTAAGCATTGATTTCTGTAAAATGCAAGAACCAGTTAAACAATTCCTAATAAAATCATAAAGTAAATAATTAAATAAATGGCACTAAAATAACTAAAAATGATGAAATAAGTATCATCTAAGATACATGCTATATTCACTCTGGTTTTCTGTAATTTAACTTCATGTATTTTCCAGGTAATTCACAAGAAGGAATTCCTATTTATTGATATGCCTACCCTGTAGCATTTTACATATATTGTCATATTTTTTCACCACAGCCAGCTTAAATTTAAGTCCTCTTTTGCTCATTTTAAAAATGAAGTTCTCAGGGGCTTAATATCTTGTCCTCAATACACAATTAGCACTCACAAAGCAGGGAGTCAAATCCAGTTCATCTAATTTCAAAGCCTATATCTTTGCCACTATAATATGCTGTAATTGAGGAGAATGTAAAGAACCTGGTGTCAAATACATTGAGGTCCAGTTCCCAGTCAACAAGCAATTTAAAAATTATACAAGAAAAAAAACAATTTCCAGATATGCCTGTATCATGATCTCTCCTTCATCACTAACTTGTCCTGTGCTTACGTCCAGTACTGGGGCCAACGTGAGCAAGCAGGAACTTGCCCATGGGAATGTCCCTAAGTCAAGGGTCCTGGTGAGAAGACTGAACTAGGAAAGACACTTTACCTGGGAAGCCAGAAGCAACAAAGCCAGAGAAACCATTCTACCTGAGCCAATACTGTAACTGGAAAAATGAGCCTAAGCACTAGATCCAAAAGGCAAAATAAGCCACACATGGAAAAACAAGTACTAACCAAGTCATCCAGGAGGTTTGGAAGTGGGTCACAATGCAGTGTGCAGAGTGGGTGGGCACAAGTGGTTCAGAAGGATGTCTGCGAAAGGTGAGAAGACATTGGATGTCACCTGTATGTGGCGTCTGCTGGGAGGATGGATCTGGCAGATTCAAAGGCCGGTGAGAACCAGACACTTGAATTCTGGAGAAAGTCGTTGATTCTCTCTAGGTCACATCTACACTGCCAGGCCTAGAAAAGCAGGGTTTTTTCTTAGCTACTATTATTTCATAGTTGTGATTATCATGAAGAGAATAATTTTTGAGAGTAAGGTTTTTATATTTAAGTACCTGAAACATCACCGCAAAAAAAAAAAAAAAAAACCACTTTTAGAACGGTGCAAAATTAGAACATCCAAGATTTATAATTTCACCTTTTAACAGAATAAGGACTGTTAAAGAAGACCACAAAGCAGCATGAAGTTATTTCCAGGTCACTAAACAATCTATAGGTGCAAACAGTTTTTGGTCCCATTGCCCTTTACAAAGGAAAAGAAGAAAAAGGTACAGGTCACTCTGAGCCCCTAGGCTGATGTCCAAATGGCCCTTTTGGTAGTTTCAACGTGAAAGAAGCATGGAATGGATCCTTTGAGAAAGGAAACAATTAAGGGACCCTTTAAGTGTTTTGAGGAGTCTTAAGGAAAACAACAAGAAAAAGAAGTCAGTATTGGGATTAAATATTGCAATAGTTTTTTCCCATAAGCATTTGCATTGACTTTTCAGCTTTTGCATCAAAAAGAAAATCTGGCCTTCTGGATGTTTAAGAGACTAAGGAATTTCATTTTCCACTAGTAAACTGATTTTCTCCCCCACTATAGGTACTTAGAATTAGCGCAAACCCCAGTATAACTACAATTCCAAAAGGAAATGCTCACTCAGCTCATTATGAATGGTCTTACAACAAATACTGTTCTGACAGCCAAATTCCTGGTCTCCAAATTTGTAAGTTTGCCCTTTTTTTTTTCTCACAAGTCTTACTCAAGACCGCTTCTGAGCTTCTGCACATTTAACCCTTACAGTCAAAGACAATATGTTACTAAAGAACATGAGAAACTTCAAGTTCATACATTTGGACTAAAAGAAATCTGATATTTATAACCAAATTATGACCATATTGAATACGACAAATTAACTCCTTAACCAACAGAATAAAAAAACACTATTTATTTTCATGTCTGTGGCTACGAATTCTTTGAAGAGGTCTGAAGAACTGTAAACCAGCCAAAAATCCTATGATGCTTTCCATTTTATTTCTTCACTTTAATAACACAGCACTCACTTCTCAATAGAAAAATGACGAATGATACTAAAAGGTAAATAGCTGTTTTTAACTAGTCAAAATTAACTAAATTGTCCTCAATTGATCCATATATTCCATGTTATTTTTTCAACCTTTCATTACAATAATAAAGCTACACTATAGTGAAGTTTCAGGCACTACTTTATTTAGTTCTCAAGAAAACTCAACAGAATGGGCACTATTAGTGTACCCACAACATAGCTAAGGAAACAAATTTAGAGTAGATTGTCGGTAATCACACAGGTAGTAACCTGCAGGGTTAGTATTCAAAATAGATTCTTTGGACGTCAACTGACACAGGGGTATAAAAATATCAGGGATAGGCTTGCTTGATCATTTTAAAATAACTTTAAATCAGCCCATATATTAATAAGTAAAAGTAAAAAATTATCTTAAATTCAGGTATGAATTATTTGTCAATTTTCACTTTTTGACATGTGTAAATAGACATAACCAAAAAGTTCAATGATCAAATTCCAATAAGAAAAAATGGTGCATAATTAGTGCACATCTCTGCATTTGGGGAGGAGCCTGACTTGATTTTACATAGGGTATTGTTTTTCCTCATTAATTGTAGTTCTGTCACATATTTGTATCTGACTGCTACATAAATGATTCACAAATTGTTAAGAAGTTTTATGGATATCTGGAAAGAATACTACAACCCAATAAATAAACTTTTACAAGTGCCAGAGAGAAATTTTACATTAAAATGTTACTTTGTTTCTTCGTCCTGAGAGAATGAATTTAAAAAAAAAAAAACAGTTAAAATCAAGCATTAGATATGCAAATATGTGTTCAGATCAGAGATACCAAAATTATTCAAATGATTAATTATTCATCATAAAATGTCAATTAATAATTATGAAGCATAAAAAGCATCTTTCTAATGCATCTTTATTTTTCTTGGCCTAAAAAGGGCTTAATATACATGTTCAATTGACTTCTAACAAGTTTTAAAAATCCAACAAAGTAAACAAATTGCAAACAAGTGCAAACTCTGAATTTTAATAGGAGAACAACATGCTCAAAATGAATGAAAGACAGAAAAAAAAATAAGGAAAACTAAAACCATAGCCACATTCATGACATATGCAGCTCCGTGTTCACTCACCTGCTAGGCAATAGGGCAACCTGGCGAAGAAAACAACCCAGCAACTCAAGCTGTGAATTTGCTTAGCATGTACAAAACACAGGGCATGGTGTTTCTCTCTGAATTGATTCGTGTGGGGCAGGGGTGCTTTAGGAATTTTTTACACTTTCCAAATAGTCATTAAAAGAAAAAGCACAGTTTAAGTTTCTTTAAATTACCTATTGTAATTTTTAAAGTCTGTTAAGCCCTGCTAAAATATTACCATAAATGAGAAAATTTTTCACATTGCTTTAATTCTAAAGAATTTCCCTACAACAAGTATTATTCATTTTTCTTCCAGGAAGATTATATCTTTTAAGAAAAAAGGAAGTCAATTTGAGCTGATATGATAATTCAGAATAGGGAGCCACTATGATTACTGAGATATAGATTTATATTTATTTTATTACTATTATTATTATTATTTTACTTTTCACTGACACCTGGCGAACTTGTTCTCTGATGACCCAAGGGAGTTACTTTAGTCAGGGTGTCCCTGACCTCCTGCTGGTAGATTAATTACATATGAAACATTGTGTTTTCAAAACGAAATGATAAATCTGGACACATAAAGGTGGCAGAAAAGAATCAGGGCGAGAGAGAAGAGACGTTAGGAAACAAAATAAGGGCTTGCAAAAGGGAGATATCAGATAGAAAGAAAGGATAATGTAGGAAAGGCAATTGGGAAAGAATTTCAAGAAAATAAGGATAAAGGTCAGGGAGGGCTGAAAGGAGGGCAAGAGGGAGGAAAGGAGGGAAGGAAGGATTTGGGGTTTTCAATCCCCTGGCGAGGCTGCTGGCGTCCGCGCCCTTAACGCCACAGCCTTCCAAGTTGAGGCGAAAGCCACCTCCTCGGGCCTGCGTCGCATCCAACTTACTCCAAGTTTTCTGGTGACTCCTACAGGGCCCCTTTCCGTCCCCCCCATCCCACCCCTTAGTGAGATTGACAGTCGCGTGGAGGAGGCTTTTCCAGGCACAGCCTTTCTCATGGTAATCAGCCCCCAGCATCACCTCGCGGCCGCGGCCGCTCCCGCTCCGTGCGCAGCTCGCGGACCCCGGGGACCGGAAACAAGGCGGCGGGCGGGGAGCCGGCGAGCGAGCCAGGTCAGCTGACCCGGCCGCGGGGCGGGGGTCGCGGCGTTCCCGGGCGGGTATAGGTCTGGAGGAGGGGGGGGTGGTGCGCGGGGGCCGAACCCCTCCCCCCCAACGTGTTCCTCCGCCTGTGCTGCGGGGGCCTTACCCTGAGATCAAATGAAGGGACCGAAGCTGGGGGCGTGGGGGACAGAGCGCGCCGAGAACTGGGGGCGACAAGCAGACCTGCTTTGCATCAATAAATTAAGACGCTCATTTGAGTCCTGAAGTTTGCTGGTTCCTGTCAGTGGAGACGTTGCCAAAAAGCACTGAAGCCGAGATTCAGCCTTAACTTCAAAAAATAAAATAAAAATAAAATAAAATGAACCTCTCAGCTGGCTGCCCTGCTGGGGCCAGGTGACGTGCGAGATTCCACAGCCCGCGGGCCTCGCAGTAGGGATATTAGAGACGGTCTGAGATTCTCTGGTCCTGTTTTGATTTTGTTTGAAAGGGCTTCTCAGAGAGATGCTTCTGATTTTTTTTTTTTTAATAGACTTTCCCCTCCTATCCTAGGCTCAACTCCGAATGGATTGGATTGCGAGTTTGCACGTGAGAAAACCGTTTGGCTTGACTTGGACCCCTGCCGCCCCCCGCCCCGTCCACACACACCCCCAACGCAGGGGTCCCCCTTATCATCCTTTGCTTGCAACTCTAAAAGAAGTTTCCCACCTTCTGTGTAACAACACAGGGTCGAAATAATTCCTCTAGATGAAAGATCAATTCCGTTTCAAAAAGAGAATAGGTTCCTTTTTTTAATTTTCTCCACATGGTACAGAATAAACAGAATTTGCTTAAAAAAAAATTAGCTGTGGCCAAATTCGAATTCCTTCTACAGGCTGTGTGTTCAGGGCAGAAACATTGTATCTCTTCTGGCATCTGGGCCAGCAAGCGGAGCTGGGGGCAGGGGAGAAAGGGGGAGCGGCTGTGAAAGTTAAGGAAATTGACAGACTGAGAGGTGAATGGGGGGACAGGCACCAGGTCCTGGCTGGAGGGAACTGGAAAACAAGAGTGCATCTTCACACGCTGCCTGGGTGGAGGGAATCCTGAGGGAGGCAGTTTGTTTTAACTCGAAGAAACCCTAAAGAATTATTTTTCTCCCTTCAATGTCGATTGCAATATTATTTCACATTTGCATGTATCTGTTGTTTTAATCCCCTTGGTCTGCGCTAATCTCGAAATGGATTACTAATGGGGAAGAAGGACCGGGAAGGAGCGATTCATTTGCAAGGACTTGCTCTGCTGTGTGAGGAGCCGAAAGCTAGCAGCTCCTAGTCCTCTCTCGACTTTTCCCTGCGTCCTGCGCTCGTGCATCCCGCTGACCCCACGATCCCCATTGTCCCCGACCTGGCCTTCGGACTAAGAGAGTGTTCGGTACAAATTTATATTCCGGCTTCCTCCGATCCCACCGCCTCTGCTTTGGTGTGAACCCTTTCGGTCAAATGGGGAGGGGAGTGCCAGGGGCGTGCCAGGCAGGGGCGGAGGGGAACCCACCGGCGCGCTCACCCCTCGCGGGGACGCTTCGCGTGCCACCCTCCAAATATCCACCTTGATGGGAACCTGAAAGATTGCTTTTTACCCCAATTCAAATACTTGCACGTCGGCACTCCCAGTGCTAAGTGTTGAGGCTGTCTCCTGACACTTGAACAATTACTGAGCCCAGAGTAATCAGATGATTAGGTGTTTTTCATGGAAATACTTGTCTTTTTTTTTTTTTTTAAGTCAGATACTAAGTAACCAGACAATAATATACATAATAAAGAGAAGTGATTTGTCAGCCGTTTGATTGGATCCTTTGACCTGAGGTTTTGCCAGTGAGTGTGTGTCTGGACTGTAAGCTCCAGTGGTTACCTGGGGTCCTGAGGTGGGGTCTTGCCTGGAATTACTCCATGCAAGGGACACCTTTGTCCTGGAAATGGGAGAGGAAACGCTGAAAAGCAAACTTCTAGAGACAGCTGGACTCGAATTTTTTAAAAATAAAAAAGTGGGGAAAAGAGGGAAGAGAAAAAAAAAAGGATATTAATAATAGAAATAAATCTCAGAGAAGGAACTTGGTAAGTCATATATTTATAGAGATAGAAATATTAAAGCAATGTAAAGCATAAAACTGAGAATGTGCCTGACCCATGGTGGAAATCCTTAATTTTCTTTTTTTATTATTAAATTTTAGACTGATGGTCTTGAATGCTCCTCTATAGGTAATTTATCTGAATGGGGTGGGGGAGGAGATTCTCACTGTAATAAATACTTAAGGTAGGAAAGAGGTGAGTCTGTACCAAGAGTGAAAATTTACTTCCTTGCATCCTAAAGGAAGAATTGGTTGTGGTCATGCTGGGTGGCTACTGCTCCCCCCCCCCAATAAACATACAAAACACAAAGCCGTGCGCCTCTGGGAGTGTGGATGTGGTAACCCATGGGTGGCTTTTCCCTCCTCTGAGTGCAATTGCCAATGACTCTTGCATTCAAAGTCTTGCTTTAGGCACACATTCAAAGCACAGTTCAAAGCAGTTTATCTTCATATAAGTAAAAGTCTAGTGGTGGATCAGGGTTTTATTTGTTTCAGATTTCATCAGACTGAAAACAGGGGGCTGTAACATATTAACAATATTAAAGCAGAAAAAAAATGGCATAAGGCTGTTCTTTAGTCCTCTTGACACCTCCACCTTTACCTTTGCAAGGAAGCCCAAAGGCTGTGGGACTAAAAGTTTATTTGTGCTCTGAGGTTCTCAAGTACTTTCACTCTTAAAGAAAAAAAAAAAAAGAAAAAGCCTCATAGTTCTCTAAGAAATTGAGCCTGAACCATTGGAGGCTAAGAGATTTCTTCCTTTTCCGATAAATGTCTGTGCTCAGCATCCTCAAATTTGGCTGTCTTTATTTACTTCTATATTAGTTCCAATTATGTGCAGTGTAAACCAGCTTTTTGATTAACAAAACAGCAGAGCATTGGTTAAGAACACTTAAACTTCAAAAAAAATTCCCCTGGGAAGTGGGCTCTGAATTGGTTAATAATGTGCAGTACTTGCTAAATTGCTGACTTCCAGATGTGGAAAATATCTTTCTTGTTTAGGACCTATGTAACCTGATTGGATTACGACAGAAGCGTCACGTTGGAAGCTTTTGAGTGATT
This sequence comes from Orcinus orca, assembly GCF_937001465.1. Lineage (NCBI taxonomy): Eukaryota > Metazoa > Chordata > Mammalia > Artiodactyla > Delphinidae > Orcinus > Orcinus orca. Next base: position 35,183,436 of record NC_064565.1, on the reverse strand, counting down.
ATTTAATTAACCATACAGTAGAAAGCTGTATTCTCCAGGAAATCCCTTCCATATTTACATAACCAATCCCTTCAGAGCAAAGGTGGAGTCTTTTCTTTTTAATTTTACTTTAATTGCAATATCAAAAAATATATACTCCAAAACTTAGACCCCATGCCGTTTAATATGGTGATCTTCCTTCGCTGCTAAGTTCCTCTATGGCCTTTCTCCTTTTCCTCCTGTCTCCCTACACCCACTCCCTCACTTTGTAGTGAGGTCTCCGTGAGATGTGGAGAGATTCAGAGATCGGTCAACTCAGCAACTCAGCGCTCTATGTTAATTTACTTAAGAGACCCTTTTAAAAAATGCCAAACCACTTTTTAGTATTGGGATCCAATCCAGAAATTCATCACACACACACACCGCAACACACACGCCCTAAAATGCAGTTCACATGAAGCTTTTTTTTTTTTTTTTCTGGCTCTGGCATCTTAAAAGAAAAAAAAAATTAAGAGAAAGGGCAAAAAATTTAGTTCCAGAAGCCGTGCTGAGAAATCCACACAATTTAATGTGCATCTCAAACCTGGTCATTAGAGACATCTGTATAAGAAGAGGCGATCTGGATTGAGGAACCGGGATCTTTCCCTTTAACTTTCGCCCCTTAGAGTTCTCCAGTTCTGTGAATGGTGTGCACCGTTTTCCGCCCTGTACTCTGTAGGATTTAGTGATGAGGATAATGATGCCAAAGGCTTGACGGGGGGGGGGGGGGGGGGGGGCGTGGAGAAGGGAGGGAGGGAGGCGAGAGGGAGGGAGAGAGGAAGGGAGGGAGGTGGAATTTCATTTCTTCCACTAAAGCGTTTGCGGAGACTTCAAGGTATAATCTATCCCAGATCCTTTCCCAGAGAGAAACTTGGCGATCACGTTTTCACATGATGCTCACGCTCAGGGCGCTTCAATTATCCCTCCCCACAAAGATAGGTGGCGCGTGTTTCAGGGTCTCTCTCTCTCCTACAGAAAAGAAAAAGAAAAAAATGTCATTAGAAGAGGCGTAACACGTCAGTCCGTCCCCAGGTTTGTGTTTCCTGGAGTGGCCGAAAGAGATCAGTTCTAACCTGCTCCGCAGGAATAACGGTCCTGCCTCCCGACACTCTTGGCGAGGTTTTGTACAGTTTGCTCCGGGAGCTGTTTCTTCGCTTCCACCTTTTTCTCCCCCACACTTCGCGGCTTCTTCATGCTTTTTCTTCTCACCATTTCTGGCCAAAACTACAAACAAGACTTCGCAGGTAGGTTTTTTTTTTCCCCCTTTTCTCTCTTTTTATTCCTTTTCGGCATGGTCATCCCCCACCCTCCTTTTACGATTTTCTCCTTTTAAGTGGGGATGGGAGTCTGAAGTGAGGAGGAGTGTCTGTGGGTAGGAATTTCAGGTGGGTTTAGCTCCTTTATGGCAAGCTTTTCCCAAGAGTGACTTCTTTGATTTCTCTTGCACTCCATCTCTCTCTCTCCTTCCTTTTCTCTCCTTTTTTCCTCCCCCAAATAATTTGCCCTGTACCTGCCCATTCAGGTAACCAAAGGTGCCTTTTACTACCCAGCCTGGGAAAAGTTTTATCGAGAACTATGTGGTTGGAATAAAAACTCTTCAAGGGGAGAGATTCTGCTCTATTTTCATGTCTAATTCCAATTCATTGTATTCAGCAATTAGAACTTGGCAAATACCTGTTAATAATTACAAAACTTGATGGATACAAACCTACCAAATTCGGGAGCAAGTCTTTCTCTTAGATATGGCAGTCCAACCTTTCCCACTGAAGAAGGCTGTTTTCTAAGTAGAAAGTTGCCTGTTTTTGTCTGCTTAGCGAGTTTCATTTCTTTATTTCATTCTTTGTGTGTGTATGTATGTGAAGTAACACCTCACTTCTGTGATGATAAATAAAGAAGTGAAAGTCCTCATGGAACTTGAGTCGTTTACCAAAGTGGGGAGGGGGGGGAGTCACTACAGCTGGGAAGAAAACTGCCGTCAGGATATTAGGGTTGTAAATGAAGGATAACTTTTGAAATTGTATTTCAAATGGCAAAGTATTAATGATATAGACATCGATTTCACAGGAGACATAGACACACGAAAATATCCCTTTCCACACTTTGGCACTGAAAAGTCGAGAAAGAGAGCAGGAGTTCCCAGGAGCAGTGGTGAGCCCGGCTAACATGAATGTGTTTATCTCCCACCTTCTTATATATTTTACATGCTCCCCCTATAATGATGAAGGCAAGATTACTAACTCCAGAGTTAGAAATAACAGGCAAAGCTAAAGTTTACAGCACAAATGCCCTGTCTGTCCCTCACACACACACATGCTCATAAAACTAGCAGCTTACTTTATTAAACATGTATTTATATGCAATCGTGTGTAAGTCTCAGCATGAATACAGACAGGCCAGCTGCTTCCTCCCAGACACTTGTGTGACCACTGCTTTATTTCAGGATTTTCCCCAACAATTTCAAATCCATTGGAGAGCCAAGAAATAACAAAATGTGTCAAACTTAAATTAAAAGTCTCCCACTATGCCTAGGTTAAATTCAAGGTGCTTTCTAAATCATCCACTTCCCCTTCTCTCTGCCGCCCCCCAGCCCCACCCCTCTCAGCAAACGTGTGGAAACTGATACTCACTTTCCAGGTTTTCCGCAAAGCTGCTAGCACAGGAGACAATAGGTGCGGGGCGTGGGGACTGAGTGTGTTCGGCAGAGAAGGGGTTAATGGCCCTTGTGTTACAGTTTGCATCTGTTACATCTTTTATAGCCCCCTGTTTAAACTAATCCTCGAGGCACAGCATCTTCCCAACCTCCACCGAGTTGCAGGATTCTCCTCCTCTCCTGCCTGCCTCCGAGGTTCCCCTTCTCCAAGTTTTGACAGTTTCAGCTGAAAAAATGCAGCGCCTCTCTCGATTTTTAGGTACAAAAGTTTCGAAGCCAGAAAAGGATACGATCATTTAGTCGAGCTTAAAAGTATTGCCGTATAGCGGCTGGACTTTCTCTTTCCTTTCTTGAGGGGAGAAAATTTTCTCCTGGAACTCTTTAAGGGAACTAGGGCGGGGGAGCATGGGTGTGAGTGAGGTGGGGGGAAATAAGTAAATATTGTCAAAGCGGCGAAGGTGGCGGCGGCGGCGGCGGGGGGGGGGGCTGCTGGGGGGAGGGACAGTGTCCGAAGAGGCTTATAATTATATTTCTTATTGCGGCGTGAAACGGGAAATCCTAATTTGGGGGCGGGGGTGTGAGGGGGAGGAAGAGACAGTGCCTCGATCAACTCCGACAGGGGAGGGGAGGAGACGCGGGGCGAGTGGGCTTCCTATAATTACTATTATCAATTTGACCGAGTGTGCTTCATCCGGGAGTTGTTTCGCGTTGTTTGTTTGTTTGTTTGTTTGCTTCCTCGGGGGAATGGGGAGGGGGGGTGAGTCGGGGGGGGAAACAAGATGAGAGCTACAGAGAGCCTCGCCTCACCCCAAGTTCCCGAGCCGGGCTGAGGACTTTTCGGAGGAAAAGGTCCGCCTAGCCCTGAGCCAAGCAGCCTTACTGTACCGCCGTGTGCATTCCCTCATACGGTCAGGAGTTATGACTCATTTTGAAGATGTAATTCTTGTCTCTCTGATCCCCTCGCGGGTGCAACACACCAAACAGTAACAAACACAAAGCGCCTCGGGGCCAAGGCTGGGGGTGGGAGGCGGGGAGGGGGGCCGCCGGAGTTTCGCTTTGGCGTTGGGGGGGCCGTGGATGGGTGCTCGCCGGGGCCCTGGCCCGGCTCCCCTGGGCGGCCCGCGCGCGTCTCAATGGGCGCAGGCGATGCCCACATTGTCGCTGTGTTTGGTTGCTAGATCGAGCCTGCGTGCTGCCGAAGCAGGGCGCCGAGTCCATGCGAACTGCCATCTGATCCGCTCTTATCAATGAAGCAGCCGATCATGGCGGATGGCCCCCGGTGCAAGAGGCGCAAACAAGCCAATCCCAGGAGGAAAAACGGTAAGAAGCGGCCCGAACCAAACTTTTCCGGGCCGCTCCGCGGCTCCAGACCCGGGGAGAAGGAGGGGGAAAGGGAAAAGCAACCGAGGCGGCGGCGGCGGCGGGCGCCCAGGGCTCGCGGGCGAGCCTCTCTCCGCGGCCGGCGCCGGAGCCCGGCGCGCGCGGCGACTGGACGGGGGGTGGGGGGGGGAGTTGGGGAAGTGCCGGGCAAAGTGAGCGTCGGGCGCCGGGGGGCTGCGAGCGCTGGGGTCCGGCAGGGGCCCAGCGCCCCCACCCTCGCCGCCCTCTGCGCCCCCGCCCGCCCTCCCTCCGCCTCCGCCTCCAGCTCCACCAGCGCCCGGCCCGCCGGCTCTCCGGCCGGGCTGCGTGAGCGTCCGGCGAGGGCAGGGCGGGGGCCCGGGCGACGGGTCGCGCGGGATCCCCGGGGCGGGGGCGGGGCGGGGGTGGCAGAGGGACTGTGAGAGCGGGAGAGGGGGCCCGGGGCTGTGCCTCCGGCAAGGCTTAAAGTTTCTTTGCCAGAGTCGCCCGGCCGCCTCTCGGTACGCCAAGTAACGGTCCGCGGGCAGCGGGGCCCGGCCGGTCGCGCCGGGACCCCGGGGTGGGAGGGACTCGGCCGGCCCCGCGCGGGGTCCGGCGAGGTCCACGCGGGCTCAGGGGCGGGTGGTTCCTCTCCAGCGGGTGCTGGCCCCGCGCCGGGGGCTGGCGGAGTCGCAGAGCGCAGGGAGACTTTTCTGGGCAGTTTCGACATGGTCAGGAGTCCGTTATCCAGGCTGAGTCAAGAAGGAGGAAGGAGGTGCGGGTGCGAGGGGGACACGCAGAGCAGAGATGGGAGATCAAAGGCGTGACAGCTTAGTAGGTCCACCTTAGAAAGAGTCAGAGAAGGAACAGAGTGAGAGAGGGAGACAGACACAGAGAGAGAGAGAGAGAGAGAGAGACCCCCTAGGTATTACCCCCAAACAAAATCGTGGGAATAAAAGAGAAAAGTGATTGGCAAGAGCGCAGAAGGCGCCTGGGGGAGGGGAGAGAGCTGGGGACCGGAGAGGGTGCCGGGGATAGCTGACGGAGGATACTGAGTTTAAAAAAAAAAAAAAACCAACCCCCCAAAACAAACAAGAGAACTAGCGCCAGCTCAGACTGGGAAAGGAAACTTCTCGCTCCCCTCGTTCTCAGCCTGATCACCCGGCGCGGGGCCGCGTTGACGCTCCCGAACTGGACGCGGGGACGCGGCGCGGGCCCGGCCTCCGGCCTCCCGCAAGCCCAGCCCGCGCCTCGCGGGGACCACCGGGGCCCCCTTGGAGCAACTTTCCTCTAGGGAAGACAATTCTGTGCGCCCCCAGCCTGCCCCTGAGCTGCGCGGCCCGGGAGGGGGCTGCTGGGGGCGCAGTGAGGGACGCTGGAAGGAGAAAACACAAAGACGAGGGAATTTTGATTAGAGACAAATGATGCTTCTCTCTGTCTCTCTCTAGGTTTCGTGTGTGTGTGTGTGTGTGTGCGCGCGCGCGCGTGTACGTGTGCGCGTGTGTGTGTCTTTTGCTTGTTGTGGTAGAGGTGTCGAGCCATATGGGGGAGTGATAGAGGAATTTTAGTCAGAAACTGTTCGTTATGTTATCCTGCCTTTTCCCTTTGTGCTGCCTTTGATCTATTTGCTTGGCTTAGTATTACAAAAAAACAAGTACAATAATATATTCCGAGCTGCTTCCCCAAGATCCAGTTCAGGCTGCCTCTTTTTAAGTCTCTTTCTCCCTCTCTCTCTTTCTCTCTTTCTCTCTTTCTCTCTCTCTCTCTCTCTCTCTCTCTCTCCCCCTCTCTCTCTCTCTCTCTCTCTCCCTCTCTTAATTTAATTTTTTCTTCACTCTAGTGTCTGGCATTATTTAAGGTGGTCTTTACACTGGAGACCTCCCCTTCCCCATCTCCGGGTAATTTAGTAGACACTAAAATTACACCTAGTGCCCCCCTCTCTCTTGTGTTTCCTCTGTTCCTTTTATTAAATGTTGGTTATTGATTTTCTAAAATCAATGTCTATTGTGGGGCTTTTTTCCCCCCTTACAAGTATCTAAAGCACATTGCTGATCAACTGGATAACAAAAGCTTCGTGTCAAGGAGGCTTCTTTCTTTTTCTTATGTTAAACAGTCATTTTTTGAGAGAAAGGAAAATAAGATTTAAAGCAAGGTTCCCAGAAGTGTTCTTTTGCAGGAGAGACTATTTAGAATGTTTGTTTCTTCTTGTCTGGCTCCTCCAACCCCCTTCGGGATTTTGCCACTGTTGACCAGCCTGGCCTCTGCAGTGAAGTCGGGCCAGAGCCCAGGTCTGGAAAAACAGAATGCTCCAGGCTTCCTGGGAGCCCTGGGGCGGGGGCTGGCAGAGGGGGAAGCCTGCTGGGGGCTTCGCAGGTGGAACAGAGTGCCAGGGAAGTGCTCAGCCGTGGACACTGCTTGGTGCTCAGAAATGGACACCATTTCCCCTCCGCCCAGCCACTAACTTGGGAGAAGCCTCAACACTCCGAAGTGGAAAGTTGAATTGCACATTTTAAAGGCATTTAGCCCAGACCCTGCACATTTAACAGCAATAATTATTTCCCAATAGTCTGTGGGAAAACATGCTGTGTATTGGTTACTTGTCAGTGTTTTGCTTTGGGATTAATCTGACTGAGCAATGTCCTGGTTTTGAGAAGCAGGTAGAAGAGTTTTTTCCCCTCTTTTTTCATTTTCTTTCTCATCAAGCACGTATCCAATGCCTTTCCCTTTGGGAATTGCTAGGATTTATCTGAACTGAGTGAATTTTTCTTCTTTCCTGGATTCATGGAAAAGATGTCAGTTTTGAGCTTGTGTCTTTGCTGATAACACTAAATATGATGATGCTTATCAAAATCATATAGAAATTCCTGGAAAGGAATAATGGTGCTACTAATCATAGAAGTAGAAGCTGCGTGGGGAAAAAAGAGAGAGAGAGATGGTCATCCAGGAAACTAGAATGGCACTTTATATAATTTTAATGAAGTCAACAGTGTATATATAGACTAAGGCGACAAGGAGATAAAACGTGTAAAGCAGTATGTGTGTGTTTGAAAGGCTGGTCAAGAACGTGGGTTAGAAGACGATGCTGTATGCGATTATTAAAAAGCAAAGGAGAAGGAAGCAGTTCAAGGAAAACAAATATACAAAGAGAGAAACAAGAATCTAAAATCCAGCCTTCGAGATTCTCAGGCTAGCAAGATGCCTGGCAAAGACAGTGCCAGCACTAAGTTAATCCATAGCGGACAGTCTCCTTTCCCCCACATGGAAAGGATGAAATCTCTTCCCAGAAAATAAGATGTGCAGGAGGGACGGGGGAGAGGGGTGAGGGGGAAGGAGGCAAAAAGCAAGTTGCCCGAAGACAAGAATGTGTGTCGGTTTCAAGAAAGTTCAGTCAGATGATCTTCAGTCGCCTGACTCACTTTGTAATACTTTCACTGAAGCTGGAGAGGAGGGGGAAAACCCAGCCCCCCTTTTCATTCCCTTGATTATACCCCACTATCTCCACACAGCCTTTGAGGCAGAAATGAGCACTTAGGAGCGGGAGATGCCCGGCGGCTGCCTGCCACTGGGGCGGCCCGGTTGTAACTTGCAAAGTTTGTTGCTTTAGCCCCTGATTCAGGCTTGGGCTCCTGGGGATGCTCCGGCTACCCTCCTGCCTCCTGTGGAGCCTGGGAAGATGGGCCTTCCTCCCCAGCCCATCACCTCCCAGCATCAGCCTCTGAAAAAAAATCACACAGACACATTACACGTTTTCACAAAAATCAAACCCGGAAACCGCTTGTTTCAGAAAAGGGAATGAAGTTGTCTTTTAAATGAACACTGAATTAGGAGTGGTGGGGAAGAGGAAATGGCAGAAAGAAAGAAAAGTTAAATTTGATTTTTCTTCAAAGTTTCAGCTAAAGGGTTAGGCATTGTATGGTAGAGTGGGGGAGGTTTTTACCAACGCCTTTGGTCTCTGATTTTCAGTGGGAAAGAAAAGGGATAAAGTTGGATGTTTTCAGGGCTTTAGATCCTAGAGGAGAAACAATCAGATGAGCAGAAATGATTATCCCTGTTTAAGATAAGCCCTCACTCCCTTAACCACTTCCTGAAAGGGAGTGGAAGCGCTGGTGGTGATGCTTAGAGGCAGCGGAGGACTGAAAAGTTGTTCCCTTTTCAGAGATGCTTAAAGGAAAAGGAAAAGAAATGCAAGCAGCCCCTTCTTCAGGATGTGGCTCCTGTCTCTCCTTTCTGAGAGGTGAAGTTGGCATGGGGCGGCCGTGAGTCAGAGCCCCTCAGTACACTCTGAGGCAGGGAAGTTTCCTTCGGATTGCAGTCGGGTCAGACTTGGTGATCCTTGCGAGTGTGGAAATCTTTTGCAAGTAGCTTTCTTATAAAGTTGATGAGGTTATAAGGAGGCTGTTTTGCTGACTCTCAAAGCACTCAGAGGCAGTTTTTGTGGCAGGTACCAGCTCTGAGGGCGCTCCAAAGATATCGGTCTCCATCCTTTTCTCTCTGTGAAGAGCTTCTGCAAGTTTTGTCATGCTGCACACACACTAGGCTGGGGGCTATGTATCTAGACTGATCTATTTGTTTTATTTTGGTTTGTAAAAATTCAGGCAATTGGGGTAGAAACATGCCTTCCTCCGTAACAGAGCCAGCAGGCTGCTGGCATCCAAAGCGTGATTCTCCACCCGGGGTAAGGGTGGGCTAAGGATTTTAAACTTTACATTATTTCTCTGTTGCCACATGAAGATAAATTCACGTCTTCAAGCATTTATCTCCAAATACGAATAAAGCCAAGGTTAATGTTCCCCAGTAAACTGCTCTGTCATATGTTTCAGGTGCTTCCTCTCTTGCTTGCTTAATTTACTCAAAGTAAAGAAAATTCCAAGAGGTTGTCAGAGACCCTAATGCCGTGTTAAGAATCTTTCCTGGGAAAAATGTGTGTCTACCCTGAAGGTAGGAAAGGAGGGTGTTGCTAGCTCTCTAAGCAGTGCCGCGTTTATTCCAAGATGTGGGAGATTCTCTTCCTTACAACAGTTTTTGTCATCTGCATTCTTCCAAGGCTTTTAAAGGTGCATTTTCTTCCGTGTGAAAGAGAACTCTTTGTCCTTTTCCTCTTCAGCACTGTGGCTTCCCAAGGTAGACACTATTTTGTGCCTGTCACAGAGAGAGGGAGTGCAGGTTTGCAATGCTCACAGACAATTGATTGTCTGCCCTAATGTGTTTCATTTACATGTTTATAACGTCAATGGTGCTGGGGTGTCCACTGTACCATTCATTCCCGCATTCCCACAAGGGGGCAATTGTCTGAATGGCCAAGTCAGACACCTTTTTGATTGCTCTTTGGTTGTCTTTTTAGAGCAAAGAGATAAAGGGGGAAAAATCTGTGATGCAGAAACACTAGTTGAAAATATACAGAATTAAATGTCACCACAAAAGCAGATGTTAACATAAGCCCAAATATGCTTTTTAGGCAAGATGTGAAGGTTGAGAAAAATAATTCAGAGCAGAGGGAAGGATGATTTAAAACCAATAAATATAGCCCCATCCCCCCTCCCTATTTCTCTTCTTTCTTTAGCAATCAGAAGATGCAATGTGATTTTCCTTTTCATTTTTAAGCCTTGAAACATCTAGGCACCTCTTCCTTACTTGTATGTTTGCTGTGATTGTATACATTTACATAGCTCTGTGTATGCCAACAACATCAGCTTCCCAGTTGGAAAAAATCTATTGAATGACTATTTGCGCTGTGGGGAGTGTAAACTTTTAAAAAGTAAGATCCAAGTATTTCTTCATCAAGCCTTTTTTAAAAAGGCAAAGCACTAATCATCAGTAGACTCTGTGGAAGTCTCTGCCTTAAGAGCTGCGTGCCGAATACTTTCATCTTGGGTGACAGTCGTGTCAGAGTGAGAGCTCTCAGGAAAAGTGTAACTCCTAGTTACAAAGTAAATAAAGAATTTCGTTTTAAGGTGTTCTGTACTGTTTTTATACTGTATGTGTGTATGTGTGTGTGTGTGTGTGTGTGTGTCTTACGTTTCCTCTGAGGGAGGTGAGAGGAAAAACCATCCACGCGTGTGTGTTTTGGCTTTTCTGTTCACGCAGTTCTCCCCTACATATTATGCATGTATGTGGCACACAGGAATACACCTGCTTAAAAAAAAAAGATTTCACAGTTCAGATGGTGCCTGGCTGGTTCATTTAGGTAATACAGCTATTAGAAGTTGGTCTGATTTCGCGTGTGGTCCATAAGGAGAGAAAATACTAACTCTTGTGGCATCTGGTGGGAGGTAAACACGGGTGGGGGGGGGCGGAGGACTTTTATAATTCTGAAGGAAATTGGGGAGGAAAAAAAAATCGCCAGTCTGTGAAAAGATTTTTGCCTCTCCGGGAAGACACACACAGTAGCTGCACCGTTAGCTGAACCCCTGACACGGCGGTCTTTTGAATGCCTTAGGTATGATTTCACTTTCGCTCACATCAATGCTGACCTGAATGCCTTTCATATCTGATCCGCTGTGTCTCTCCCAGTAAACATCCCCTGAGGGGAGAACAAAGAAAGGAGCTCTTCTTCTTCTTAATCACAATTCAGCCCTTTCACCGCCGGCAGGCTCCATTTGCATTCTGCCACAGAAAGCCAAGATGAAAAGAAAGAGAGAGAGAGAGAGAGAGAGAGAGAGAGAGAGAGAGAGAGAGAGGGTAGTAGCTGAGTAAAATAAGTGAGGTGTTTGTGGCTGTTTGTTGGGCTTTCCCTAGTTACCAGCCTTATATAGTTGATGCTTAACCAGGCCCTGTCCCTCCTGACAGGCATATAGTGTTACAAGATGGCATGTCTGTACTATTCATGGCCAGCCGCTCAACACTTGAGGTAAAAAGTGTCAGAGAAGGATCAGATTCTCCCCCAGAAGCCTGTTAGACTTGGGTCAGGTGTGTGGACTTCCCACTCTGGAGTGCTGCCTAGTATTTGTCTCTTATTGTTTACCTCCAGGCCAGGGAGGCGCGGGCCCTGGGGGTGGAGGGGAGCTGGAGAGCTCAGGAGGGGAGAAGGGGGAGAGTCTCCAGAGGCCCTGGTCTGCTTTCAATGATGGGTGTCTGGCCCAGAGAAAAAGGGAGAAGTTGCTTACACCCAGCCTGAATGCACTGATACATCTTCAGGAAAACTGGAAAAGACTTTCCCATTTTTCCCCCTGACTTTTTATGATAATTCATATTTTCAAATGAAAGGGGAAAAAAGCCAAGAAAGAAACTCTCAAATGAGCCAAAAAGGAAAAAAAAAATTCTCTGAAAAGAATTTTAGGGGGAAAAGTTGGTCTATTTTAAAAAGCTTTGAGGGCTGTAAAGTGCCACGTTTTTCACACCTTCTTCATACTTTTTTTTCAGATTTTTTTAGTATGTTTAACATTTGTGAGATGACAGCCTTTTTGTATCTCAAACTGGATGCTTCAAGATTTGTAGGGAGGGGTTGGTGGTATTCACGTTCTCTTGAGAGAGAAAGTTTATGCCTAAAGGGCTCCTTCTTACTGGGAACTGTTTAAACCCTTGCAGGCGAACCTGTCAGGTTTTACTCTGTTATTTGCCTCCATTTTCAACATGCAAAAGTAACATGCAGTTAATGGTATTTGAATGAGACCACAGCAAGAGCAGAAACCTCTCGTGACAACTTTTCAGCTACATTATCTTGCTCCTAAACTGTCTTGTCTTTTTTTTTTTTTTCTTTCTGAAACCACTTTTAAGATACCAACAGTTTTTTCTTCAACAATTAGATTAAGCATATAATGTGGGCGCACACGCACACACACGCAACTTTGGAAGTGCGGTCGCTTCAAACAGCAGGGTGAATAATTGGAAAGGGGGGGTGCTTTTGCGATAGTCATTGTGACAGATTTCACTTATAAGAGCAAAACTAGCAGAGATATTAGAAGTTGTACACGAGCATGTGACACAGATTCCTGTTTTTTTTTTTCTTTTTCCCAGAAGATTTACAGAATTTACAAAAAGAGATTATCCCTACACCTTCCACCCCTCCTATCCACCCCCATGACCCAAGCAATGAAGGATTTAGGCAGATTTACTTCAGTAAACACCTTTGGACACTTGGGGGAAAAGTGGGAGTCTGTTTGCAAAAGGAGGCTTTTGTTAAGTGAGGTACCGGGATAATGCTTTACCAGGCAGCTGTGATATGAACCTACCCAGCAATGCAGGAACACTCTTTAACTCTTTGAGTGCCTGGCCTTCTGCGCTCAGCAGATAAAATCCTGGCTTTCCAAAGACACTCAGAATTCTGGCTCTAGCAGTTTGTTATTCAGACAAGTCTTGTAGACATGAAAACTGTTCAAGCTTTTAAGACAATGTGGTTTAATTAGATGAGGTGGACTTACATTGCTCATAAGCCCTCCAAATGGTGGTTTATAATTGGCAAGGGAAAAGAAAAAAAGAAAGGAATCAAGGCAACACATTAAAAATTCCAGGAAATACTTTAGAAAAGTTATTTTCATTTCCAGCTTTTAAGATATTAGACTACGGTAGCTAGAGGGAATGAAGCAGCTGGGGCCTCTCTCCTTACTATAAGAGACACCAGAAGTTTGTGATGAAGAAAGGGGTTTCAGCTGGAAAAGGTGTAAGAGACCAGCTCGGACAGTGACATTATCGCAACCCTCGCATCTTTTCAAGGGGGAAGTGTTGCCTATCTTTAGGAGCTTGGGAGGTCATGTGAACCTCAAGATTCAGGGCCTCAGGAAGGCTGTTACCAACTTGAGACTTTTCAGAGCAAGCAGAGAGACATTTCCAAGAGGAAGGAGTTAATGGTTATTTTTTGCTGGGCATAAGAATAACTTTTCAGGTGTTGCATTTGGGCTTAAATAAGATTGCCTTATTTAGTTTCGAAAAAGAGTGGAGGTGTCAATGTTCGAGCAGCCACGAATGTGTGAGAAAGTAAAGGGTATGAGACATGACAGAATTAAAGGTGTTTGCTATGTTGTTACACCGTGTGTCAGGCTGCAAGCTCCCTTTGTCACAGCCTCCTGGTGATTTGACAGCGCAGATCTACTTCCCTTCTAGGTGAGACAGCATTTTTTAACTGGAGTTATAAATATGGTACCCCCTTCGCATTGCACCCAGTCTCCCAGATCCGTGAATCCTATTGGAAAGCGTCTTGCCCTGAGACACAATGAACAAGTGCTGTATACAGGGGGCTGTGCGCTCGGGGGCCGGGCATCGCCAGCATCACAGTAGCTGGCATTGACTGTTGTTTGGCAGGAAGGTCTTTTGCCAAATCATTCAATAATTAAGTTTTATGTTTTTTGTATGAATGACCAAGCATGCAGTATTCCTTTTCAAATCAAAGGGAGGCTTAAAATTACTTTTTGAACACTTTCAGACCATGGTCAGGTCACAGTTTGGGGGCTGAATTAAAATGATCTCATTCATGATCTAATTGAGGTTGGCAAAACCTTAGCAGTAGCAGGAGTACATAAATATAAATCAAAGACCAAAATTTAGCAAATCATATCATTTGCTAGAAATCTGCTCATGAATTATTCTCCGATTGCCAACCCAGAAGTTAAACTTTGTCTCCCCTCCACAATGGTAACTGCGCATATTTTTTCAGGCTCCTGACAGGAAAGTTAGAGAGGCTGAAAAGAGAAATGAGAAGGAAGATGATCAACGTCTCATCAGATATTGTGTGTTTGTGACCCAAGAAAGTATGAGAGCTAATAAAGCCATGTACATTACCATGGAGGCTGCAGTCTGTGTTAGAAGTTATTTGGGGCTTCTGAAAACCAGACTTTGGAAGAGCAAGCAGCACATAAAGGCATGGGAGGGGAGCAAACATTTGAGAAAGATCTGATTGAACTTTGCTTTCTTTTTTCAATTGAGGAATGTAATCATCATAGTGATTCCTGATTTTTTTCAAACAAATTTAGTTCTATCACTGAGCCAAGTCGAGAGGATGAGATTTGAAGTAGTCGTTAGAATTAAAAGACAGTACACAAATGTTGGCATACATATTTAAGGTGCTTTTCATTCTTTTTTATTTTTTTGCACATTACTATAAAATTAAAACTCCAGATAATTTTCCTTATAATCCATGGGATTAAATGCCATGTTCTATTATACGTAATCCATTTTTAGTTGTTCTTCATTTTTCTTGGTTGCCGTGTGTTATTTCAGCTTAAACCCACACACAGTCTAAACTGGAGGAGACCTGATTCTGAACTACAGTATTTTGAAGTTAACATTTTTAAGTCCCACTTAAATGAAGATATTCTTTCAAGCAAACAGTAAACACAGAACTGGTCAGTTTAGCAAACTTTTATCACAAGAGCAAATACATGAAGTTGTGTTTTTAAATCATGATGATAAAGGAGAAACATTTTTAAATAATTTCAGATGATGGAGGTGAATAACTGCATTCTTTTGGGAACAGGTAATTGACATTAATGATTTCCTGTGACAAAACATATCCTAACATGAAAAAGTATAATGGATTCCTCCTTAACATTGCTAATATAGCAATATAGTGATTTTTGTTCTTTATATACTGTTTCATATTTCCTTTTATAATCAACTCTGGGAAAGAAAGGTACTCCTGACAAGGTGATAGACACCCCCTCCCCAAAATAAGTAATCAATAACAGATCAACAGATTAAGATATCATGCTATTTAAGATCTGAGATTTTTTTCGCTCTCTTAAATGAATACGTTTAGAGGAATATAGTGTCCAGGTGATCTACAAATGTAGTAGATAGCTTTCACTGTTTTTAATTTTAAATTGTATTTCTATTGTTTTATATATCTAAGTAACCGTAATCAAGGAAACTTTGCATTTTGCCTATTCTTGGAGGTACCTAAGTTTCTATTTTAGACACAAAGCACATCAGTGGAAGTGTTTCACATCATGAGATTTCTCAGTTTTAAGAGGTGAGGTTTATATATAAAGAACTCAGTAAACTGTGTTTTCATAATAAATAAGCCCATTAAAAGGGGAAAATCTCTAAGCAAAATGGTTGTCCTCTAAAGATTTTCCATCACCTTTGCTCTGCTGATGGGAATTTGAAAACTAAATACAGCCTACGTGCACACACACACAGATGCACCCTAGGGCCCCAACTCTGGGACTTTTTAACTACAATTTTATAGCTTGTGAGTGAGATACATTTAAGCAAAAATAGTAGAGGTGAAGAATTAATGCAGACTCCTGTTTAGTAGGATTTATTGTAAGAAAAGTGTTCCCTACGCCACATGACTCTTACAAAACTTACTTGCCCCTGTTAATCTAAGCTTTAAGTGTATTATTTAGGATAAATTACAAGCTTTGTGCTTTTAAACTGTTTTCCTTCGTTTTCCTTTAATATTATCAACCTTAACACAGATTATGCTAAATTGATTGCAAATTATTATGGCTTTTAAAACAGCATTCAGGAGTTCTGAATAAAGATGGTATTTTAAAGTAGCGTTTACAGTATTTAAAAGAAAGAAAAGAGAAGGGGATTAAACTATACTGAACACTGAGAAACGTGTAGAGTTTTATACTTGTGCAGATAAAATGTGAGGTAGCCTTGCCCTGTGAAACCAAGACCACAAATGATATGTGTCAGTAGGTTCTTTGATAGGGCTTCTGGCCACAGTGTTTTTGTGCTGTCAAACTGCTATGTTGAACAAACACCTCCTCTGGGACAAAGTGATAAATGCAGAGACAGGCTGGCTTCAACCAGCCTTAGCTACCTCCTCCACCATGTCCCCACCCCCTGGCCCACCTCCCATAGGTCGGCCACCCCTCCACCCTGCTTTGCCCCTTTACCTGAAATTGACATTTAGAGAGAGATGCCCAGGGCTTTTCAAGGTATCAGTGGTGAGTAATTATTGATACTCCCCAAATCTTATGAATCAGTTCTCCGAAACTGCAGGCAAAGTCCTTTTTCTGGCAGGCTTTATCTAGTCTTTTTTTAAATGGAAATGGACTGAGCTTCTCAACTTTTGCCAACTTGAACTTTTTCCACTTTTGCTTAATCATTTGAAAACCACTTGCTTTCCTCTTGTCTTTCCCCCAGTCACCGGCGTTTTATTTTCTAATGTTCGAGCAATTATGTTGTGCAACAGAAAACAAAATTTTGCCTTAAAAAGTCCAAACACTATTACCTCCTACTTTTCACTTTCCAGCGTTCTTTTTGGGCTAACACTTCAAATGTATAGCCAACTGATTTTTTTCCTCCTCTCTCTTGGAGCCATTATTCTCTGACTAAAACCTGTTTACTGGTGCCTTTGTGTGTGCGTTTTTTTCCCCCCTGACATTAAATGAATTTCCATCTTCTACTTCTGCAATCTCTAAGAAATAGATAAACCATTATATTTTTTCCCAGCTCGTATTTTAAAGCGGTGATCCTGACAGCAGGACGATTATTGCACTTTATGTTTTAGTGGATGTTTGCTGTTGCTAGTTACAGCAACACTTATCATAAGACAGCAAGAAAAGAGTAGTCCCTGGTAATTAAAGTAATGAAATATTCATTTACTCTACCTTTTCTGTAGTCTCACAAATTAGGCTGCTACATTTAATGCCTGCACTGCCTCTGTTTTTATTATAATGGCAGCTTTCGCATCTGCAATTAGGACTAATTCTGACAGTTACAATTTCTGAGGGATGGTAAACAGTGAAGGAGATGTGCAGCAGAGGTATTACACGTGAAAAGCCCTTGTCTCTTTAACCTTGTTGTTTTTTTTCTCGCAGAGGTTACCTTTTCCCGATGGTGCAAAATCGACTTGACATAACTGTTCATCAGTTTCAGGGTTTTCCCTGGAGGTATTTGCATCAAATCAGCCCAGTCAAGCTTCAAGTTGAAATTGGCAGGCCAGAAACTGACAGGGTAGAGACTGGAAAAGAGACAGCTAAAGTACAGGCAGCAAACTGACAGTAGCAGAGTGAAAGACAGAGAGAGAGAGGGGGAGAGGGGTTGAGAGCGAGAGCTTTTCAACTTTAGTGTAAGGGAAATCTCAACTCCTGTATGGATCTCAGTAGCAAGTATCCTGGAGGAACTTGAAAGGTCGAGAGATTCAGAACACCTTCAGCTAATTCTTACCACTAGGGCTCACCAGCCCTGCTCCCGGGGTTCACTCTCATTTAATCTGATTGGATGCCTGAAGAGGAGTGGGCACACTTAATTAAACCGGAGGAAAGTTCTGAGGCACTTCCTTAGCACTTATTAAAGCTTGAAAGCCAAATCTCATGATCAGTGTTATAGGAGGGAAATAAGGCGGTTTGGGGTTTTTCCCTGATTGTTAACTTGTAAGAAAGTTAACAATCCTTCTCTTTACCAGGTTTGTTTCCCCAGGTCTCTACTCTGAAGCAGATTAAACGTTCCCAGAGACCAGAGCTTAGGAGACTGTCAGATCAAAAGTTAGTGCATTTTTGTCAACAAAAACAGCCACCTAGCAAAAATTACATTTAAAGAGATACTCCTTTGAATAACACGGGGTTGCAAGTTCTCTTGGTCAAATAACGCCCTCCTATCCTGATAACGGAAGAACATTTATTCAGTTGTTTAAAGGCTAAAGAACCGTGGCAAAACCTTAAGATAGCAATGACATTAAACTTTTATTTCACTATCGGGAACGTCACTTTGAGAAAAATTCTATGATTGCAAAACTTTTATAATTGCTTTGACAAAGAAAACAAATATGAAAAGTGCTCCCTTTGCCCGAGTGCATTTTTTTTCTCCTTTACGTCCTTTTTTAAAAACCAATATTTTTTTTGTCATTCTTCCTTATTTCTTCTAACTTTGGGGGGGGGGTTGGTGTCTTTACTAGATGATTTAAAATCCTCACCACTTTCCAACTAGACTTGGGGGTCGAATAAGCCCTTGCTTTCAAAGCGTCTTCAGGCTCTGTGTATGACAGGCATTGGCTGATCTGCTGATGCCCATTCGACAGGCACTGTTGAACTAAAGTGGTGTGACGGCACAGTTTTGTTAAGCTCTGAACAAAGAGCTGAAGATGCCTTCCTGGCATCGTCCATGTGCATATTGGCCTTGTCACAGTTTTGCTTGATTTAATGCTCAGTTTATTCCTAGATATTAAAACTTAAATTCCGAACAGTATGTTTTCAAATACTACATACCAACTTTATTTTAAAAGCTTCAACTTCAAAGATCCCAGGGTTCATTTGCTCCTCCAATTTCTATGTAGCCAACATTAAAACACAGCTTTGGAAATAAATAGATTGCCAGTAGCCTCTTAGCTGTTATCCATTTAAAAATGGGATTCCAGTCTTAAAAAGTCTTATTAGGGGGCAAGATTTATTTTTCTTTGATCATTGGTTGAAAGTCATCATCTATTTCCAACAGTGGATCCTCGCATAAATTCCTGAGGAAAAGTTACCTTGTGTGCACACGGTCTGGGTAGACTTTTAAAAAGATATACTATTTAAAAGATATTCAGTTATAAAAGAAACCATTTACAAATACCTGTCAGGGTAGGCACATGGCTACCGGCAGGAAAAAGAGAAATCAAGGGAGTTTTTGTTAAAGTAAGCCCTATTTCGGAGACAGCAACAGAATTAGGATTGCGTCTTAAAAATAAAATAGTTGTTATAAAAGTCCCTGTTCCACAGACAACAGCTAGCTCTTCAAAAGAAAACTGAAGTTTAGTACTAAATTTAGATTCCCGTGTCCGGTTGAATGTGCCTTAGAGCTTTATCTCTGCCGGGTTTTTTGTTTCCTCTCTGCCTCTTTTCCTCCCTTCAGGTTGGCTTCAAGTGTTTGCTAAGAGATTAGTTAGCAAGTTTATATTGAGGAGGTAGCCATGGGAAGCAGCTCTCTGCTCCAAGGAACGCGCAGTGGGTCAGAGCGTGAAGATACAGGGAGCTAAGACTGACTAAGGCCCTGATCAGGTACTTTATTTTCTCTTAAAGACACACCCACTTGTAGAAAGGTTTGTGGGGTGACTTCTCATCCCAACAGGAGCACAGATGTTACCACTTTTAGAAACTTCTAAACAAGCATGATGGCTGGAGCAACTTCATGAAAAAAAAAAAAAATTAAGTCTACTGCCAGAACACTCCCTTTTCGTTATGTAAAGAGGTTATAATTTGAGATATTCAAGGTTATTTTCACCTCCATTCATAAGACAACATCTTCTGTGTTCTGAGGAAGGTGGCAAAGGAGAGAAAAATGTGCAGCAGCATGAAAGTATTGCTGCTAATAACCAGTGAGACTGCGCTAAAAATCTGAACTTGAAGCTCTAGAGTAAAACACATACAAATTTCCACCTGCCCTAAGCGTGCTTTCTTAGCAACGACAGTTTCATGAACTGAAATAAATTGCCTTTTCTTCCAGTAGTAGTAGTAGTTTACTCAATATCATTTATACCAAATAATTTTCACAGCCAAAAACAGTGATACAGGTAGGGGTAACTAGGCAAGAAAACGTTTTATTTTTTAGTTTTGTGTAATATTATACATGAAAAAGACACCCCTGCTAGCAACACCGATAAGATACTCTGGCCTGTTCTTTTAATTTCATGAGAGATTTTTGTGTCCATCGCCGTTGGTGTGAACAAGAGTTAGACATGCAAATCTCCCACCTGGCAGAAGAATAGAGCTTTTAATATATTAATGGGGCAGATTCTTACTTCATATATGAAGTAAATTCTGGCATTGGTTTGGTGCTTCCTACGAAAACTTTGTTAGCAACTGTTTATAAAGGAGACAAATAGAAGTTGGTCCGAGTAGCCCTCCTGCTCCAACCCCCAGCTCAACATGATCTGCTGTGTCGTGCTAACTCATAACATTCTATCTGTAAATTGCTCTAAATGAAGCCATAATCCTCACCATGTTTTATAACAGATGCATGGCTAGGACCAACATGACGTCTCACCTTTTAATGAACTGTCCTACTTTAGGATCTTCTAAGGAATGGAGTGTAAAAAGAAGCAAAGTAGAAGATGAAGAGATCTCATAAATAGTTTCCTTTGAACATCCACAACTGCTTACATGGCCTTTTCCCCTTTTTTCCAGGCTAGCAGAAATGGCATGCCCAGGGCTCATGCAAGCAAGCACATTTTAGAACTATTCATTGGATGGTTTGAAAGAGACACCAGCCCTGTGATACCAATGAAGGGCACTGACCGAGAACTTAGTCCTGGGATGGAGAGTAGGTGTGACGTTAGTATAAGGAGTTCCTGAAGGAATCTGTGATTCGTGTGAAAACAGGAAGCGTAGATCTTCTGAAACCCATTGGTCGACATCAGGTTTCAAATAAACAGAGATTGACGGCTGCTTTTTTTCTCCCACCCCTTTCCTAGCTGAGTGAGGAAGTTCTGCTTCATGTAAATAAGATCTGTGAATTTATCTGCATGAGGTAGGGCTTTAATGATCAGTATCTGCAAGCCAGGAGCATGAATGTGATCTCACTGTATCGCAGTGTAGAGATGAGATAGTCTAGAGCTACAGCACACCAGTGCATTGTGCCCGGGTGCCGGGAACAATTCTGCCATTTCCAAAGCAGCGACTCTTTCTTTTTCATCATTGTTTCCTTACCTCACTTGTATGCTTCTTCTGATACAGATCTGAGTGAGTTGTGCAAGCTTCAGACTTGCCAGCCCCCAGCTCCCAGGCCTAGTAGAGTAATTCATAAATTTACCATATTAGACTATCAGATTGAAACCAAGGGTTTCTACTAGTGGTGGAATTGGAAAGCCCATTGTTTTGATTATCATTTCATCAGCCCCAACTGATACTAGTATGCTCAAGGAAAACATACTTCAGTTACAGTTGATTTTCAGATTCCAAAATGGTGCTGCAAAGCCTGTGCATCTCTAATTATATTTTATGCTAGGCTGTGCAATACCAAAATATACGCTGCAGCAATCAGTGAGTGAACAGTATCAATCAATTTGTAAACAGATGAAGTCACTCATTCCCAAACTGGTTTTCCAAAAACAATTACTAAATTACAATAGAAAAAAATTGTACAGTTACTGTATTTGTGTGCTGTGTTACAATCAACATACCAGGGAAACAAAACAATTTAATGCAGAAAAATCATCATTCATCTACATTATAATTGCTTCTTTTTCACATCTACAGGGCGGTTAATTAAAATTGTGATTAAATGCGGTCGCGCTGCCTAAGATGTCTTGCCCAAAACAGGTGGTACAGAATTTAAAAGTAAAAAAAATGTAATTAGCATTGGAAATTGAGAAATTGCCTGTAAGAATCAGTGTTAATTTCAGTCAGTGATGAGGTAATTTATAAATGAATGCAGTGGAGGCTGTGCAAATGCACATTGCCTTCCTTGCCATTCTTAGCATTCTCAGCATGCAGGTGAAAATGTTTTCAAAATATTGAGGTAATTTGAAAATCAATCCATGCATTCTGTATCTTTTTTCCTCCCGTTTGTACCAAATGCTGAACAAATGCTGCCATAGATGGCACGCTCCACCAGTTTTTTTACTTTCTAAAAGCAATGCTGCACTTATTTTAGACCTAGATTAAGAAACGTCACAACACCAATTGCAAGTCTAAAATTGTTACAAGGGTCTGAATCGTCCACCTGAAGTTCTGACTAACGTGGATTTGGTTTGCTGCGTGTTACTCCCGTCGGTGAGATGGAGACCTGGAAAGAAATTTTTTCACGGAACAGGTAGTACAGACGTAAGGACTCTTAACCAATCCAATAAATACTTGAGGTTCTATTTCTTAAGTTTAAGGAAGAACTAGAGAGTTCTAAAAAATCTGCTTTTAATGGAAGAAATTTAACTTTCATGTGCTTATCCTCATCAGCTGAGCAATATGAATTTAAGATATTTTAATCATTAATCGAAAAGAATATGGGGTTATAGTATCTGGCTTCTTAAAGAGACTTCTTGGGACTTTTTAAGCGTTCTCTTCCTGTATTTGGCACTCTGCAAAATGATCACTCCATATAAAGCTTCTCCTAAGAATATGCTTAGTTAACTGTTATAGATCAATCTGATAATCAGATTCTCTCATGTAAAATATTCTGCCTGGTTCTTTGCTGTTCGAGGCAGAAATCAGTGATTTCACTCTGAAGATATTCTTTGGGTAATCCTGACATTTTTGGGAGAGAGACAGAAACTAAGGACCAGTCTGTTTCTCTGACGGTATCTCACCATCCTCTGATTTTAGGCCTGTTATCGGGTCTACCCCCATCAGTTTTAGGATACAGATGAACTGTGCAGTTTAGACTGAGTGAATGGCATGCCGTCATTTCTCCCGTATTTAAATCATTTAATATTTAGTTGCCCATTTAATGTTACAAGTAGAAATAAAATGAGACCTATATATGGAGGAAACTGAAAGGTTACCAGTTAACTTCAAGATCCTGCTCTCCCCACTAACTGTGATCAGGGCGATTTCATCTTCCCGCAGTCAGTTCACCTTCAGTGAGGAAGAGTGCATATTTCGTCAAAGAATGGCTTCCTGGATTCCCTTCAGGACCTGTGAACATAAGATCTGCAGCCACATGGGACTTGGCTCAAGTTTCAGGAGAGTGGTGGGACAGGGGAGGGACTATGACGTGCTCCGGGCTGTGCTGGTTCTGAGTTTACAAGGGGTCACAAAGGTTAGAGAATCACAGATGTCAAGAGAGCTTCAGGCCCTACCCCTTGAAAAATCTGCAGTAGAAATCTTCTTACCTCTTTACGTTTAGTTCGTAGTCCTCTGTAAGCTCGCAGGGCAGCGTGGAGTTCTTTACATGGGAATTTTCACCTGTGTTACATCAGACCATTGACAAGGACAACGTCTTTTAGAGCTCATCTCCCAAGTACCGTCTCCATTCTCTTACAGAGTCATCGGGATCCTCAGAAAAGGTCTGAACTATAGGGCTATGCCGGCACTAGATTGGCCAGAAATTTGGTTTTTTTAAGTCCTTTTTCTTTTCAAAGTTTGCCATATGAGCTTACGTGCTTCATTCTGCCATTGCTAGAAGCAGTACCTCTTCGAAGCTGATGTCAGGCTCATGGAAGAAAAATGCACATTTTCTTTTCCACTCAGGGCTTCTTTCCGCCTTCATTCCTAAGGGTGATCTGAGCTTTGCATTATAAGAAAAAAATTTTTTTCTTGTTTCAAAAATAATTGAAATGTGTGCCACTGGGTCCTTTTTTAGGCTTCTGGTATTTCAGTAAAAAATGGCAGCATTTATTCATCCTGCATTAATTGAGCATCTACTATGTATAGGCACTGAACTTGAGGCTGCAAATCAAAAAATGAACGATGGAGCCTGGAGTCCTGAGGAGCTCACTGTCTAGTTGAGAAGGGGGTCCTCCAGAAGTGAGGAAAATGTGATGAGTGCCATAGGAACTTTGTATCCAGTGAGTAGAGAGCGCAGATGATGGGCTTAACCAGATCTGAGAGCAGGTGGTGAGGGCAGGCTTCCTGGGGGAGGCAGCTTTTTGAAGGGAGGATGGTCACGTGACTCGGATTTCCCCGGTGGAGTCGGGGAAGGGCATCCTGGGCTGAGAGGAGGGCAATTACAGGCCTTGGAGGAGGGAAAGGGAGACCAGCTCAGGTGCTGTCAGGCAACTGACATGTCTGGAACAGAGCACCAGTGCAAGGGGATAAGCTTGAATTGAGTCTGCAAAGGCGGCTTGTGAGCAGAAGTACCTCCTGTCACATATTTCTGGCTCTTATCCAATAAATAGGTGATGGTGAGCTCGTGAAACGTTTTTTAAAGAAGAATGCCATAATCATATTTGTATTTCAGTGAAATGTCCCTGGCAACTGTAAGAAAGCTAATATTATCTAACATTTATTGAGTACTTATAATGTGCTGAGACCTGTGCTAAGAATTTTGCCTGTGTCATCTGATGTTGCCCTGACAACCATTCTATCAAAGAGATGCTATTATTTCAATACATTTTTTACCGATGAGGAAATGAAGGCTTAGAAAGGGCATGAGTCCAGAGTCAGAAAGAAAGTTTATGGTTAAATGTTACTGGAATCATAGAATTTCCAGAATTACAAGTAATTCTGGAAAAACATTTGGAAAAAGAAACCTAGCGCTCGAAAAAGAGTTAAAGTGAGGCAATTTGATTTCCTTTTCTCTAGGTGAATAATGAGACTAAGTTGAGTGTATGGATTTTTTTCATCCTCAAAATTCTTCCTTTCATTTATCGCTAGGCCAGTTTGAAAAATGAAAAATGATTCTTAATCCTCAAGAAACTGATCCTAGAATGTGTTACATCTCTGGGAGTTTGGAAAGAGATGGTTAACAGACAGCCCTTCAAAACAGTAGAGTTTAGTAAACCCTGGAACACTGGCCTTGCTGATTTAATTCATGACATTAAGGCCTTATGAGGAAGCAAATGAAAATAATCCCTTTGCGATGACTCTTTTCCCCCTTTTCTGAATTAACTCTTCCATTGCCTAAGACTTACCAATCCTTAAACTACCGAATTCTCCACACTGCCTTATCTCCGCCATCCCATGGCAGGCCCTAAAGCTGCTAACATTTTGTAACAACTATGTGACAAATTGTTGTGCTTTTATTCATGTCGGACATCTTTGCCAGGCTTGCTTGTTGTGTTTTCTGTTTGGCTGTGTCATGGGACCAAAGGTGGCTGCCTTTGTACAGCATGTCAAATCTGGTTAACATGCAGCCATTTATCTTTAAAACCACTCCCGCACAATGGCAGCGGTGGGCCAGGCCACAGGGCTCCCAGCACAACCTGATTTTTCAGACCATCTTTTCTGCATAGGGGGGAGCACATTGGACAGCAGAAAAGATGTTTTGTGATTTGGGGAATCTCTTAAAGACAAATTGTAGAGTGTAAGTGCAGTGTCGCTGGACTGCTGGGTGCCCAGCGAAGTGAGGAAAATCAGAGACAGCACAGGCTGAAAGAATGAAGCGAGAATGCATATCTCTGTGCACAGTACTTTGCTCACACAGAGAATTCACACATAGACAAAAGCATGTTTGCTTGGTGGTTATTTGCAGGAGATTCTATAGGCACAGTCTGTGCCTATATTGGCACATAAGCCTTCTTTATGTGTTTGTATTGGTGAGGGTGTCCACACGTGAACATGGAAATGGGCTGGTGAGGGAAGACAATTTGCTGTTAGATTTAAGACATGGGAAAGACCTAGTTCACTGAGGCGTTTCTCTCCTAATGTAGTAGAAACAGAATCTTTGTTTTCTACGGTTGTTTCAATAAAGGACTCTCTGTGTTTAAGGAAGACTCAGAGCCGGTGAGTGTCAAGTGCTACAGTGCAAGATACTGAGGACTTTCCTCACTTTAAAATGACTGCAAACTTTATAACCTAATTCACTTTGGGTTTTCATTTGTCAATTTCTTCAAGGTGTCTTGGGGATGATTTGCCCTTAAATAACTAATTATCAGCAAAGGAGAAAAGATAGCAATAAAAAAAATGTGATAAACCTTCATGAACTAATTTAACTAAAACGAAAAATTTACTTCTTTGGATCAGTGAAAGGACTGAGCATAGCAAAACCACACGCTTTAAATGAATTGTTAGGGATTGTAAGTAGTTAATATAAATGTATATATACATAAATATATATATACATACATGTTTGTGTGTGTGTGTGTGTGTGTATATATATATGTGTGTGTATATATATATATATATATATATATATACACTGAGGTTGCTTGAAGAAACAGGCACCCAGTTTTTCTTTTTCTCTTTCTTTCTCTCTCTCTCTTTTTTTTTTTTTGTGAGTAAAGGACCCAAGAGATTGCCTTTCACTTTGAAAACAATCTCTAATATCAGGAAAATGCGCTGTTTGTTTATGCGTACATAATGCAAGTTTGTCCGCCTGGGAACTGCAGCAAATGGGAGAAGTATGCATGGATTTCACAGGTAACAGGATTACGTGGGCACATAATTGATCCATTTGGAGAAAAAAAATGACAGTGCTCTAAAGATGCCTAGGCTTTGGAGATGGAGTTTATGAAACAGGCATTTGTAAATTCAAAGGAATCAATATGTCAATTTTATTACATCTCAGAACCAGCTGGGCATTAAAGGAACAGTAGCCTTTTAAAAAAAATTGCAGCTGTGGTATTCCCACATTGTCTACCTTTCTTAAAGGGCTTAGAATTTAAGGACATGAGCTTAAAGATTTCTACCTTTCCAGAAATTAATTTACGTTGTCAAAAAACCAATAATTTAGCTTTTTCTCAGTTTTCAACCTAACCAGTCCATTAAAATGTCTGCCTTATTATTACAATTAAAGTATAATAATAGATATAGTTAATAAGTGGAATAGTGACTCTCACACCGCTTGCATACAGTCAAGGATTCATTAGAATTCATGTCTGCATTGTGCTTTTCAATAAAGTGTAGATTTTACCTCTTCACTGATCTAAGAACATAATTTAAGAGCTAAGCTTTGGATGTCCCACAGAATTTGGTCTGTGCAAGTATGAAATATTCCTGTTTTATTAGAGTTTTTGACAATTCAAAAAGACCAAGCTATTTTAAATTAAGTTCCCAGATAATAGGATTTGGACAACAGCCATAAGAGACGTGCATGGGATGTGAATTCAAGATAGTTTTTTAAGGTCCCAAAGAGCTTACACAACTAAGGATGAAATTTAGAAGCTATTAACGGGTCCACTTGTAGGTGAAGCAATACTTGCTTTCACATACCTACTGTGTGCTGCCTACTCCTACCTCGACAGTGAACTGCTCTGCTATTTCATACTCACATCTCCCCTCCCCAGACTCCTGCTCCAAGGACATCTTTAGATCCATTCACTTACAAGGAATGGCGCGTCCAGCTCTCCTCTCTCCCTAGGGAATGAGGAATTCAATACCATGAAAAGAATGGAGCATTCAGACACAAACAAATCTGTGTCCGAATTCTGCCACTTACTCTCATGTGGCCCTGAGTATATTTCTTAACCTCTCTGAGCTTCAATTCATAATGTTTAAAATGGGGTCCAATATTTATTTTATAGGAGCATTGGAGTCTTGAACAAAAATTGAAGGGCAGTATCTGAAGCCTAGAAGACACTCAGTACATTCTGCTTATGACTATTTCAAGGTGTGACTAATCAGGCTGCCAGGAATTCTATGATAGAGGTACCTCCGTTTCTGGGTCATGCCAAAACATTCTTGAAAAGAGGAAACAATAACCTTAAGCTGAGTTATTCATTCCTCTTCAATTCTTTAGGGAGTGTTAAAAAACAAAAAAGGAAAAGAAATAGTCGCAGGGGTTGGCATGGCCTTGTACCTCTGCATTTCCAGGAAATAGACATGGTACTTTTCCTTTATAGGAACAATGCCCTCTTTAAAAATGTTCTCAAAGAATATATTCTGAGCTGACCTTTATCACAGCACTTACAATATCTGATTCCTGTTTGTCTTCTCACAAATGTATAAATGCCTTGAGGACAGTCTTGTTCATCTCTCTGTCACCAGTGACTAGCTCAGCTCATGGAACGCAGAAATCATTTTGTTAAAGGGAGGCTGTACTTAATACGAAGACGAATCCATTCTACTCAACTATCTTCTGATAATGAATACGGCAGGTACATTAAACATTTAGTGTATATTATAATATTTAGAAAAAAGCTTTGGATAACTTACATTAGACTCCCTACCACCCAGTTAACAATGTCTTGAACTTCACTTAGTGACAGCTATGCCATTTTGAATACTTGGGATTTTTTTTCTTTTCTTTTCATTTAGTTTATATTTAAATCAACTGGCTTTCCGCCTTTCGCAATGACACCTTTAAGAGTGAGTCAGGGAGGCAGACAGAGAGGCAGTGTGGGTGCCCGGTAGAGGCGAGGCTTTGAACATCTGGCCTCAAATTGGTTTCTACTTCGTACCAGCCATGCAGCCAGAAGCAAGTCACTCAACCTAACTGTGTCTCCATTTCTCATAATACTTATGTTACAGGATTGTTGTGAAGAATTATTGGTAATAGGTAGAAGTATCAAACACGTAATAGGTATTTGATGATCTGTCCTCACCCTCCACTCTCCAGTGTGTTTCTTGAGTATCTACTTTGGGTTAGCATTTAGTCAGTTTCCCCCCTTGCTCTTCTGTCAGGCATCAAGTCAGTCAACATTTAATACACACCAACGGTGGACATCTTACCTCACTTCCAAAAATCATCATGAGAATTGGACTGTTTTCTGTTCAAGGAAATGAGCATGTCGAAGTACCTTCTGTACTTAGAATCACAATCATTCTAACTATTTTCTGCCTAATCTGACTGTTTCTTTGTTCCCACCACCCTTTTTAGTGAACCACTTTGGTATTTCTGCAAGGCTTGGCCACCATTCTGTGCTTGAGTATCTCAGCTGTCTCTTCTTCTATGATCCTTTTAAGACAGCAGAAAAAAAGATGCGCTAAGGTCTCTTGACTTTATATGTTTGCCACGCGGCTATGGGGATGGGTTAGTTAATAGAACAGATTAAAACACTTTGTTTGCTTCTGCTTAAGCATACCAGAAATACATTCAAATCTACAGCTACAAAATGTAAAGAAGGTAGTCCAAATATAGTACTACATAATGAGGCTCCCTGTTGGTAGTATATAAAGCAGTTTAGAGTATAGCTTCAAATTCTAATGAAGATCATTTTAAATTTTGCACTGAATTGTGAATTTAAAATTCCCATGTTCTCCATAAGTATCTGAAGAGGGGCATGTAAATACCATAAGTGAATTAATTACTGCCTTAAGTTGGTAAAGCATGTGTGAATCCAAACTTTATTCTTGAACTTGCACTTCTCTTCCCAAGGTTTTTTGAACCATTTCCTATATGCCGAGTTCTGAGTACCTATTCAACTGCTGAGGACATATAAAAAAGGTATTTTTCTTTGCATGGATTAAATATTTCAATCTCGGAAAATCACCACCACCACAAAAAGTCTGCCCGGTACCATGTCCATGTATGACATGAAATTCATAAAGCAGAAAAGGGAGATTTATAATCAAAAACTTAGGAAACTATGAAAAAATTTTACCTTAACTTTTACCCCTCCTTTTGCTGTTAACAGTTATCAGTTTCTTTCTCTGGAAAGAAACTTAAGGCGAAATGGCAAGAATATCTTTAACTCTTTTTTTCTGTTTTGGTGATGTAATGTGGGACCACAGAAGTTATTGGACAACTTTTCCAAGCTGACTTTTTGGCAGTAAACCCCAGAGGGAGGGAAAATGGAGCTGTCGTGAGCTCGCCGATGTCGCCCACATGGTGCCCACACTGGTTCCTTCAGAGACCTCATCATTTCCACGGAAGGGCCAGAGGCCCTGCCAATATCTGCACATCATTGGCATGACAGACCATAACAGCTTCTTCTGAGCCGTTCCGGTCTGTGGTGTCAATGCGTACTCAGGGAGTCCTCAATGCACGGATCATTGACACGGCATTACATAACGGCTCCTTAGCAGCCATTATTGGGTATCAAGTCAATGCATACTCAGGGAGCCTTTAACGCACAGGCCTGCGCGAGCAGACACATTCCGCATACTAAAATTCCTTAGGAAAATCAGTCATTGCCCATGTGTGATCGCTGTTGTCCATTTTGAATTTTAACCATTTTGGGGAAAAGGCGAGAAGGGAAAATACCAGAGTCCTCTGAAAAGTCCTTCAGAGACCGATAACAAAAGTTGTCTGGGTGGGCTGAGCACGTGAAGATGATGAGCATCTAACTTTTTCTTTTCCATAGCTTCATTTTATTGTGTCGAAGTTCTAGAAAGCACTTCGCTTTCACGGAGGCTCTTTTCAGGCAGGGTACAGCCCAGAAAACCTTTCTTATGGTTCAGAAATAAATCCCAGAAAATGTTGTGGAAATGAATGACAGGCTATCTAACTATAAAATAACGGTAGTAGGTATCATTATAATAATCTCACAGAACTATACACATCAAAAATATAGTTTATGATGATCTCTGCAAGAGATTTCGGTTGGCTGTCATTCCAGACTTTTAATAAATAACATGTTGGGTAGGAAAGGTTCTGCAAGGATCAAAATAAAATAATGATAATGAAGATGAGAGGAATAATAATAATAGAGCCACCATTTAGTATATCCTCACTATGTGGCAGGCATTCTGTGTACATTATCTCATTTAGTTTTCTCAACAGACGTTACAAATCCGGAAACCGTAGCAAGGTTAAGTAACTTGACTGATGTCACACAACTGCTGAGTGACAGTGGTGGGATTTGAACTGGGTCTGGTGAGAGCCACGCTGTCACCATTATATTGCTTCTAACGACAAACACCTTCAAGGAACTAGGTTTTTATACAGAATATCCAACCCCTTGTATGCTTATTGATCAGGAAACTGAGGCAGGGTAGTTTTAGTAATTCCCCCAAATAATAAAGAGAGTCAAAGTCAGTACCGGAACGCAACAAGAGAGCAAATGCCCTTTCTCTCTGACCACATGTTAACCACAGACGAGACTTGGGAATTTCAGAGACTCTGTTTGTGTTTTAGAAGGAATGTCCACTGCTGCCACCACTCCTGAAAAGATTTCCCCACACCAAGTCAAAATGGTGCAAGTTTGCTCTTGTTGATATTTTTTCCTTTTGTGTTCTGCTTACTGACTGACATCTGCTATCATGCTAAGCAGGTGTTCCTATGTAAACGAACGTGCCCTGTTTGTGTTTCGCCATCCTCGCTGCTGCGCACCCAAATGAGCAGCGTGATTAAGAATCCTGTAAATTTTTGAAAGGAAACGGATGGCTACCCTACTAGAACATAATTACACCGTTCCAACATCCGCAGCTCACTGCTGCAGCAGAGTTGGAGAACAGCAGAAATTAATAATATATAATAGCATCATTCTCGTAATTTATAAATGAAATAAAGTAGAGAGGAGATTCTGCTGATACGCATTTTCTCCTTAATTCTAAAAGACAAAGTATAGATTAGAATTTTAGTGGGGTGAAACCTGGCCAGCAGTCTCCCACTAAGTTGCCTGATTCATGATAGGAGTGTTTTTGCTTAGGGAAAGGAGCTAATATCTTTTATTAGGCCAGGGGGAAAAAATGAATAAACAAGGCCCTCTAAAGGCAATACTAGATAAAGGGGGCCTGAGAAACATCGCTGCGGATTGCGTGCCCACTGTATTGTAAAAAGGTATTATTACTTTAAGACTTCATTGTGTGCTGCATTTTTTCTTTTATTATAATAACATACCACTGTAGGTCAAACCCTCTGAGAAAAGAGAGACCTGATCAGTTAAAGATGTGGTCCTACATAAATTTTATGTTAGAAAGCATTTGTGTAAGTACAACAATACACACAGAGTGAACAATCCTGTACTGTACAACAAAAAATTTGTTACTAGGGTAGATGACATGTTACATGTTTTTTACCACAAAAGAATGTCTTTATGTCTTTTAAAACATTATTTTGAGCACCCTGAATGTGCCAATGAGCCTCTTGTTACAAATCACCATTAGGGTAAGGGGCTTGATTCTTTTAATCATGCGTTTCAACCATGCTGGAGAGATAATAGAACTTTCCAAAGAGGCAAATAAATTATCTGTTAAAAGTAGCTGGTCCATTTCTCTGTGACATAGGATTGTGGGAGGTGGTTAGAAATTTAACATATTTTTCTGTCTTTACTTGCCATAGATAAGCTGCTGGAGAAATGAACACAGTCAATTGTTTCAAGGGTCTGTCCCATGTGAGCCCAATGCCCACAACAGACAGAGACAGGCAGAGAGAGAGACACACACATACACATACACACAAGCAATTAGCCTTGAGAAAAATAATATTTATATTACTTAAATAATGCTATTTAAGCAATTTTTTGTGCTTAATTCCAAAAAATGACAGTATGTCCCAAAAAACGTCAACATGGATCTTCTTGCTTTAATGAACCTTAGAGAACATGAAAATCCTATTTGCCTTTCCAGAGAGGCACGTCCATTTAAGATGCTTATTCATTTAAGCAGTATTCATTAAAAGGTTCCCTTGAGTATTACTCTATGTGTTTTGATTTGGTTCAGAGAAAATAAATTCATTTAATAGATTTACTTCATTAACAGGTATTTATTTAAGTGGGTTCCACTGTATTTAAATCTCCAAACAGTTTCCATTACTTCCTTGCTTACTTGCTTCATGTTGACTCATTTTAATAAGCCTCAGGTGCCTAGGGTCTTATTGAGTGTTCGGTTTGATCAATACGGTTAAATTAAAATTGTGCAAAATATAAGCAAATGTACTCTAACAACACAGTGAAAAATGTGCTGTGCGCTAAGCATTGATTGGTGCTGCGGACATGGATGTGTTGTGGTGGATAGGCCTCTAAGCCACCTGGAAACTACAACCTCCGCCCCTTCCACGCAGCCCTATGGTCAAGCAAGGGCTCTGGCATGCCCACTGAAGTAGGGGAGAAAGGAGATGCAAGTCAGGTGTTTTGCTTTTTGATTTAATGGAAAGCAGAATGTAAGACTCACAGTGAAATCCTTTATAAAGAGAAAAAAGCTAAGATCATATAAAAGTTAAGCTCCGACTGTTGCCGAAATGCTTTAGGCAATGTCAGTTTAGGAATGAGGAGCCTGATTCTTTTTCACAGAGTAACTTTTTATTTAGTTGTAATTATTGAGAAATCTTAATCATTTGGTAGCTTGTATCCTTTTTCAAACTTCTTGCTTGTCAGGTTTGATTTGGCAAGTTATCAAAAAAACCCCCCTAATTTCTAAAATATACCAGAAATCAGCCTTCCCATTAGCACTGCATTTGCAAAACCTATATAACTTAATAGCTTTCTAACAAATTCATTGCTTTCTATGTAATCATAAAGCTAAATAGATAACTAAATATGCTTTAGTAGGCTTCTTTTAGCGTGAAAATGTTTTTTATCTTCTATTCCTAAATCATTCTTAACCTTTCTTTTTTTCCTTCTCTGTATTTCCCTTTCTTGACTGTTTTATGAAATGCAATAGGAATATTAAGTATCCTTAATATTCAATGTCAATCTTTTTAAGCTTTTCAAAAACAAGCACAATTACTTAGCAATCATAATTACATATCATTCAAAATTGTTCCTAATATGTGTTGGCTATTAGGACAGTTTTTTCCTACCTGTTGTGTGGTCTTGCATCTACCTTTAATCTTCTTGCTAAGTGATAGCTACCATCACAGCTCTGGCTTTCTTTGATATTATCTCTTCCTACATGTCCAAAGCATGTGTTCACATGAGCAGAAGTTGATCTTATCAAAGGTAAATCAGAAGTTAAAAAAAAAAACCAAGGAGATAAAAACATCAAAAATACATAGCTTGCAAGCAATGATTGTGTTTAGGAAAGTATGATCTGTTGAGATGGAAATCATTCTCTAGTTTAAAAGCTAAATAGATAACTAAATATGTTTTAGTAGGCTTGACCATGTAGTTTTAAAAGAATAATATGAATTTGAAGTTTCCTTTTGAATTAAATCTCATGCTTGAGCTTCCTAACCCTTAACAGTACAGGCACCAAGAAGCCTGCAAAATGATACTAGAGTCTCAAAAATCATCAGAAATAAGTCGACCAGTACAGGGTCAGAAAAAATGACTTTATTTGTGTAGCAGGGCCAAGAAGAATACTTAGGTTTTTGTTTAGTTTTGTGCATGTTACTCTTGATTTTTCTCAGTGTTTTGAGTTTTTAATATCAAAGGTAGTGCTCTTTGTAAACAAGTGTTAAGTTTACCCAGGCAGCTTCACTTACACCCTTCCCTTGTAATCAGATGTGAAAATTACACCCTCCCTTTTGGATACATGATAATTACACATTTCAACATGCAAGGAATTGTCTCTGTTTCAGTTGTTGGAATGAAAAAGCTGAGACACTCAGTAAAATATATTATTATATTAAAGATCATTTCCATAATTGTTTTCGGGATTCGTAATCAAAACCATGATCAAGGTAGATTTAGTTTTAAGAAGAATACACGTGGAAATGAGTGGGTAAAGTGAATTGCCAAGTTCCACTTGAATGGCCATTCTCTTATAAAAATGTAATTGAGAAAAATACAGTCTTTCTTTCAAAAAAATCTTTTAATATCTTATTTGACGTGTTTTTTCTCCACGCTTATTGAAATACCTATTTTTCCTGTAGACCAAAAAGAGGTAAAAATCTACACTTTTGTGATCAATATGAAAGATTTAGTCAGAGGAAAGGTATGAATACAAGAAAGGAATCCTTTCAAGAATAGGTCTCTTAATTGTTTGCGGGGTTTTTTTTGAGTCGTTTTGAGCCAATTGAGCCAACTGTAAAAGTTTTGTAAACTCAGATGGGGTACCTCAATGAGACTCTAGGTTCATCTGAAGTACCCCTTACATCATAAGGTAAAGATAGATGTCAGTGAGGGGCAAATTAAAGCCTAAAAGACTCAGAGGTTTTGGAAAATAACACTGACTCAAAAATACTTTTCTCCTCTTTGGGAGGGCGACAGCTTAAATTATTGATTTCATTTTTACGTTCTTAAGCTGAGAAGAAAAGGAAAATAAGAGAGAAGGCAATACTAGATAACTGATTTTATGGTTTCTTGAAACAACTTACATCATAAAGGAATACCCCGATTGATTAGTTCTCTATGTGTTTAATTTTTTTCTATTTATCCAAACACTGGCATAGGTAAGTGAGGATACATAGTCATAGGGTCCAAATCTATCAATTTTTTTTTAAAAAGAATCCTACCAGATTTTTTGGTTCCGAAATTGCCAAGCCCAGTGTTCCAATATTTGGAATTAAATGATAATACTAATTAGCGTATATGTATATACATACCTTTCTGTTTTAAAATCATTGTATAATCTGACATTTGTGTTTAATTTTCCAAAATACTTTCCCTAGAGAGCATTCATATATTTTTGGAACTTGGAAGAAACCAGAGAATTCAACTATCCTCACCCATAGGCTTTCTTCATTGGGTAGAAAAGGAAACAAGGCTGGCAGAACAGGATTTGAACCCTAGTCTTCTGACTCCAAATCAGGGACAGGATGCTGTTTTGAATGTAAATTTTGTTGTTGTTGTTTTCTCCCAAGATCCAATCTGAGATGATGTCTTATTTTTAGGCTAAATGATTCTCTCTTCTGAAGTTGTCAGGTTACAGTGGTTGTATACGCCAAGAGTGAAATAGGCTAGAATAAGAAAATTCAGTGTGCCTACACGGTGAGTTATTGGACCACGGAGCCATATGTTCTGAACTCAAGACTCTTTGGTTTTACTGCTTCTACGTGTGTTTAGAAAGATTGGAGAGTTGCTTTTCAGGTGAGGTATTTTCATAATTCCTGTACAGAGAGCTCAGAAGATGTTTCACCTGGTATTGACAAGAGCTTGTCAAGAAGTGGATTCCCACTGCAGTCCCATTGTGAAGTAAGCCGTCCTTACCCAGTCAAGGGGGTGGTGAGAAGAAAGAGACGGTGGTAGAGAGTCTGTGGAGGAGATGGCAGGAGAATTGCCAGGAAGGAATTGAAAATTCTATCCTAGAAGCTAATGCACCATTGGAGAGCAATTATACTCCAATAAGGATGTTGAAAAAAAAAAAAATTTATCCTCCTGGCCCCTTTGTCAACATCTACCTTCAGCACATTTACCGTCACAAGCAGTAGCAATTGCAATCAGGAAGACTTTGGGGTGGGAAAAGTAGAGAAGGAGCCATTCCTGATGAGGCCACATGTCTTCCATTAGTTTCCATTCCAGCAAGCTGCTTGCTCTTTGGAGTTCTGGGATCACAACCCGGTATAACGGGAAGAGTCCTAGACTTGGTTCAGGAAACTCGGGTTTCTGGCCCCCCAGCCCTGCCATCCAGTCACAGCCTGGCCATGGCACGTCCCTTAACCTCTCTGGGCCTCGTGTCCCTGGTTGTAAAATGTAGGGATTGGATGGAGGTTGCAAACTGGTGGCTGACAGATGTGTTTGGTTTGGCTCACAAAGTATTTTAAACACATTTGAATTGGTTGCCAATATTTTAAAATTGGGCAGTGTCACTCAAAGAGTCAGATTTCCAGCACCTCTGGAGAACTCAAGAGATGTGACATCTCTGGCTCACACGGATTTATGGAAAGACCATGAGGGAATTACTCTGGATCCCCTTTGGAAGAACCAGCCCCCCTCCCTCACCTGCTTGGTCTGTGTAGATATTTGGTGTGTGACCCTGATCCTCTCTAAAACTCCGTACCACCTTGACTTCTATTATTCCACATCAGATTCGCTTCACTATACAAAAAATACTGAATCCTTAGTGGTTTCTGTGCCCACAGCAGAATGCTAAGGTATTTGTCTAAGCAATAAGTATCACATAAAGGTTGGAAACGTTTTAGGTCAAACAAGTCAGCCCCATTTGGGACAAACACTTACTTTGAAATCTGATGATGGGAGGAAGGTATAGCTCAGAAAAGGTGGCCTTTCAGGTAGACACAGGAAAGGTTTGGCTTCTGACTACTGTCTACCCAGAAAACTATATGAGTATTTTATAAATTAACCCAAAGCAAATAATATAGGCCTTCCTTCGGTTAACATAGCATTTTTTCACATCTCCCGCTAAACTAGCATCTCCAATCTTCTACTCGAATATTAGATTTATGAACTTTTTCTGTTCATGTTATTGCAAGCAAATTACGTTGGCCTACATTAAGTCTTCTTCTAAAGTAACGAAATTACATCAGTTTAGAGCGTCATACTTTTATAAACCCTATTTCCAGATATATCCAGTTTGAACACAAAGGATAACGTTTAAAACTAATGATTTTCGAGTGTTTAACATTGTACAAATGCCTTGACAGAAGTATCTCATTTGATCTTCACAGTAATTCTAGGAGGTAGATAGAGAAGGTACTTAAGGCAAACAAGGAGTCCAAGACTCAGAAAAATTAGAAAGCTATTGGCTAATATTAGCCTACTTCATATGTAAAAGAGCCAGGATTCAAACCTACAGCTTCTGGTTTCCAGTGTCTTAGAAGATAGATAGATAGGTAGTTATCTTACCTGAACAATGATTTTTTTTTCTCTCAAAAATAAGCAGAATTCTCTCAATACTGTCCAAGTTAAATGAAGAATCTTTTTGGTAGGTATTCTTTTTTTTTTTAATAAAGGTGGTTCCTTTTTATTTATTTATTTATTTATTTATATTTGGCTGAGTTGGGTCTTCGTTGCTGCATGCGGGCTTTGTCTAGATGTGGCTAGCGGGGGCTACACTTGGTTGCAGTGCGCGGGCTTCTCATTGCGGTGGCTTCTCTTGTGGCACGCGGGCTCTAGGACATGCGGGCTTCAGTAGTTGTGTCTGGCAGGCTCAGTAGCTGTGGCACACGGGCCCAGCTGCTCCACGGCATGTGGGATCTTCCCAGACCAGGGATCGAACCCGTATCCCCTGCCATTGGCAGGCGGATTCTTAACCACCAGGGAAGTCCGGTATTCTTAAGTGAGTGCTGTATTTGTATTAAGGAAAGCTAACATATAGATAAAAACACAGTGTATGGATAGTGTAGGAAATAATTTAAGATTAAAGTTTTACAATGAAATAATAATACAGAGAGAAGGGGAAGGGGCCAAAAAAAATCATGAACTAGGCAGGTAGAAGTTCATGGAAAACTAAGGTGCTAAGGAAAGTCTAACCATAAAGAAGTAGAAGATAGAACAGTTGAAAAAAGAGATTATAGAGAGATGAGAAGAAATATAGCATAAATAAAAGAAGACTGCCTAGTAATTTAAGAAGTGAATCCCTTTAGGACAGAGGTAGGAGAGCAATGGGAAATACTAAAGAGGAAGCAACAATTAGGAAGTGTGGAAGAGAAACCTCTAGGCTAGAAATCTGAGCAGACTGGAGGAGAGGGGAAGGTGATAAATATGGAAACATAGAGAGGGATGTTTTTAGGAATTCACAAGCTGAAAGGAAAATAAATTCTAATCAGAAAACTCTGTGAAGTTCCAACAAATTTGGATTACAAGAAAGGCAATTAACGCGGTTAAGAGGAAAGAATAGAAATTAGAGAAATCTTTAGATTTCAAGAGGTAGGAAGAGAAATGATATAAAAGGGCAAGATGGCATGTGTGGAAAGTAGAATGAGGTGAGAAGCCATGGTAGGCGGAGGTGGAAAGTGAAATGAGTCAGGAAAGGCATGCCAGGGACCAGGGAAGACTGCCGGGCTGCAGAAAAGGAAGCCATTTGTGAAGGAAGATGCAAAGAAAAAAGTCTCAAGCTGTGCTGGGAGGGGACCGAGCCCCCAAGGTGGCAGAGGAAGAGGTTCAGCTCGAAGAAAAAGAAGTGAACAAGGAAAGTGGGAAACGGGGGAAAGAGAAAACAGTGACTGCAGATTATGAAGTTAAGAGGATTGAAAGTAGGAATGAGCCATTGTGTTTAAATTACTCACTTAGGCATATGTGGATTGGTTTCTCATTTCCATAACTGGGTACGTTACCTTATTTCACATATTCATATGACAGGATTACACTGTTATCTCAATTCACATGGAAAAGAACTTTGTAAGAATGAGCAATTATTTACTTTTTAAAGTTTCCCAAAAGGTGAGGTAACCCTGATGATTCTCTCTCTATCTGAAGGTTACAAGCACAGGAGGGGAGTGTGAGAGTAGGGCTAGAGGTCATGATCATTTTTGAAACTGTTCTTTCAATAAATTCATAATTCATATAAAATGGGAGTTATGTCCAAACATGGAAAAACATATGCTAGATATTCATTTACATTGCTTACACTAAATATGTCCTGAGTTTTTAGTTTGAGGTACAGATTTTTTATATCAAAGGTCTTTATGTAGATTGTATTTTATTATCGAATTATGTAGATCCCTCAACAATCCTTTACCTTGATGCTATATACTTATTTATCTGGATTCAAATACTTTCTTGCTCAGAATGGTCTAAACACATACCCCACAGGGCGCTAGAATTTAGAACCTCCTCTCTGCCAGCTATTGCTAGTCTCCTTTAATTGAATTAATGTAAAGCCTTTGGCAATACAGTTTCCATGTCTCTATAAAAATGGGGTTAAAAATCATAACAGACGTAAGAAGTAGCAGAAAATTAATACTGTGTTCTTCCAGTCACACCCTGGACCATGTGCTCAGGCCACGTGGAGTGTGTGCCCCTCAAGAGTGGGCTGTGTAGCCGGGGAGCGGGGGACCGTGCAGATACAAGAGGTAAGGCCCACGTACAGGACTAGTTTATCTGAGGGTGGGTAGAGAGTCACTCCACCATAAATGCAAAAATCTTTTCAAAAGGACCTAAAGCAATTCCCTTCAATACAAAATTTAATCTCATCTCTTTTCCCTCCTTCCTTTCCTTCTTCCCTCTTCCTTTCTCTTTTTTCTTCAGTTTCTCTCCATCACCTCTGACCCTCTTCTAAGATCCTCACCTCAAACATATGTACCTGAAACGAAAAACAAAACCAATGTGTTGCAACACTAACGAGTAATTTTATATGTGTCAGAAACCAGTTTGAAATAAGATACAAATTCTCAAAAGTCGCTATCTGTGTGAAAAACTTTTTTAGTTCTAGATAGGATATGAATGGACATATCGTTCATATCAAAGGATATGAACTGACATATCGTTCATATCAAGGAAGCAAATGCTTATATACAACCACCTGCAGAAAAGAAAAGTAACGCATAGTAGTGGCAATACCTATTTTTCAGTAGTAGAAAAAATAGCCAAGTGGCTTTCGGAACATTTATTGGACTTGTTTTTTTTTATTATTCATTTATTTTTTTAACATTAGCATATAGACATGACAGGTAAGTAGCTAAGTAAGATGACAGGATGGCAGACAGAATTCCTGACTATCAGGGCAGAAGGAATTTATGAGACATGTAGCATAGTACAGTTAAGATGAGAATTTCAGACAGAGTTGGGGGAGAGGCAATGTTTCAAGAATAATTATTGTCCTTAAACATTCTGTTAATGCCAAGTCATTTATCTTTTTTTTTTTCCTCCCTTGCTTCCTAGAATTAAGAAAAGTTCTTCCTTAACTTGGGTTGCTATGCAGAGATGTGAAATTTCATTGGCTCCAAATGCTTTTCTGTCTAGTAGGGGCTACTGGGAACCCTGCTAACGTGCATATTGATGTACCCTGTAGCTTCAGAGATGATGAAAGAGCATATTACTTATTTCCACAACAACAAAGCTAAAAGAAATTTGAAAGCAGCCAGTTATTTTACCTGGGGACTTTCTCCCAGGTGACAGAGCTATATAGAGCCATGGAATTTAAATACAGGGGCAGTCTCATTTTCTAAAAAGTTTTTCTGGGGAGCCAGAATATCACTCCCAACCCCCCCCCAAAAAAAAACAGCAAAAAAAAAAAAAAAAAACCCGCGCACACACACACACAGAGACAAAAATTAAAAGACTGTTGCTTTCATTTGCATTCATTTAGTCAACTATACCTAGAATATGGAAAAGACATTATTATGCTCATTGAGAGTGTATTTTAGTCGTTGTTTACTAGGCTGGACTGACATGATATGATTTGTGCTTGCGGGGTCACAACAAGCTACTAGCAGGACAATTTGCTGAATCAAGAGGATGATTGTGTCTGGTGCCAGTCAGTCGCAATTAGGACCAGGATCAGGGAGGCCCAGGGCTTGTGCATCGTCTTGGGCTAGTTGCATAGAAATCAGCTCACCTGAAACTAATTGTCACAACAGAGACCTTATGCAAATGAGCCCTGGGGTTAGCGTGGGAAAAGAAAAACTGTCGCAAAGATAGGTGACCTGCTGAGCCGGGGGTCTGTTGCTGGGGAAATCTTTGTTCAATGAGTTTAAAAATGTTTTCATTGTTCAAAATCCAAAAAAAAAAAAAAAGAAAAAAGCGTACCCACTCACCAAGAGCGGGGCAAACATACTCATCTAAAATTCCAATAATGTAGAAGCCTGCTTTGGAGCATGCAATAAATTCTGAGTCTTTATACTTTATAAGGGCTACAGCAGGAAATTTCCCTTTGCTGTGGATCACAGAGTGAACTACCTTGAAAATTCGCTTAGAAGGTTGGGTCTGCCGCTAACCTGGTCAGACATGCACCGCCTTTCCTGCCTGATTCCAACTGTCCACCTCCACACAGCCGCAGAGGAGGCCCATGAACCAGACGAGAAAGGCCTATTTTCTAACTGAACTTTACTTTGATCTCAGGTAGAAAAGAAGGGCCAGGAGAGCTCCCTATCACATGGCAGAAGAATCCAGAAAACAATGGCAATTTCTTGAATTGTGGGTGTCTCAAACGTTCACAAACTTAAGTGAAACGCAAATGTGGTGACGTTCCAGGACAGGTTTTGCAGCCCAAATGATAATAGATGGTAGAAATTTAACAAAATAAAAGGAAAATTTATTTTTAAATTATGATTTACTTCCTTTTTTACCCCCCTGACAAAAATATTTATAAATTGGAAAGGTAGTAATTCAATCTTACTATAGTACTCCTTTGAAATAATCTTCAAAATGTTCAATTTTAGGAAACTAGATGAAGAAAAGCTGTTTTAGGGTAGTAATAAACATTTTGATATGTTATTGTGACAAAGTTGCCTTTGGGCTCGTAATTGATTTTCAACTGTTCAATCTTGTTTCCTTAAAAAAGTATGAGTTAACATACTGACACTGCTTAGCTTTTCACTGAAAATTTGCCAGTGACATATTAAATAATGTATATTCACACAGTAGTATAGATATAATAACAAGGAAATGAAATAGGGTATTCTAAGCTTTTGTGAGAACAGAGTGTCTAGTGATTCCAAAAGAAGAATAATTTGAATAAAAACTTTTAGGTGAGAGGAAAAGAAAGAGAGTTTCATTGCTTTAGCCTGGAATGCAAATGTTATTTTGTTTGGCAAATTACTGGGTCTAAGAAAGTAAGTATTTTCATTGTGTTTCCTAAGGGGTTGGATTGAAATTTGTATTTGTATCTGGTAAACAAACTCAGGGATTACCTTGGTAGCCAGTACAAAACCTAAAGAAAGGTAGGCTTAAAAGACGGATGACTTAGTCACAACTTAGATTAAAAAAAAAACAACAACAAAATAAAACTCTTTTGTCCCTTCACCACTGTCTGAAATAATTTCCACATACAGGAGACGTTTCACAGTGGGTACGAAATGCTCAGCTTTCACTCATCAAACTTTAATCGGAGCTGCATTTTAGTTTTTGAATAAAGAACACTTAAAAAATTTAGATGCAAATTATTTTGCATTATTCATACTCTAAGTGTCCTTGCAGATTTAAACACTTCTGAGGCCACCTTGATTCAAGTAATTACCTAGGCCCTCGCTGCTCCGTCATGAATAAGGTATTTTGTACAAGCAAAGCATGCACCCGATGAGCTTTTAAAGTGGCTTACACTGAACTTGTGTATCGCTGCTTGTGCATGAGTGAGTCGAACACGAGCCGCAATCTGTCTCAGGTGGGAAACCCTGGCTGGGCATCCATGGGTGACGGGATGAAACCCGAGCGTCTCTCTCTCCACACATGCTCTTCCTTTGTCTCTTCTTAAGAATCTTAAGTGATTCTCCTGCCTGATTCTAGCAGCTGTTTCACAATCTACGAGAGCAGTAGGTGCTAGGAAAAGCAACAAGGGGGAAAGTGGCAGTGATCCTGCCTGACTCCTCCATCACTAGAGTTCATGTTAATGTCCACTTTCCCGGCCCCCTCATCTCTATCAGGAAAGGCTTCTGCATAGGTAAGAAGTCTTTCTGACTGTACGTGGCTGTGTACATCCGTCTCCCCATCTGTCAGCTTGAACTCCACAGCTATCAGAGCTAGGTTCTGTCTACCTCCACCACTATATT
Source organism: Orcinus orca (assembly GCF_937001465.1). Lineage (NCBI taxonomy): Eukaryota > Metazoa > Chordata > Mammalia > Artiodactyla > Delphinidae > Orcinus > Orcinus orca. Next base: position 35,140,724 of record NC_064565.1, on the reverse strand, counting down.
CTTCACCAAATGGCAGTGGCTTCCAACTCAAAAGCAACTGAAGAATGCTTACGATGGAAATGAAAGTGGCCACACAGCATAAACCTCTAAGTTTCTCCACATGCACCAAAAAAGTAGGTTTGCAAGAGTTAAACATAATTGGCTGAAGATTGTAGCTGGCGTTTGTTACAAAATGCCCAAGCCTTTCCTTTCCAACTCCGTGGCTTTGAAGAATTATAGGAATTTTATGATGTGCTATTGGAGTTATACTGGCAGAGATTACAGAAAAGGGGTTAAAGTTGGTTTATGGTAGAAAAAAATTATGCAGAAACCAATAAAAATAAACACACTCAAGTAGACTAAACTTGCTGGGCTTTTAGTTTTAGTTTAACAAAGGAAGTTTAGATGAAAGTAAATGTTGCAGCTTTTAGAAAATTAGTTGACACTCATACTTGATCATCTTTACTACACAGCGGTATAATTAATATTTAAACATTCTAATAATGCAGCTTGCTTTGCGTGCACTTTTCAGCTTCACAACAGTATATTTTATCTGAAATTGTGCTAGCGTTTTCTTGGGTACTGCCCATTTTCATAGAGTTAAATTTAAAATAGAGTAGGGGGCCTTAGTTCTGATGGCCAGGAAAACATTGATAAGAGAGGGAACAGGTTGCATGCATCTCCCAGACAGCTTGTTATTGAGACCAGTATTTACCCAACAGAGTAGATAATATATGTTTTGTTTCATTGTCCTGTGAACGTTTTTAAATGACTGAAGTAGATTAAGTCTGAAAGTTGCATTTGGCCATTGTCCACTCACCTCTTACTATCCAAATCAGGAGAATTTTGATGATGTCAAGGCAGTGTGAAATGAGGAGACAACACACGAAACGCTGAACCCATCGATGTCTGCCCATTCATTAAGACATCGGGTTAATAACACGGTGAAGAATTTTTATTTTCAATACATGGGATCATTTCGGGAGCATCGTCTGAGTTGTGACAGCTGAATACCCAGTAAAACAATAAAACTAGTAAAATATCGAGAAGTAAGCTAATTGAGAGAAGACTGAGCTAGTTTATTTTCTTATAAGAACTTTCTTCCTGTTCCAGTCTCAGGCCTGTAGGTGGTAGGGCAAAGTTGTTTCAGGTGCTGCCCTAAGCTCGGTCCCTTTGAAGAGAGCAAGGTGGTCCATGCCCTTGATCTTCTTCTAGTTTGAATGGTGAGAAACAGCATTCTACTTTTCCACCGTAACTTTTAATAGAAATAGAATTTGCATGCACATATTTATTGCTCATCCTTTATAAGTGAGTAGGTGTGCTGAGCTGCGTGTCTATTTTGAGATTCGGTCCATGTTAACCCCTTGAGGCCCATTTTACTGTAGGTACTGCCCTGTGGAAATCCTGCCATTTAGTGAAGCATGAAGCCATAATAGAGCCACAGCCACACCAACACTGGGGCATCTCATTTCACTGAATTCTGTGAAGCTGTGGTTTGCACAAATCAAATGGTGCAACTGAGAGCTGCAAAATTAGGCAAGTTCGATTTCACGAGTAAAAAGATGAGCAGTAGAAGAAATTGTCGACGTAAAATATTACTGCAGAGGAGCACTATGTAAACTAAGTTCCACATAGAAAGAACCACAAGGTCTCGTGAAGTAGCTGTCAAGATGTGGTTTGCATTGGCTATTTTATTTCCTGATGTCAAAAGGAAGTCATTTTCACAGATTCCTGGACACAGTCGTGTTTATTTTTAATATTCAGAAACTGAACTGGCAGTTCAGTGTCTTTGTATTTTACTGGGCTTGTTTTGAGAAAGGGAGTCAAATGAACTCAGCTTACAAATAACTAAGAGCCCATGGACTATTTAAAACCTGCTATTAGGTGGTAAAGTAGAGATAAGCTGAATCCAACTGCTGTCACATGTATGGGTTTGACAGATAGGTAAGTCCGAGAGTGGACAAAATTAAAAGCATTTTTCATATGCTAATCTCCACCTGCTCAGGAATAATTTTTTTTTTTAAGGAGGCAGCCTACTGGCAGAGTAAATTCAAGAGCTGTCTATCACTGGTACATTACTTCTAGGAATTGTTATGATGCAAAAAAATGAGTAAATACTTTTATGAGAAAGGTCTTCCATAGAATCTCAATTCCAGATGGGTGTCATGACAGCTATGGGCCAGCACTTTGTGGAAAGAAAAAAGACCCATGTGCGTAGCTCTTAAACTAAAAGAATAACTCCCTTCCTGTGCAGTTGGTTCAAAATTATACCTGAGGAATGACTTTTTTAGTTGAAAATAGAGGGCAAGGTGAAAACAACGAAAAAAGTTGAAAAGACCTTGCAGTCTTTTTTTTTTTTAATTAAATAGTATTTCTCTAACAAACAAAATACCTAAAGTTCACTTTAACAATATTAGTATAAAAACTTAAGTAAAAAAAGAAAAATGAAAAAATGGGTTGTTTACTACAACTACATAAAAAAGTACACTTGGAAGAAAGAAGAATCCTAAGAAATAGGGGTTGGGAATTCCCTGGTGGTCCAGTGGTTAGGACTCCGAGCTTTCACTGCTGGGGCCTGGGTTCAATCCCTAGTCAGGAAACCTAAGATCCCGCAAGCCACTCGTCATGGTCAAAAAAAAAAAAGAAAGAAAGAAAAAGAAATAGGGGTTTTAGTAAAGAAGTCATCCTTCAATACAGATCTATCACTTTAGAAAGAATAGGATATTCTAAATAAAATCCAGTTTCAACCACTATAGTAAGAATTTTACACTTTATTAGATCATAAGATTAAAAGATCTAAAATTTTAAGTAGACTGGTTAATTTATTCTGCAAAGTCAAATTTCAAAAAGGGAGCCAAAAGACATCTTATAGTCTTACACAAAATTCAATTATCTTAAGTCTACATAAGTAATTAGTAATTCATAAAAACTGAAGAGAAAAGGTGAAAAGTCCTTTAACAAACACAGCCTATCACCTCAACTCCTTGACATCACCTGCCTTTCAGGTGGTAGGTACATGTGAACTTCATAGGGAGTGTGAGAGACAGCCAGGGGTGTCAATCATAACCTACAGATTTACCCCACAGCAGTGAAATCTGAGGAGGTTTATAACAAGTAGGTAATAGTTTCAGTCCTCTGTGAGAAGACATAAACTCCAACTTCATGCTGCGACGAAACAGGGCAGGACATTTGAGGTAGAGGGTGAGAAAACCTTCGTCTTATTATGACAAAGCCTCTCCTGTACTTGTTTAAATGCCACGGGTGTGTTATTGAATGCTCACCATTTCTCTAGGTTTTATATTATTTTACAAAAAAGCTTTGGGAGTTTCCTTTAATTTCAATAAATATTCAAATTTGTGCATAATTTCTACACTTCAGTTTTGAATGATAGAAAATTTCCCATGCTTGTTGAGTTTCCTTTCAAGTAAGAAAGTAATTCTTATAATAAATAAAAATGCTGTGTTTCTTTTTCCGTATATCGTCAAGATAATAAACCCTTACCTTTGTTTATAAATTCAGAGTTCACCAGTTTATTGAAACGAGAACCAAAATAGTCCAAGAAAAACCTTAGACATCGCATGGTGACTCGAGAACAATGAGTGGGTTGTGGTTATCTAATACAAGGTCTTACCTTTTTCTACTAAGAGAGTCCTTGGGCTCAAGAAACATATGGTTAAAGTGCCTGTAAACTGGGTTAGAATTCTCAGTCATTCTATGCAGTCTTTTAGGCCCTATGAATTAGATTCTGATCAAGAATTACAATACTGGTGTCATTTATAAATATGCTCTTCTTTCCTGGGAGGTAAGAGAGAAAGTTTCCGGTGTGCTAGTTTACATGTGGTAGAGGAAATTAAAATAATAGCACATTTAGGTACTAGAGGAAACGCTTTGCTTTGGCTTTATTTATGGGGAAACCTGGACAGTGGTCATTTAACTTTTTAAATGGAGCTTCCAGTCTGATGCCATGTGACCAGGCTGCTAACGTGAAGGAGAAGAGTTAGCGGTATCAACATTCTTTGACTGGAGAGCACATTAGGAGGTAGATAAGAGAGCAGCTCAGGCGACCCCCTCCTGGCCAGGGGAGGAGGACAGTGCCTGGAATGTCTGCAATGTGTTTCTATTTTTGTCGCACCTACGTGTGGCCACCCATCTGGTCTGAATCAGTCAGTCTCATCCCAGAGCTCTGCTCCTCTCCCAGCTGAAATAATACCCTCCTTTCCCAGTGCTCTGTGTTAAGGAGGGTCACTGTTCACGACTGCCCAGGCAAGACTGTTCACAAGGCTGCATGTTTGCAAACATTGGTGAGCCCAGGAGGAGGCATGGGGAGAATTTTTTTTTCTTTAACGTGGATATTTTGTGGATAAACTCTGCTCTGCTAGAGACAGTACTTGGGAAAACTGGATGAATCATTAGAGAAATATTTGACCCCAGAATTTGAAAGAATGATCCTATGCAATTTTGTATACATACATCCTACTTTTTTGTTTAATGAACCTTTCTTTGCCTGAGTTTAAACCATGAATTTTTGTGCCCTTGTACCTAGAGAGAGAAAGCCAGGGTCTGAGATGTTGGCCACGACTTAGCCTGGAGTAATTGTTAGGCCATTTTGCTCTGTTCCACACTAGAAGTGATGTTCCGTTTCCCAACACCTGTGTAACCAACTCTACACCTCTGCTTCTAGAGCATTCTTCTGGCATTCCTCTTGTGCACACTCTGTCCTTCAGCAGTCCAGCATCCATGCCTCCCCCATCAGATTCCTACACACCTGACAGCCTTCCTCTTGATATTCCAGCTACTAAAATCCTGACCTCTATTAAAAGGGTCAAGGTATTCACTGATGAAACCAGCCATGCTTTAGAACCTCAGAGTACTCTTCCCACAAGAGACCTCAAAACTTACTGACATTGGCGTCGGCCAATTACATATCATGGCAGAAAGCTACTCATCTTCCCTATCTGCCCAGTTTTCCACTGCAGTGGGAAATACCCTATCGTGGACCTCCCAACCAGGAACCCCAGAGTTATTTTTGTCTCACCACTGTCTTTCTCACTCCCCACATCCAGTCTTTTACCAACCGTCGCCACTTTTTTGGGGTCAGCGTTTCCTGGATCCACCCCTTTCCTTTTTATTCTCGTAGTTGTGGTCTCACTCTGAGCTTTGGCCTTGGCCCACTGGGAATTTGTGGCCTTCTTCCCTCTCTCCCTCCACATGAGCATATCAAGCCCCAGCTTAATTTAACACCACTGATGAACTTTCCCTTTTCTGTCTGTCTCTTTAACTAGTCCATCATTTTCTCTGGGTTCCATTGAGACTGCCAGCTGCTCTCCGGACTGTGTTCTAATGTTCCCTTTCTATGTCTCACCTCTTCATCCAGCTATCTCCTAATTGCTCCAATCTTTTTTCTTTCTTTTCCAGAGTAAGCCCATCTATTGTTTATGCAATCCTTCTCTCATTGCTTCAAGAACTCTTTTATGCTAGGCAAATTCCTGATATGTACCCTTACATGGGAGATCCTGAAACTCTGCATTTTTCATTAGTCCTTCCTTTCCTTTCCTCCATTCTGCTGTAGCAAAGTATGGTTGTTGAGAGAATACCCCGGTTCAAAACTTCTAGGTCTACCACTTGCTACCCGTGACACTGAGCAAGTCACCTAACATCTCCGAGCCTCAGTTTCCTCATCTGTAAAATGGACTATTGAGAAGGAAAAAGAAAAGTAATTTATGTAGAACACTGCTGGCACATAGTAAGCAACAACCATTTGAATGGTTGTTGTTGTTGTTGTTGTTGTTGTTACTACAGTGTCTCAAAGAACAACTACCCAATCACACCCCTTTCAATGACCCTTGAGCTGTGCCCTTAAACTGAGTTTCTTTAATCTGGTTCTAACGGTAGCTTATGTCAGAAATCAAGGACAAAGTTAATTGAACATGGCTGGTATCAATCCAGGTCATGATGAAGGTTTAAATGATGCTTTTTGAGGATGATTATGAAGATGATGACGATGATGACAAAAATATGACCAGATGCTCCTTTGGGTTTAATACTCTTTGCTTATACAGCTAAGTCTCCAGGAAACATATAGTATTTTCCCTCAAATTAGTTTTTTCCCCCATTATGTGGAGGCATGATATGCGTAAGAAAATATGTTGTGCAGTATGCATGAAACTTATTTCTCAGAAAGCAAAGAAATGGTAAGAATTTTAAGTGTTCTACATACTTATTTAGATCTCACATCAGGAGATAAAACAAATGAAAACTCTGACTTGTTAATAATTTACATTTTAGTGGAAAATTCATACATGCTGTTAAGATACCTCTAAGACCCAACACAGAAAATGCAAATAACTTCCATCCACTGTGCACTGAAGACAGAATTTGTCTGGGAAGAAAACATCATCAATTAAAAAAAAAAAAAAAAAACCACCCAAGAGCTTTTAAGGGAAAATTGACCATATTTACAGGGCTCTAATTATGCCTATAATTTCAGATAACTCTTTTGAAGTATTCATGTAGATGATCTCTCCATTCATCAGGTGTTTTTTACAGAAAAACGATGAGGTCTACCTCACCACCTAGGAGGTAGCTTACAAATAGGGGATTTCTTTTCTGTGAGCCACACCAGCACTTTTCTCTAACAGCTTATGCAAAAGTTTCGTGGGGGAGGGAAAAGCCCAAGCCAAAAAAAAAAAAAAAAAAAAAAGAGAGAGAGAGAAAGAGAGAGAAAGAGAGGGAGAGGAGTGTGCATGACAATAACTACCTCTGTCCCTTTGGTTTTTGTTCTTTTCATGTCAGGGAACTTTTTAGCCGTGCTGCCTGGGTAACTGCTCTGGAAGGTTGGAATATCTGTTGTTGAAGGAGGTTTGTGATTGAGGGCCTTCTGACACAACCTTTTGTTGCATTGAGGTGTTTGATCCTCTTTCCCTTTCTTCTAAAACCAATCTCATCCCTTTAAAAAATGGATAACCAGCACTTCTTTTACTTATTGTCAGCTTTTGGAAAGTTACTGTGGGCGTTTGTAGAAGTTTAACTGGTTAACTCTTTGCATGCCGATGTGCTGTCGATAAAGATTCTTTCTAAACATGAAAGATTTCATTGCTTCCATCGGATACATATAGTTTTCACTCGCGCATGGCAGGGGAGACACTTTCAGGTCCACGTTTTTAAAGTGTTTGTGTTCAAGGTCTTGAAATGCGAGTGTTGCAGGCTTTGCAATGGGACCCATCCTCGTTTTCTTTTTGTTCTAGAACTGAAACGTGTGAGAGTTACGACTCTGCCAGTTGGAAAGCCTGGCAAGATATACTGATTTTAAATTCGAGAACGACAGGTTTTGGTAAAAAGTTAATGCAGAGGGTTACTTCCAACTGAGAGGTGTAACGTTGTGGCAACAAAGGAAAAGAGCCTCAGAATGAGAAAGTGTAGGGGTCTTGTTCCAGCCCGCTGACTAAATTCTGGAATATTTTTTCCCCAGAGGAAGGGACACAACCCAGGCTATAGAAGAGAAAAGAAGCTTAAATGGATTATTTAACCAAAAAAAGCAACTTAGGGCTTCTAGAAAGTGACCTACATTCTGCACACAATGATGATATTTTTACGGCGGTGATAGGGTTAATAACCTAACATCATTCATGTAGTGTTTTTTGAAAATTGAATTTTACTGCTACAAAGTAAATGTAACAGCCCTCTGGAGACAATATTACAGGCACTTTATTGTTTGCTAAGCTGATGTCATCTTTCTACAGACTGACTTTAAAACAAAGGCAGAACATTTATTACAAATATCACTGTGTGAAAGGAAATCTACTGAAATATTGTTTAGAAGGTGAGCTGATAAAAAAAAGTATTAATACTTGGCTTTGATCATCTTACACTATAAAGTTATGACTTCACAAATGCTTCTCATGTGATTTCTCTTCAAGGCAAAACTTCATCCTGGAAATTCCTAGCCATGTCTCTAACGTTATTTGCCCTCAAGCTGGAATATTTGTTTAAGCTTCATGCATGTTTTAGATACATTTTTACTCTGTGAGGCCATTTCTTAGCAAAGGTGATAAGCATTTAAGAGAGAGATGAAATAGTACCTTTCAAAGAAGATGTATGTATGATTTAAGAAACAAAGACTGGAGATGAAGCTGTTTAGTTTATACATTGAACTTTCAAAATCACCTGTAAGCGGCAGCTGGAAAGTTTGCAATTTAAATAAGCTGTTTAAGGCATTGCCAAGCAAGGCTTCTGCGTGGCAGGTTGCTTGCTACTCAGAGGGTTTGGTCTCTGTATCTGATGCACGTGTAATATACCGTGAAGTTGTTTGTGGATCACACAGGACCTTCTTAGGGCTTCATTTCCACACTGTAGCCCCTGAAAATGTAACAAATGAGCAGACAGGTTTGGCTCTTCCTTACAAGGCACAAGTAATTTGTTTGTAAATCAGTTACCTTTCAAGAAAAGTTAAATTAGGGAGAACTTTCCTTTCTTTGATGTTTCCCGCTTAGAAAGCCAAAGAGCAAATTAGTGATCATTTTGAAGCAATAATGATAATGAGGAAAAAAGAATTTAGTGAGCTACACCATCTCAGAATAACTTTTCAGGTATGGCATATAAATAACAGCCCAAATGACCGAAATAGCCCGATGGTGTTTTTCTAAGAAAATGATTTACTGCTCTGCCTTTGTCTCTGAAGTCTGGTTAGAAGGAAAACACAGGTCAAGGAAATTGGGTTAGAAAAAAAGCCTGCTATTGGGGTAGATGTAGAATTGCCTGAATAATGTCTGATAGGGAGTCTGTAGGCACTCACACATGAGGTCAGCAGACTAGAGAGTCTCGCTAGTGTTTGTGAAATGCTCAGGACTGACCAATGGCATTTATATCCATGAAAAATGAATCCACAAACATCTACTTAGCATGCCCTGTGCACGGCTGTGTGTTAGTTGGTGTATGGGTCGTGCCCAGGAAAAAGCTACCTATACTATGATTGTGATTTTAAGACCAGGAGCTGAACTGCCACACTTTAAAAACTTATTTCGACAATGAGTACACTTCTATATGAGAAAAACATTTTTTTAAAGCTTACACCTATTTGAAGCATTTTAGCATAAACCTGCCGACAGGGAAGTTATTTTATATTCAGTGAATTCATTATTGTACTTAACAAATAGGAGCTACTTTACCAGGTGCCAGGTACTGCTTTAGCATCGAGGGTCCAAAGGTGAGTCCTCACTAAGCCTCAAGAATCACTGTCAGAAAGAACAGCTTGGCAGGGTCAGAGCCTGACACATTGTAACTATTCAGAAATTCAATATTCGATAAATATTTAATATTCAATACATATTCAAGAAAGCCATGTTTGTTGAGTGACTGATAGAATGAATCGAGTGTTGATCAAGGTAAGTCCTTGATGCCCTTTATGCACAAGGAGGGACTGAGCTGCCTTCTCCTTAAACAGGTCAGCACAGCTGTAAAGAGGATACACTTTCTTTCTTGAGCTGGCCTTAAAAAAGAACGAGTGGGGCTTCCCTGGTGGAGCAGTGGTTGAGAGTCTGCCTGCTGATGCAGGGGACACGGGTTCGTGCCCTGGTCCGGGAAGATCCCACATGCCACGGAGTGGCTGGGCCCGTGAGCCATGGCCACTGAGCCTGCGCGTCCGCAGCCTGTGCTCCGCAACGGGAGAGGCCACAACAGTGCGAGGCCCGCGGACCGCAAAAAAAAAAAAAAAAAAAAAGAATGAGTGGCATTCACCATGTGAGTAAGGACAGGAGTTGTCCACTGCTGGTGGAAACAGCACCCCAATTATATGATGTAATTTTTAGTGGTACAGCCCAGGTCTGGCCCCTGCACTCCTTCTTGATGTTGCTTTAAGGATTTGGTCCTTGTCCTTCTCTCCTCACTCCCTGTTGTACTGTCAGTAACACACACACACACACACACACACACTCTACCACTGGGATTCAAGCATCCACCTCCAAGTAAGAACCAAAGTATCTCATTTGTCTCGTAAAAGAAGAGAAACAGCATGCCTGTTCCTCACTTTTATCCATAGAACTCCCATTTTATTTGTCCAGTAAAAGAGCTCCTTTTTGACCAAACACTGTTTTGAAACATCCAACACATAAGAAAGAAAGTTGGGGGGCAGAGGGTGGGAGGAGCATTTAATATTTAAACCACATACCAGTCTTGTAATGAAAGGATTTTTCAAACATCAGGATGAATTTGTTTTATTTTCAAACACCCAGATGAAATCATTACAGTTACTTTTGGTCTCCAACTTAGCAAGATGTCTCACGGACGGGACACTCAGAGCAGGACAATTTGGGACAGTTCCAACCACATGAGGCATTGTGTGGCCTCCACAAATAGAATCAGGCTTCCTTTCTTGTGCAGCTGTACATTTCCTTGCCTTTGATTCTCCTCCTTTGCTTTTTCTCCTCACAGGCCTTGCCTCTCTCCTGTATCAGCCACTCTATAGGCAGATGTGCCTCTTTTTTCCATTTGCCAGATCTACCCCCCCCAAATCTTCCCAACTGCTCCCCTTTGAAGTCTCTATTACCGATACAATCACTTTTGTTTCCCTTCCATCCCCTCTCTCTCCACTCGAGCTTCTCCTCTCCCTAACCCCATTAGTTACATCTGCTGCCCCTACCATTCAGCCTGTGTGAAATCGTAATGTGCTTGACATAACTTCAGTTTGTCTGCTAAGTACTCAATCAGCTCGCACTGCCATCTTCTGATTTGTAGCAAAGGAGGCAAGAGTGAGTAAGCTGGCTCAAAATTCGCTACATGATTCAGCTCTGCCCAATTAGCCCAACTAAAATGGGAAATTGACAACTAATGATAACGAAATAAATGGGTTTTAGCTAAGAGTATAAATCCCACAAACTTGGTTCCTGATGCCCGTGGTAGACACTATATCCTTCATGTGGTGGTCAGATAGCTTAGAGGATGCAAGGATGGGTGAATGAAGGGAAGTGCATAAATAAGTGCAGTATTTGTTAGTTGATTGGGGTTCTTTCCCTGTAATTCATTAATGGAATTTTAAGGGGTCTGTACACTAGCAGAAATTGCATGCAACATTTTGTACATTGATGCATTTTGGGGTCAGTGGGTCCATACATTTAATCAGATTTTTAAAAGGCTCTATCACCTCCCAAAAGGTTAAGAACCAGCGCTAAACGAGTGAAGACACCTATTTTGTCTGCGTTTTCTTGCGGTCAGCTATTTTAACATCCCGTGTGATTTGAACAGTTCAGAGAGTAGAAACGTAGGGTCTTAAAAGAAAAATTTACCTTCTTTAAGAGGAAAATTGTTTAAACCACCTACCAAGTTACACAGTTCACTTTTTTAAAATTATTTTAGTTTTACTACAGTTCAAAGACAGGCTTTTTTTTTTTTTTTTAACAATGGGTATAATCACACATCTGAACATAAGAATTAGTTTTATGCAGTTCCATAGAAAACCAAAATCTCGAAGAACACTTTCAAAACAACCAGAGAAAAATAAACCATTCCTTATGTCAGTCTTGTTAGAGAGGGATTAAGAAAGTGGCAATTACTTTGGCGACCTTAATTGTTGCGCGGCAGGAAAATATGTAATTAGAGCACGTTCCCAGGCCTGCACACCTGCAGCACATCCTACAGTATAATGTCAGCTTTCAGTGCCCGTCGGTGCCAGGTTCTAGCACAACCAGGCACAGTGACGCTCTGAGAACATTTCGGACTCATGTAATGTGGCTTCTGTGTATGAAAGAAGCAGGCATTTACACCACCACACAATGGAGTGCATTGCTGCAACACTGCTTTCATTATTTTCTGACGCCCACCTTCAGCACTGCCCTGGTTTACTCCGTTTGAGGTTTTATTGTTACCGTATAATAGTCCTGTACATTTTTGAAATTCTCTTATTATTCAGCTTATTAATACAGTACTGACTTGATTATCAGGCAGCAGTTGCGCAGCAGAAGATTCAGTGCATTAGCTAAGTCAGAAGCTGAGGAAATCCTTGGTATAACGAGAACAATTGTTTGACATTTTTTTTTTTATGTAGAAAGATGGGCTGTGGCGGTTCTGTATGTAGTTGCATTTTGGAATTCACTCTACATTCCCTATACGTTGTGGAGTATTCATTTTTCACATAGAGAAAGCTTAAAATGTATTCTCACTCATTTGAAAGTGTTTCAGGGTATGGGAGGACTCCATTAGGATTCTCATTAGCTTTCCTTTTATTGGCTTTTTATGACAAAAAGAGAGAAACTCAGATGTTAGGAAAAGTAGCTAAATTGAAGAAACAGTATGCAGGGTGCTTGTTTTTCAGATAATTCCGTAGTCTGGCATACTGATAGTTAACAGACTTCTCCCCCTAAGGGAGATACACTGTATTTTGCTATCTGACATGTTGTCATATATAAAGAAATCAATTGGTAATTAAATGATGCACCTTGTGAAGATGACAAAAGGCATTTGGTTGCGAAAAGAGAACTGGGTTTTGAGGGGTTTGTAATGAAGGCCTAATGACTATTCATAAGAGATTTTCAGTCCGTTGATCCACTTGACTGGAAAGTTCTGCCCTGGAGAGTTAGTGCTGTCAGTTTCTCTCACCTCAGAAAGCCGCCGCAATCGACGGTGTAGAGGGTGAGCGAGAAATTATCTAGTTGTTGCTCTAGGCTTGTCTTAGGTCACAGGCAGAAGGCACATCTGGCTTCCTGTAGGTGCAACCTCAGGACATAAACTTTGACTAAATTTTAAACTATAAATATGTACGAGTGACACTGAGTAAGTTACCTTTTATTCATATTTCCTTTATTTTAGAACGCATGCAAGTTGTGTGGTGAGGCTGCCATTTTGGCCTTATTTTTCCTTCCAATTTTATCAGTTAAATGTTTGCTTGTTAGGCTAAGAGTAACTGTTTGCGGAAGTTGTCAAGGACCAAATGATAACAGTCTCCTCCTGTGAAATCAGACCACAGTCCCTTTGCAGTGATTATGCCAAAGTCACCGTGCAGGAAGGGCAACTGAAACGAGCAGAGAGTGTGTTACTAGACCGTGCTCTTGGTGGGTGCTTACTGCCCTACCTGGCAAAAAGGCAGTACAGTATCAAAATTTATAGACCTGAGGCTGGATGTAAGATTCTTACCACGTAAGCAAGATCTCTGGAATTAGGAAACATGGCTCTAGTGTCTCTAAAAAACAACAGCAACAACAAAATTCATGCATCCACAAGACACCAGTTACTGTCACCCATGGGCCCAGGCACAGTCCTAACCTCAGAGGATACAAAGATGATGGAAACAAACTCTCAGCCCCCACCCACAGAAACAGACACACAAGAACGCAGTTGTACTATACCACGGGGAGAGCTGTGGTCGAGTTGAGTAATAACGCAGAGTCTTAGAATCCAAGAATGGGTTTTCTAAGAACTGTTGGAGTCCACAGGTGAAGCAAAAATTTCTTACACATGTTGCTCTTTCCACTGGCAAAACCAAACTCTCCAACGGAAAGGTGTGTTGGAGGAGCGAGGTGTCCCTGTTGCGGCTGTGCCCACCTCCGGAATCCCAATAGAATGGTAGTGGCCAGCAGTTTCTCTACATATTGACTCTTGGAAAGTGGTCCTCCATGTTATCTTATCGAGTGGCTCACCTAATCAAAGGTAAACACATTTATCACCTCATTAAGGCTTGTTTTATGGCCACTTGAAAGTGGTGTTTGAGGTGGAACTATCTGTCAAACTCCTTGTCTGGAACATCTGTAAGGGGTACTGTGGTAAGCTACGGAGACTTCCATCTCCCAGTATCAGAATAATTGAAGTCATGATACGTTTCTGAGAGGATGTCGCTAATGGTTCCTCCTAGTGTGTTGTGGTTACTGAGTTTTGCTGATGTGTTGGCCGGAGCTGTCAAGGTGGATCAAATGAATGGACAGAGGCCAACAAAACAATTATGCCTATTAATGTACATGGATTGCTTGTTTAGGTCATAAAGCAAATTAAAAAATACATCAGTATTTAAACCCTTTTATAGCTGAGCTAATGATTGTTTGTACTATAGTGTCTAGGAAAGAATATTCTATAATACCTGTAAAGCCCAGTTACGTTATCTAATTAGTAGACTTTAAGTGGCTATAATTATGGAAGTGAATAGTTGCCTCTCTAAATAACAAAATGGTAGATTTAAATATATAAAGATGTTGACTTGATTATTTAATATTTGTATCAAAGACAAACCACCTAAATAGAGAGATTAATTCCACATCAGTGCAACATTAAAAGGGAGAGAGGATGCCAAGAATCCCATTAATTTGGGACGGAAGTGCCTGAAATTTCCTCGAAACATTTATACCAAAGAATACCAACGACACAGTATCACGCTGATCCCCCTAAGGATAGAGAGGTAAGGCAAACACGATTTTAAACTGCACAACTTCACACAACAAAATTAAGTATGGTGCGTGCACCAGATGTTAAACATAAGCCCCCACGAACTGAGCTAAGTATTTTGTATACCTACCAGCTCCATTACCCCTTTTTCTCCATGAGTTCCCTGACTATTCACTCTTTCCTTTACCCTGCCATGAACCCTTGCCTTCAAGAAAGATGGCACTACCTGCAACCATCACATGCTGCTTGTACATTGTTGTCGTTTTACCATGTGTTTAATTTAGATAACCCTGGTGAGAAGAGAGCTTTCATATATATTTGCTTAGTTGAATGGCCAACTTGAAGGAGAAGAGGTGACCTCTTTTTTTTCCCCTATGATTTACTTAGGCCATTACTTTTGAAGCATACATGTTCTGTTTCCCAAGAAGATTGTGTCACCTCCTTCACACACCATCTGGGAATTTCCATACTTCCTAACAAGAACTTCAGTTGAATTGATGTAATATGGCTTTTCTGCTCCTTGCCCTATTTCCTTCAAGGCCTTTGAGTCATAAGCATTCAGTACCACAGTGAATAATCAGTACGATAGCCACCATTTGGTTTTCCCATTTAACTTTTGGGGGTTACTTTTGAACATAGTACAACTGCTCAGAAGGGCTTTTTCATGAATTGTTTACCATGGCAGTTGCTACCCTATTGGGCCTTTCATTCTGAACACAGAGGCGGAGAGCATTGATGTCAGTATAACAAGTAATGTGTACAATTTTTAAAAACACTAAATTTACTGAATCCCCATATTATGTTTTCACGCTGCTCTTTCAGAAACTACGCTAATACAATACTCCAAAAAACCGATCTTGGGCCTGGCAGGCCCTATTGGAACTAATGGGGCCTGACAGTTCTTCAGTTAAAAATTATACATGAGGGTCACTTTCCCTTAAATTATCTGTTGTATGCCAGATGTTCACAACTGCAGCACTTCACTTTCTTTGCATTGCTAGAAATGTTTAATTTTCTCATAATATCCATAACAACTCTTCTTGCGGATGGCATTGAAGTTAGCACACACCTTCATGGAAATCACGCTAGAGTTACATTTTCCATTTTCTTTATTTTTGGGGTTCTGGAAAACAGTTAGATGGCTCATCTTGCCTGTTTCATGCCACAGAACTTGAGTTATGTCATAATTTTTCATTTGCTGCACAACTTTATTCTATTTTTATGCTCCTAAATGACGCAGCTTTAAGTACCCGTGAGTAGCACTTCCGTGCTGTGAGCGCTATCAAAGGCAACCTCAGACAGATAAAACTCCTGGTTTTTTTGGTTTGGTTTTGTTTTCTGCTGGGGAGGGGAGAAGAGGAGTCATCACCAAGGGTCGTGTTTTGTTTGTCAGGCCTATTGAAACTATGGCCAATAGAGCCATTTGCAAGAAAGAAAAAATTCACCCAAGTCCTGGGTCTGAATGAAGGCTCTCTTCTCAAATGTTCCTCGTTACTACAGAGGAGTTACCTTTGGATTAGAATTAAAACGAAGCTTTTTTTTCCCTTTTATTCTTTCTTTCTTTTCCAGAAAGCCCCAGATGAAGTATTTCCCCTAGCGTTATTGGACCTCTTTACCAACGAGTGGCTGGGATTTTAATAAGCCTGTGCCTCCCACCCCATATCACACAGAGCAATGGTTGGGGAAGAGTGGATGTGGTACAAAGGTTACAGGTTCAGTCATATTTTCTGCCTTGTTGGTAAAAATGGGGAGGTGGGGTGGGAGGATTTCCTTTAATCATGAAATAAGTGTGAAGTTAGTAGTTATTTCTGTAACCTGGTGAAAATGCTGCATATTTAGGGCCTCATTTTTAGCGTATGTTACCGTGCATCTGCTAAAATGGTGACCCGTGCTTTCAGAATCTTTTGGCTATGTAGGGGCGCGCAGATTACAACTAGTTGCTGTAGAAACCTGGTCATCTGGATGCTTCTTGAGAATGCGTGATGATTTTGTAAACCTTGGTGGGTAAGCCCGAGACTGCAGCAGTTGGACAAGGTCACATATCGGTGGCAGCGACGTGTCTTTCCCCTTTCCATTGTGTGATCCTCCGGGGTCCGGGGCATTCATATGCAACGATTCTGTTTCTCTTTCAGGAGGACTTGTAAACTCTTTAAACAGAGGCACACAGTTTGCGATTGTTGTGGTACTGAGTGGGTGTATAGAAACTAGGGCTGCAGCCTTGTCCAGTTGCAGATAGAATAAAACTGACAATGATGCAATGGGCCTGGCATGTAGACAACTCCGTGGGATGGATGAATGGTGCGGCTTTTGCCGTCCCTCCAGTGGTGGTAGGCCCTGTGATAGCTAGCGTAGGAAGGGTGGTGAAAATTGATATGCACTATTACTACATGTATAAAACTTAGCACTGGGGCCATTGCACAGGTGGGGGGTTCCTGTTTATTGATTTTTATGACTTTGTTAGAACATACGCTTAATGCTTTTATACTCCTGGAGCTCTGGGAGGGCTCACCTTAGGTAATAAACCTTTTCATACTTTGCAATCACTCACAATTTACATGGGGTCTCACATTATCCAGTACAGAGCTCAGCATCCCCCCTCTACTGGGTTTTAGGAGTGCTATAAAGAAAAAAAAAAAAAGCAAAGAAAATAACTCTAGCACTTACTTTGAATTTTTTAAAAACCTGTCCACTCCTGCTATGAAAACGGCCCCTAATTCTAATTACTCATATTTCCAAGAAAAATTAGTCACACAAACTTATGTTATGTGTTGTCTCAGAGGTTGAAAGCAAATTAGGTTTCCAATAAGACAGTACATCAAACAAAGTAGCATGTTCTTGATGCCGATGACTTTTTTTTAGAATTATGGTTGGACATTTTTGGCAGACAGATTGTCTTTTGCTCTATCAAAATGACAGTTTCTTTTGTAACTGCAACATTCATAATTAGAAGGAGAGAAGCAATCTGCCCAATTTAATATACTAAAAGAAGTTTAGAGTCTCTGCTAGTAATTTCATTATTTTAAAATTTGAATTAATTGACTTAAAATAATACAGTTAAGAAGTATAACTAGCAGGATTATGGAGAAAGGTTTCTTTTTCTTTAAAAAAAAAAAGCGCTCTCAGTATTATACTCAGATGAGATTAAATTTTATCTGTTTATGCCAGGTGCCCTGTTCTAAGATTCAGAGCAGGAATGTGGATATTCATCCTTGCAACAGAGCTGAGAAAAGTTGTAGGGAAAACCCTGGGAACAAGGTCACTTTAAACAAAAAAGTTCTCCAAGTTTCCCATGCTTAAGAGGCTGGCTGGGCTTAATTAAAGTCAATGGATGACCAAAAAGAGGAAAAAAAAGAAAAGAAAATGAAAGGAAAAACCACTACGCACCCCACTTCAATCTCTTTTTGGGCCACCCTTCACATTCCATACCTTAGCTGTTGATGTTCAAGCTCTTTAAATCTAGCAAGAATAATGTTCTTGAATCCCTTAACAGCACTGATGTGTCCATGGTGTAGTATCACTCTTCCCCATTCCACAGCCCTAATCTACGTCACTTAGGTGGCCCTCACCCGTACCACCGCAACAAAAACAAATCCAGCATCGCATTCAGAATGAAATCATCATAACATAGCGACCTTGTTCTGGACGTGATGTTTGGTTTCAGCAACCCTCTTTTATGCAGCCCTAGCCAAGCTTAACATTTCCTGTTGGCTCAGAGGGTAACCTTTCTTCATATTTTCTTCAGGATCTCTCTTTAGGAGACCCAGTGTGTCGCTGCCTAGAATGCACAGGGCCAGAGTTTTGGAGAGTTGAAATTCATGAACATGGAAGACCTATTTTCTTCTAAAATGGAATGAAATCCCTACTCTTTTTTTTTTCCCCGGTACGCGGGCCTCTCACTATTGTGGCCTCTCCCGTTGCGGAGCACAGGCTCCGGACGCGCAGGCTCAGCGGCCATGGCTCACGGGCCCAGCCGCTCCGCGGCATGTGGGATCTTCC
Organism: Orcinus orca; assembly: GCF_937001465.1. Classification (NCBI taxonomy): domain Eukaryota; kingdom Metazoa; phylum Chordata; class Mammalia; order Artiodactyla; family Delphinidae; genus Orcinus; species Orcinus orca. The sequence goes on along the minus strand of NC_064565.1, from coordinate 35,122,391 downwards.
TGGACCGGGGCACGAACCCGCGTCCCCTGCATCGGCAGGTGGACTCTCAACCACTGCGCCACCAGGGAAGCCCCCCTACTCGTTTTAAAGAATACATACCCAGCAAGATTTCTTTTTACCCTTCCTGTATAATTTTTGTCATACTCACCTCTAAAGGAAACCAACTCTTTAGCTCTGTTACCTTATTTTGTACCTTAGCTGACTTTCATCTTTACATGAGCCATCAAATCTGGATATGACAAAGATTAAACAAACAAACAAACAAACAAACGAAAACCCCACGGTGCTATATGTCTGAATTGTTGGGTGTTTTTCTCTCCCACAAGGAATTACAACACTAAGTACCACATACATTTGAGGGTATGTTTATAAGACAGCAGGAAATTTTTTAACCCTCAAAACTTTCTGATTATGAACTGTGCTCTGAATCTACAGGGATTGTGTTCCAAGTCGCACGTTCTTTTACAAATATATCACTTGCAGACCTGCAGGTGAGAAGGCCGACTTCCCCATGGTAGTTCTGAAATCTGATGTAAGGCAGAGACGCCAGGGACTCAGAGCACCGATTATACCCGACACCTGCATTTCAAAACCTCCTCTAGTATTTTAGTAGTTGCATCTATCCTTTTTTGCAGTCCTATGTCCTACAGAAGTGACATTTTGTTCTGTTCTCATTCATCCTAATTTACTTAGTTAGATATCAAAAGATATACACATTTTATATAACCCAGGAAGCCAGGGATTAAAGCATAATGTATTTTAACACAGCTTCTTCTAAAACTCTAATTGTTGCCAAATGCTTAGGCTTGGATTGGCGTGGGCTATGGGGTTATGTTAGCTTTTACAGATATATTTATTTGTATATGTGGGTATTTATATATGTATGTACATATATGTGTGACTTTGGGCTATGCCGACATGTTATTTTCTATGTGTTCCTTTATTATAAACAGCAGGTAGGCAGACATTTCACCTCACCCCTCACTCTGGTCCACATCATTCAAAAAATATTGCAGGGTTTCCATTCTAAGTTAAATACATCCGAGGTTAGGTCTTTTATCAATTCTTTATTCTTAGTATCTCAAAATTCTGAAGTCTTCTTCCTTTGTCTCAAAAAGGGAAAATGCTGAAAGCATTTCCACCTGGATGTTTAAATTATTTAAGTTGCAGGAACCAGACCTTTTCCCTCCTGAGTAGTTGTGGGTTTTAAAGGCTAAAATTGCTTCATCATGCCCAAGTGAAAGTATGCATAAATTATTTAGTTAAACCTGAGAAAATACAGACTTTTCCCAGGGATCTTTCAAGGGCTGCCTACTTAAATTTCAGAAGAATGGGCAGGATTTTTTTTTTCTCTTAGAAAATTTAAGTATTGGCTGTGTTTTCTCTCAGAAACGTGAACAAAATTACAAAATGATGATTTTTTTTAAGTCCAAGCCTCATAATGTCTAGGATATCTATATCATGCCCAAGGTGACTAGTGTGGTCTGAATCAATACCAGTAAGACCCATCATCTGGCAAGACCCTCCTGAATGTATTCTTATGAAAGTCAGGTACCTTGTTGCAAGGCTCTCCTTGATGCTAATGTAAGTGCTGGTGAACATTTTCAATTCAATTTCTATTCATCCAGAGTTTGTATCTCAGTTATAAAAATATAAGACAAGGAAGGAAAGATGTTCTAATTTTATTATTTTGATAGATAAAACATATTACAAAATGGAAAAAAATATAAAGCAAAGTAATTTTAAAATGTTATCAAAACTTGGTTGACAGTTTTTATTTGCTTTTTGTTCATTACTTTAACTCTAGTAAATAAAAATGCCTGAAAAGTGTGAAATAGTGTGTGGTGGTATGTGGTGGTGATGGGCCGGGTGTGTGTGTGTGTGTGTGTGTGTGTGTGTGTGTGTGTGTGTGTATGTGTCTAACATAGATAACATGAAAGAAGCAATGAAAATGGCCGATGAGTATGGGCAGTAGGCGGCCAGTTTCAAGTTCCTGGAGAGTAAGGGACTCAGTTTCCCATGTATGTTACAGAATCTGTGACATTATATATCAGTTCTCTAAATTAGTCTTAGCACTAGTACTCCACTGACATTCTCATGACCAAGGGAAGAATAGTATTTTTAACTGAGTACCTAACTTCAAATTCTTAAAGAAGCATTCATTGGGGAAGAAAAAAAAAGTGAACCAAAAAGGTACCTTTGTTTAGTATACAGCTGTCTGTTCATATGTGGCATCTCTTTGAATTTCATGTTCCATTAAATTGGGAGATGAGAGTGAATAGGCTAGAAGATCAGCATACAACTTTGGTGAGGTATTATGAAAAAGCAAAAAAAACTTTTAAACTCTCCAAGCAAGATTAAACCTATTCCATCCCAAAGTGATGGACATCACTAATCGCATGAATACTTGTTTAAAATATTGCACACCAGGTGTTCTTCCTTAGATCTAACTTGCTTTTCCCACAGCTTTTAGTTCAGTTGTTCTTGACCTTACCTTAGTTCTCCCCTCTCCTCCTCTCCCCTTTCCTGCCCAGGCACAGATGTATCCACTGAATCGGATGGACAGGGTGTTATACTTACACTACCATACTCTGCCGAATAGTTAGAAATCCTACTTTGGCTTTTGTGTGCTCGCCTAGATTTGTACCCTAGAGGGGATGAAAAGAGCACAGAGAGAATCGGAAGACAGGAACCAGACCCAGCTTCCGACTTAGGTGATTTGGGCAAAAGTCATTTAAAATTTCTGAGTCTCAGTTTCCTCATCTTTAAAATCATGATAATAATAATAATTACTCCCTCTCCCTTCAGAGGGTTGTTATGAGGATCAAGTGAAAAATATCTATGAACAGGCTCTGCTGTCAGGAGATTAATGCATAAATGCCAGGTAGTATTATATAATCAATTTGTCCTCCTAAACTTAGGAGAGGAAGAGTGTTTAAGGCACGTGTGAGACTCTGAAAATGGAGATGTTATAGAAAGCCTGCAGAGGACGATAGTCCATTTTCATCTACATGCATTTCTCCTGGAAGAGGTAAATATACCCCTTTGGGGGATGCTTCTTTGACCAGGACAGTGATAGGGAACCCTGGCTGGTGGTGACCAAGAGAGCAGGTGGACACCCAGAGTTTATTCTGTTATTGAGAATAAACAGGAGGGAAACCTTGCAATCAGGTGACTTCGTTCTAACTGCAGCAGGTTCTCAGATCCCTAGGCTGGCCCAAGATGAGAGAGCAGTCAGTAGAGAGTCTGGCACAGTGAGTGTAAGTCTCAATGTCATCTGATTGTGAAATCTGCTTGTTTGCATTCTCATACAGTATTGGAGCTTAAGCCCTGGCCACTGTGTGAATGGCTATGCAAGAGCAGGATCTAAGACCAAGGGGGGAGGGGGGCAGGGTTGACCAAGGAAGGAGGATTTATTAGAGTTACTTGAAGGAAGTTTATTGGACAGTCCCACCAAACATATTAATGGCATCAACTATTGTATTTTGGGTAATGATTTTTTATACCAGATACACAATATATTGAAGAATTTGCAAGTTTCCCCGTTTGAGTCACTGTTAACCATGATAGAAGCAATGAGGTCTGGTCCAAGAAAGAAAGACATTAGAATTTTCAAACTTGTCTAATTCCCACTGCAGTTGCTTGAGGAAAATTGAAATGAAAGAACCAATAAGAGATTTATGAATACTTTTTAAAGGCTTTAAAAAAGCCCACACACTTATCACTGAACTGTCTGCTTATGATAGGAGCTGGAAGAATCACTCAAGTCCACTCAGCTGTACTTACAGTTTAAAATGTTTCCC